>NC_081412.1:452868917-453589542 GCF_030272615.1 Cryptomeria japonica | reverse complement strand
AAGATCAGCACAAAATATTGTAGTTTTTCACATGCTTCTCTCTCCCTTTGACAAAAATGTCAAAGACACAGAAAATCCACACAATCTGATCATACTCACCATTCTGAACAACTGAAACACACACTAACTACTCCCCCTGAGTAGCATCACTTGCTCATCAATCTAGATAAGATAAGACTATGAAGTCCATTGGATCGATGCATCTCAATGCATCTGGTTCTCACTAGGAGGGGTAGAGACCCCTAAATTGTTTCTCAAATAGAAAAATGTATCTCTGCAGGCAAAGGCTTAGTAAAAATATTTGCAATCTAGTCCTTAGTAGATACATATTCCAATTTGACTTCTTCCTCATTGACTTTTTCCCTCAAGAAATGATACTTAATTGATATATGCTTTGTTTTAGAATGTGGTACCAGAGTCTTGGAAATATTAATAGCACTTGAATTGTCACAATAAATAATAGTAGGCTCATCAAAATAACTCTAATGTCTTTCAACGGCAATTTCATCCAAATCACCTGCATGCAATTACTATCAGTGGCAATGTACTCAGCTTTAGTAGTAGATAGAGAATTAGAGTCTTGCTTCTTACTTGCCCAAAAAACCAACTTCTTCCCCAAAAAGAATGCACTATTGGAGGTAATCTTTCGGTCATCTACATCACCTATCCAATCATCATTAGTATAAGAACATAACATGAAATCATCATTCTTCGGATACCACGGTCCATAATCAACTATCCACTTCAAGTATCTAAAAATCCTCTTCACAACAATAACATGACTTTCTTTAGGTATAGCTTGAAATCTAGCACAAAGACAAACATCATGCATAGTATCTGGTCTAGTCTGAGTTAGGTATAACAACCCACCAACCATAGATCTTTAAAAAGCCTTATTAACTTTCAGAGATTCATCTTGCTTAGATAACTTACAACCAATCACCATAGGAGTTCCAACAGGTTTAAAGTCACTCAATCCAAATTTCTTCAGTAATTCCTTAACATACTTAGATTCAGAAATGAAAATGCCTTTGTTAGTCTGTGTAATCTGAAACCCTAAGAAAAATTCATCTCACCTATCATAGACATTTCAAACTCTTTTTGCATATCATCAACAAATCTCATACTCAAATCATCATCACCACCAAAAATAATATCATCAACAGAGACATCAACAATCAAAATATTATCATTATCAACCTTAAAGTATAAATTACTATTAGAAGTACCTATACAAAATCCCAACTTCATCAAATACCTATCCAATCTAGCATACCAGGATCTAGGGGCTTGCTTAAGTCCATATAGTGCTTTCTTTAATCTACATACCATGTCTCCTTCAATTGATAATGAAAACCCATCCAACTACTCAATGTAGACTTCATCTTCCAAATCACCATTCAAAAAGGCCGACTTCACATCCATCCGATATACCTTAAAATTATTATAAGAAACATATGCAATAAGTAATCTAACAACTTCAATCCTAGCTACTAGAGCAAAAGTCTCCTCATCATCAATTCCTTTCATCTGAGAACATCCTTTTCATACTAACCTTTCTTTGTTTCTTACCACTTCACCATCTTCATTCAGTTTATTTGTAAACACTCATTTTGTACCAATCACATTCTTGTCTTTAGGTCTCAGAACTAGCTCCCATGTGTTGTTCTTCTCTATACGATTCAGCTCTTCTTCCATAGCTTTTATCCAATTCTCATCCTTACAAGCTTCAACAACATCTTTAGGTTCAATCTTGGAAATTAAGCATATTTCTTCAGCAGCAATCCTTCTCCTAGTCATCATACCTTTATTTTTATCACGAATAATTTGATTTTCAAAATGATTTAATCTTACATATCTCGAAGTCTTCTGATTTTTCTAATTCTCAGGTTCTTGAACTTCCTCACCGACAATAGCAATATCTAGATTAAATGTCTCTACTAGAGCATTCTTCTTCTTTGAAATGACATCCCGATCATCAAACTCATATATGCTTGCTCTTATTTGCTTACCATGGCATTCATCAACCTTTACATTTGTTCTTTCTTTCAACAACTCCATTCTGTTGAGGGGTTCTAGGAGCATATAACTATCTCTTAATTCCATGCTTCTCATAAAATGAATCAAACTCACTAGGTGTAAATTCTCCTCCTTTGTTAGATCTCGAACATTTCACCTTCAGTCCCCACCTTAGTTTTGAATATCTTGAATTTCTCCAATTCTTTTGATTTCTCCCTTAGAAAGGTCACCCACATCATTATGGAATAATCATCAATCAACAACATGAAATATCTGTCACCCTACACACTTCTTGTTCTTGTAGGACCACACAGATCAGTATGTACAAGATCTAATAATCCACTAGATGTATACTACTTACTCTCAAATGAAATCCTTGTTTGCTTACCCAACTGAGATTCTTTACATACTAGATTAGAAGGTTTCACAATTTTAGGAAAATCTCTAACTTTAGTAGAACTAATCTTAATTATGTAATCAAAATTAACATGACACATTCTCCTATGCCACAACTAGCTCTCATCTATATGTGCAATCAAACAAATCCTCTCACCAACATTCAAATGAAAAATGTTACCTTTAGTCCTAGTACCTGATGCAATCTCTATACCAGAGGCATTGAAAATATTGTATTTACCATTCTTGAACTGTAGATCATAACCCTTCTCCACCATCTATCCAACACTCAAAAGATTATGCTTTAAACCTTCAACATACAGAACATCATCAAAATTATGCTTACCATCAAAAGAAATTGAACCTCTACCACGAATCACACAATCTTTATTATCATCGAATCTTACTATACCACCATCATACTTCTCCATATTCACAAATTTACTTTTATCACCTGTCATATGATGTGAAAAACCATTGTCAATTACCCAATCATCTTTCTCTTCAATCTTAGCAGCTAAAGCCTTCTCCTCAACAATGCAACTTGTAGAATTCACTGATACTGGATCATCTTCCTTAATAGAAATAAATACAAATTCATCTTCTGATTTCTCTAACTCTTCATCTGTAACACCTTCATCAGTAGCATAATAACATTTATTCTGATATTTTTACTTCTGGTTAGGCTTATAGGGCTTATCATACTTATCATGTCTCTCATATCTATCATGTTTTTCAAATTTATCATGCTTATCATACCTTGACATTCTTTTAGGACACCTAGAAGCAAAATGTCCTATCTTATTACAAGAGAAACATTTCAAGGGCAACTTACCATCATACTTATCGGCTCCCTTAGGAAATCTCTAAGCAATAAGTGCTTCAAGTTCTTCCAACTCTCTTTCTCAATCTTCCATCTCTCTCATTTCTCTTTCTTTTCTACTCATCTTAGATGAAATTTCTTCTGAAACATACTTTTGTTTCCTGGATATAGAGGCTCTGAATGCAGTCTCAGATTTACCATGTGAGTCTCCAAATCCGCTCAACTCAAAAGCATCAAGTTTACCAACCAACATATCTCTTGTTACAGTGGTCACATTCTGGATCTCATCAACCACAACAAATTTAGATTTATAGGCAGGACACAAAGATCTAAGAACTTTAACAACTATTTCATCTTCATCAAGAGTTCCATCGACACATTTGATGTTCATAACAAGCTCATTCACTTTAGCCATCAAGGATGCTATATCATCATATCCCATCTTAATAATCTCATATTTCCCTTTCAAACTCTATAGCTTACCAACTTTGATATGTTTATCTCCTTCATATAGAGTCTAACTTTTCCCAGATCTCATGCATTGTTTGAAGTCCCATCACATTAGTCATCTCTAAATCAGTCAGGGCACTAATCAATTCCTCTTTAGCTCTTATGTTATGTTTGGAATCCTTGATCTCTTTAGCAGTAACCAGACCATTCAAAGGAACATTGTAGGTATTCTTTGTAATCTTCCAATAAT
Organism: Cryptomeria japonica; assembly: GCF_030272615.1. Taxonomy (NCBI): domain Eukaryota; kingdom Viridiplantae; phylum Streptophyta; class Pinopsida; order Cupressales; family Cupressaceae; genus Cryptomeria; species Cryptomeria japonica. The sequence goes on along the minus strand of NC_081412.1, from coordinate 453,585,604 downwards.
CATCTCCAAGACACTTCAGATGACTCTCCATCCTATCCTTCCATACAATGTAATTGCTTCAATCAAACCTCGAACTCTCTTTCTTGAACAAATAGGCTATCATCCCAGATCTCCTCAAGCGGTAAAGCTTCTTCCGAAGGATCTAACTCTAATACCAATTGTTGGCAACAACATTGAAGAAAACTGAGAGGGGGGGTGAATCAGTTTTCACTAGATTAAACAATTTAAGCACAAATCCAAATATGATTATCCGCAACAACAATAAAGATAAAAATAGTAACAACAACACATATAACACCATGAATTTTGAACTGGAAAACTTAGCTAAGGGAAAAACCATGGTGGGATCCTACCCACAATAAGATGATACTTTGTAGTAGTATGTGAAAATATTACAATGGGGAATGTGCATGCATTTAGGCTCACTGCCTATAGCTCACTGCTCAAATACAAGAGTCCCAAAAGGCTACAACCTTAAGGGAAGGCTCACTGCCTTACAAGAAGATTCAGACTACAATACAGATAACATGAACTACAAAGATAACATCTGCAAATGCCTGATGATAGTTCCAATTAAGCACTAGTGTCTGCTCTGCAACACACTCTGCTCTACACTCTTCATCAAAAGATAAATTCACTTGTTCACACATACACAACTCTTTAATAATGTAGGCACATCATCGACACTCCAATTACATGAATATTACACCCATTTACACAAATCATCAACCTTGACTGCAAGGTTAGCTAAACCCTCAAAATCCAATTACAAAATTATATCCCATGATACATAAAATAACCACCAGAGCAATCCAATGTCACAACAACATAGCATGGACCCAAATCAAATCCTCAAAGACACCGCACCACTAGAAATCTCGTCAAGATCATCCGCAACATGCTATACCACAAAAAATGTCGCATAACATGAAGAATATCACTGAACCCAAAAGATCTCCAATAACTCGCACAATGATCAATGCAAACTAGCAAAAAAAATAGGACACAATTAGGAAACACCAACAAGCATGTTAGAACCATCCACAATAGCTACACCAACACCACTTAATCAATTCATCATTGATCAACACACTAACACTCAAGAACACTTCAACAACAACAACTAGGACTAGAAATATAACTTGTGGAGCACCAAATCACAAATCATCTCAATTGAAGATACACACAAACATCTCAAACACTCTCCCAAATCTGCAACACAAGATATAATCATTCTGAAGAACAACTAATCAAATACCATAACATTGCAACACAAAACACTAAAAAACCAATCCTCATACTAGAATCCATAACTCGATCAAATCACCACATATCATCATCAAATCAATACTGAATCAACTAGAGATACTTCATTACATAAATCATAAATCCGCACGAGCACATCTACAACATATCAACTGAAACAACCAAACCAACTCTATAATCACCAGAACATAGGAAAATGTTGACATCAATGACAACAACATATCCTAGCAACAATAATATCCTACATTACCAACCTACAATAAAGCATGGAAATTTCACTCTCGATTAATTTTTGGATAAACAACCTGAGCCCTTAAAGCCTCAAAATTACATACTTTTGTTATCTTATCAAAAATGGAAAAATGAGATGATAATGGCCTTGAGTAAACCTAAAGACCCTACACCCATGGATATTCCTCTTCCTCATTCTGGACCTAGTCTTCTTCCTACTCCTATTCCTCCTATATATGTCATAGTCCCACCTCCTACGTCCTATAAAGGAAAGCACTTGGCATGATGTATCATTCAACCTATCAGGGTTCCTTTTGTTTCCCCCCAAATAAAGGAAGAAAAGAAGCCTATGTCATTTGATCCTCAACCTTCACAAGTCTCAACTAAAGTTAAAAGTATTTGTTGTGCAAGAAAGCACAAATGAAGACATCGTGCTTAGGCTCACAAGCTTGCCTCCCAAACCCTTTCCTCCCCAAAGACACCAAATTTTGATTTGGTCCCATTTGTCAAGCCTTCGCCTAACCCTAGGGAGGAAGTTCAACTCAAATCACCTAAATAAAAAATGCTCAAGAAAAATGATGGTTCAACTTCTTTTTGTATTAAAGATTGTACTATGATTAAGCTAGATGATGATAATAATTTTGTTCATGCTAACACTGATGATCCTAATGATTTTGATTTATATGTATGAGCTTGTTGAGATTAATCATGAGTTATCTTCACATTTTTCAAAAGCATTGGCATTGGCTTCTAGTGGCACATTGTTAGAGAATGGTCCTTGTTTAGAACTTATAGTAGCTACATCTATTGTGATCAATGTGGCTCCTCTTGCATCTTGTCCACCATCCCTAAACAATGTTAATAAATATTGAGAGGTGGATGATTTGTTTGACTAGCTTCATTTAGGTCATGGCTTCTCTTTTGTGTGTTTGTGTGTTCATAATGTGTCTTCCCCATGATGTGTCACTTGATATGTTAGTTTATCCTTGGATGACCCTTGTTACTCTATTAGTGAAAGGTAATAACTTGAGGTTGAATTCACTGTGACATTCCTCTATCTATATCTCAGTTGTTCTATATATGTTGTATCTAGGTTTTGTTGTAAACATGCTATTGTTCATAAATGTGCCTTTGTTTTGTCTATTGGGGACTGTGCAAATTATTGAGATCTCATTTTTTGTCTCTTCCATGTTGACCCAAAAAGACATTTGTTTGTTATCTCATGTACTCTTCTTCCATTGTATTTGTAGTTCCAATATCTTTGGGGTATGAGGTCAATTCAATACAATTATTTTTTATATACATTATTTATCGCAAGTGCATTACTAACTCCAAATTTTTTGATTAAGGTAAAAATAGGTTTTGAAGGGACTTGAAACCCTTTAACTATAAATCAGAGAGTAGTCCAGACTTAAAAAGGCATTAAGCCAAAAAGAGACCACAAAAGACAATGTTGCACCATAAGATATACGATTAAGCCTCAAAATAGAGAGGGGGTAAACAAAAAGACAAACCAAAACAATAAAAACTAGAACATAGTAGAGAAAACTAGACAACAAAAATGCCAGCAACAACTTTATCGTGAGTATGGGTGTAGTCTCATACTCCCGCTATAGTAGGGGCTAAATTTAGCATCATAAATTGTATCCACATACAATTTTGTCTTCACCTTAGTGTTTTGTCTTTTAGTGTCTGATGTCTACTTTGATTCTACTCACACTTTCTAGAAACCTACATTTTCAACTTCCCTTTTATCCCTTGTCCAAATTTGAGTCTTGATTAATAGGTCCAAAGTGCCCCACTACCCCGATCCTCCTAATCATGACCCACATTTAGTCCCATTAATGATCACTTCAAGTAGGCAGTAATTTAGGTCCCTTGTTGGCCTGCTAAAGAAATTCAAATATTTTTTGGATGGTTAAGTATAAAAGGAGGCCCACCCCTCTCATTTAAATTCTATGATGTCTAAGAACCTTAAAAAATATCTCAATTGCAGTATAGAAAATTCAATTCAAGAGAGTAAGCAATGAAGCATTTGTTAAGCATTGAAGAAGCTTGGTCAAGTTAAGTTCAAGCATTCAAGATCTGGCATCCATGATCAAACTTCCTTGAAGACATTTTGCATGGAATCCTAAACCCTTGTGTGAAGATTCAATCAAGCTTCATCAAGGTATCGAGTTCAATTAAAAACATTCAATTTCAAATCTAGCCTTTCCCTCAAAAGGAAAGCATCTTGCTACAATTCAATTCTATTTCCATTTCAATTTCAAGGTTAATTCCTAAATTAGGGCTTGGCCTAAGACAAAATCCTATCCACCACCCTTTTCTCTCTTTCTATGTGGAGGAAATTGATCCAATAGTTGCGATCGAAGATTTTTACATAATAGATGAAAATGAACAAGTTCAACTTTTACAAGAGCGAAAAGTGGAGGACTAGGACAACCTACCACCCTAGTCTCGAGAATTTTGCTTGATATTTCAATAGTGAATCCTATGCATCTTCCTAATCTAGAAAACATCCCACTTGCCCATCTAGAAGTTGCAAGACTAGGTCGCCATACCACCTTGGTCCCAAAAATTTGGCCTGAATTTTTAATTACATTTTCTGATTCACTTCCTCTTTTCAAATCTTTGTTTGTGGCTCTATTTGAGATCTAGAACACTCTATTATTATTGTTTTACTCCAATTCTCTATTTTTTACCCTATAACCTTACAATTAAAATCTAATTCCAACTCTCTAATATGGGAAACAAAAAATATGTAAATCTAATCAGTATCTCAACCCTTTTCCCTAATTGAATTGTGGCTAGATTGATTGGATTTACACCCCTTTTTAAATTTTGGTTGTTTTGGTGAGATTTTTACTATCTTAATTGGTTATACCCTAATGTCCTCTACCAAACACTATATTCAATATCTAAACTTCCAGATGGAGGAGAAGAAGAAATCTGAAATAGAGAAGGGGAATTGGAATTAGAAAGTAACAATTGTAGTACTAATAGTAAAGAAGTGTTAGAGGCATGGATGCAAAGTGCGTGCGAGGAAAAGCGACTTCAATGAAATTCACTAGGCATATTAAACACTCAAAATGAAAAACTAATACAACATCAAGATTGGACAAAAGAAAAATACAATAAACATAAAAATGCAAACTGAATGCAACAAAAATGTAGTCTTCTTGATGCAAAGATTTATCCTTTATTGTAAGACTAGATGTGTGCTCAAGATATTATCTTTGTAATGGTGCTCCAAATGCTCAAGCTAGGATATTTGATGGCATGAAGATGATACCATTGAAGATTAAAAGAAGATGTTAATGGTGATTACACAAGTTCTCCAAAATGGCATGAAGTTTGCACAATCTCAAAGTGGCATGAGCTCTCCAATTCCAAAATCACATATTGCATTGCACAAAATAGTTTGCAATGTTATGAGAGTTTGATAGAATTTTTGGCTAAGTTTAGGAGAAAATGGAATAGAGGGCTAGGATTGAAAGATAAAGATCAAGTGTGGAGGATAATTAGGGTTCTCACCTTCCTTTAGGGGTTGACAAGTGTCAACCTTAGAAGTCATGAGAGAAAATAGGGAGTTGAGAGAAGTGATGGGTGGACCGCAAGGAAGATTTTCCATAAAGGCACTACTTATCTCCATTCTCAAAGAGTACATGGAAGAATAGAATAAAGGAATTTTAAATTTCTTGGAGGAGACAAGTGGAGAAGAAACCCATGTGAGTCCTTTCCAAAAGTGGTTGGAATTTAAGGTTGAGGTGGCTTTGAGAAGAAAGCCACTTATGACATGGGTTGACTTTGGTGCCCACTCTTTATGATTAGAGGTGTGCACATGATTAGAGGAGATGATTAGAAGAATAAGGATGGATTAGAGTGCAAGTGGAGAATGTAGGAGAATTTGACGTTTGGAGAGACAATGAGTGGAGGAAATAAAAAATGCTTTTAATTCCAAGTGGGGAGAAAGGAGGGATTTTTAATTAAATTAAATTCAAAATGTGGAAGAAAAGGATAAAAGCATTTAATTAAATAAATATGGAGGTTTATTTAATTAAATGTGACTAAGGACTATAGATAGATTAAATAAATTAATTCACCTAGGACTATAGAGGAAATGGACATTAATTAAATAATTAAATTATTTAATTAATAATATGACTATAGAAGAAAGGGTTTGTGACGACTAATTTGATCAAATGTTAATGATCAAATTTAGGTGTCTACACAAAGTTAACTAGAGTTGACATCTCAAAGAGTCTATAGATTCTAGAGAGATTTCTTTATACATACCCAACCTAAAACCAAAACCAAACATTCTAGAAACCCAATAATAACTATCTACATCCACATTAATTAAGTGACAAACTAAAATGAAATGTAAAATAGCAAAGTAGAAACACATAAGACCTTGAAAATTATAGGTAAATTATGAAATAAATATATGGACAATCATAACAAGAAGAGACACACTTTATGACCACACGAATAGAAGGCAACTATTTTGGACAAAAATTGTTCACTTAAAAAATGAAATTCTAAAACTGATAAGAGATCCTAGGATTATCTAACATGGCATTGGGAAAAAATAGTAATAAACATTAGCCAACATAAGCATGTCCAGTTGTACTATAGTTGTTGTAGACACCTAAAATTGTCATGTCTAATTAAATAAATATTTTATTTATTTAATTATCTAAGCTTAATTCTTCTATTAATTAAATAAATCTTTATTTATTTAATTAATTCATTTATTCTCTTCTAGCCTTATTTCTCATTTAAATAAATACACTTATTTATTTAAATTATCCTTTTCTTAAATCAAATAAATATTTTATTTATTTAATTGATCCCACTTCTTCTATTAATTAAATAAATCTTTATTCATTTAATTAATTCATTAACCTTTTCTACCCATGACACATGTCATTCATCTCTTAATTCCTACACTACCTACCCCTTTCATTATTTTATTATTTCTTTTACCTACCCTCTAATCATAGCCGACCTCCTTTTACACCTCTCAATCTTATCCATCCATTTCATATTGTGTCTTCTATATAAGGAGATGCTTCCTTCATTATCAAACCCTAACTACCTGGCTGACTCCCTGGCTAATCACATGATCAATTTGACTACTTGGCATATGCGATCCTACTTGCAACCACATTTTGTTCTTTGTTGAGCTCTTGTGCACATAAAATCTGAGAGCAAATGTATCAAGCAAGATCAATGGAGATAGGAAGAATGGAGATCCAAACCCTATTGGACATGTGATGGTATAATCTTTGTGATTTCATTTGATTTGCATTGTCTTAGGTAATCTTCATATGTTATGGTGGATCTTTGTTGTTGTTAGGCTAGGGTTTTGTGGTTGAATTCATTTATCCTTTCAATATCATTATTATTGTTATCCATTTTCACCATATACATTTTGGCACGCCCGGTGGGACTCTTGTCCCTTTTTGCATTTAACATCCTTCTTGCAGATTTTGTGTTTTGAAGTTGCAGATCTAACATTTTCGACAGCATTTTGATATTTTCATGTCTACATACTTTCGGATCGCGTTTTTTATTTTTTGGCATGTCTGTGACATATGGAATCGCGTCTATGTCCTTGACAGTATTTTATTTTGTAGATTCTGAAAACCGCATCTGTGTTCCTCAGTCGCATCTACGGTGTTTTTAGACGCATCTGTGTCCATAAGTCGCGTCTGGGTTCTGGAGCCGTGTCTATGTCTCATAGAAGCGCGTTTGCGTCAGGAAACCACGTCTGTGTCGAAGGTAACCATGTCTGTGTGCATTGGTTTCATTTTTTTTGAGTTTATTGATTTGGTTTTGGGTTTTGCATTTAAGGTTTCAGATCCGGTTTATTTTGAGCTAACATTTCTAGATCTAGCTAACGAAATTGGTGCAGCTTGTCTTGAAAGCAAAATCATTTTGTTGAAGGCCCCTATTTTCACAAAGTCTTTTGGATTTAAAATTTACCTAACTTGTGTGCTTGCAGGAAGGGGTGATTATTTGAAACAATCCAAACTACTAACAACTCTTTGGTGCAGGTCCTTGGCAAAGGTTTTTTGGATTTTTATTGTGTGCTTTGTTTTCATAGACTAGCAAACACTTCAATTGGTGCACTAAAATTGAATCATTATCTTTTGTGTCTTGAGCAATAGGCTCTTTTTGTTTAATCTTTAGAGGGCCTATCTTCCCGTGTGGTCATTAGGACTACTAGTGAGAAGAGAACGACCCAAGTGGTAGCAAAAGAAAAGCCATCTTCTTCCAAACCACTATAAATAACTGTATTCATGGTGAAAACTATGAATAACGTGTGCTGATTAGTTCATACCGACACTATGTCTCCCCATAAACCCATTTGATCAAATTTATTTGATCAGTTGTAGGGCGTAACCCCTACCGGCTAGGAGCCTTTTGTATTTACAAAGCTGAAAGTGTCGCATGTATGGCCACACGAGCGGATGCCCTTACTAGCACCTTTTTGTTTTAGAAGCCAAAATCCTTCTAGTTGTTGAGGCAGGAGGTCAGACCTTTGGTAGCAGCCCACACACATACGGTTCTTAGTAGAGATACAAAGTTCACCACAGGGAGTTTTCATGGGGACTGATGCTTGGTTGACCCAAGAAGTGAGTGTCGAGGGTGGAGCCAATGAGGTCAAGCATCTAAGTATCCGCTCTGAATAGCATAGCCTCGGGGGTAAAACCCCATGTGGGATCAATAACTATTGTCTTGGCCAACCATAAGAATTGTGCTTGACTTATTTTAAACATTCAAACATTCAAGACCAAACAACAAAACATTGTGTCTTTTGTGTCTTCAAGTGTATGCAAAACATTTTTACATCAAACAACACACTTTTCTTGGAGTCATTTTGAGTCTAGACACTTGCAAACATTGGGTCTTCATCAACACTATGTCCTCTTGTCATGAAAAACAATCAAATAGTCAGATTTGGTCACAACAAAAATGACTTCACAGATTGGAAAAAATTGCACAAATTTTGCAGAAACGTGTCTGTGTCTGATATAATAGTGTCTGTGTTGTATAATCGCATCTGTGAAGGGCAGAAACAAGTCTGTGTTTCTAGAATTAATAGTGCACTTTACAAAAATCTCAGAAGAGCGTCTGTGTTAAACAGAACCACGTCTGTGTCAGGAAATCACATATGTGTAGTATATAGGTGTGTCTGTGTTCAGAATTGAAAAACTTTTACAGTCCAGCAAACAAACACAGTTAGTTTCGGAATTCTTGAGCTTCCTAGGTCATTTCTCCAGGGTTCATTCAGCATTCAACCTATCTTTGGGTCTCACAAAGTCCATCATTGCTTTACACCTCACATTACATTCACTTTTATCTAAACTTGAGTCAAAAGGTCACTTGCTTGTCCTCATCATACTTTGTCAACACACTACATACAACAACACTTTGCTAAGTGGTCCCCCATCAAGGTCTATCACCTTTGGGTCTCATTTGGTCTTACTTAGAGTCAAGGTCAACTTACCTCATCAAGAGAAACTATCCTCTCTTTGGAAGTCACACCTACTCTACTACATACATACTTGGTCTTACACTTTGGACATTGCAAGTACACTTCAGATTCATTTACATTCCATCCAACCCTTGGTCTTCCATACTTTTTCCATTTTCATCTAGTCTAACACATCTTGGTCAATACCTAGTTCATGGTTGAAACCTGTCTTCAAAAATCTAGGAGAGAAACTAAAGAGGCTCAAGAGTCTGCAAACATGAGTGTCTATGAGTATGACAATGATGTCTTTTTCAATACTGATCATAACACATTACCTGACATGGATGCCTATAGAAACATTCCAAATGTTGAGCATATGGACACTACAAACAACAATGATACACACAATGACAATATGGACGACTTTTCCGTACATTCAGCAGATGTGGAAGAATCCATTATGGACCCTCGCTTCAATCAATTGTTTGAGGAAATAATGAGGAGAGATAGACAATACTTCTTACAAATGATGGCACAAAGTGGAGCCAAGATACCTCATGATTTTGACATGTCTCAAATAATGGAAAATCAACCTTTGCAACAACCTCACTCCAACATGGATCAAAGGAGGCCTAATAGTGGAGGCAATAGAGGACCACATATGGTACCTGAATCACCATCATCTTTGTTTCAAAAACTAGAGGTCCCACATACACATGGTCAAGCATATGATACTCACCTTCGCAGACCATTATGGAAGTCTTATGCAGAGAAATATGCTCAATCACATATCAATGCTAAGGATCAACCACCAAAGCAATTGGATATTCAAAGGCATGCTCAAAATTTGGATACAAGGAAACCCCATGTCAAATTTGGGGGCAACACATTAGAACATGACATGCCTGTAGAGTATGGTATACATGGACAAAATAGATATGGCATTCCTCAACATGAATCTATACCAAGTGGTCCATATATGTAGCATCACTATAGACCTCCTCCATATGAACATGTGTATGATCAATAACATCCATATATGCAACATGCTTCTCCTCCAATTGGTGCCTCAAGCATGGGGTATGGTCCAAGAAGTCGATCTCCACCTAAGAACAATTTGGAGCAACAAATCAGGGACTTACAAAAGAAAATGGAGGACATAAATGCACCAAAGCCAACATACACAATGAGAGACATATGTCCCTATCCATTTGACAAGAGCATTCCAATGCCTCCTTTTCCTACACACTTTGTGACACCTAAGTTTTATAAGTACAAAGGCAAGGGGGATCCTAAGGCACACATAAGACAGTTTTTCACAGCCTGCATTGAGGTAGCAGTAGAAGAGACATATTTGATGAGGTTATTCCCACAAAGCCTAGGAGATCAAGCTATGGAATGGTTCTCCCAACTTCCACCTGGAATTAAGTCATGGGGTGACTTAGCAGAGGCATTTATCCAACATTTCTCCTACAACATAGAGACAAACATATCAGTCACTACTTTGTGCAACACCAAGCAAAAAGATGGAGAGTCTTTTTCATCATTTTTACAAAGATGGAGAAATCTAGCTAGCAGATGCTCTTGTGAAATTCCACGAAAACAAATGGTAGAGATGTTCACACAAAATGTTAACAAAGACATTGGATATGATCTAAGGAAAGCTTGTTTGTCCACCTTCAAGGACGTCATTGAAAAAGGCTTAGCGACAGAGAAGGTCCTAATTGAACAAGGAGTCATTAAGATATTCAAGGAAAACAAAGATGACTTTAAAGGAAAGGACAAGCCAAGATTTTGGAATAAAAACAAGAACACAGTCAATGATGGTGTTGTTGATGCCAACACAATGCGACCCAAATTCATTTTTTCCGGATCAAGCTCTACAAACAATCAAGTGAATACTCAAACAACTTCTAGATCATGAAGGAAGTACACTCCATTGGGAGAACCACTTGAGTCAGTTTTCAAGAAGCTAGTGGCAAACAAGGTAATCACAGTTCCAGATTTTCCTCCATATGAACCAAAGGTTAAACCAAATTGGTGGAATGATGATGAGTATTGTGAATTTCATAAGAGCAAGGGTCATAAGATAGGAAATTGTCATCGACTGAAGAACATCATACAAGATCTCATTGATAGAGGTGACATTGAGATTGAGGGACACTCATCCAATCAAGAACATGAGATGTTTAAGGAACCATTCCCAAAACATGACAAGGGAAAAGCTAAAGCCACAGATGACCAAACCAACTATACCAGAGCAACCTATAACTATGATTCAACTATCAATCACATTTCGATGGACAATTACATCTCTACCATTATCATCAAGGACAAAAACCCTGAGAATTCTACCCTGAGACCCAAGATTGTCCTAAAAGGTGTTGGATCTTCTTCCGAACCTACCTCTGAATGTAATGTTACAACCCGCCGAGGTAAATTTACTTTGCAAGGTGCTCCAGCCAAAAACACCCCATCTTTATCAACCAAGCCTGAGTGCGACCTTGTAGAACAGTTAGGGAAGACACCCGCGCTCATCTCCATCCTTGAGCTCTTACGCATATCCCCCGCACATAAGGCTATTCTTGACAAAATCTTGAGAGACACTGCCATTCCTACTGATCTGAACGTGGACCAGTTTCAAGCCATGGTGGGATACCTTTATGTTCCACATTCCCTTACATTCACAAAAGCCGACGATGCCTCCGTAAGTCAGCCACATAATGCACCACTACACATTGAAGCCTTCATACACAAACATCGAATAAAATGAGTCCTGATAGATGGAGGAGCTGGTCTAAACATTTGTACATTGAGCACAATAAACAATTGGGATATTCTGATAAAGCTATGAATTCTACAAACAAAATCACCATCAAGGCATATGATGATGAAGAGCGTTCATCCAAGGGCACAGTCACCTTACCTCTCAGAGTTCAGCCAATTACGAAGGATGTGGTTTGTCAAGTCCTAGATCTAGATCTCACTTACAACATATTGCTAGGACATCATTGGATTCATGAAATGAGGGCAGTCCCATCTACATATCACCAATGCATTAAGTTTCCTCACAATGGAGTGGAGGTAATAGTTAACGGTGATCCTAATCCATTCATATACTGCAATAACCTGAGATCAAAAACTGAGACCATCATTCCTAGTAATCGCGAAGCTGTTCCTTCTTTGGCATACATTGATCCTGAGTCATTAAAACCTTCGACATCAAAACAAGGTGAGCTTAAAGGCAAATTTCAGGACAAGGGCATGGGGGAATACACTTTAAATCAAACCATGTACTTACAACAAGTCATGAGTTCACCAAAAGAATATGGAAGACCACATCCTAACAAGCAAGTATCCATCATTGTACTCAAATGGGACCCTACTACCTTTCAAAGATGGGGCAAACTAGAAGAGGAAGACTTATACAAAATGCTATACAAAGACATTGAAGAGGATTCACAAGATCACATCAGTCTACCATGTGAGAAATATGGCAAAGGTTTCAAGATCCTACAAAAATTCGGGTATGATGGAAAAAGCCCTCTTGGGTTATGAAAGGAAGGCATCATTGAACCTTTACGACCTGAATTGACTTTCAAAAAGGAACGCTCGAAGGGACTTGGTTTATTGACTTCCAAGGTCCACACTGAAAGGACAGAAGAAGCCTTACAAATCAAAGCTGCCAAAATTCAACAAGAGGATCGCTATTCCATAGACTCCAACGAATGGGAATGGGGTTCAGAAAAATCTTCCAGTGATTACGAGCTCACTGAAACATTCAGAGAGCCAGATGAACCCACAGAAGAAGAGGAATTTTATAAAAGATTCAAAGTTGGTCAAGAAACAACCCATGAGGATTCCACACAGTCCTTGTCTCGAGGTCCTAGGTTGAAATCAAATAGGATGAGAACACCTATTCCAAAATGCACTACTAGTGATGATAATTTGGATTCATTCGTGATCGAGATTGATAAGGAGAGTGCCATCGATGACCTCGATAATTACCTTGACATACCCAAATATAACTACATCTTCACTCTTAGCCCCGCTAACTTCGAAGACATTAAAGGCCTTCCCCTTGTTCACCACCAACTCATTGACTGGGATCATGAAGGACTTGCACAATTTGACACATTCCAAAATCATGAAGCTTTTATTGACTATCTTGGCATACGAGATGATCTTCCCCCTGGGGACCATAAAGTGGGATACACTATAGAACTCAATAGCATGGCATATTTTGGTGAAGGTGTTGGACCTTCCAGTCGCAAAAATGTGAAAATAAGAACAAACCAAGGGTCTTATGGCAAAAACCACACTGTGGCGCTATCTAACCCCAAAAAAGTAAAAAGAAAGGACGTATCTGAAGGCAAAAACCTCTCTGAGGCACTCGAAGATGGAAGGCTCGACATTCTCCCAGCATCATATGAGGAAAAGTCATCCATGTTGGTAGAGGAGACTATCAAAACAAACATTGGTATAGAAGAGGTTCCACACAACATATTCCCGGCTCAATCATTGACGGAGTTAGAAAGGTCAAAATTCATAAATTTCTTCAAAGAAAGACAAATCAACTTTGCCTAGTCATACGCTGATATGCCTAGATTGGATCTGAATTTGGTAATGCATCATTTGACAGTTAAATTGGGGGCAAAACCAGTGAAACAGAAATTAAGAAAGATGCATCCACAAGTCACATTATTGGTCAAAGCAGAGCTTGAGAAATTATTGGATGTCGGATTCATACACCCAATTGATTCTCCTGAATGGATCTCCAACTTAGTCCCTGTCAGTAAACCAGATCACAGCATCAGAATATGTACATATTTCAGAGACATCAACAAAGCTTGTCCTAAGGATGACTTCCCATTACCAAATATTGACTTGATTATCGATCTCACAGCAGGTCATCAAATGTTATCGTTGATGGATGGATTCTCTGGTTATAATCAAATAAAGATCGCATCTGAGGATCAACATAAAACATCATTCACTTGTCCTTGGGGAACCTTCTGCTGGAATGTCATGCCCATCAGGCTAAAAAATGCAGGTGCTACATATCAAAGAGCCATGACTACTATCTTTCATGATCTCATGCATGTAACTGTGGAAGATTATGTTGATGACCTCTTGAGCAAATCAATAGACAGAAATACACATTTGGACATACTTTCAGTCGTCTTTGATCGGTTGGAAAAATACAAAGTAAGATTAAACCCCAAGAAATGTGTCTTTGGAGTAACCTCCGGGAAGCTCCTGGGATTCATTGTATCCAAAAGAGGAATCAAAGTTGATCCAGCAAAAGTCAAGGCCATCCTAGAGATGCAACCACCAAGAAATATCAGTCAACTTCGGTCTTTACAAGGGAGACTCCAGTCCATACGAAGATTCATAGCGCAACTTGCAGATAAGTGTAATCCTTTTCAGCACCTGCTACATAAAAACATCAAATTCAAATGGGATGATAACTATCAATGGGCTTTCCAAACACTCAAAGATTATCTTCTGAATCTGCTAGTTCTAATGCCACTAGTTCCAGATCAGCCTCTGTTACTATACATATCAGCTACTCCAACAACACCGGGGGCACTCTTAGCACAACAAATTGTTGAGGCCAAGGAAAAATCAGTATACTATATTAGTCGCACATTGGTGGGATATGAGCTAAACTACACACCAATTGAGCATGCATGTCTCACTATGGTCTTTGCTTCACAAAAATTATGACATTACATGCTCACTCATAAGACTAAGTTGGTTGCAAGAATCAATCCATTGAAATACCTTCTCAATAAAGCAACACTTACTGGGCAACTAGCCAAATGGGTAATGATTCTGAGTGAATTCGACATCGAGTATGTGGACAAAAAAACAATAAAAGGACAAGCCATCACAGATCAATTAGCAGATGCCCCCATGATAGATGATGTTCTTCTAAGTTCAGAATTTCCAGATGAATCCATTTTAACAATGTCACATGCAAAGCCATGGCAATTGTACTTCGACAGCTCATACACACAGCATGGGGCAGGAGTTGGCATCCTCTTTATAACTCCTCAAGGGGATTCTATACCAAAATCATACCACTTATCATTTCCTTGCACTAATAATATAGCGGAATATGAGGCATTAACAACTGGATTACGGATTGCAGTTCAGTGGAAGATCTAGGAACTTCGTGTTTTTGGGGACTCTCAACTTGTAATCCATCAAGCAACTGATGATTACCAAACAAAAGATGAAAAATTAATGTCTTACAAACAAATGGTGGATGACCTGAAACAACACTTCACAAAGATAGATTTTGAGCAGATACCAAGAGAGCAGAATTGAGCCACAAATGCCATGGCTACAATTGCTTCACTGATCGATCTACCTCCAAATGAGACCCGCTATGAGTTCTTGATGGATAACCTTTTGGTTCCTTCATATGAAATCATTCCTACTGAGATGATATGTGTTGTCGATCCTGAGTCCTAGTTATATGGTTCCATTTTCACATACCTTCGTGACAATACCCTACCTCCTGATCTATCAAATAACCAACGTCGCACTTTCATTTGCCAATCCTCTCGATATGTCATTTTAGCTGATATCCTATACCAGCGAAGTCTAGATGGCACTCTTCTTAGATGTTTAGAAAGCGACGAAGCTTAGATTGCGTTACATGAAGTACATGAAGGGATATGTGGTCCACATGCTAGTGGTCCTACCTTAGCCAAGAAACTCATCAGGACTGGATATTACTAGCCCAATATGGAAAAAGACTCATATCAGTTTGTCAAGAAATGTAAGCAATGTCAAATTCATGGAGACCTCATACATGCGCCAGCACAAGAACTTCAACCAATTGCGTCTCCTTGGCCCTTTTGTCAGTGGGGACTCAATCTCATAGGCAAGATTCACCCTCCTTCTTCCAATGGTCATAAATTCATTATCATTGCCACAAAGTATTTCACAAAATGGATTGAAGTCGTGCCTCTCACACAAGTCACTGGAAAACAGATTGCTACGTTCATCTTCAACTATATCATTTGCCGAAACGGTATTCCTGTTTCCATTATCACTGATAGCGGGGGCGTCCCTTCAAAAATCAGGATGTTCATGAACTCTGTGACTGCTTCCATATTTCCCATCATTTTTCCATGCCATATTACCCCCAAGGTAATGGTCAAGCTAAGGCATCTAATAAGACAATCCTTAAGATCCTAAAAAAGACAGTCGACGACGCTGGCCATAATTGGCATATCCAACTTAATCCTACACTTTGGGCATATCGCACAAGTGTTTGCACACCTACAGGAGCCACACCCTATTCACTTGTCTATGACGCTGAAGCCATCTTGCCTATTAAGGTTGAGCTACCTTCTTTATGAGTCTCTTTGCAAAACATTATCAGTGATGAAGACTATAGGGTCTCTCGCTTACAAGAACTTGAACTACTGGATGAACGAAGACAAACTGCTTTTAATCATCTCAAGGCTTACCAACAATGAATGAGTCGCAGCTACAATCACAAGGTCAAGCCTCGCACAATTGAGGTAGGTGATTTAGTTCTTAGAGAAAACCCCAAAAATCAGCAAGACAGAGAGAAGAAGGGCAAGTTCGAACCAAACTGGCTTGGTCCTTACATCATTACAGCAGCATATGGATCTAGTGCATATCAACTCTCAACCACAGAAGGTGAACCTTTGGAGGATCCTATCAATAGCATGCACCTTCGCAGGTTCTACACATAGCTCTTTGGAATATCCTAATTCAAAAATACAAAAAAATTCAATTTTTTTTTTCAAAAATATAAAAAAAATTATAAAACAAAAAATCGTTACTTGGTGAAAACCTAGCAAACAGGCGCTTTGTGACACAAAAAACAAAAAACATTGAAAAATCGAAAAAAGTAAAGAGAAATAATTTCATCCAACAGTGAAAACCACTTCGATGGCGTGCTGGGCAAGTACCATGGTGAAAACTGGGTCACCAGCGCCATGCTTAGAGACATTGCTCCTCCCTCCTTTAGGATTCACTTTCATCCTTTCACTTTGCACACACTCACAACCTATTCGTTCATAATAAACTTTACACATTCCCATCATGGCTTGTTATTGATCTACCCAAGATTGGTTCGCCATCATAATAAACCTCCCTTTTCACTCCCTTTCCATCCATAATAAATCAGATCCTATTTGTGGCTAAGGCAAATCCTACGTCTAGTGATGGGTGTGGAACTAAGAACATCACATGTTTCGAGGAGTACAGTTTCTTCCAGCTTCCTTCAGTCTATCCGCGCACAATCCACAATAAAGCAACATTTGCATCATAGATCCACAATAAAGTTTCATCTTCTTCGCAATAAAGTATCAGTTTCATGGATTCAATCAGTTTCAGATGAGACACAACAACAACAATGGGCTTCAACAAAATCAAATCTTTCAACAGACTCAGACAACATATGGTTCCGTGTTATCTATCCTTTTTGTGAAAGTAAACATTGTGACCACAATCAAATAAGACTTATACAAGTGACAAGAGACACTAAACTTGAGGACTATAGTGGATGTTGGTGTTGAGTCTTGGTGTTATTTTGATTTTTATCTTTTGGTGACATGTCTTTTAGCTTTTTCGGGATGTCTCTGACTAGAGATTTTATCTCCAGGATGTCTTTGACTAGAAAGGCAAGGATGGGGTATCGTCACCTATTTGTATTTGTTGTCTATGGATTGTCTCTTAGTAATGTTATGACTTGTCCAAGGATATGAGGACATTGTGAGTCTAGTGTGAACTGGGGCATTCATTGTTTGTGACTGTCTTATCTCCATGCAAACAGGTACAATGACTTTCTGGGTCGAACATATGCCTCGATTGTCATAACCTACTTGCCATAATAAAGCTCAATGATGATAACGCATAAGAAGCTCTTTCACTTTCATATCTTCTGTCTTCGATCCCCCTTGCTTGATTGACTTCCATCGTCCTTCTCGAGTCTGCGTAGCCTGCTATCACATGACTGAGTATGATGACACACCAAAAACATTTGCATTTCATGTAGTTGCACCTGCATTACCACATATAAGCATTTCATACATACATAAAGATATCACAACTACATCACATCCTGCACACAACACCTGTTAGCACAATTTACATTTGCATTATCATATTCATCTGCATTACATACATTCACATTTACATTTGCATACACATATAAAACATAAAAGAACACAAAAATATTGCATTTCATCATGCACATATTTGCATCCATATCATAAGCATCACATAGAAACATCATAGAAACACATAGAAGCATCACATAGGTACACATGCATATAGCTGCCGCAAAAGATGAATCATCTCATATATATATATATATATATATATATATATATATATAAAGTGTCATGATACAATGATGTCAAAATCATATGGCTACAAGCACTGGAAGGTGTCTACATCATCATACAAAAATGGTACAATACTAATACATAGGGAGCCCTCTACGGCTATGATGAACTCCCTCCTTCAGAACCGCCTAGCCTCAACGGAATCTGAGCCCCCGAAGGACCCGCCCCAGGATCATCCCTCCTGTCCCCTCTATCTGGTGGTGGTGGAGGACCCATAACCCCACCACTAGACACCTGTCTCCTTCGACTCCCTCCCATAGCTGTCGTTGTCCATGATGGTCTATGGAAGCTCCTCACCTGTTGATCAGCTGGCACCGCACCATAATAGAGATCCTACTAGTAGCCAATCTCCTCCCCTGCCCGCAGGACGTAGGCATATCCAGCCCCTGTGTCCTCTACCGCCTACCTCTCAGCCCTCAGTGTTGTCTCAGCCTCTGTGTAGCGCTGAATGGTCTGGTCCTGCTCCCACTCAGTATCTCTGAGCCGCTTCCTGAGTCTATCCCTCTCCCTCTCTAGGTCCTGGATCTCATCTGCCTGTCCCTAGTAGATCTCCCTCAGCTCAGTCAGCTCATCCTCCTCTGCCTCAGCCCCCCGTGGCTCCCCCTGTACGGGTGCCTACCCCTGTGCTTATGCCTGTACTGGTGGTGGTACCTGTACCTGTCCCTATCCCTGCACCTATCTGGGACCCTGTGCTGCTGGCACCTGTAGCGGTAATCCACCGTGACCCCTCACCACCCGAGCCTACCTATCCTCTCCACCCTCCCTCTGCGGTGCCACCCTCCTCTCTCCAACTGCCCCCCTCCTCCTCCGTTGGCCTCTACCCCCATCATCTCCATCATCATCACCATCCCCACCACCATCTCCATCTAGTAGCTCTCCTGGATCCATTAGGTGTGGGAATGGATGCTCGACCTAGTATGTTGTGTACTCGGCATCCATGCCGACATCCTCGATCTCTGGCCACATGTCCCAGGGTAGGGGCATCATCTCTACTAGTTGTGTAACAACCTGATCATATGATAGTAAGGGCCCAAACTGCGCCTGATTCCTGACAGTCCGTGCATACATGCCTGAACCCCGTGGCATCCGTTGGATCCTGCCGAACTGCCTACCCACCCTGTCCACTAACTGCCTCTCCAGTACATAGGGTGTTCGCCCAATCAGATACCTGCTTCGAAAGGTGTAGGGTAGCTCTACCGCATCATCCTCCCACTGCTCACATCCCAGGTATGGCCTCCATATAACCATATCAATGTCATCAATAACCCGCCGCCAGTGCTCTAACCTGCCAATCCGTGGCTGTGAGGTGATCATGTCGTACAAATGCATGAAACTGCGTCCGTGACCTTTGCCCCTAAAGTGTATTGGTCTCGTCACCAATAGATGCTCATAGGCCCACACCTGTAACAATGTGACCCCGCAGCCCAATCCCACTGACCCATGGTACACAAACTGATGCAACTCGTAATATAGGTGCGCCAGCACGCACGGTCCCCAGACATATCTGGTGTGTTGTGTCACTAGTGTCTCCAATGCACCTCCCCAGCCCACAGCCAACCCTCGTGTCGCTCTATCCGGACACAAGAACCCACTGATCGCTCCTCCTATCAACGTCGGTAGTGCCAATCCTGTCTGTGTCATGGTATCCCATGCCACATGCCCTGCCCTCATCTCCAGTCCTTGGTCTTGGAACACTCATCTTAGGGCCTCCCTGTCTCCATCTCGATCATAGGGTATCAGCTCCCCATCGATCGGTATCCTCAAAATCCTGTATACATCCTCGAGTGTGACTGTCATCTCCCCCATCGATAAATAAAAAGGTGCAAGTCTCAGAGTGCCACCTCTCCGCTAGTGTAGTCAGCAGTCCCATGTTCACCTAAAACTCAGGCACATACAGAATATGTCTCAGACCCATAGCCTCAATAGCCGCTCGGTCCTCGAAGATCAGCTCAGGTTGCAATCTCTATGTCGATGGGAATCTCTCCCGTGACTCCAACATAGGCAAATACTCCTACAGTCAAGCAAATCAATCATGTCAGTCATAGTGGCATTCACTGTTCATCACAAAATGCTACTTTTTATCTAAGTGCATATGGTACTTTATCCTAGTGACACTCACTGTTCATCACAAAGTGTTGCTTCTATCCTAGTGACACTCACTGTTCATCACAAAGTGTTGCTTCTATCCTAGTGGTACTCCCTGCTCATCACAAAGTACTACGTGTTTGGCACTCCCTGTTCATCACAAAGTGCTACTCACATTTGCACTCCCTGTTCATCACAAAGTGCTCTTCACATTTGCACTCCCTGTTCATCACAAAGTGCTGCTCATATTTTAGTACTCCTTGTTCATCACAAAGTACTATATCTTGGTACTCACTGTTCATCACAAAGTGCCTTGATCTATCCTATCCTAGGGCCACTACTTGAGTGAATCCTCTTGAGTAGTTTCCTAATTGACAACGTATGTTCTATCACAGAATTGTCAATCCTAGCCCTATTTGTAATTCTAGTCTTCCCTAGAGGACCTGCTTGAGTGTATCCTCTCAGCAGCTTATCCAATTGACAACGTATGTTCATCACAAAACTGTCGATTTGACCTAGAAGACACAAATTCACATTTTTGGACACAAACGCGCTTTCCTGACATAAACGCGCTTGAAGACTACATAAACATGCTTGTTTTACATAGACACGCCTGAAGTACACAGACGTGCCTATGCTCTGCATAGATGTGCCTGGGCGACACAAACGTGCCTTCTTGGCATAGACGAGCCTACACAGCTCAGACGCGGCCGCATTTTGCACAGACGCGTTTTCTGACACAGACGCGCCTGACACAAACACAGATGTGCCTAGCGAGCACAAACGTGCCTGGCACCAACGTAGACGTGCCTGGACGTTTTTGACATTATTTGGACCCTAACCTAGATCGCATTTATTATCCTATCTACCATGCATTAATGACAACAATAAATACAATGAAGTACGAGGCAGTTTTGTGGTACTCACCGGCTCTCCTGCCTCTGCTGGCCTCTGGAATCGGCGAATGTGGTCGAATCTGTGAACAAAATCCATCACTGTTGACTGCTGCTACTCTATTTTCACTCTGCACTCTGCTTTTGTGGATGTGTGGATGACAATGAGGATGTATTTTCCCTCGTGGTCTATTTTATAGACTTCCCTAGCCCTCGTTTCCTTAGCCCTCGTTTCCTGAGTCAGTCTTCATTATCCCGTGACTCTGTCACTTTATCTGGTCAGTCCATTCTATCCCTTTCTTTCTTATCGAGAGATTGTCTGCGATCTTTTCAGACATTTTTTTTCATCCAATCTCTCGAGGGGGCATATCATTCCCATCTTGGGGCAACTCTGTATCAGTTCATCTTATCTTCTTTGAAACAACACGACAAGCCGCATTATCTCAAAGAGGGGCAAAATGTAGACACCTAAAATTGTCATGTCTAATTAAATAAATATTTTATTTATTTAATTATCTAAGCTTAATTCTTTTATTAATTAAATAAATCTTTATTTATTTAATTAATTCATTTATCTTCTTCTAGCCTTATTTCTCATTTAAATAAATACACTTATTTATTTAAATTATCCTTTTCTTAAATCAAATAAATATTTTATTTATTTAATTGATCCCACTTCTTCTATTAATTAAATAAATCTTTATTCATTTAATTAATTCATTAACCTTTTCTACCCATGACACATGTCATTCATCTCTTAATTCCTACACTACCTACCCCTTTCATTATTTTATTATTTCTTTTACCTACCCTCTAATCATAGCCGACCTCCTTTTACACCTCTCAATCTTATCCATCCATTTCATATTGTGTCTTCTATATAAGGAGATGCTTCCTTCATTATCAAACCCTAACTACCTGGCTAACTACTTGGCTAATCACATGATCAATTTGACTACTTGGCATATGTGATCCTACTTGCAACCACATTTTGTTCTTTGTTGAGCTCTTGTGCACATAAAATCTGAGAGCAAATATATCAAGCAAGACCAATGGAGATAGGAAGAATGGAGATCCAAAACCTATTGGACATGTGATGGTATAATCTTTGTGATTTCATTTGATTTGCATTGTCTTAGGTAATCTTCATATGTTATGGTGGATCTTTGTTGTTGTTAGGCTAGGGTTTTGTGGTTGAATTCATTTAGCCTTTCAATATCGTTATTATTGTTATCCATTTTCACCATATACAGTTGTAATATAGTGTATTATAAATAAATATAAAAAAGTAAGCAATAATAGCCAAAAAAAAAGGTGGGAAATGACTAAAAATAGCTACAATAATAGAGGTGCTCCACCTAGGAAATATATGAAAGGCATACACTCCATCTATACACACACTTGTTTATTTTACCCCCCTTGTTCTCTTACAAAGATCATACTCCCATGCACTCATCTCCTTTGTACTCGTATTTGTAAAACCCTAGCTATCGTGCCCAACCCACACTTCAACTCACAATCATGGGCACCCCTGTTCTTATCCTTGCTACAACTAAACCACTATTGGAATACTAATTATTTCCTTATAAGGTGATGGAGATGGACTTGGACAACGCATTCTCGAGGGTCCTAGATGAGGTCATTTACATGAAGGATGTGAGGAAATATATACACTCATAGCTAGAGGAGACATATCACACTGCATTCGAAGGGCTCCAACAAGAATTACTACAAGAAGGCACCAATCAATACTTACCCTAGTATGCCTAGATAGGAGAAAAGAAATTGGATGTCTGGAAATATTTCTTGGACTTCACCAAAGAGAAGGAGTAGGTCTAGCTAGTGTTGAGTAGGTTACGTGATGAATATCTATATTTAGATAAAACCGACTAGATTACAAAGGAGCACATCCATCCTGTCATTGGGATAATGGTGGAAGGGAGAATCCCACCAAAGAAAGGAATAAAAAATATAAAAGTAGAGAAGCTAATGGGAGCTAATTTTAGTGGTTGGAGTGTGAGTATCATTAATATTACAAACAAAACAATATTGTATGCAACCAAGGTCATAGCTAACAAAATTTATTTCACAAATTAGGAGGGCTCTCCTACAAAAGGAGCTATTCATATGGCACATCAAATGGTCATTGAAGGAAAAGACTTTGATTAGTGTGAGGTCCTAAGAACAAAGTTGTTAGATAATATATCTTGAAGTAGGAAAACATGCTATCAATTTCAATATGACACCTTGTTAATTTGTTTAGCTTTCTATTTTATGCATGAGCTTCCATAGTAGGATGCTAGAGTATGAACCACAAATAAATTGGTAGTTACACAAATTTTAGAATATGCAAGAAATTTCCCATCCCCTAACACATGCATACATGTTTTTGCAAGATATTTTAAGGGTTTTCAAAAAAGGATGCAATATCAGTAGTAGATATCACATCATATATTTCAAAAGTACATATATACCACAGTGTTCATAGTAGATAAAGATTTTACCATTATGGATGCAGTGGAGCCACAGACTTCATGGATACCCCCACTACCCTACAAAGTGTTAAATGTGAAAGTAGATGCATATCCATAAGGGTTGCTCAATTTCCCAAATATCTAGAAGCACAAAGAAATCACACCACCAAGGAGTTCTTTGATTCATTTCCTAAGAAGAAAGCATCACAAAAAGTTGAGAAGAAGAAAGGAAAAAAAATAGAACAAATATAAGAGCCCTCTAAGGAGAAATAAAAAGAGCAACCAGTAGAAATTGGGACTACCCCTAGAAGGAGGTCTGGAAGACTACAAATTCAAACCCCTCTTAAAACACTTGCAAAAGTTGGAGGTAGCTAAAGAGTAAAAAGAAAACTACCAACTAAACTTGAGGAGGAGGGGTCATCCAAGAAAGAAGCATCAAAATCTCTACTCTAGATAAGTGTAGAAAAAAATCCAAGGAAGAAACAACAAGCACACAAACCACAAGAATCAGATACAAAAAGTGAGGAGGATATTCAAATCATAAAATAAGAAACTACCAAATCATTAACTACAACAAAATAAGTCACCCTATTAGATGAATTTTGGCTATATAGTTCTCTTTATGACCCTAGATTTTTTGCTTAAAAAATGGAGAAATACAAGGATATACCATTAATAAACAAGCACATGCATAAGAGCAAGCACTAATCTAGTACATGATGGTAAACAAGTATACCCTCAAAGATTTCATGGGTAATTTATTGGACCCCATAATTATTTTCTTGAAGAGTCAAAGGATAAAGGCACAACAAGAGGAGAATCTAAATGAGAAAGCCATCCTAACAATAGCCCAAGATATGTCACCACTCCAATTGTAGAAGCTCAAAGATATATAGATCAAAGAATTCCAGACAAAATAGAGGGTTGGCAAGTTAATATTGAACAAACTGGGGACAATCCAATAGGTACAACTGATATAATAGAAGCAACTACTAATGCCTTTAATCAATTGTGTGAAGAAGAAGAAGAAAAAGAGAAACATAAGTGACAACTCCTACACCTCCCCAGACAAATATCAGATCTACTTCCTCCACAACATCAACATTTAAAACCCCTACAATGGGGCACATTAAAAATTTCCTAGCACAACAACAACTACGATTGGTAGCATCAATTCAATTACTCTAGATTACAGTAACTAGAAATCAAGTGGATATAGGGAGCATATATCCCTTACAAAAAAATTAGTCAGGAGATATCTTTCACCAAATAGCCTGGGAAGAAGTTGTAATGCAACATATGTAGACCACTAAATATGTCAAATAAGTAACTAAGAAGATTTAGGGTAGGTACCCTTATTTGAAAGGGGATCCTTCTCATCCAGCTGTGAAACATCTCAAATCATTATGGGATGAATTGCTATAGGATTTGGCTTTACAGATGGATAAGATTAAATAGGAAGTACAAACAAAATTTCAAAAAAAAAAAGGAAGATCAAGGAACTAGTGTGTCATAATCTAGCCTACCTTGGAGACTCAAATAAGTATAGTAAAAAATATGGAGGTAGAAGTTAATCAATTGTATCACTTTTTTTTGCAGTAGCCAACCCTAGTAGGCTCCTTGAAGAATCAAATGGATCAATTAGATGTTGGAATTCTCTAGGCCACACAATAATATGATGCTTTTAGGGATTGGATGGAAGATAAAGACTAGCAATAGAAGACCTGTATGATCAATAACAACAAGTCTAGAAGCAAAAGGATAGATATCAAACAAAATTCAAGCAACAGAAGAAGTTTGTTAGCCTAAGGTTAGCACATATCATTGAGATAATTCAAGATGTCTAAAATTTCCTCAAGAACATATAAATTCCAATTTTTTTTTCAAAAGTAAAAACCAACTTGTACATTTACATATGCACATCAGTTAGCTACAAACAACAAAGAAATAGTGGGATGATAACTTCAAATCCCTCAAAAACATATAAAGGATATACTTCTGTAGACAGGTTGATTTAAGGACAAGTCAAGGTTATGAAGAGCAAATGATGTTGCTCGGAAAAACTACTCTAGAAATATTCAATACCTAACCAGAAAGAAGGGTCTAGAATAAGAGCTTAGGAAGATAGAATGTACTCTAGGGATAATATCTAAGGGCCATGTTCTCTATTGTAGCTATAAGTAATTAGTATGATCTATTCATTAGAGTAGATGAGAAGATAGAAGAGATAAAATGATGAAATATAATATATTAAGGAAGCATGAGAAATTCAATACAACTTGATATATGAATACAAATAAATATTAAATTATGATCTATTACATGTATATGGTATTTTATTTTGATTTGCAACTAGCATAGGATTCGAAATACCTTTCCTTGTTCCCTCAATAGCATTGAGTCTAGGATATAAGACGATGTCATAAAAAATCCTTTGGGTATAGAACTTTGGTCTTCTTATGATATACGAGGTGGATGTAAGGTGGATAAGAGGAGTTATGCACTATTCAAGTTACGTAGACCATTTGGTAAGATGTGTGATATCTCATTAGAATTTAGATTCCTAGTTTTGGAACATTTTGGTATTGGGCACTTGATTTGCAATATTATTAACAATTTCCTACATTAATCTCTCTTACATATTGGTGCCCTAAGATCGTAGTAGGATAATATTATTTTACTAGTCATTTGAGCATTATTATGACACTAAAGTTTAGAGGGATACATTGATGTATAATGCAGGTTTGAGTCTCTTTGGGAGAGGAATTCTATCTGAAGGGTTTCATCACATAAATATTTGTATTATGATTTGTATCTACTTTGTGGTTTCATATTTCTATTTACGATGTATCATTTTTTATTGAATTTGGTTGCATTAAGATCAATATATCTCACAATATAGTGACAATTTGTTTCAATACTCATTTACCTTGCAATCTTAAGTCCTATTTTAATTGCATATGACAAATAATATATGTACTCCAAGGAACATGAATCTAGGGTGAAAGCGGATGCCCCTATATGTGTGGGGACAATTATTTATTATTATTTGTATTCTCTTACTTGTATTGTATGACACTAATGCCAAGAGTTACAAAAGGAAGTTAAATAGGAGTTATGAAGAATCTTCTCCATCATGGACTATGACAAGTCATTCATTTGCCTTTATGGAATACCAACTTGCCTTTATGGAATACCTAGGATTGGGAGAGTGGCCTCAATGAGGAAATTTAACTATTATGGCATGATTTATGATGTTTAAGTGGTGTAAGAGGAGTTATATTCTATTTAAGGAGGTTGACCAATTAATTATGGGCATTAGATTTTTGCATGGATGTTATCAATGCCTACTTTTAAGCCCATGGTATTAGCCCCTTACTTTGTAAACCATTTATAGTTGCTTGTCTTTTTATTATTCTATACATATTGGATCTTTGGGATGATGGTATTATGAGGTCATTAGAGACAAATAGGTACCATAGGAATGCTATTAAATTGAAGGGACTTAGTTCATTGGTTATGCACATTTGTTCTAAAAAATAATATATAGTTAAGTCTATCTTTGATGTTGGAGTTTTTTTTGTTTGAAATAGTTTCTCCATGTACATCCAATGTTGTGTGATCTACTTTTGTGAATTTTTAATTTTATGTGCTCTCCTTTTCCATTATTATTTTGACTTAATACTTGAAAACTAAAATTTATACACAAATCTATGTTATTGCAATAACTCACTCTATTTTCAACAATATCATGCATATGTTCTAAGGATGATTATGTAGATCTTGGTTATTTTTAGTGCACCAGATCCAAATGTTTAACTACTTCAAATGAGAAAAAACTCATGAATATTCAATAGGTAAGATGAATGCATTGAAAACATTCAAATGCAATGCAATAATAACACATTAGACAAATTTTTGTTTAGTCAATCCTATATAAGAAGGGTAAAATCAAGAGTTCACAAAATTTTATTTTTAATTTTTGAATTTGGGCAAGACAAGTGTGCAATTGTGTGGATAGTGAACTTGTCCTAAAAAATGAAAGAGGTCGCCAAATCACAATGGGACGTGTGTGCACATTAGCATAATGAATAAACAAATAGGACAAATATATAAGAATATATACGCATATGAATGAAATGAATGATAAGTATATAATAATCACTAGAATATATAAGAAAAGAAACCCAACTTTACACAATATTATGACATTTGTCAATATATATCTATAATTAAAACATTCTTCTTAAAACAAACACAAAATAAAATATAAATAACAAAAATATCCAAATTTCACCATTACAAATATATAAACTTAAATTTAACGTAGGTTGCTCTTCAATTCACTTGAATTACATAGAATATGTGAATCATAGAAATTTAGGTCTCTCATTATTTCCTCCCCTTTCTAAATAAAACGTAAGCATGTGAAAAAAAAGAAGCAGCGGCGAACTGTATGTTTATGTGCATAAAAGAGTGCCAGAAGATGTAATAACTTCCATTGATCAGGGAAAGAGGTAACTCACAACACAATCTCTGTGAGCTAAACCATTCCAGGTATAAGCCTTAGAAGAGGCTCTTTTTTAGGATGTCCTTTATTTTGAAATGGGTCCATTTTTAATGGAACTACTGTTTTTTTTGGAATTAGAAATTCTATAAACATTACCGCTCTTGAAGCTGAATTTCATTCCGTAAAAGTATTTGCAGGTTACAGGCCTGGTAAGGCTATCAAGGTCGTTTGTAAATGAAAATTAAAATCATAACTGGATGAGTGATTTTTAACCTTGGATTTTCATTTAGGTTGCAAGAAACTCTGCGAGTATTTTAATAAAAAGTGTAATTCTGTTAAGAACTCTCGATTGTTTTAGTAAAAACCTAAAATAGAGCCTCCGCACACGTAGAGATCAAATAATGTTTCCCTTTAAACAAGAAATTTGGCTCCAACATGCTTGTAGTTCTAGATGCTTCTTCTTTTGCATCATGACAATTAAAAAAATGTTCATTTGAACAATAAAAGGACCATTTTACATATGCTTCAGGAAACTCCACTTTGGGATGAGAACCTGTCCCTGCACCTACATCTTATGTAGACTATTTTTATATAATTGTAAGAGAATAAAATCCCTTGTATCTAATCTTTTTTATAAATGCAATTAATAAGCACCATTTGACATAGATTGATCAGAGCTGGGACTGATAGTTGAAATAATTACACAAAAATTAAACGCAACGGACAGTAGTATGAGCTCTAAAACGTACAATAGAAGAATTATGCAGATGTATTGCTGAATTCTCGCCACCGTAGGATAATTTGTTAGCACTGTATGATGACTGTCTTAGGTTTTGTGCAGTCTTAAAACCCTCTGTAGTTCATTCCTGAGTACTGTGAGTTTGATTCCAAGTGCTGTGGACTTGATATGCCGTGTGGATTTTATCTGTGTTGCGCAAGATTGATCTGACAGAATATGCGCTTGAAAATCTATTAGCTTTCATCTTCTAGCTAGCTGAACTTGTCAGTATAGCGCCCAGGGATATTGTTTCGGAGTTTGACTCAATGGATGAATGTTATTTCCTATGTCAAACCTCTTTGGCAGGTCAGTGGCAGTGATGAACAGTATTAGAAAGCACAGACATGCAAATGACCTACGTGATGATGATTTAGATTAAATTCTTTTATTACCTTTAGAAACTGAGTGTGCACTAATGATTTTCTCATTTCGTTGCATTTTTTAAATGTGTTTAAACATAATGATGTAGCAACAACATGTTGTACAAATGTGTGTTAAGTCGGCTCATAATTGCTAGCAGAAAGGGGTGGGAAATTTAGAATTTGAATATAGAAATTTGAATTGCAGATTTGTTCCCACGTGCCTAGGGACTGAAGTAGGTTAATCTTGAGTCATGGGAATGAACCTTAGGGCTAAAATGGAAATGAACCTGAGGCAGCGAGTGAATGTATGGAAGTAAGTGTGAATGAGGGTGTAATAATGATGAGTAAATGGTGAATATGGAAGATACGGCAAATAGGGATGAGTGAGATGTGGATGGCAATTGAGCTGCGAGCCAAGCTCAATACAAAAGCATGCCACTTGTCACTATGTTATTGTATTGAGACACTCCACTGAGGTGAGCACAAAACTAAATGAGAAATGGCATGGGTATTGCTAATTTCACCATTATGATCATAAAACAAGCACTATGTAAAGGTCAAAAGCATAAATGCCCCCTCTAAAGGTCGATTCCTCTCCCTTTGGTTAAGCCCTGCATTGGGAGATGGCCTTTCTGATCCTTGAAGTAACAGTTGTTGAGCAAAAGAATGTGAACAGTTTAAATTGTCACCAACACATTTTCTCACTTGCTGAAATTGAAATTGAGGACCTTGTTGAGTGCTTAAGGGCCATTGGTCTCTTCTCCCATTTGTAGAACCTAAAGTCATTTGTTCTACTGGATGGGTACTTTTCTTTCTGCCTCCTCAAGTGCCTAAAGGAGAACCTCATCCTAAAACTTAATGGCATAAATGCCTTCCTTGTCCTTGTTGGTTGTGAAGTCCAACCATCACATAAGACAATAAACTTTTCACCGTCCGTTCTCTTTGACTCTTCATCTGTTGAAGACTTCGTCTATATATTTGAAGATGGAACATTGTAGCAGATGAAGAACTTATGTATTGCCACTGAATAATAAAACATGAATTGCTTTTCCTGTGGATGTAGCCTTTAATGGTGAATCACGTAATTTTGTGTTGCGTCTTTCTCTTCTGTGCAATGGCATAAATGCCTTCCCTGTCATTGGTTGTGAAGTCCAACCATCACATAAGACAATAAACTTTATACTTTCCGTGCTTTCTGAATCTTCATCTGTTGAAGACTTCGTCTATATATTTAAAGATGGAACATTGTAGCAGATGAAGAACTTATGTATTTCCACTGTGAATAATAAAACATGAATTGCTTTTCCACTGGATGTAGCCTTTAATGGTGAATCATGTAATTTTCTGTGTTGTGTCTTTCTTTCTGTGCAATTGTTGTTTGTTAAATCTCAGTTTGTGTTTTCTTTATCTGCTCGTTATAATTAACAATTGGTATCAGAGCCATTGAGGTTTTTTGAGCAAAGATGGAGGCAGATAAGTGGAGGATCGAAAATGTTTTGTGTAATATCCCTGCATGAGATTGTGGCATGTAATAAGAGAAGAGGGCACATCAAATAAACTAGCAGATCGCAGCTTGAATAATCAAAGCCTAGGGGATTAATAAATGCAAGGACGAGCCTAATAAATATTGGTCTTAATTATTTAGGGAAGGCCAACCTAATTAAGAGCAGTAGGAGGGCTGACTTGATTAAAGATCAACGGCTAATTAAGGAACAATCGTATTCTTTAAGGGCTGACTCATGGCTTTCCGACCCTTGGTGTTTAGTGCCCACCTTGGGACTTGTTGTGACCTTTTCACACATCGCCCCATTGCTAACGGGGACCCCCTCTTTTTCAGCTTTCTGTGTTGTTAGGTTAGGGTTTTGGCTGCTTAGTGGGCAATTTTGCGTTTCCTATGCCTGAGTCTCGGAGTTTTGGTCATGCCTAGTGCCGTCTAGGGTTTTTGAAGTTATAGGATTAAATTGCAAATGTTGATATTTTAATGTTCCTAAATTTTGTCTAAATGTTGACCTTTTGAGTGTTAATGTGTTTTTAAACACGCGCATCAGTGATTTTAAAGTGCCAGGTTATTCCCAGACCTTTTTGAGTTGTTTTCTCACTCCTAAGGTATTATTTAAATTGATTTGGCACTTTATCCCGATAATTTCCTAGCGTTTCGCTCAATATTTTGGAAAATTTGCCTAAGTCTAGTCTAATTTTGAAGTTTCTAAGTGATTTTGAGTGGTTAGAATGCCAAATTCCTAAGGGAAATCCATATTCCAAGGGTTAGAGGCTCAAATTCCATGCTAGAGGTGCTTTTCCCCTCATATTCCAAACTACCCACCCTTTCCCCCAATCAAAATCCGCACTACACATGGGTTTCCTCCGAAATCCATACTGGCTATTATTTTCCACCACTGTTTATCCATACTTGGATCGATTTTCCCCTGGAAGTGCTAAAATTTGGCTAAGTGTCAGGATTTTTTCAGACTGCCATCGATTTTCCACCAGGAGTGCGGACTATAGTGCGGACAACGTTGAGGATGATTCCATGCCTGGGTCGATTTTCCACCAGGATGTTTTGTGACAAGTTAGTGTGGATTTTTGTGTAGACTCTTAGTCCAGACCCAAGTCGATTTTCCACTGAGAGCATTTTGATGAGTTTTAAGTCCGGATTTTCATCCAGACTGAGGTCGATTTTCCACCAGGGAGTATTTTTTGCAAGTAAGGTGAATTTGGAGTGTGGATTTTGTGTCAAGACTGCCATCGATTTTCCCCTGGAGTGTTTTATGTGCATTTTGATAAAATTTTGCATGGATTTTTATCCAAGCTAAGGTCGATTTTCCCTTGTGGGGAAATTTTTGACACTTTAATGATTTTTAAAGGGATTTTTCAATCCCAAACAAGGTTCCCAGACTCGGACTCGACTCTGACTCGACAAGGCTGACTCGGCTTGTGACTTGGCTCGGACTCGGCAAAATAATAAAACCCTTGAAATTTATAGATTTTTAACGATTTAAAACTTGTTTCATACACCCATTATTGAATTAAGCTTAAAGACACTATAACATCATCAAATAGAAGCTAATTTGATCACATACATAAACATACATCCATCACATGCGTAGAAATGTAAATTGTAGTTGAAGGAATTAGAAAACATAGATATATAGAGTTATAAATGTTGTCCAATGTATATAAAATCCATGACTTCAAATGTTCCCAAACATATATGTAACTGTAAAGTGTAAACAAAAACAAGTCTATGGCTCAGGCTCTGGCCCAACCTCGTTTATCTGCCTCCTAGAAAGGTGTCTAAGGTAGGTCCTGGATGACTGAGTAGCCATAGTCTCTGCTTGTGATGTGCCAGTCTGAGTAGCCATACGTGTTGTGCCTGATCGTGCTTTATCCTCCTCCTTTGCCATAGCCACAGCCTCAGCCTCTCTATCTGCCTGGCCAATCCCTTTTAGGGTTATAAGAAAGGGAAATGGCAAAAAAAATCATTAAAAAATGTTATGTTGTTTTTGTTTTTTTGACTACACTTTTTTAAGTGACGCCGGTCGAGTCACGACCCTCGGACTCGGCGAGTCAAGCGAGTCACGCTCCCTGACCCGTCCGAGCCCGGGTCAAGGTCACCGTGACCTGGTAGGGGTCACCCGACGCGCTGACTCACGTGACTCACTGCGAGTCATGTAACTTTGATCCCAACCCAAGTCGATTTTCCCTTGAAGGCTCAAATTGGACTTAAATCGAAATATTTAATAAGTGAGCGCCATTTTTAATTGCTTTTAAATAATGATTAATGATTATTTAAAATTTTAAAAGCGAAAAATTAAATAACTTGCAATAAGCATTTAATATTTTAACCTTTTAGAAGCAAGTTAGTTTTTTACCAAACAAGTATTTAAGCAAGTGTTTTATCCCTCATTGCTTGTGCGGTGAAAGTGAGAGGTAAAAGCAAGTATAAGAGAGGAGTTTTCCAGCATTATTTTATTATTAAATCTGCCAGGTGTCTCCATGAAAGGCGATTTTTCTCCATAGTTGGCAAGTGATTGAAGTGAAGTGATTGATTGAAGACTTTGTTGGCTGCCATTGCCATTCCATTTTTCTAGCTGGGCGCCATATATCCTTGCTGCCATTGCTAATTGAATGCCACGATTTTTGCAAAAATGGCGATTTTTTGGTGAAGTGTGATTTTGTTAAGGAAGGCGATTTTTTGTGTTTGGGGTGTCTATTCCCCAACTTGGGCGATTTTCCAGGTTGCTGCCATCCTTGCTTCCATCCCTGCTGCAGATCGAGGCAACCATTAATGACATTTTCAGAATTTTGACTTTGGTGCCATAGCTGAGAAAATTTCGATTTTGGTTTTGGAGGGGTTTGGTGCCACATTTTGGTGATTTTCCATGCATGCTTGTTGGCTCCCATCATTCCTAGCTTGCTGATTCGCTTCAGATCTGAGGTTTGTCTTCAGATTTGACCTCCATTGATGGTTGCCCATTAATTTTCAGACTTCAATTTTTATTGCCCAGCGAATTCCAAATTAGGCGATTTGCATTTGAAGGTGTTTTATGGAGTTTTCTGTGCATTTTTAGACCATCTTATCGTTGTGGCAGGTCTGAAAACTCCATTGTTAGGCGGTTGTCCTTAGAAATTTTCATTTCCAACCACCAAACCATTTTGGCAATTTTGCTTGGAGCTGATTCCTTAGCTATTTTCCATCATTTTCAGGGATTTTTAACTACTTTGCAAGGTGCTGGCAAGTCTGAAGTAATCAATTTTCAAACTTGTCCTCAGAAATTTATTTTTTACTAGCCACACTTACATTCCTGAATATGATTGTTTCATCATTAAAACTGATTTTTATTGAGTTTATGCACATTTTTGAAGATTACAACATGTTTTAAAAGTCTAATTTTCAGGTTGTCTTCAGAATTGTTTACCTCCATTGTTGACTGTAGAAGGTGTCTTCAAACATACTTTGTGTGAAAAAACAACCTTTCACACCTTTCCTTAGTCATCATTAATCCAGTATACTCCTTTGCATTTTAGCTTGCATATTTTCTAAGCATAAGGAGGTATTAATGAATTTTATAGAGGGTTTCCATGCCCTAGTGTTGTCACACTTTGAATCTAATTGTTAAACTTTACCAAGTGTATGGATTATTTTCCTGACTCCATCTTCTAATTAGCTAAAATCTTTAGAAAGTCAGGAATTTTATTAAGAGCATTATTTATTTTCCTAAGTCTAACTTCAAGCTTCGTACAAGTGCGATGTCGAAGTCTGGATATAAGGAAAGGAAAGAACTATTGAAGATGCTGGAGACTGGATTTTATCCAGAGTTTAAGATTTCATCCAGGTGGAAGGAGATCATAGATACAAACATGCATTTCCTACACTTCGACCAGATGCAACAATGAATGTTTGGAGTCGGAGATCAAGTTCCTTCCCCAGCATATGCGAACATTATGAGGAGTGGTATTTTTCATGCCGCTGGATTTCCACAGTCCATACAGTGCAGTGAGCTTATCGTGGAGTGTGCACGATGTTACGATCCGTTTACGAGAATGATCAAGACTCCTAAGGGCATTGTCATTGCCTACCTTGCTGAGGATGCTATTATAGAGGTGTTTGGGATTCCATGCAGAACAGACATGAAAGATGTGACCAAGGATGAATATGAAGAAAGATACACGAAGAAGATGGGTGTATGCAAGAATTTGATAAACAAAGAGTGGATGATTGAGCCTAGGTCTCATCATTCCAAGGCTCCCAAGACACTCATGTGCGTAGACTTCAAGGAGGAGTATAGTGATTTGATATTCCTACTCAACAGAGTGATGGGGATGCCGCAGGGAGCAGTATTCGATGGATGGATGTTCTACTTCATCCAGGATTGTCTTAGAGGAACATTAGTAAATTGGTCCAAGATTATAAGTGACAATCTGGACTTTCAGCTGAGAAATGTAGAGCGGTCCAAGTCATTCGCCATGACTTCTTGTCTGATATACCTGCTTGCACGGTTTGTTTCATACAGAGGATTAATATGCAAAGGTGAAGTCGGGAATGGGCAAGGACAATTCAGGAGTCATGAGTGCTAACCCCAACTGAGCATGTATAGAATTGAAGACTATAAGAGGGTGAATGATGCATTCACTATGTACAACACACGGATGTTGCAAGGCGGAGTCCACAAAAGATTGTCCAAGGAGGCAATGGAGTTAATAGAAAAATATGGATCGTGGTATATTCAGTTTCCCACTTTCATGTACCTGAGGATTCATGGGTTTCAATTTGAACCCTACAGACTTCCTAGGTATCCGACCGACAGAATGATCTTGTTGGAAGTGGTGAGACAACTTCTAGAGTTCGATGTCATTCAGAGAGAGAAGCACAGGACAGGCATGACATTCCCTATTTCAGTTGGGAAGATGTCAGAGGTTTGCCAGTCTGCCATAGCCGCTAGCACTGCGAGTGAGGAGCTTGCATTCTATCGATTTGCTACATACAAGAAAAGAGAAAGATTTGATCCAGACAAGAAAGTAGGAAGGATCAGGGGAGAGAAGTTCATTCACAAAGTTGACATAGAGGATTATTGGGCCAACCTGATGGACGAGCAAGCAGTGAAGAGTAAAATGTGGTCCAGAATGTTAGTGAATTTTATGAGGAAGTGTGGACTTTTCTTCATTCCTGATTAGGTGTTAGATGACAAAGATCATACACATCCACAGTATGAGAGTGAAATGAAGAAGGCAATCCTATTGCCTAATTGGTTAGAGTCAGAAGAGATTGACCTGAATATATTGATGAGAGAGGTCTTGAGTTTCTCCTGTGCATGGGTGGATATACAGATGAATAAGTTAGTTGATATGCGTGTTCCCTTCACTTATGAAAGGATGAAGCCGGAAGAGTCTATTTCCGAGGATGATCAGAGGACTATCAGTGATGTCAGGATTTATGCAGACGAAGAGAGTCAGGATAGTCAAGCTCCCAAGAGAAGGAAGAACACGCTAGGAGAAGTCAAGGCCAGAGGGAAGAAGATTGAGGAGGTGAAGAAGAAATAGAAGACTACCATTCCTCCACTTATTATTCCTTCACCCCCTCTCAGTGTCTCATCAATCAAAGTGATTGAAGTAACATAACAAAATAAGGAGACTCAATAGTGTTCCAACACTGTGATACTACCAGGGAATACTCAGGAATTTCATGCCACAGCGACATCTGCATCTTCGAATGAGAATGATGATCAGCCGGGATCCCCTACTGTCCTTTTGAAAGTTACTTTGGGAAATGAGGTATATGATTGGACAGGGAATAATCTTGATGATAATGATGATGTTATCTCGGCATTGAGAGGACTTGATCAAGAAATATGTCTCGATGATGGTATGGAGATGGCTGCTATTCCTGAATGGCTGATGAGAAGTATGGAGAAAAGTAAACAAATGATAGAGGTATAGCCTATTGACGACATTGATGACTACCTAGCTAGGAGTGCTAAGGAGAAAGAGCCCAAGAGAGCGGAGATTTTGTCGCACATAGCTAGAGATGAGATAGGAATGCAGATTGCGTAGATTGTTGTTCCCATTGCAGGCGTGACAACTGACATTGCTACTCCTATGGATTTCCAGATCACTTCAGTTGCCCTTGGTCGTACATCCAGAAAGCAAGAATTTCAGGAGGTTGGTGAAAACTTCAAGGCAATCAATGCAAGGTTAGATAGAGAGATTGCAGAGAAAGAAAGGTACAGAGAAGAGAATATCAGACTTAGAGAGTATATTGCAGGGATAAGGCGTGAAGATCCCACCCTTATTTCCCCTATTACAGTTGACCATGGAATGCATTCACACTGTGAGGTAGCGAGAGGTACACTCTCGGAGGTGGAAAAGTGGATTGAGAATAGAAGAAAGCAGGCAGATGATTTCCTTACTCAGTTTGTTCATGCATATGATAAGACAACAGGGCTTGCATTCAAAATCCAGTATTTGGAGGGAGTTTGGGAAGAATTCCGGCCTATTCAAAAGAAGACTATTTCACGCCTCCTGCCTTTGAAGAAGATTCCTAACTCCACCTTGGTCAGCGAGAGCATTGTGTACAGTGGAGACAGATATGATTTCCATGGCTGGTATTGTTCATTAGCCATGAAGAAATCAACTTATGAGAACGCCTAGTCGAGTTGTATGGAGATGGAAGGATTAATTCAGGACATTCAGATGAAGATCCTTGCTTCGATTGAGGAATTATTGGGTGTTGATGTTAGTGATGCTAGTGGTTTACACTTGGCTGAATTAAGAGACAAGATGAAATTTATGTATTTTTGCCAATTGGACTCTTTGAAGAAGAGTCAGATAGATGACTTGGGTCTCTTTGCTGATTCATGTTCATAGTTCGTAGAAGCTCATGCCAGAATGGGAGAACACTTTGGATGCTTGCTTGGATTCATTAGACGTGATTGATTTACAACAGAATACCTTGCCTAGCATTTCCATGGATGAGTTAGATTCAGTATTGGCTAGATTCTTGGAGTATGCTAGGAGAGAGAGAGATGTAGGGAGGAATCTTCTAGAAGATTCCCTATTTGATGACTAGGTATCTTTTCATTGGGCCATATGTTGGTGGCACCATTTTTGATGTAAACCCTAATTAGGGCAATTCTAGGGTTTTGTTGGCATGATCTCGGCCATTGATCTTGGATCAATCTTGGCC
This sequence comes from Cryptomeria japonica, assembly GCF_030272615.1. NCBI lineage: Eukaryota > Viridiplantae > Streptophyta > Pinopsida > Cupressales > Cupressaceae > Cryptomeria > Cryptomeria japonica. The sequence continues at coordinate 453,547,435 of NC_081412.1, read as the reverse complement.
ATCCACTTTGTAAGAGACTATATATGCCTCCTTGTCTCTCATTTGTAAGAGAGTTTTTGTAGAATTGTTGGTATATGCTGCAACTATTTGAATCATAATCATTGTTCAATTGTTGGTGATTTTTCTCTTCAAGTGTTGTATTTGCATTCATGTTTTTCAATTCCTCCAAGTTAGATTAGAATTTATTTTCATGTATGCTAGATTGAGTGAGATTTGTTGAATTTATTTGTGTGGAATCCATAATCCATACCACTAGCTCCTTGCCGCTGGTAAGTGCTCCTTGTGTGGTCAATTGGAAGTTTAAGTAAGCTTAACTTCAACTATCACGCATCCCTTGACAAGCATCAATTTGGATGGTGTCAACGTTTGATGGTGATAACCTGAAAATCTTTAAGTATACCTTAGACGATTGCACTAAGCTTGTGTCAATACCTGATTGTGAGACCTTGCTTGGTTTGATTCCACTGGATCTATTCATCATTTCCTACATTCCTAGGCTTAGAATAGATTTCTTGAACCCTATTCTTTTTGCCCATTTTTTAGTAAGAAGTAAATCCAGAGCCATATTGATAAATCTTAAGTTGTCAGCACACCTATTCCGCATCATTCATGATAATCCAAACATTTGCGTAAGTCCTGTTGTGACGTTTTCACACATCGCCCCATTGCAAATGGGGACCCATGTTTTTTGCTCGTTTTGCTCGTTTTCGCTTTGCTTTTTCTAGGGTTTTGTTAGTTTGTTGGTTGTCTGGATTTAGGGCCAAGCCTTAGGGTTTTAAATTCTGTCTTTTCGGGCCAAAATCCAGTCGTTTTTGAGGGCTTTTGAGTTTCCTTTTCTAGAATGCAAATTTTGAATGCAATGAATTTGCCAAATTGGTCTAATTTTCAATTGGAATGTTAATGCAGAGCTTAGATTTGTCTAAGTATTGAAAGTGAAATGTGAATTTTTGTCCGATTGAATATTTTTGACCAAATTTTGACTTTTTTGAATTTTGATCCTAGGCATTTCAAATGATTTGTTTTCGCCTTGTGAAGTGTTAAAATGTGTAAAATCATGATATTTTGGCTTGTAGGAGCAAAATCGCTCCTGTCCCTCAGTGAAGGACGGGAGCTCGTTTTCAAATATTTTACTATTCCTGTAGGGTCAAGATGAATTACGAATTGGAAGTGATGGAGAAAGGCGAGATCTTTCCATTGAATATAAATTGAAGATTTTCATGAGCACAGAAATGCCTCCAGGGGAAAAATCGCTCCTGTCCCTCAGTGAAGGACCGGAGCTACAAATCCAATTTTGCTTTGTCCTTGCAAGATTTTAACGTCTTGACGATGTGAAAAGGTCCAAAGAGGTACATTTTATCAAATGAATATAACTTGAAGTGCTGTCGGGGAGATCACATGGATAACCAAGTCCGGCTTGAGTGAGGTCCTGATCCTGAAATTTGGCTAAGTCTGGAATGCCCTGATCCTGAAATTTGACTAAGTCTGGAAACTGAAAAAACCTCCAAAAACTAGATTTTGCAATATAACTCCTGGAGGTCTGAAACCACTCTCAAACATCCTGAAAGTATATATGGAATATAACTTAAAGTATAAGAAAGAAGAAACATAGAAGGAAATGTCACTTATACTTAAATGTTATATTCCATTAAAATTATCCTGATAAAGAGTGCGAAAAGTCAAATTTCGCTCCTGTCCTTCTCCAAGGGTCCAGAGCGAAAAGCGCTCCTGTCCCTCTCCAAGGGACCAAGGCGAATCGCTCGTGTCCCTCACCAAGGGACCAGAGCGAAAATGCTTAGTTGAGCCATTCCTGACCTTGTTTGGACGAATCGAGACATCAAAGGCATGGTGAAGGACGAAATGAGCATGATAGAACATCCGGACTTGATCAAAAACAATGAAATGATGAAGTTTTGCCTAGAGGGTCAAATTCGCTCCTGTCCCTCACTGAAGGACCAGAGCGAAATTCTTCATAAGGTACGATCTGGGCAAAGATCAAGCAAATTTTATGTTCGAAGGCAAGAAAGGAGGTCAATCGAACCCGTTGAAGACAAATTGAAGATTATCAAACGTCAACAAAGGACCAAAATGCTTAAGTTCGCTCCTGTCCCTCAGGAAGGGACCAGAGCGATTTTTGTTGTAGATGATTTTCTCGCCAAATTTCAACCGATCTCAAGGCATGGATGAATGAAAGGAGGCATTGCGAATCCGTTGAATATAATTTTCGAAGGTGATGAAGTGAAATGAGGCCCACAAGAGCAAAATCGCTCCTGTCCCTCTCCAAGGGACCAGGGCGAGGTACCTTGTAGCTCTCGTCCCTCTCCCAGGGACCAGAGCGATTTCCTTCATTAGACAGAATCCAGGCAAATGTCAAGACAAGTGTACGTTCAAAAGCAAGGAAGAACATGAGATGGACGCATTGAATACAAAATGAAGATTTTTTGGACGTCCACAAAGGTCCTAAATGTCTAGTTCGCTCCTGTCCCTCAGGAAGGGACCAGAGCGATTTTTGATATAATTGATTTTCTTGCAAAGTTACAAACAATGTCAAGGCATGAACGAATGGAGTGAAGAAAGACGAATCCGTTGAATATAGACTTGGAACCTGACAAAGTGAGATAAAGGCTACAAAAGGAGGATCGCTCCTGTCCCTCTCCAAGGGACCAGGGCGATACAATGGTGATGTTACTTCCTATGCAAGTTCAAGGTCGATCCAAGTCAAGACAAGGTGGCGAGGGACATTTCAAGGCGTCTTTAGCAAGCACAAACATTAAAAGGTCGTCACAATGATGAAATTCGCATCCTAGGACATAGATCGCTCCTGTCCCTCTCCAAGGGACCGGGGCGATGTTAGATGCATTGGTCATTTTGTGCAAGATTTACGTAAGAACAAGATTTCATAAGGTAATGCAAGGTCTAAGGCATCGTTTGAAGATAACATACAAGAGTTTTGAACGTCCAAACATTGCTAATCAAGGTAAAAAGCTCACATCGCTCCTGTCCTTTGGACAAGGACCAGGACGATCCTATCAAGAGCACTCATATTCCTTCAAGATCAAGGCAAGGTGAGGTTAAGCGAGGCAAGGGACGACGTTTGGAGGACATCACAATGAAGATCGAAGATAAAAGGATGCATATTGAACGTGGAAATTTGAAGATCGCTCTTGTCCTTTGGACAAGGACCAGGGCGATGAACATCCAAAGACACTCATGAACGCATGCAAGGCAATCAAATTCGAAGAGCTCATCATGATGATTAATGTTGAACGTGGAGATGAAGGAGTTGAACGTGAAAAATGCAAAAATCAAGACAAAATCATGGATCGCTCCTGTCCCTCTCCAAGGGACCAGGGCGATGAGGTACGTCCCTCTCATTTTCATAGTTTTGGCGCCAAATAAGCAATTCAAATTTTCCTTAAATGCTAAGTTCGATAAAAAAATTGAAAATCCTATTTAATTTGGCATTTAATGTGGCGTTGATCTTTTATTAATTATTTTGCCTTTATTAAAAATCAAAATTTGCAAATTAAAAACGTAAGGCATTAATAATTAATTAATTAATTAATAAAAATCGAATTTGAAGCGCTACAAAGGGAGGTCGGCCTTGCTAAATCATTTAAAAATCATTTAAAAAATTGTTTTATATCCTCAAGTCGGCCTAAGGGGTAAATGCAATCCAAGCGCTATATATGGGGAGTGGAAGATTTCATTTTCACATCATCATTTTATCCTTCTACATGCGAATTAAGGAAGACAAGGGAGAAGTGCGATTTGGAGTTTACTAATAAAGGTGGTGCGAGACTAGGAGGATTTGTTAAGGCGAACTTGAAGATCCATTTGAGCGAATTGTCAAAGAGGCAAGACTTGAAGATCACGTTGAAATCCAAAGGTGGCGAAATTGATCTTTTGAGGAGATAACATTGAAGACTATTTATACCTCAATTCCGCCTAGGCGAATTTTATTCATTTTTGCATTTTAGAGTTAAGCTCTCAAGTAAGGTATGGCAAGATCTCTTGTTTTAATTTCAAATTTTGATTGTCATTGCCTTAATTTTGAAATTTTGTTTTGCCTTAGCTCAGTTGTTTTTAGGAAATGGTTAATAAAGGACTTATCATTAAGTTTCCTAAAAAATTGCTCTCTAATTTATGTTATGTATTGCAAAATCATGTTACTAATTTTGAAATGTTGTGTAGGCATCAAATGGAGGTCTCTTCAAGGAAAATCAAGCCGGATCAAGGACGGTCTTCGCCAAGACGGTCTTCGTCGGGACGGTCTTAGCCAGGACATGGGCGACCTCTTTCAATCCAGCATTCCAAGGCGAGGTACATCATCTTCCTGCACATCAAGGACGCAAGGAGTTAGAACAAGGGCTCGTTGAAGAAGCAAAATAGATCCAGATGAATTAATTAAAGCAAGTTTCTCAACAACATCAAGATGAATATCTACCAAGTTACAAGTGTCAAATGAGGTGGCGTCCTAGTCATCATTTCTCCAGTCAGTGTGTTCCACCTCAGCATGATCAGATTCAATGTACTTAACTCATGGAAGGTGGCACAAACTCCGATGTACCTACCCCGGCTATCCATTGGTCGATTTTTCTAGAAGGGACATGTGTCCAAGCAATACAATTTTATCATTGGTCAAACATTGAATGTTATGTAATGGTTGTAACAAACCCTAATTAGGGTTTTCATTGTAAAATCTTGGCCATTGATCTTGAATTGATCTAAGCCATCAAATTGTATTGTGGGCACTATATAAGCCCAAACATTTCATTTGTAAAGTAGGATTAGAGAGAGTTGTAAATAGTTGGAAGAGTTAGAATATAGTTGATAGAATAGCAATTAGAGTAGAATAGGAGGACAAGGCAAGAAATTGTTGCCATTGATTGTAAACAAACTCCATTTTCATTGAAGTAATGGTGAAATATGTCGTTTTCTTGCAATTTGCATGGTTTCTTTTTGAAGTCTTCAATCTTAGATGGTAGATAATTAGATGAATGGAGGAAATGTGATTGATTGATGGTGGAATTCGTACATCCATACTACTAGCAGTTTGTTGATTGCAGACTTGCCTTGCGTAGTCAACTGGAATCATTCAGCTTAAGCTCAATTTCAATTTGTCACCTCTTCATTGATATGCATCAACTTGGATGGTATCTATGCCTGCGGTGATGATTTGAACATCATAAAGCTCCCTTAGAAGATCGCACTAGTCTTGTGTAGATGTTCCATTGATGTCAAAACAAGATCTAGTTAGAGTTTTGTCAAAAATCAAATCATTGCTCCTACATTCTTAGTATTAGGATTAGATCCTCTCTTCGCCCTTATCCTTTTTCCATTTTTTTTCAAATCTAAGTTAGTAAGAGCCTGTGTCCAGCAAAGCAGATCGGAAGTTCAATGTAAGTCCCCTTGTGATTCCAGCAAATCACATCATACCACTGGAGCTTGTCCACACGTAGAGACCCTACATCAAAGAACCTTGGAGTCTACCTAACTGATCCTTTATGCGAATCTTCAGCAGTTAGAGACTATTTTCTCAAGAGAGGATAAGATACCCTTAGGTATTTTATTCTGTGTTAGGCTGTGTACAAAACACACGTCAACAAGTCCCCAAGTGAACACAACAATTCACATCGACCATTGAGTTACCCACTCGTCAAGACCTGACATGTAGAAACCTTGGAATCATTTTAGTTGATCGCATTCTTAGCATCTAAGGTGATTTTGTTCAAGAGAGGGTAGATTACCTTGGTATTTTATTCTGAAATGTTATGTGCATAAAAAACACATCAAGACTTTAATCTCAAAATTATATAATGAATCTTTATATATTTAATAGGGCCAACCCCATATGGAGCGCCCAAGTCTGCATTGAAGGGGGTATAAAAAATGAAGGGTCATCTCATTTGGAAGCAGCATCTCCCTCCAAAGGGTCACCTACCTTGGTGAGGGTATAAGAGGCATTTATGAAGGGAATTGGAGGAAGCAGATTCAGAACAGAATAAGGAGACAGATCAGAATTTCGAATAAATATAATCTGCATAAATCAAGGTAAGGAATTCAACAAGCATCAAGAGCAGATCCATTCCTAATATATCAGCTATCAGAAATTACTATTTATTGCAGGCAGTAGCATTCTTATTACTTTGTGGTATACAGCTATATATATTTAATATGCTTGATGTATGTAGAATGATAATTTTTTAATGCATAATTCCTCACATACTAATATACAACAAATAATATATTTGATACATAACATCTTATATGTTAGATATAAGTGATAATGTGGAATAACTAGATTTCTATTCTATTCATCAAATTTCATCAATCAATCATGGCGAGGTGAGGGAGAAAATACAAGGAGGGAGAAACTGATATGAGGTCCTCTTCTAAGTACACCACCCCAAGGGATTGAGTTATCTTGGTTGGATGTTCTTGCCACTTGTGGGCCAAGGGGTCAAGTTGTCTTGGTTGGATGCTCCACGCCCTTGGGCTTAGATGGGAAGGATGCTCTGGGCACCCTATCGTAGTTTCCCCTTCAACATCTACAATGGTTGATTGTGGGAATGGATTCAAAGGAGTCTCAATAAGGTGGCATGAATAGGGAGGGCAGGTACAAGCTTCCTCACTAGGTACACCACCTCATGAAAGATGGATGGCAGAAGGCCATATGAGGCCAAGAGGGATGGTATAACTGCTTTTGGGCCTAGCATGAGGATTGCTTTGAGCACCTTACTATATCTCCTTATCCGAGACCATTATGGTTGAACCCAAATAATGAATTGCATATATTATATGATTAAGATGATTGAATTTATGTTCTTTAACCCTAGTAGTAATTATTGATTTTATGAATTGATCCTCCATAATTATCTAACATGATTGCAAAATCTCAACTAGAATCTATCTTGCTTTTACGTTCTTTGGGTAAATTTATATCTCTAACTATTTATGTTCCTTGTTTTTATTGAACTTGTTATTCTAGGGCAAAATTTAGTGTCATCCCAAAAGGGGACATTATAATTGGTACCAAAGCATCATTCCTGCTAGCTTGAGGGGCAAAAATTAGTTGATGCAACTTAGCCAAAGGGCTCAAAGAGCATTGGAAAGAGAAAAGAAGAAACTTGCATCCACCTATAACTCCACTCTAAACAGTACAATGAGTGAACAAATGGGAAACGATTTGAGGCCCTTCATGGAATGCAATGAACAAACAACTAAAGCTTTCATGGAGCAAAATGAGAGAATGGCACAAGGACTTCTCCAAGCCATCCAAAATATGAACAACAATAATCCTAGACCCAACCAAACCAATGGGAGGGATGCCAACTCAAATAATTTTGAAAATGATAAAACTGTTGGCATTGAGTTGTCATTGATGTCAACTGGTATTGCAGGCTACCGGTAGAGCTATGCCAACCTGGTATGAAGAAGATTGATCCGGCATAAGGAAGATTAACATGGACGCTTGTCAACCGGTATGGTGGTAGACAAAACCGGTATGAAGGCATGGAAGACAAGTAGGTATTGAGACTGTCAGTGACATCACCGGTAAGAGGTGATATGAAGTTGTGTGTTGGCATGGCAAGTTGTAACCGGTTTGTAGGCTGGCTGTTTGTTTGTGTCAATGTCTGTGATGAAGAGGCAGAGTGACAAAGAGATCACAAACCACCGGAGGTGAAGTTGAGCTACTAGTGTAGTGTATGCTGCCGATAGCAGCAGAAGAAGGTTTTACCGGTAAGGGTTTGTGTTGGTATGAGGATTTGTTGAATGTTCAAGTTTGAACCGACCTTGTGTCGGTGAGCTAAGTGTATGCCGATGTGATGCCACATGAAGTTGAGGTGGCGAGCATGTAGAGGTCGGTGAAGTTTCCATCGACATGGTTGTTGGAGCAGTTAGTCGACATTAAATGAAACAACCACAAATCACGGGTCGATAACAGATTGATGTGGCTCGAGGAAGAATGAATGACAAAGAAAGATCAGGGAGTTGTTGGTGCTTGGATTGAAGCAAGAAAATTGGATTGCAAGAGGACCTCGAGAAGGAAACAGCTGGGTCACAAATGAGTCGACAAATTTCAAGGCCGGAAATCATGGTCGGGTTTGCTATTTTTGGCAAACATACTTTGGACAAATGGAAAATGCGTGATGGCTTATTCCTCCAATGTAGTTGTGCGATCCAAGGCAGATCGGATCAGATTGGATGTAGATTTGGTTGGTAGAAGAAAACCCTAGCCGCCCTCTATTTGAATTGGTTTTTGGCGGGAAAGCTTCAGTTTAAAATATGGTGACCTAAGACAGATAGTGCGGCTGAAAAAAAAAAGAGTGAAGGAGTGTGAAATTGCTGTCTGAGACCTGAAGAGAAAAACACTTGAAGTGTTTGTGAGTGAAGATTGTACTGGTAAAGGAGAAGTAGGGTAAACCGGTGTAAGGAACAAATCGGCAAAGTGAGCATAGAATGCAGAGGTGACAAACTGAAAGAAGCAATACCTGATAGAGAGTAACCAAGTGTGATTTGAATTCAGCAGAACAGAGGGAGAGAAGATTAAGCAGAGTTAGAATCAACAGAAAGGTTAAGTTGCAGTGTGTGTTGAGCTGATACAAATCGGTAAGATAGAAACCGGTAGTGCAGAGCTTTGAAGGGTTGCAAAACTTCATTTGCAGAAAGGATCTCATTTGTATATCTGAGTTTTCATATTATTTTCATTGAGTAGGTGCTTAGTGCAGGGGTTGTAGCTCCTTTAGGTTGTAGCCTATAAATTGTATAGGGGTTGGTGCTCCTTTGAGTTGGTGCTCATAAATTAGGGGTTGGTGCCCTAAAATTTGTAATCAGATCTTTTCATTGTGAGGTTGGATTGGAGCAGAAGATCTCCAGCAGCTATTCTCATCGAGGTTTTTCCCACATTGGGTTTTCCTCGTACATCAGGTGTTGTGTTGCATCTTCATGTGTGTGATGTATTAATCCTTTAGTTATTTCTCCTACGCACACTGTTTGCATTGCTTTGGTAATCGGGCTGCACCTTGTGTATCTCATATTGAACCTGTATAACTCTGATTAAGTAAAAACTGTTTAAATCACTGATTCAGCCCCCTCTCAGCGATCCATTGTGTCCAACAAAAACCCCATTAAGGTCAACTCCAAGGGTAACTAGACCCCCCAATATACCTAGAGTAGTGCTAGCTAGAGAAGAAGAGGAAATTAATGAACCAAATCATAACTTAATGGAGCTTTCCAAATCATATTTAAGACTCAACCCTAAAACTAGGAGAAACATCCCATTTATAGAATTTTGTGAGGGAGGATCAAGAATTAACCCTAGAAGGGAAAGGGGTCAACCTAACAAAATATTACATCATAAAGTAAGCAAAATAACTCTTCTAAATTTTGATGGGTCAGAAAATGTCACTGCTCACTCATGGGTCCAAAAATTAGATACATACCTATCTCTTAACCCCATGATGGAAGAGGATGCCATCAAATTTACCATTTTACATTTAGAGGGGGTTGCTCATGACGGGTGGCACTATGGTTTGATTACACAAGGCAATCAAAACATAACATCCTATGACGACTTCACCAACGAATTCATTGAAAGATTCAATCAAAAACATACGGAGAGGTATTTCAAAGAATTTACCTAATTAAGGCAAGAAGGGAGCATTAAGGACTATGTGACCAAAATCTCTTTGTCATGGTTCTTGGAATAATCGAAAAGAGACTCACATACTTGTTTATTGAGGGGCTATCGAAATCTATTTAATGAGTAGTAAGTGCCTTTGATCCTACCACTCTACAAGATGTAATCCTAAAAGCCATAGGACTTGATGCCACCGAAACAAAGAATACAAGTTATCCTAAAAATATGGCATCAAAAGATAAACCCTTCCTTCCATGAGAAAGATGGGCATAAAAGAAAATTCCCCCCTAGAGATGCCCGTGAAAGACTTCGAAGGGAAAATTTATGTTACAAGTGCAAGGGAAATTGGGAGCATGGACATGTTTGTAAGCAAGTAGAGCTTCAAAGGAAAGATTTGTTCTTCAAGTGCAAAGAGAAATGGAAGTTGGGACATATATATGGGAAGAGAAGCCAAGTATGCAATATAGAAGCATTAGCCAACAAGGAAGCATGGGATGAAGAAAAAGAAAAGTCAAGCAAAAGGATAAAGTGTGATATAGAAGAATCACCAAATTAACAAGGAAATTTCGATGTTAAGGAGCACATTTAGTGGTTGCTCCACCCTTATATTCTCAATATCTAGAAACAATTTATCCAACCAATAAGAATCAATCTCAACTTATAATCTCTTCATAGGACCCCTGAGGTTCCTCTAACAAATGAAAGGAAAACTTCTTCAGAGCATCACATAGATGTGTGTCATGCTTTTGATCCTCATCTTAATATGTGGAAAAAGTCACCCTCGCTTCCACTCACAAAGATATCCAATGTGCAAACATATGACCAACCTAATCAGTTTTTGCAAATACAAGATGGCCTTGATCCTTTTTCTTTGGAGGATGAGAGAAAACTTGCCTTAAATTAAACCTTGCCAATTTCCAACAAATGGTTATATTTCACATTCAAATTAAAGGAGAAATCATATGTCTTCAACTTATGATAATATCAGAGTAGTGCAACGAAAGGTGGATTACGAATTAGACTCCATTTCATTCAACTATTGCTTGAGGACAAGCAATTTTGGGAAGGGCGGACTGTCATATTCCCACCTGAGATTAGGGCTCGTCATAAGAGAAGAGGGCACATCAAATAAACTAGCAGATTGTAGCTTGAATAATCAAACCCCAAGGGATTAATAAATGCAAGGACGACTCTAATAAATATTGGCCTTAATTATTTAAGGAAGACCAACCTAATTAAGAGCAGTAGGAAGGCCCGCCTGATTCAGGATCAGTGGCTAATTAAGAAATAATCATATTCTTTAAGGGCCGACTCATGGCTGGCTGACCCTAGGTGTGTAGCACCCATCTTTGGATTTTAATCTCAAAATTAAATAATAAATCTTTATTTTGATAGGGCTGACCCCTTATGGAGCACCCAAGTTTGCATTGAAAGGGGTATAAAATAATGAAGGGTCATCTCATTCGGAAGCAGCATCTCCCTCCAAAGTGTCACCTACCTTGGTGAGGGTATAAGAGGTATTTATGAAGAGGATTGGAGGAGGAAGATCCGGAACAGAATAAGGAATCAGATCAGAAATTCAAATACATATAATCTGCATAAATCAAGGAAAGGAATTCAACAAGCATCAAGAGCAGATCCATTCCTATTATATCGGGTATCAGAAATTATTATTTATTGCAGGCAGTAGCATTCTTATTCCTTTGTGGTATGCAGGGATATATATATTTAATATGCTTGATGTATGCAACATGATAACGTTTTAATGCATAATTACTTACATACTAATATAGGCAATACTATGTATACAACAAATAATAAATTTGATACATAACATCTTATATGTTAGATATAAGTAATAATGTGGAATAACTAGATTTCTAGTCTGTTTATCATATTGCATCAATCAATAATGGCGAGGTGAGGGAGGAGATACAAGGAGGGAGAAACTGATATAGGGTACTCTTCTAAGTACACCACCCCAAGGGATGGAATTGTCTCAGTTGGATGTTCCTGCCACTTGTGGGCCAAGGGGTCGAGTTGTCTTGGTTGAATGCTCTGCGCCCTTGGGCTTAGATGGGAGGGATGCTCTGGGCACCCTTTTGTAGTGTCCCTTCCAATCTCTTGGCTGGATTTTGAAATTCTTGAAGAGAAGTGGTTGGGAAAGAGGATATCGTACAATCATTTGTGAGTGTTTGGGTCACATTCCACAGGAAAATTGGAATGAAGCTGGACGTGATGTCGAAATGGTCTATCTTCATTGGATATGGAGATGAGACATATGGTTACAAGTTGAGGGATCCTATTTCAGAACAAGCGCCTCACAACAAAGATGCCCTTTTCAATGAAAAAATGATGCCAAGTTTTCAAGAATAGTGGATGTCTGCTTAGGAATATGTATCACTAGAAGATATCACCAGTATAAGTGACATGTTTAAATCTCAAGAGACTCCAAATTCAACATAGGCACAAGGGGCTTCATATCGAACACTACCTTTCTTTCCAATGCTGCCTAGAAATGTTGTGCAGCCTTTAACACATGTTGTGCCACCCCCATATGACTCCTCATCCTTAGAAACGATGAAGACAATCAATGCTCTATTGGAAAACATAGATGCTGACATTATAGATTTGAAGACTCAAATGCAAGAGGAGGGCAATGACAAAACTTTGGGTAAAACTTATGGTTATAAAGATACTGCTACTGAGAAGCCTAGGGAAGCTAAGGATAGTCATGCGGGGAAGGCGCAAGAAAGTAAGGAGAAAGCCGAAGAATATGAAGAATACACTGCTTAGAAGGCTCAAGAGGCTAAAGATGCTGCTAAGGAGAAATTTGGGGAAATAATTGAAGCTATGCGTGAGAAGAACAGCTTTGAGTTAAAGGAGAAGAAAGCAAGGAAGTGCTAAAGGTTGATCTAGAGTACAAGTAGGGCAGCTATTAGTGGACGAGAGAATGTATGCAGTGAGAGTCACTGGTGCTTGTTCTTTACGACTGGGTGGTTAATCATAACCTAGTTTGGCCTTCTCCCTCCTGTCAATGGGAGCCTCAATTGCATCAAGCAACTTACAAGAATAGTCAGTGCTTGTACCTCTCAGAACAGACTGATGGAAGCGTACCAAAGACATTAGTAATTGCAACCAGTGAAGTTGTCAAACCAAGGGTTGTAACAGCTGAACATATATCCTTGTTTAATGAAGAGGCATGTTCTTTTGTAGAGAAGTTCAAGACCATTATACATCTTAGGGAGGTTAACAAAATCCAAGAATCACTGCAAAACAGCAAAGTTGTTGCTACTTGTAGACAGTCAAGATGTAATTATCTGGGGTGTGGATTCACAACCAAATTGCCAAGCTTCCGTTGGGGCAGTAGATTCTCGTCTCGATTTGTTTTTGACCAGATATAAAGATAATGTTGAGTTGGCATTGACTATGAGTCCAAGTGCACTATTTGTCCTTTCTAGAGGAAAAGATAAATGTGTTTTGCTATGGAGTATACAAGACCATATTGCTTCTATAGTTGAACCGTTGTCTTCCAAGCAACGAAAATCTATTGCTTCTCATAGTAAAAAACAATCAAATAGTCCTTCAATTGATGCTAGAGGTGTGTATAGGGTTGAGGATGTGCAGTTTTGGACCTCCAATGCTTGGGAATTTTGCATTGCAGGTGATGATTCCTGCTTTATTTTGCGGGATGCTCAAGGCAGTAATGAGACAGCTACTAAGGCTTTTGTTATGCTAGAGGACTTTATGGTGCAAACTTTGGCTAACAAGGAGGCTACGAAAAAGATGAGCCGTGGCAATGCTAAAGCCATCAATTCATTGAAGCAAAAGATTAAGAAAAATAATGAATTTTATGAAAATGAGATCGAGAGATATAGAGTCCATCCTGCATCTGAAGATAATGTGGATAAATTTGATGGGGATGAGGATATGTTTTTCCTTTCTCCATATTTTATTGCTGTTTCTTGTATTGGAACAAACCGCAACTTTGAAGTTCCATACATGGGGAATAATCAGGTTTGTAGAGGCAACAATCAATTTCATTTTTCAAAGGGTGCAAATCACAGGCCAGAGTTCCTGCAGCTATCTGTATGTTTGACAAAAGCTAGTTCTGAAATTGCTTTGAGGTTTAAAGCAGAAGATGCTCAGCTGCTAGGTTTTGTGGACTCCAACATGGCTTGGAGAAGACTCATCTGAAGTGCCCTTGAATAGAATTTGGAGAAGCTGAAGTCTTGCAAAGCTTCTCTTGACCTGGTTAAAATGTGACATTAAGCTTGATAAAGCTGGGGACACCACTGTTTGTGGCTGTATAGGTTGGACTTCAGGTGAGAGATAGTTGGTTTTGAAATCCAACTATCACATAAGACAATAAATTTTTCACTTTCCCTCCTCTTTTTCTCTTCGTCTGTTGAAGACTTTGTCTATATATTTGAAGATGGAATATTGTATTAGATGAAGAACTTAGGTATTCTGCCACTGTGAATAATAGATCATGAATACCCTGCTTTTCCCGTGGATGTAGCCTTTAATGATGAACTGCATAATTCGCTGTGTTGTGTCTTTCTCTTTCTGTGAAACTGTTATTTGGTAAACTTGAGTTTGTGTTTTCTTTATCTGCTCTTTATAATTAACAATCTTCGCTGATGATAAAAATACCCAAATGCTCTGAATCCTGGAAGCCATTTTCCTTAAGTTAGAAATTCGTTTCTGATTTCCTGATAATTTTCCTAATTGTGGAAATTGGAAACTTCTTGAAGTTCCTAAGAGGAGCTGGAAGTGTTTCTAGCAATATAAAAGACATTTCTGGCAGATTTTAGCTTTTGTTCGAGTAGTTTCTGGAAATTCTGGACTGGAACCTAGTGTTGTATAAAACAGTTAAAGTTCATTAAATTTTCAATATTATTCCCACAAACTTCAAGATTTTTCCAATACTATTTTCAACAATTCTTAGAAGTGTCTGCCATTTTAGATATGGTTTCCTTCTAGATTCTCAGTTCTCGCCTTTTCCCTAAGAAGTCTATGCAATGCACTTTATGCTTTCTTAAGTATCCCCTCTTTCAGATACTTGTGTTTTCAAACTTTCCTAGTAGCCAAGCCCTTGTGCTGTAGTTAACTGGTAAGAAGGATTCATAGCTTCCCCGACAAGAAAAACATATACCTAACTGAAAAAAAAGTTTCCAAGTAGCCAGTTGCGATTCTTGTTGTAGCATAGGCTAATTAAATTTAATGTCACTGTGTAGTGTGTAGCTCTGAAATTATTTATTATCAAAATCCTTTTTTATTTAATCTTGATTGTGATTTTAATCCATGTTTTATTGAAGCTACTATGGGAACTCTAAATTTTTCGTATTCTTGTTCTTTTCTTAGTATCAATTTTCTGCATCTAGTTGGGTTTTCTGTTGGATGGTATGTAATGGATATTTGTTTTGTAGGTCAATATACAGTACAATCTAGCGGTTCACTATGGCCAAGCATCATCCTGATCTTATTATGTGCAGAAAGCAGCCGGGAATAGCTATAGGTCGACTTTGTGAAAAGTGTGATGGTAAATGTGTAATTTGTGATTCTTATGTGCGACCTTGTACCCTTGTTCGAGTTTGTGATGAATGCAACTATGGATCCTACCAAGGAAGGTGTGTGATTTGTGGTGGATTAGGCATTTCAGATGCATATTACTGCAAGGAATGCACCCAACAAGAGAAAGATAGGGATGGATGCCCAAAAATTGTTAATCTTGGAAGTGCAAAAACAGATCTATTTTATGAACGGAAGAAATATGGTTTCAAGAAGAGATAGATGCAGGTTTTTTTTGAATACTAATTCATTGATAATTACAGTATGTGTTTTATTTTTATAACCTAGATTGTACACTGGAATTCTTATATTTTTTTTTAGAAAGGCTCGTGTTTGGATCTTCAATCAATCAGATAATACACATTACCAACATAAATGAACTTGTTTCAACGGTATGGTATAATCATCCAAATCATTTTTTTTTTTGATAATAGTGTCTTAAGTTGACTTACTATGTGTCAGAAATACTTTTTTCTCATATTTCTAAATATGATTTGCGTGTGTGATTTGCATTACATGTCTTAATGGGTTTTTAGTTCAAGGTTCACTATCCGATCTTGTAATGGCTGCAGATGTTGGGACATTATTTGTATCAAGAAAACTGTTTTTTCTGTGATCATGATGATGCACACGTTTAAAATTGCTTCATCTTTCTGTTGAGTAACCTTTTTAAGATACATAAGAGAATTTGGAAATTGGCCTATGTTTGTTTAACATCTTCTAGTAACTTATTTACAGTTTTAGAAAGTATGAAAACCATATATTATGTTTAATTCAAATTTCAAAATTTGTGATTTGACAGATCTGGAAAAGAAACACAAGAATATGCAATAAATGGGCAACAAATCTTGTAAACTTCCTCTTGGTGAGTTTAGGATCGAATTGATGTAAATTTTTTAAACGAATACCAAACTTGGTTCTGACATTTCCTCCCTAGTAAGATCGTACAGATTTCAAGGTCTAAGTTTCATAGTAAGCATATCATCGATCTTCCCTGATAGATAGATAAGAGGCTTTAATAATGTTCATGATACCAAACCAATCTATGCGGGATTTCTTTCTATGGAATTGTGTTGATATCAAGGGTAAAACTGCTTTTGCGTTTAATTACATATGGTGTAAACTGACAGTCATAATTAGGTGTAACTGAACAGAAGCAACCTTTTCAAACAAGAAGTTCCTTCTCATGAAGGGCACATTAGTCACCCTCTGGGTTTTATGTCAAATGATTTTAATATCATTGTTTTTATACATACCTGATACGTAGTTGCCCAAAGTTGCCACATGTTCCTATTTACTTCATATTTTAGATACATATTTTTGTTTAGTTTTATATATTGTCATTGATAAGCTGACCTTAGGTTCATTTTGACCCATCTATTCCACTTTTTCCATGATGGTTTCAATGGTACTCCCTTTTTTGTTGTGTATATACATGTATTTTTCAGTTAATACTGTTGAAGAATATTTTTAATTTTTTACAATTCTTTTTCTCCATTCAGGTCATAACTCCCTTTTATGCTTGTTCCAGTTTGTATTCAAGCCAGATCCAGTCTTTGTGACCGGATGGGCACTTTGATATGGCCAGCTAATATCTTTGTTGTGGGTCATGTCATACCTGATTGCAGCATCTCTTATTTTCATTCAACTCTTCCCCATTCTCTTTGGCATATTATTTCGCATTCTACTTGCACATTATATAGGTTTGGACTATACATTTGTAGGTTAACTGCCCTTTTTTGCATATCTTCAAAATCGAGTGACCTATCCTCATTTCTTGGCATTAAAAATTGCTGCACGGTGTTCTTGGTACAATTGTTCAGGTTTTGAATGCAAGTTTTGAATTCTAGTTTGATTTTTACTTTGTAGCGCCATCTTTTCTATAGGACTCAGAGACCCTTTGATTTTAGCATATTTTTTTGTTCTGTTATTTAAGAGAAATAAAATCTGGAAATTGGGGTATACCAATGGTCTTGGAGAGTTTCTTGCAAGTAACATTTTGAAGCTGATTGTGGCCTAGACATTGGAAAGATGTGTGTCAAACAACCTTGGACTTTTTGAAAAATCAAAGTTTAAAGACTTGTGTTCATGCAAACAACACATATGAACAAGGATGCTCAAGTTGATGTAGTCTTTCCTATAAGGGTACTACCTAAAAAATTAGGCACTAAGAAAATAGGTCCTCCATATTCCTTGAAATTGTCCAATCTATGTGTTGAGGTCTCGAAACCATCTGCTCATCATAGGGTGCTTAACTGATAGAGGGGACCCACTTAGGTGAGAATGAAGAGTGATCTTGGTGTGAATAGAAGAAGAGTTATATTGTGAGGAATGTATGAATTTGGGTGGCCTATAAATAGGGCTTGAAGGCTTTGGATTCTTTGTGCATTGTTAGACTTGTTTGCATCATCGATTGCCGGACCCAATGAAGGCTTGCTGATGTGTTGATTTAGGGAAATTCCAACAACAGAGACCTCCAAGCTAACAATTATCCTGAGCTCAGAGGAATCCTTGGAGAAGGTCAATTCCTTTATTACTCTTTGTAGCATTGTAAATTGAAATGGTACAATTTACACCTCATATTTATATTTCTACTTTAGCATATCCCATTTTCATTCCCCTTAGGTCTGTTTTGGTCCCTCTTACTCCAACCTTGATGTCACCTATTGACACCATTGGGTGGGCCTCATCCTGGAACTATCCTCCCTTAGTCTCTGGGTTTTTGGTCTTGATTTTGGAGGACAAGGGTGCTCCATGCCGTGGTCTTGGACCAGGGCGACCCCCAATGCCTTGGTCTCCCTTAATTAGGTCCTAATTTGGGAGTGGGTAGGCACTCCCCCCTTCCCAATGGATTTTGGTCCTCGTGGCTACACTTGATTGTTGGAAGTTGGTCTAATCGTTAATTTACTTTGGGAACACTATATAAAGACATTCTATCAATTCATTTTGACATCCATTAAGACTCCATACATAGCACTTGCACATCCAAACATTCATCATCAAACATTTTTCAGAGATTCAAGACAACATTCCATCCTTAAAGCATTATGGAGCAAAGTTACATCAATATTCATGCAAACGTGTGTGTTTGTCATGCCATTACATTCAAAGAGCATTGCATCATCAATCATTCTATCAATAATCACCGATTTGAAGTATATTTCCTAGCATTTACTTCAATATTTATATTATTCAATTCAAAGTTAATTCCTAAACCATGGTTTGACCTAGGGCAAACCCCTATCCACAACACTTTCTTCTCTCTTTCTGTGTGCAAGAAATTGGCTTAAGGGTTGACGGTGATGAACAGGTTCAGCTTTCAATGGAGCGAAATTCAGAGGATCCTGGTGAATTTGTACTACCTAGTCTTGAATAATCAGGTTGAACCCCTACGAATAGGTTCTAAATCTCTTATTTTGCCCAGATCTCAGTTTGTGGCTCCATGGGAAATTTGTATCAACTTGTTTTCATCGTCTCTCTCAAATTATCCCTCATTGTCCCTTAATTCACATTTCACATCCAGTCTTCAATTAGAAAGAGGGAACAAACAAATAACCAATGAATCTAATCAAAATTTTAGTCCTTTTCCTATTTGGATTGTGGTTAGATTTATTGGATTCACTCCTCTTTCAATGTAGTGGCCCCTAAGGTAAAGTTAGTGGTTTTATTATCTTAATTAGTGAAACCCTAGTTTTTCCATCATTACATTTAGGTGAATTTGACTTTCATTACATTCCTAATTTTTCATTTTTTCGGATCTAATTTGTAGGCATTTGAACAATAAATTTTGCACTCATAAATCATATTTGCAATTAAATTACATAAATTTAGTGGTTAAATTCATAAAAACACTAATTTATTGTTTTAAAATTGACTTGTGGGTTGCATAATTTTTCAGTTATATTTTCAAATCTGATTTGGGGTATTTCCTAATGGAATTTACTAAATCTGATTGGTTTTCTATTTCAGATATGATTACATTGTTTCTTAGTTACATGTATCAAAATTATGTGTTGGATAATTGTTTCTTTCACTTTATATTACTTCTTTTCATCCATAGTACTCAAGTGCATATTGCATCTTTAGAATTTCATAGATATTTCCTACTTGCAAATCATCTCTCAAAGCTTTTGTCCATATTATATGTTGTTTTATGATGACATTTTTGAGAAAATGCATTACATATGTAGATCACATAAAAGGTTTTGTAGACAATGATAATACTAGAGATGACATTGAAAAAACACTTGTACCTCTCCTAGGGTATCTCATGTGAATGAGGAAAGAGTAGATACTCCTATCAATGATCTTTCTAATGGAGAGCAAGCATTGAAGAGCAACATGACACCATCTTCTTCTTATGTGCATACTCTAGTGTAAGGGGGGCAAGATCAAAATTTTGTTGTATCAATCTCTTTAGACCCCCCTTATTCTCCTAGAGCTTATCTTAACCATCAACATATTTGTGGGGAAGATGATGTTATGCATTTTATTCATGATCTATCTCTTCACATAAAATGAAACAAAAATGAAGCTTTAGATGATAAGGATCTTCCTTCCCACCCTATCAAAGAGGACATGAATGATGATGAAAAGGAGAAATTACTTACAAAGGATATCCCTTCTGCATCTACTTATCCCTTTGACTCCTCCATGTGCCCTTACACTACAAATTTTTAAAAAATCCATGATAATGGTGTTACAAGTGCGGTTGTCGTTGCACCAAAAGGTTGACTTGTTAATGCCCAATACAACCACTAGACTTATAGAATCCATAGGAGGCGGTTGAGCCATGTCACAAACTTGAGTGATGCGCTGCACATCACAAGGAGACCAAGGGCACACACCTTGCAAAAATCTCCCCCAACGCAAGCGAGGGGTTTGAACCTGTAAGCAAGCTCTGATACCACTTGTTACAAGTGCGGTTACCCTTGCACCAAAAGATCGACTTGTTAATGCCCGATATAACCACTAGACTTATATAATCCACATGAGGCGGTTAAGCCATGTCACAAACCCGAACGTTGCACTGCATATCACAAGGAGACCAAGGGCACACACCTTGCAACAAATGGTCCTTCTTCACAAATTGAAATTCTTATAGGAGTGGTTATAATATAATCTCAAAACAAGGTTATAGTGGACAAGGACTTGGAAAATATGATCAAGGAATCAAAGTCTCTATAAACCCTCCTTCACAAGCTAGTACAAAATGTCGAGGACATCCTCATCATTCACCAATGGATGATCTCTTTAAAGTTCAAAAGCTTTTTCTCAAATTTTTTTTTTTTTCGCAAAAAATAAACTCTATTGTCCATGTAAACATTCTTCTTCCTCAAATAATCCTTTATGCACATATCATCAAACTAACGATCATCTTTCAAACGAATGTCCTAATTTTCAAAAGGAAATACAAGGATTCATTGATAATGGAACTCTCAAAATAATATAAAACAATCCTTCTCCTTCTACTAGCACATCTTGTCCTATATCTCAAGAGACGACCTACCCCTATTGATAATCAAGAAAAAAACTAGCTACAAGAATACTTTGGAGATTAAAAAATGATAAGATGTTGTTTTTCCTTTCATAAGATATAACAATAAGAATAAAGAAGGTGATGAACATCGTCTTTTTCATCGTTGTTATTCTCATTCTCTTGGGAATTGTAAAGCTTTTAAAGAATTTGTTCAAGACCAATATGAACAGGCTCGCATAGCTCTTACAACTGATCTTGCAAGTTTTCTTGGTGAAGAGGGAGTGCCTTATCACTCTATTCACCTTATTATGTTTCTCCTCACCCTATGGCACTAGTAGTTTAACTTTATTGGGGGCTCTTTGTCATGTGTGGTGACACATCTTCATTTTCAATCATACTTGGGCACCAACATAATTCTTCTTTATTTCCTCACTTGGGGGGCAATGATGATATATGCATCTCTCTCTCTCTCTCTCTCATCTTCTTTTGAGTTTTATTTTGCATATCTCGATGTTTTTTCTTGCATTGATTTTTCTTTCATGTGAGTACATGTGTATTCCTTGCTTAAGACCCTTTCTTTGCTTGAAGTGTTACATCTTTTATGTATAATCTCTCTTTGGAAGTTTTTGTAATCCTTCTCTTTGTCCCTATGCTTGGGGACATTGATTTCTCCTATTCTTTTTAAGGATCCACTTTGCCTCTTTCGAGTGGTGTTTGCTTATGAACAAACACAAACTATCCTTCATATGCTCGAAATGATCCCCTCCATTGCCCTTCTTGCTTCTCTAATTTAATTGAAATGTGGCTCTCAATCCTATTTGCAAGTGTATTGAAAGCAAGGCTAGGCAAGAAGATTCAAAGTATAAGTTTGAAGACAAATTAGCAATGTGTAGTTACTCAAATTTGGGACCCATACATTGAAAAATGAGCTCCATTTATAGAGAAATTCTTCATCAAAATGACACGAGAAAATCAAGGAATGAGACAAAGGCATGATTGATTCAAAATAGCAAATTGATATGACATGACTATGACAAATTGAATAGAAATTCTAGCTTCATAATTATGACAAATTGGGGTCAATTGTAGTTTCATGATTATGAAAAATTTGGAGCAAATATAGCTAATTGATTTGAGGAAATTAGGGGAGGAACGTTAGTGGAGAAATTGCTAGGAGAAATTAGGGATGACAAATTAAGAGAGAATATAGGGAGAGAAATGTGGGAATAATTAATAAATTTTCATTTATTAATTAGCCCACAAAACAAAAATGAGCCAATTAAATAAAATATTTAATTGTGACACGAGGTAGGATAAATGAAATAAATTTATTTAACCTAAAGAGAGATGTTAGTAAGGGATTAATAATTAAAGAACTATTTAAGCCTAGGAGAGAGACATAAGTCAAGATGATATCATGAAAACAATTAACATGACCAGGATAAGGATTTAATGATTGACAAATTATCTAAAATTGATTGAAATCAATGCTCAAGATCGATCATAATGATTGAAATGACAAGGACAATTGACAAAGATAAATGATTGATGATTGATAAAGGACAATTGATTGATAATTATTGATGATAGAACATTGAGAATTGATTGGAATCGATTGAGGTTGATGCTAAGCGACATTGATTAGGGTTAAAATGATGATTAAATGACATTGATAACTAACCATGATCATGAAATGACAATTGAGATTGACATTGATAAGATCCAAATTGAATCAACTGAATAGGAAGAGAAAGCAAAAGAATGACATGATGTTGACAAATGATAAAGACCGAATGTGCAACATAGAGGAAGTGTTAGTAAGCGCGAAAACCTAAAAGAAGGTAACACATACATGTTAACATGCAATGACGTAAGCGTTTACCATTTTTTAGTGTCTACATTTTGCCTCTCTTTGAGACTATGCGTTTCTCAACATTGTTTCAAAGAATAGTAAAGAAAAATAACATTAAACGTTATCCCAACAATGATGGGTTACAAGGGTGCCCCCTCGAGAAATTGGGCTAAAATTTTAGAAAATAGGCCAATTTGTCAAAAATAATGCTAGGACTAGACCAAGATGACTGCAAGGACCGACTAAAGAAATGTTTGTAGGAAGCGAAAATTAGATGAAGAATAATTAGTCGTGAAGATACCTTGCTTTCACAAATGCACTTTGGTGTAGAGATCCTTTATTTGATATGGCAAAAGTGGAGGCAGTGCACTGTCGCATGGAAAGTTTGGGCAATAGTGCTACCCTTTTGCATAAAACAAACGTTTTGTAGACAATGAACGGTTCAACCATTTTGAGCCATTAGGTGTGTCAAAGGTCAAGGTATGTGTGACAACCACAACATGATCGTGCCAACATAGACACTTAAGACATACTTGCCTTAGAATGTTATGAAACATCTTGCAAACAAAAGACAAAATAAAAAGACTAGTGGCCATCCTGACCACTCTAAATCACTTAGTGACATCATTGAGCAACATAGGAACATGATCAAAGATAAATCAATGCAAAGATAAAACTCACAAATCCAAACAAGTCAAATAGTCATTCTGATCTTGTCAAAATTGATAATGTTTGTTTGATGATAGGACAATCATGCTTCCTGGTTTCAAGGAATGCAATACCTCGTCTAAGATAGGACAAAGTCTGGTTTTGAATATAAGACACCCTGTATAAGACACATAATAATTGACAAAGGACTGATGATGTTAATGTTGTTTGATGGGACAAGTTGACCAGTTGGAATGCTTGGTTGATTGAATAGTTTATCTATTGATGCGTGAATTGTTAAGCACATTGTTTGCTATTTTTTTGTCTCATGTCCGCTAAAATGTCTATCTATGTACACGAGGGACACTTTATTAATGAGATGAAATGAAAGTGATTGTTTTTTATGTTGATATTTTTCAATTTTTAGGGTTTTTTTGGATATATTTAATTTTTTTGTGCCTTTTTAAAGACATTTTACAAATGTTTTTGGATTGTTATTTTTTTCAGGACTTTATTGATTTTCATAATTTTTTCAAGACTTTATTTATGCATTAAATTGGCCCCAGTGTTTAGCAAGGCAAGGAATATGACGAATGGATAAATAAGCTTTCTTAAATGTTGGTGGATAGAGGGAAGATAGAGGCCATTTACTGTGTAGACAGAGCGGAATCAATTTCCAAGGGCTATCGTGCAATGGGACAAGGGATTGCATATGACAATGCAAAGCAATGACATGAGGGATATGTCAAGAGGTTTCAAAACCATGTTTTGCATTTTATGTTCTTATGTTGGACCAAGATCAAGGAATGTAAAAGAGTGTATGGATGGTGATAGGATATGGATAGGATAAGCAAGACAAAAATATGGACAAGAGGTGAAGCCCATAAGTTGTATGATGATCATAGAAAATCCCTAGCCTTGTTAAGATCAAAGGTGAAATAAGGGATATGAATAATGGATAAGGGATATGAGGGATGAAGGATAATGAAGGATGATAGGATATGATGTGATAATGGATATGAGGGATGAAGGATAATGAAGGACAATAGGATATTATGGGATAATGAAATAATGAATGGCAATAGGATATGAAGGACAATAGGATAATGAAGGGCAATAGGATATGAAGGATGATAGGATAATGAAGGGAAAATGATATGAAGGATAGGATAATGAAGGGCAATAGGATATGATAAGAGAGCGTAAATGAAATCTGCCCCCAAGTGTGGAATGGAAGAAGATGAAGGATTACACATGATCCCTATTTGCCATCTTTTCATCATGGTACTTACCTAAGGTGCCTATTTGATAGGTTTTCACCAGTGGACAAATTATTTTTCCTTTTTTTTTTTCTTTCATTTTCTTTTTCTTTTTTCATGTTTTTTTTTTCTTTTGGATTTTTAACATTTTGAAAGATAAGAGATGGAGGAAGCACTCAAGCGTATTGGTTTTTTGATAGAAGCCTTGAAAAATGGACCATGACTATTAAAAGACATTGGCAGGATAATGACATGGAAATGAGATGAGACTAAGGTAAGGATTTATGCAAAAGATTGGATCAAAGAGATAGAAGGATGAAAAAGAGGTGTTGGATAATGGAGGGAGTGGAAGAAGACTTTATTTTGAGTGGATGGAAATGTGGGTAAGATCAACATTGGCACATGCCTTGAGGGGTAGTGGAGTGATGGAGGAAAAATGGATTTTGGATATGAGATTTTGATGGAGGAATGGCTAGGGATTTTGGGACATAAGGACCTAAAATAAATGAAGGAGGTGATGGAGGATTAGATTTGAAAGGTTTATTTTGAATGCCGACTTTGATGCTTCTTGTTGTGCTTCTATGAGCCACTAGGAATCCACATTATTTTTTATTTTTAATTTCATGCTTTTGTGGTTCTTTGGAACACATTGCTTGCACGGGGGTTTTAGGAACCCATATAGATTTTGACTTTTATTTTTGAGCAATTGGCCTTTGTGGACTTTTGGATATTACTTTTTCTTTTTGGATCATATTTTTCTTTATTTTTACATGTCTATTAGATTGGACATGTTGATCCTTAATTGCATGTGGATTGCTGGACTTATGGACTTTATGCTTGGCATCCAAATTTCTTGGAATAGTGGGATTCATGGATGAATAGGAATAAAATGGAGATCGTTTGGATGGATGAAAGGTTCTCAAGGATGTGTGCCTTTGCTAATCTTGAATAGGAGATGGATGGATATACGAACCTAAAATGTATTGAAGAGATGAAGGGGAAGGCACATGTTTAGATTTTGACGGAGGGATGCGAGATCTAGTAGGGGTACCAACACCTTGAGAATGGGATATTTATCCAAGCTCATGAAAATTAGGATTTCTTTTGATATTGAGGGGTTCTAAAATACCTTTCTTGTGGAGGTCGATCCCTTTTCCTTGATAAATATTTTTCCCAATGGGATACTTGTTGCTTTAGGAGAAAGATGCAATTCCATTTTGAGTGGAGGAACTCATTTGATATGCAATAAGTTCATGAAAAACTTGCATAGACATGTTGGGATCATGAGGGAAACAAGGAGGAATGACAGGTTCTTGAGGGGGATTAGGAGGAATGATGAGATCATTTTGCAGGATAGGATATATTGTGTGGTGGACATGGAAGATTAGGGCATGTAGATGAAGAAATGGTATAATCTTGTGGAGGATATGAAAGTGAAGGGATAATTTGATCTTGACAAGGAGGGGGATCATCAAATTCCACTTTAAGGGTGCTTTGCTCTTGAATTTCAATGGGATCATTGGAAAGGATGGAAGGGATATATTGATCTTGCTTATGAAGTGGAATGGCAATGGGATTTAGAAGGAAATTTTGTTCATGAAATGGAAGGGGATCATTTGGGATAGGATGGATTGGGATAGTGGGATCATCAAAGTAATAAGATCTTGGTCAAAAAATGAATGGGATTTTTCATTCTTGGTATCTTGATCTTGATCTTCATGCTTTGAATCATCTTGTTGCCTTGGGGTAAGATTTTGAATATGCGTGGGGGATTCTAAGAAGGAATCAATGTTTTGATATGAGGGAGATGGACTTTGAATGAGATCCTTTGATATAGGTTTGATGGGAAATGAAGCACACAATGACATTGGGTTTGCGATTTCTAAAGCATGACAAGATTTGCATCATAAATTGGATTAGCATGGAGACGTATTGTGGATAGCCCTTGGGAGGATTTATCATTGGATATTGCATTTGAGGGAGATGGTGTAGTTTTCTCTTGTGAGACTTTAGGGGGTGAGCGAATGGTGGGAGAAATAGAGGCTACTTGAGGGACAATTTTTTGATGGGAGGACAAGCCATTGCTAGACATGGGTGCATGATTTTGATCTTTCTTGTAAGAATTGCCTCAGATAATCTTTAGGTAATGTTTTAGAGAGCTATCTTTCTTTGGAGAGGCAATTGAATCATTGCGAGGTTTTGACATGGTTGGGTTTTGATTTTGGATTTGTTTGGAAGGGATTTGGTTTTAGTTTGGTGTTATGTTTTTTTTTAGATTGAGTCATGGTTGAATGGGATTCGATTTGGGACTTGGTTGAATTGGTATAACATGTTTGAAATTTGGTTTTGGTTGAATGGGATTTAATTTCGAACTTGGTTGAATTGGTTTGACATGTTCTCTTGTTGAGGTTGGTGGAAAGGATGTGTAAATTGCAAATTTTGTTCAATGTAAAAGAAATGATCACCATAAGATTTATAATAAACATAGTGATCTGATTTAAAATGTTCAAACTTCAAACTCAACATGTATGTATCAAATTTTTAGTACCACATCCTAGGACTCTGTTTGAGGCCATACAAAGATTTATTCAATTTACAGACCAAATTACTTTTACCTTTCACCACATACTACTCTGGTTGTGTCATATAAATATCCTCCTCCAAATCACCATGAAGGAAAGCAATTTTCACACCCATTGGTTCAATCTCTAAATCATAAGCAACAACAATAGAAAGAAAAATCTTAATGGATGTCATTTTTTCAACAGGAGAAAATATCTCACCATAATCAACACCCTCAACTTGAGAGTGTTCTTTTGCAATCAACATTGATTTATACTTCTCAATGCTTCCATCTAAACCAATATTTTTATTGAACACCCATTTACAACCAACATGCTTCCATCATTCAAGAAATGGTACAAGATCCCATGTATCATTCTTTTTCATAATTGCCATTTCTTCTTCCATAGAAATCTTCTAAGATTCTACATCATTCATACCTAATGCCTCTTCTACAAATCTAGGTTCATCCACATTAGTATTCAAAGAAAAAATACATCTCCAATCATCAGGTGAATACCTTTCAGGTGGTTTTCTATGTCTTGTAGACCTTCAAACAAATTGAGTTGGAGGTTCTTCATCCTCTTTTGAAGATTAAAATCTAGATGAGCTCTCTTCAACTTCTTGCCTTTCAAGTGGTCTTGATTCAAATTTTTAGGCATAGAAGGGAATTGAATCACATCTTCCTACTTAGTTTGTTTTGGCTACAATGTAACAAAAGGAGACTTAATTTCTCTAAAAACAACACTTCTACTATGAATTACCTTGTTTGCAGTAGTCCCAAAAGCTTGTATCCTTTCACACCATAACTGTAACTGATGAAAATACATTTTACAACCTTGTTCTCCAACATTTTTCTCTTCTCCTTTGGCACATGTGCATATGCCTTGCAACCAAAAACTTTAAGATGTCTTAATGAAGGCTTGTGACCTGACCTTGCTTCCATAGGCATTTTATCAACAAGAGCTAATGTAGGAGACCTATTAATCAGGTAGCAAGTAGTGGCAACAACTTCAGCCCAAAACTTTTGTTTGAGACCAGCACCAGTCAACATACACATATCTTTCTCCATCAGTCTCCTATTCATTTTTTTTGCAACTCTATTCTGCCATGGAGAATAGAAAGTTTTCTTCTATCTGTTAATGCCACAACCTTTACATAATCTATCAAAATCATTAGAGAAAAATTCAGCGCCATTATCAGTCCTCAAACATTTAATTTTGTTTCCAATTTGCAACTCAACCATTGCTTTAAATTCTTTAAAGCAACTGAATACTTTAGATTTACTCTTCAGAAAGTATACCCATGTCCTACTAAAATCATCAATAAATGAAGCATAATATGTGGATTTTCCAATGAAAGGAACATCTACAAGACCAAACACATCAGAATAAATAAGATCCAAAACACCACAAGGTTTATGAGAACTCAAGTAAAACTAAATGCAGTTTTGTTTTCCATAAGTGCAATGCTCACAAAAATCAAAGTCAAGATTACAATCATTCAAACCTTCAACAAGATTTTTATTTTTCAAGTTTCTTAGACTCTTTTCTCTAATGTGGTCAAGTCTTTGGTGCCATAACATAGTCTTATTTGCAGGTAACTTTTCCTCAAAAGAAAGAGCACCTTTTGGTACCTAAAAGCCATGTCTATCCACTGAAGGTGAAATTTACTTTTTATAGAAGTGCTATTACACTCAACAATGTATTCCTCTAGCTTATACAAAGTGTCGAACTTGACACCTCTAGCAATCACCATAACACCCTTAATCATCTTACATCCTGCATTAGAAAAGACTACCTAGACATCGACATCTATCAATTTGCTCACAAATAATAATTTTTGTTTTAATTCAGGGATATGCAACACACCGCTAATCCTTTTTATTCTATCATTAGGAATCCGGATTCTAACTTTACCTAATATCTAAATATGAATCATCACCCAAGTACACCTTACCTACAATAAATTCCTCATATTCAGAAAACCAATCTTTATTGGAAGTCATATGAAAAGATGTGTCTGTGGCATTTAACCATGCATCATTACCTATATGAGTAGCCAAAGATGCAATGAATGCATCACCATCTTCCTTCTTAGACTTAGAATCATAATCAAACTTCTTTTGTTTCTTCTTTTTTTTTTTTTTTTTTTAGTCCTTACAAATGTTACTTGAATTATTGCAATTCTAGCAGATGACTTTGGACTTTCCAGAAGATTTCGATCTCCCTATAGATTTGGACTTATTGCGCTTCTCATTCTTCTTGCTTTTTTCCTTAGGTCTTCCACGAACAGTTAGGGCTTCCTTCGAGTTGATGGATACCTTCCTCCACTTGGTAGGGAACCCACCACATCTTTAAACTTCAAAACAACAAAAGTACTACTGATAGCCATAACAGGAGAATTCCCAAATCAGGCAAAGAACAAAGCAAGATCTAGAATTTCTCCTTTTCATCCATCTTAACACCAACATATGTCAATTGAGCCACCAACATATTAAATGCTTCTAGGTGGTTTGTGATTCATCCACCCTCTTGTTAGGATTCCCACAGACACTGAGAGGGGGTGGGGGGTGAATCAGTATCTAATCGGTGAATTGATTTTCTTAACTCAAAACATGTAGAACATATTATAATAGTGTACCGGTATGAAAGAAATAATGCAATAAACAGAATTAAAAGCATCCACATAAAAAGCACACCATGACACAAGGATTTAACGAGGAAACCCAGTGTGGGAAAATCCTCGCTGGGATTTGTGACCCACAATATTCACTTATTGGTCAATAAGAGAATATTACTGCTACAAGAGGGGCCTGCACATGGAGGAAGGCCAACTACCTAGAGTTCATTGCTCAAATATAAAATGGGAAGTCTCACTGACTTACAATGATGGATTATATAAATCCAGTATCTTGTACTGCTTCAGAATAGCATCTATAATGCCAGATCCAGTACCGGTTTCTGCTCTGCTTCTTACATAAACCCTTAACCTATAATTCACATAATAGGTCTGCCTTATTTCACCTAAAAACAATCTTCTATATCTCTTACAAATGTTCTACAATGATCTCTCTTATATAAGAGTCATTTTACAATGATGCCAAGTCGGCTTACAAAGATTTTACAATAATAAACAAAATATAATATAACAAAAATCCTGTTGGCCTTTGTGCTGGTATGCTTCCTTTCTCTGCCGGTGCCGATGGTCTGAGTGCCGGTGTAGAGTCTGATCTTGCTAGTGCCAGTGTAATGCCTTGCTGGTGTCATAGGATTGTAAGGTTTCCATCAATGACAAAACCTTCAATCACCTACAATGTCTCATTGGAGTGTGCATATGCCAACAATCTCCCCCTTTGGCATTGATGGCAACACTCATGAGAAAATTCAAAAGTGTATCCAAAATTTGTAATCCAAAAATGTTTCCAAAAATATGTTACCAAAAATATAAGAACTCCCCCTGAGTAGATAATTCTTTTGCTGGTTATTTTTCTCATACTACTACTCCCCCTTTGGCATCAATGACAAAGGTTGTCAAGGTGTCAGTAGAGTTGTAGTCTCAACCTTGTAATTGGGTGGTTACAATTTGAAAAAGATCTCCCAAAATCAAGTTTATACTTTCCATAAACTTCTTGCTGTCTTTTATTGTTGTCTCTGTTCTTTTAACTGTACCGGTGAGGTGCTGCATATGCTCTGCTAGTGTTTTCTGTCCCTGTACCAGTGCCTCAGATATTTCCTTCCGTAATGATGCTAGATAGTCCAATCTTGGACTCAGTTTTAGTCTCAAATTCTTTGCCTTATTTACTATTCTCTCCTTTTCTCTTTCTAACTTAAATAACTCTTCCTCAAAACTTGTTATCCTTTGTTCAAAAACTGATAATGAATCAGGTGAGTTAACAAAATTATCAACAAGTTTATTGATTTCATCCTGTACCTTGCTCATTTTCTTAACTATGTCTACTATCAAAAAAGTTTGTCTTGCAAGTATCTTTGTACAGAGTTTTGTATTCCTTCAATAAGTTACATAGTTCCGGTAGAAGTGTGTCAAACTCCCTAGTACACTTCTTTATCTGATCTTCAAAGAATTTTTGCTTTTCAATTTCTAACTTATCCTTCAATGCCTCTTCCTTTATTTTCTCAACAGTCATTGTGTTCTCAGTGATGTATTTACAAAAAGTGTCAAGTTGTTTTAAAGAATCCTTATTGTCCATGTTGCAGTTAGGAGCTATCATCTTCAAAATTGGGATTGTATCATCTATAGCTTTATAAGCCTGTGAACTACAATCTGTTATCCTTTTGATGGAGTCCAAAAGTACTTCAGTTACATTTGTTGATTTGTAGCCTGCTGAGGAGGAACTGACATTCTAAATTCCGTTAGTGGAGGAAGTAACCATGCTTGTAGTGACCTCTGGTAGGTCAGTCTATGTTTCCATTTCTTTAAGCAATGGCTTTTGATCTTCTCCTGTTGCCGATGGCACTATTTCCACATGAATATGTTCCTGTTCCAGAGCCTATTGCTCTGTCTGTCTCTCTATTTGTTGCTTTGTGTTATCAATTTCAACTTTTCTTGCAGTATTGTCAATGATGTCAGTTGCCGGTGGCTCATTAGCCATATCCGTCTTTTTGGTTGTATCTTTGTCTATCATAATGTTGACTTTTTGTGTATCAACATCAACTGTGTATAGTACCTTAGGATTAGGATTTGTATCCTTTATATCCATACTCTCATCTGCCGGTTGATCTTTAGTAGTTGTTATCGGTGATGTGATTGGATGCAGTGGGAGTAAGTTGTCTTTTACTTTGATACTCGGAGGTCCACCAACCTTTCCTTTTCCTCTGTCCCTTTCCTTCTGGTATACCTTTATTGGTTTGGGGTTCCTGTACTCTTCCTATTTTTCCTTCTCAACAAGGAATATGTCCCATGCATTTTCGTTTCCTCTGTTACTTCATTCACTCTTCCAACCATTAATGCAATATGCCGGTGTGTAGTAGAGAATACTGACCAGTTGGATTGTGCAATTAAGTCATCTATCTCCTTAGGTGAATTTACTGGGTAAACAACAAGTAACTTTTCAATTTTGATTTTCTTATCAAGCTCTACAACAGCTTGTCTTCTTGCTTCCAATCTTTTGAACAATTCATCTGGTAGTTCATCTACAACTTCCATCATAAACTTCTTATAGATATCTAGGTGTAAAATGACACTATTTTCAACTTGTTCTTTTTCATCTGTTGACAGTGTATCATAGACCTTTCCTATGTTCTTGAGTTTCCCTTCCTCTATGATTTCATTTAGCAATTTGTCAAGAGGGGCCAAGTTTTGTCTAGTCTTCTTCTTCTTTGGTGTCAACTTTTTCATTGGTGTTGTCTTTCTAATTGGAGACCTCACTGCCTGTTGTTTTTATCTAGTCCTTCTAGGCAAGGGTGTGGATGCCGGTGAAGGATCCCTTTTCCTTACAACTTTTTTGAAATTTGCAGGCATGTCACTCTCCGAAGAAGTAGCTACCGGTGATATGTGAGTCTCAGGCTGTAGAGTTCCTAACTTATCCTCAGTGATATCAGTTTGTTTTAGTATATCTTCTTTAATAGCCTTAGCCTTTCTAGAACCTCTTCTCACAACTGCTTCAACCTTTTTCACTCTCTTCTTAGATTGAATTTGATTTTCTATAGTCTCAACACTACCAAATACTTCTTCCTTAGGTTCATTTGGTGCTTCCAGAAGTGCTTTAGCATAAGTCTCAATAATATGATCATCGGTTTCATAACCCATCTTTGTTACCCAAATTGTTCTAGGGACGACTACTTCCATCCAGATCTCATCCTTTTTTATTACAAAACATATATCATCCTTGTATTTGTTAACAATTTCCTGTGATAGTCTGATCCTTTTATTCATCCTAACCTTTAGTGCTTGAAAGTGGTCATGAATATTCTTTTCTTTGTTTTCACCCATATTGTTGAATAGGTCTGTTAACTGTTTTCCTACCGGTATATCAAATCCAAGGTTCTTATGGCCAATACCAAGAACCTATTTAGTTATGTGTAGCATCAAGCATACAAGTAGATTTCCAAATCTAAAAGTTCCTTTCTTATCCTTCTTGATTTCGCCTAAGTTATCAACCAACTCATCTTTTAACCATTCACATACATCAATTTTTACATTGCCTTTAACCATATCATAAGCACTCTTAATGCATAAACTGGAAACTAAGTTAAGTCTGTTTGCATGATTTGATTTGTACCCTAAAATCATGCTAACAAATCTCACATTTATATTGGTCACATCATTAGCCCTCAGAGACCTTCTGTCTGATGTTGCACCAGTTAAGTTCATTACTAGGTCATTGGAGACCTTCTTAGTCATGTATGGTCTGTTACCAGTGGAAGGTAACCCTGTTATTGCTTTCACAACTTCCTTTGTAATTTTGTGAATCGAATCAAGCCAAAAGAATGAACCATGTACCCTGCTTAAAACTATCCTAATCACTTCCTTGGGAAATTCAGGAATGTAGAGGATTTCAATGAATCCTAGGGTTTCAACAACTTTATGTTCAGGTTTTATATTTCCAGAATTGTCACATATAAAAGTTTTATACATGTTTTTAATTTCTTCATCTCCTAATTCCTCTATGTTGCAATGGATGTATATTCTGGGATCTTCTGCAAAAACAACTCCTTTTGGAATTTGGGAAAAAGCACCTACATTGTCATCTTTCTTAGCTACCTTGGGAACTAGTTGAAATACAGGCCTAGGGTGTTTTATAACCTTGACTACTATAGGGTTTGCTATGAATTTAGGTGCAGAGAAGGATGCCATGATAAATACCTTTTTCTTCCTTTGGATGGATTGATTTCTGAAGTGCTTTGCCTCTTTGCTCGAAATGCCTTAGCTCTGGAGATTTCGTGCTCTTCAAATGTTTGAATGCTCGGTGAAGTGAAATGGAGCCAAAAACATTAATTTATAATGTCGAATTGCCAACTACCACATTTAATGTATGCTGGTTAAGTAGTCACTTAACATTGTCTGTGGGTATAGAAGTAATTTCCAACTTCTCACCATTAACCAAGGGAATTATAGAATATGTCTCATTGATTGCCAAACCCTCAAGAAAATTTTCTTCAATTTGATGAAGAGTTTCCTACCGGTGGAGTATGTCCCGCTGGTGAAGCACTACTCTGTCCTACCGATGGAGTGATGACTGGTTCTACCAGTGGAGGAGTATTCTCAACAATATTTAGGTCTGTTTTTCTAATCCATTATTTTGAGAATTCTTGCTTAACCTCTTCAACTTTTTCTTTTCCTTTCAAATTGGGACCTTTGTTGTCTGTTGGTGATCCTTTACTTCTATAGAATCTTGCAATATGCCCAATCTTGTTACATGCATAACAAGTCACATTATTTTTCTGAATAGCCTTTCCATAACCTATGCCGGTTTGTGTTCTGCATTGATTAGATAAATGTCCAAATCTTCCACAAACATAACATCTCACATTCATTTTGCAATTTTCAGAGTTGTGACCAACTTTGTTGCATTTTGAACATTGACCGATGGGTGCATTGATATTCTAATAATTTCTAGATCTACATTCATTTTCTCTATGAGAATACTTATTACAGTTAAAGCATTTTTCATTGAATTTATAAGCATTAGGTTGCCTTACTAGTTTGCTCTGATCTTGAGTGTTTGCAGTACCAGAGCTTTCACCAACTTCAAAGCCAATTCTAGAAGTGTCACCTTTAGGTTTTTGATTCTTCAGCAAGTTGCCAAGTTCCTCTGAGCTTTTCTTGAATTTTTCTTTATGTTGATTTGCAGTATCTAGTTCTCTTTCTAAGACTTCTTTTTGCCTCATCAGTTCATTGGAGTCATTCTGAGTGTGCATCAGATCTGTCTTCAACAAATCATTTTCATAGCTAAGTCTTGTGTTCTCATTTGCTGCATCACTTAGTCTTCTAGTCAAATCTTCTTCATTCTTCTTTCTATCTTCAATTTCTTTACAAAATCTCATAGTCATATCCTGCATCTCATTCTTTGTTGTCATGTTTTCTTGTTTCAACTTGTTTATCATATCATTAAGTGATTCCTTTTCATCATTCTCATTTTGCATCTTTTCACAAAGTTCTCCTCTCATTTCTTGCAATAGTAAGATTCTCTTGAAGTGCTTGAATGATATCCTGAGCAGCCTTTAGATCATCATCTAGTTTGATGTTTTTCAATTTCTCTGTATCATAGTCTGAGACAGCTCCTTCAAGTTGTTTCATCAGATTTTCCATCTCTACCAGTGTCAAAATCTTCCTCAAGTTGTTAGGCTTCTGAAAATAAAGGACCAAGCTCTGATACCAATTGTTAAGATTCCCACAGATACTGAGAGGGGGGGGGGGGGGGTGAATCAGTATCTAACCAGTGAATTGAATTTCTTAACTCAAAATATGTAGAACATATTATAACAGTGTACCAGTATGCAAGAAATAATGCAATAAACAGAATTAAAAGCATCCACATGAAAAGCACACCATGACACAAGGATTTAACGAGGAAACCCAGTGTGGGAAAAACCTCAGTGGGATTTGTGACCCACAATATTCACTTACTGGCCAATAAGAGAATATTATTGCTACAAGAGGGGCCTGCACATGCAGGAAGGCCAACTGCCTAGAGCTCACTGCTCAAATATAAAATGGGAAGTCTCACTGACTTACAATGATGGATTATATAATTCCAGTATCTTGTACTGCTTTAGAATAGCATCTATAATGCCAGATCCAGTACCGGTTTCTGCTATGCTTCTTACATAAACCCTTAACCTATAATTTGCATAATAGGTCTTCCTTATTTCACCTAAAAACAATCTTCTATATCTCTTACAAATGTTCTACAATGATCTCTCTTATATAAGAGTCATTTTACAATGATGCCAAGTCGGCTTACAAAGATTTTACAATAATAAAAAAAATATAATATAACAAAAATCCTATCAATCTCTGTGCCAGTATGCTTCCTTTCTCTGCCAGTGCCGGTGGTTTGAGTGCCGGTGCAGAGTCTGATCTTGTTAGTTTCGGTGTAATGCCTTGCCGGTGCCATAGGATTGTAAGGTTTCCATCAATGACAAAACCTTCAATCACCTACAATGTCTCATTGGAATGTGCATATGCCAACACCTCTTTCATTCTCAAGGAATATAATTTCTTCCTCAAGAAAACCTGATTCAATAAAGATTTTACTTGATACATTTCACCAAGCTTAGTCCATAGCTTCTATGTAGAGTTCTCTTCGTGGACATTGTTCAGATTAACAGAGTCTGCCAAGCACAATCTAACCATACCCTTAGATTTTCGATCTATAACATCATACTGAGCAGTCATAGTAGGATCTATAGGTCTTGAGACATTCACATCAATAGCATCCCATAGATCTCAATCTATTAGCAAATCTTCCATCTTTAGCTTCCACATCTCAAAATTACTTCCATTAAATTTCTCCACTCTATTCTCCCTGACGAATTTTCCATCTAAAAATTTCTACAAAGATAAAAAAGTTTCTTTTGCATAAGCTCCTACTCAAATCTAGATTGGTTCAAAAAACAATTTAAACCAAAGGTGATCATGCTTTGATACCACTTGCAAGGAAGTTAAGTAGTGGAACAACTTCCTACACTAACTTTGAGGGGAGGGTAATACAAAACTTTTACAAATCGTTATGAAAGATGAAAACAATGGAAATAAACATAATATCATGTATACCACAACACAACAACACGGTGATTTACATACGGAAAACCCTTCGGGAGAAAAAAACCACACTCCAAAAACAACTCAATATATTACTCAACAATCAACAATAGATTACAATATACTTGTAGAGAAACCTCTTCATAGGAGTACCACTAATCAGAGATTCAAAGGTAATTCAATAGCCATAAGACTCTTACACACAACATCTATCTCACACACCTCATATATATAAGATACAATACAAGAAACCGTCAAACAATATTATAAAACCATGGGCTAAAACCACCCAATAAAGAGAGCTGACCTTATCTCCATTCTAGATGCCTTATGATGTGTCAAAACACACATCAACATGCGTTCCTCATTTTTACAACTCATTTATGTGTCCGATGCATTTTATATTTCCTATTTCAAGAGTCCAAACTTTCAAAGACCATAACTTGTGAACTGTGTATCCAATTGATCAACCATTTGAAGCGCTAGAAAGCTAGTGAAGTACTCTATCACCTTGTAACTCACTATGTTGGTTACACCCACTTTTCAAGGTGTTTCAAAAGGTCTAAAGTCCTCAAAGTTAAATTTAAACCTTTCATCACACCCTTCAAAAAATTGAAACTTTAATATCTTAAAAACTAGCTGTGATCTTGCAATGAAAATTTATTGACATGCTTATTTAGCCAATTTGAAACTTTAGGGAGAATTTCATACCATTTCGTGCTCAAACGTAAACTTACTATAAATAGTAACCTCATGTAAATACAAGGTTGAGACACCATTTTTCCAACACATACACTGAAAAATGAGCTCCATTTATAGAGAAATTCTTCATCAAATGACATGAGAAAATCAAGGAATGTGACAAAGGCAAGGTTGATTCGAAAATAAAAAAATTGATATACATGATTATGACAAATTGAATAGAAATTAAAGGTTCATAATTATGACAAATTGGGAACAATTGTAGCTTCACGATTATAACAAATTTGGAGCAAATATAGCTAATTTATTTGAGTAAATTATGGGAGCAAAGTTAGTGGAGAAATTGGTGGGAGAAGTTAGGGATGACAAATTAAGAGAGAATCTAGGGAGACAAAAATGTGGGAATAATTAATAAATTTTTATTTATTAATTAGCCCACAAAAGGGAGATTAGCTAACTAAATAAAATATTTAATTATGACACAAGAGGTAGGATAAATTAAATAAATTCATTTAGCCTACAGAAAGATGTTAGTAAGGGATTAATAATTAAAGAATTATTTAACCCTAGGAGAGAGACATAAGTCAAGATGATGTCATGAAACAATTAACATGATTAAAATAAGGATTTAATGATTGAATTGATTGATTGATATAATGAATGACAAATCAACTAAAATTTATTCGATCATAATGATTGAAATGACAAGGACAATTGACAAAGATAAATTATTGATGGAAAATTGATTGATGATTGATAAAAGATTGATAAAGGACAACTAATTGATAATGATTGATGATAGGACATTGAGAATTGATTGGAATCGATTGAGGTTGATGATAATCGACATTGATTAGGGTTAAAAGGATGATTAAATGGCATTGATAACTAACCATGATCATGAAATGACAATTGAGATCGACATCAATAAGCTCCAAATTGAAACGACTCAATATGATTAAATAGGAAGAGAAAGTAGGAGAATGACATGATGTTGACAAATGAAAAAGATTGAATGTTCAACATAGAGGAAGTGTTAGTAAGTGTGAAAACCTAAAAGAAGGTATCACGAACATGTTAACATGCAATGATGCAGGCGTTAACCATTTTTTAGTGTTTACAGATACGATGTTATTTCTTGTGTGAAGCTATTGATTGCTCAAGGATTCTCTCTTATGAAAGAGGTGTATATCCTTGTGTACAACATCTTCCTCGCTTGGAAATGTATATCTATTATAACAAACCCCTCACTTTGGGTCGCAAGTGTGTTATCCTTCATAAAAAAATCGCTTTTTCCTAGTAATAGAAGGAAAGTATGAATTCTTGTTCCCCTTCCTTTCTTCTAGTCGATGTTATTTTTGTTCAAAGTTTCCTCTTGGAGGTAGATGTATTTGAGAAAAGATCTCTTCCTCCTCCTGCAAAGGATTCCCTTTACACTTGTTGCAAGATATCTCTTTTACAACTATCTTTTCCTTGCTTCTAAGAGTCCTATCTATTTAGCTTGGATTTACATACATTGTTGCCTAAATGACATCTCCTTGGTGTTGAAGGTGTGTATGCTTGTTTCTAGATTCCTTAAGACATCAACATACCTTTATGTTGACATATTAAGGAGGGACATACATAACACCCTCTTTGTACTATATTATTTTTTATTTTGCATGTCTTATGTGGGGTGTACATTCTTGAAACCATAACTAGTTCTTATACGAGATGCTTCATTCCCGAAACCAGACAACCTTTTAATATGTCTTATATGAGGTACATATTCTTGAAACCATACCTAGTTCTTATACAAGATGTTCCTGAAACCAAACATATTTTGTTTTTATTTCATGTCTTATACATGTTGTTGCATGCTTGAAACTAGACCCAGTTCTTAAACGTGATTCCTAACTCCTTAAGCCAGACAACAACATATGCAACAAGGTGAGTTGACTAGCATAGTACAACTTGGTAGATACATAATGAACAAGAGTTTATATAATCTTGTGTGTGATAGTTGTGTGAGAAAAATGAAAAATCACCTGAATAACAAAGGAAAGCAAAATTAATGTGAAATAGAGGAAGGGATATCAAAATTGAAGCATATTTGTGGATAATATTTTGTTGTGCATTAATAGTTGAAGCAACATAGAGAAGGTGCACTTTTGTTAAAGAGGTTGGTGTCTCCTTTTAAAAAGAGATTGGTATCTCTTATTGACTTGGTACTCAGTTTTGGGGTTTGGTGTCTTTGGTAGGTTAGTGTTTGAAAATTCTATAAGTGGGGATTGGTGTCTCCGATGGGTTGGTGCTTACAAATATTGTAAGATCATTTTATTATTTTTGTGAGGTTGGATTTGAACAATAGATCCAAATAGTCTTTCATTGTGGTTTACTCCTAAAAGGTTTCTCATCTGAATTTGTGTTCCCTCTTATGTGGATGGTGTACAAGCTTGGTGTTATTTCTATCTGTAATGGTGAAAATTAGGGTCTCCACCATTACAGAGATGAAAACCACTAATTTGCCATTAAATTCAAAAGAGGGTGAAATCTAGTAGATCCAATTCCAAATGAGGAATGATGAGGACTGAATACTAAATGGATTTAAGGGGGTGTGTTAATTTATTGGCCCTCTTTTGTCAGTTGAAATATGGAATTAAGGTAAGATGTTGAAAAATGAAGATAAAACTAAGCAAACAATGAGCTACAGATGTAGGATTTACGCTAAAACTGAGCAAACAGTGAGCTACAGATGTAGGATTTGTGCATGCACCTAGATTTGAGCAATATATGTAGATTCAAACTTTATCCCCCCAAAAGCTTGAAAAAATGTTAGGATTGTGGTGGTGGGTGCCCTGGTCCTCCTATTTTTTTGCATGCTAAAAAGGGTTGATTCATCTCTACAAATAAAGATTATTCTAAAGATCGCAGCTTTGTACCTATTTCCTACACACAAAAAGAAGGGAAAATAGGTTGGGAATAGGGGTTTACCTATGTCAAACCTCGGTTTAGGAATTAACCTTGAGTGAATTATCACAAATACTCGAAATAAATGATGGAAAGGTATACCTCAGATCTGCAATGAATGATAATGATGCTTTTCTTCTTGAATGTAATCACCTATGTTGTATGAAATGGCATGAACATGACAAAACCCTAATCACACACAAATGCTTGCATAGGAATGATGTAAAGTTGCTCTACAATAGATAGATGAAGAATATGCAGCCTTCAAGACCTCTAGAAATATTTGATGATGAATACTTCAATTCTTGAATGCTTGATTGCTTGATTGTAGTGCTCTAAATTTCACCACATATCTCCTTTATTGGCAAAATGAGAGGGAAGACCTCTTTATATACTTTCCCATTTTCAAACATATTACTTTTCTGACATAAGCCGACATGAAGCAAGGTTTCTTGCTCAAAATTTGGATAGGGAAAATGGCCTAAATTGGGGCCCAATTAGGGAGGACCATGGCATGGTGCCATGGTCCCAGTGAGGACCAAGGCCCCACGCCTTGGTCCTACCCCTTATTTGGGCCAAGATTAACGGTCCCAACAAGGTGAAATATAAAAATATGGCCATTATTGGATGGTGCAAGCATAAATAAGTCCTAGTTAAGCATATGGACGAGGAAACTAAGCTGAGGGCCCCAAATGTGGTAAAAATTGCAAAGGAGTGCATTTTTAGGATGCTACATTTAGCCCCCACTTTAGTGGGAGTATGATATTACTCAAATAATCATGGTAAAGTAGAAGAAAGAGGAAGAAGATGAGAAATGTGAAGATAAATCACAAGGAGTCTAAGACGTCACTAATTTCGAGGAACCAATCCCCCAATATTAAGATCTTAACTTAAACATATGCAAGGGTACAACAAACAAGACAAAAACAAAAAGGCAAACAAAGACAAAAGGGAAAAAAGGAAAAAGACACAAAAAGACACACAACAAAAGCTAAGAACCAAAAACAAGACCTCAAGTCAACTAGCCGAAGAGACCTCAATATAAAAAATATCTCAACAACTAATATAATTCTTGAAAAATGTCATCTCACTAACACAAGTGATCACATAAAAGAGAAAAGAAAGCATCGTCCATGAACTATTAATAGAAAAGCTACGAGTTCATGAGAAAGAGGAGATAGAGAGCATGAATACACACTAGATATGTTTATCTAGGTGATCCATGAGAAGAATGGTGAAAAAGAGTAGAACATGGATACCTCACCCCTAGATATTTTCATCTAGGTAATTTATGTTGGGGAGGAGAATAGGAATAGTCTATCCCCTTTCTGCTAGTTCCACTAATCCTCGTGCATGTGTGCAAGTGATGTTTAGTTTCAAGTGTATAGAACCCCTTATAAGAGTTTGTTTCCTCTAGTTTCAAGTGCACTTCAACTTGTTTAAGACGTTTAATGTAAATGCAAATGCCAAGAGGCGACCGTGTATACAAATTCCAAGGGGTGAATATGTAAAATTCCAAGGGGCGAAAAATAGATACATGCCCAGTTTTGAGGATATCTCGTGTAAGAGTTTTGCATTGGTTTGGGTGATGTGTTACCTCATCTAAGACATATATCAAATATTGTATCTAGGTTTAGGTGTGAAGAATCTCATGTAAGAGTTTGTTTCCTCTAGTTTCAAGAATGAACACCTTGTTTAAGACATGGAAAAAGGATATGCAAAAATATAGTACAATATGGTCAAAGGGAGAGATACAAGTGCCCCCCCTTAAGATGTCAGCATAGCCCTATGTTGATGTCTTAAGAAAGCTATAAACAAGGATACCTAACCTTCAACATCAAGGAGATATCCTTTAGGCAATAATGTCATAAATCCAAGCCGAAGAGGGAAAAATCCTCAAGCAATGGCAAGATAGTTGAAAAAGAGATATCTTGAAACATGTGTAAAGGAGATCCTTAGAGGAGAAGAGAACTTTGCTGAAAATGACATCTACCTCCAACAGGAGTTTCTTG
This sequence comes from Cryptomeria japonica, assembly GCF_030272615.1. NCBI lineage: Eukaryota > Viridiplantae > Streptophyta > Pinopsida > Cupressales > Cupressaceae > Cryptomeria > Cryptomeria japonica. The sequence continues at coordinate 453,505,032 of NC_081412.1, read as the reverse complement.
AACAAATATAGCATCTTCTACCAAAATAAGGGAAGGAGAAAAAAAATGCACACCTTCCCCCCATTGCTAGGTGAAAGAGATTCGTGATGAAGGATGACACACTTTTGAAACAATGTGAGGGGGTAAGTTTATGATAGGGGTACATCACCAAGTGAAAAAGACATTGTAGCCAAGGACTCACACATCTTGATTAAGAGAGAATTCTTGAGAAAATAACTTCTTCACACAAGGAATGACATCAAATAATGAAACAAACACCACTCACCAAAGGAAAAGTAAATCCTTAGAGAGAGTAAGAGAGATAGAGAAAGAAATCATTACACATCTTCCAAAGAGAGATAAAACATAATAAAATTCACAATGTACTCACACGAATAAATATATGATGCAAGAAATGACATTAGTATATGTAAAATGCAACTCTAAAGAAGAGGTATTCTTCAGAGAGAGAGAGAGAAAGATCACAAATTCCCCTAAGGAGGGATTAGTAAAAAAAGGCATGCCATTCTATGCAAGAAAGGATATCAACATATGAAAAATGCATGCCCCCAAAGGGAATTGTGATACTTTAGGTAGAAAGAGAGAGAAGGAAAAGCCATCCTTCCTCCCAAGTAAGAAGACAAGGATAGATTAGGGGGATGAATCACACATTTACTTAGGAGAGATTATTCATAAGAGATGTGTTGTTTCAAACAAAGAATAGGTCCTAACAAATGACGTAAATGTACTCGCATGAAGAATAATTGTATGTAAGAAAGGACATCAAGTTATGAAGAATGCAATCCATAAAGGAGATGGTGAAATTTAAAGATAAGAGATAGAATGGAGGGAAAAGAGAATCATGTTGCTACCCCAAGATGCTTGAAATTGAAAAAGAAGAACCTATAATGATAAAGAGCCCCCAATTAGGTTAACTACTTATGTCATAGGGTGAGGAGAAACATGAGGGGAAATGATGCAGGAGCATCCTCGGTTCATAGCAATCTTGCATCAACCAAAAACATTTTCCTTTTCCTTTTTGTTTTTGTTTTTAGTTTCAGTTTTCTTTTGTGTGTCCCGGTTTTGGCTCACCAAATTCCATGGAGTTGGATTCTACTTGAAGACTTGATCATCTTTATTGCTTCTAGACCACATCCCATTTGGATCATTTTTCGGTAAGATATTGCTATCGGTTTCCTTGACAGTTTCCTATTACCGGTTGGCAGTTCTTGTTACTGGTTGCCCGAACCTATTTCGGTGATCTACTGGAACCCCTTCCAAAGCTTGCGGAGCCTTGAGCATTGATTCAATGTTCCTTGGTGTGTGGCTGACCTTTTCCCACGATCTATGTTTCATCCTTTGGATTTTTCAGAGGAATCTCTTGGCAGAGGCTGACCTTGTTATTTTACACGTTAGGTGTTGTTCTTCGGGTTTTGATCCCTTTGGGTTGAATGGATCTTTTGGATCGGTATATATAATTGTAATTGTGCATTAAAATGTAATCAATCAGAGAATCAAGTAGCTAGACTGTGCGTAGAAGATAGGTCTCACGAGTCAAGGTTTTGACTGTGACCTATTATGTATGTTCTACCAGGCCTGTGAGCCAGTGTGTTGTAACCCATTTGTTACTGGTTGGTTTTAATCAATTCTCATGCAATAAAACAATCTCTTCTACATTGCCTCCATCATATCTTTGTGTTTCTGTTGTGTTTACTCTTGCGGACCTGTCCGGATTGATCTCTTTGAGGCCCCTCCTCACTGGTAACTACTTCAAGTGGTATCAAATAAAAGTTTCATTTTGGAGGTTGTGTATCCTGAAATTTTGTTGTAGGGTGGTGGATTACAGATCTGACCTACAACTACAGAGGACTAGCGTGAACGATGACGTGAAGAGGAGCTAGGAATGGTGAAGCGCGTGGGAATGCAGACCCTGTTGTGATGGAGATGTTGTGAGGTAGAGTAGCCCAGTTGGAAGCCATGGAGACAACCCAGAGAAGAGGATGACATATTGAAGATGTAAGTGAAGATGAAGGAGAAGAAGCCCCTGCAAAACAGGCAAACCTATCGGCAGTTGATCTGGATGAAGAAAGGTTTTTGAGGGTTTTGAGTAGGATGAATACTAAACCTCATTTTACTTCATCAAAATATGATGAGAAGCTAGATTCAGATGAATTGATGGATTGGATCTTGGAGATGGAGAAGCATCTTGATTTTGAAAACACTGCAGAAGAAAGGAAGGTGAAATATGCCTGTACCCAGTTAAAAGGTCATGCATCTCTTTGGTGGGAGCATTTGCAAGCTGATAGACAAAGAAGAGGTAAAGAGAAGATTAATACATGGGATCAAATGATTTCTAAGTTGAAGTCAAAGTTCATGCCAGCTGATTATCAAGTGAATTTTCTTCTGAAGTTGCAAAATTTGAGACAGAAGGAATCTATTCTGAAGGAGTACACCGAAGCATTTTACAAGTTGAATATCAGATCCAAACATGTTGATGATGAAGTTGAACAAGTTGCAAGATATTTGAATGGATTGCGGATGTCTATACAAGATGAACTTAGTTTGATCAAATTGGAGAGTGTTGAAGAGGCTTCCTAGTATGCCCTAAAGGTAGAAGAGATTAAACAAAAGACATGAATAGAGGCAGAGAGGAAGAGGTGGAAGGTTTACTAGAGGAATATTTCAAGCAGGAAGAGGAACCAATATAGATCAGAGAAAGGATAGGGAAGTGAACAAAGAGGGTAATTCATACCAAAGGAATGATAGAAATTTCTACCAGAGGAGAGAACCAGATGGTTACTGGAATGAGAATTTTGGAAGACAAGACAAGAGGACATTTAGAGGAACCTTCTTTAAGTATGGAGGAGAAGGACATCATGCATTAGAGTGTAAGAAAATAGAGAATACCAGAAGAAAAACATTGGTGGAACAAAACCCCAATGGATCAGACAATAAAATGGAAGATGGAGAACTATTGGTGATGAGGAGAGCTTTGTGTCATACTAGAGGAGATGAAGAGCCCTTGAGAGCCCTTGCAGAGGAAGAATCTGTTCAAGACCAGATGTAAGGTATCCGATAAGTGTTGTAAAGTTGTTATTGATAGTGGTAATTCAAATAATCTTGTTTTAGAAGAGATGGTGAATAAGTTGAAACTGGATAGATTGAAACACCCTAAGCCTTATCAAATAGCATGGATTCAGAATGAACATAAGTTGTTAGTAAGTGAACAATGTTTGGTGAAATTAAAAATTGGGAATTATCATGATGAATTATTGTGGGATATTATGCCTATGGATATTTGTCACCTTTTGTTGGGTAGAGCTTGGCAGTTTGATAGACATGCAGTACATGATGGGAGGAAGAATAAATACACTATTGTGGCCAATAGGATGAAGCAAATCTTGTTACCCTTGGAGGAACCTTTGAATAATGAAGTTTGTACAAATGCTAGAATCTATTTGGGAGATGGAAGGAAATTCCTGGATGGATTGAGACATGACAATGTGTATTTTTCCTTAATTCCTAAGAAGACTGAGAAACTGGAGCCAGAAGGAGAACGCCCAAAATAGATAAAAGATTTGCTGATAGAATATGAGGACATCATTTTAGATACTGTACCTGATGGATTGCCACATGTGAGAAGTATTAGTCATTGCATGGACTTGGTTCCTAGAGCTAGTTTTCCTAACAAAGTTGCACACCGGTTGACATCAACAGAGAATGAAGAACTGAATAGACAAGTGCAGGAGCTGTTGAAGAAAGGTTTAATCATGAAGAGTCTGAGCCCTTGGGAAATAACAGTAGTGTTAGTACCTAAGAAGAATGGAGAGTGGAGAATGTGTACTGATTCTAGAGAAATAAACAAGATCACAGTGAAATATCGGTTTCCTTTGCCTAGGATGGATGACATAATGAACTATTTGAGTGGAGGAAAATACTTTACAAAGATAGATTTGAAGAGTGGATATCATCAGATCAGGATCAGAGAAGGTGATGAGTGGAAGACAACATTTAAGACAAATGAAGGAATTTATGAATGTTTGGTGATGCCTTTTGGATTGACTAATGCACCGAGTACTTTCATGAGGCCGATGAATGAGGTATTGAAGAGATTCTTGGGTAAGTTTGTTATTGTGCATTTGGATGACATTCTGATTTTCAGTAGGACAAAAGAGGAGCATTTGTTGTAGTTAAGACAAGTTTTGCAGAAGTTGAGAGAAGAGAAGTTGTTGATCAATATCAACAAGTGTACTTTCATAAAGGATGAGTTAGTCTATTTGGGATTTGTGATATCCAAGGATGGTTGGAATGTGGACCCTAAGAAAGTGAAAGAAATTGTTGAATGGCCTACATCAGAAAGCATTGGAGAGGTAAGATCATTTCATGGATTGGCTAGTTTCTACCAAAAGTTTATCAGAAATTTTAGTTCCGTTTTTAACCCTATGACTGAGACCATGAGAGGAGATTGGAAGTAATTCAAGTGGACCACCGAAGCAAACACAAGTTTTGAACTATTGAAGCAGCAGGTTACTGGGCAACCTGTGTTGGCTTTATCAGATTTCAATAAAGAATTTCAAGTGGATTATGATGCAAGTGGAACAACAATAGGAGCAGTCTTGAGTAAGGAAGGGAGAGCAGTAGCTTATTTTAGTGAGAAATTGAATGATGCCCAGAGGAGAGATTCAGTGTATGATCATGAGTTTTATGCCATAGTTCAAGCCTTGAAGAAGTGGAGACATTACTTGTTGCCTAAGGAGTTTGTGTTGTATACAAATCATCAAGATTTATAGTATTTGAACAGTCAGAGTAATTTGAATCAAAGACATATGAGATGGGTAGAATTCTTGCAGAGTTACACCTTTGTGTTGAAGCATAGAAGTGGGAAATCTAACAAAGTTGCTGATGCATTGAGTAGGAGAAGGAATTTGCTGATAGAGATGAGAGTGATAGTATTAGGATTTGAAGATTTGATGACCTTGTATGATGATGATCTGGATTTTGCAGCACCTTGGAAAGCATGTAGAGACTCGGTTATGGTAGATAGAAGCAAGTGGCTAGATTGCTTCATTCAAGATGGGATGTTATTTTTATGAGTTCAATTGTGCATACCTAAGAGTTCTATGATAGAGAATCTGATAAAGGAGAAACACAGTGGAGGACTAGCTGGACATTTTGGCATTGACAAAATAGCAACATTGGTGAGTGAGCAGTACTTTTGGCCCTAGATTCATAAGGATGTTAAGAGATATTTGCAAAGTTGTAGAGTTTGTCAAGTTGCAAAGGGTAATAGTCAGAATGTGGGATTGTATAAACCTTTGACGGTACTAGAAAGACCTTGGGAGGATATAAGAATGGATTTTGTACTTCGATTGCCTAAAACACTGAGAGGGAATGATTTTATATTTGTGGTAGTGGATAGATTCTCAAAAATAGCTCATTTCATACCTTGTAAGAAGACATCAAATGCATTACATGTAGCAGACCTATTTTTCAAGGAAGTGGTAAGGTTGTATGGATTACCTAAGAGCATAGTTTCAGACATAGACACTAAGTTTGTTGGCTATTTTTGGAGAACACTTTGGAAGAAGATAAAGATAGATTTGAAGTTTAGTTCTACTTTTCATCCACAAACTGATGGACAGACATAAGTTCTTAACCAAAGTTTGGGAAACATGTTGAGATGTTTAGTGGGAGATAAAACCAGAAGTTGGGATTTGACCCTTGCACAAGTAGAGTTTGCCTAAAACAATTCAGTGAATATAAGTACTGGAAGAACACCTTTTGATATTGTTACTGGAGTATATCCTAGAGATATATCAGAATTGAGAGACATTAGCAATGAAAACTGAAGACGTTTAGAAGCAGAAGACTTTGCAGATCACATGACAGCATTGCATATTCAGGTTAAGCAACATTTGGAAGACATGAGCAACAAATATAAGGAGAAGGCAGATGAGAAGAGGAGACATAACGAATTTGAAGTTGGAAACAAAGTGGTGGTATTTAAGAGAAAAGAGATATTCCCAGTTGGAACTTATAACAAGTTGCAGATGAAGAATTTGGACCTTGTAGGATTTTGAGGAAGTTCAGTTCTGGAAATGCATATGAAGTGGAGTTACCAGATAGTTTAAGTATTTCACCTGTGTTTAACATTGCAAATCTTCTTGAGTATCATGAACTGGAATTTAGTGAGGACAATATTGAAGACTTGGAGGAGCAGTTTCCTTAGAAGGAATCATATCATATTGAAGAGATTTTGGACAGTAGGTTTGGGCATAGTACCCAGAGTAGTCAATATAAGGAATATCTTGTGAAGTGGAAGGACATACCAGTTGAAGATTCATCTTGGATTTCTCAGGAAGAGGTAGACCACCTTGGTTTCCCTCTAACCCCCAAAAAGTGAGAGGCTCACTTTTTCAATAACCCCAAATTTCTGATACAGGAGCATCACCGGTTCATAGAAATCTTGCATCAACCAAAAACATTTTCCTTTCTGTTTTTCTTTTTGTTTACAGTTTCAAATCTCTTTTCTATGTGTCCTAGTTTTCACTCACCGGATCTTGTAGATTTGGATTCTACTTGAAGACTTGATCATCTTTCTTGCTTCTAGACCACATCACATTTGGATCATTTTCTGGCAAGATATCGCTATCGATTTTCTTGACTGTTTCCTGTTACCGGTTGGCAGTTCTTGTTACCAGTTGCCTAGACCTATTTTGGTGATCTACCAGAACCCCTTTTGAAGCTTGCGAAGCCTTGTTCATTGATTCTGATGTTCCTTGGTGTGTGGGTGACCTTTTCCTGCAATCTACATTTCATCCTTTGGATTTTCTGGAGGAATCTCTTGGTGGAGGCCGACCTTGTTATTTTACATGTTAGGTCTTGTTCTTTGGGTTTTGATCACTTTGGGCTGACTAGATCCTTTGGATCGGTATATATGATTGTAATTGGACATTATAATATAATCAATCAGAGAATCAAGTATCTAGACTATGCGTAGAAGATAGATCTCATGATTCAATGTCCCAGTTGTGACCTATTCTGTATGTTCTACCAAGCCTGTGAGCCAATATGCTATAATCCAGTTGTCATCGGTTGGTTGTAATCAATTTTCATGCAATAAAACAATCTATTGTGCATTGCCTCCATCATATCTTTATGTTTTCATTCTGTTTAATCTTGCTGACCGGTTCGGATTGATCTCTTTGAGGTTCCTCCTCACCAGTGACTGCTTCATGAAAGGAGTGCTAAGGCACTACCTTTTCACCTACAAAAAGAACAAGATCGGTTGAAAGACATATATAAGAATGATTGTATTGTTCTTGAATAAATTCCTTAAATTCTTTACACTTTCCAAGAGAATGAGAACCACCATGATGAAAAAGACAATATCCATTTCCTTATTTATGCTTAGTGCTAAACTTCACAAAAGGAAAAACAACATTCTTGTCATACTTCAATTTCCAAAGATTCTAGTAGCCAATTTTTCTTGATCATCAATAGTTGTAGGGTTATTATTTTGAGATTCAAGACATGGGTTATTATTATTAGAAGAAGGATTATCATCAATGATTTTAACTTTTCCACTATCAATAAGTTCTTTCATTGCATTTTCAAAATCAAGACAATCATCGACATGGTGGTCATGAGTTTGATGAAATGAACAAAAATGAGTTTTTGACAAAGATTGTGGGAATAATTGGCTTGTTGTCTTGCAAGATGATCTTTGAAATATTGAATCCTAAGGAGGTCATCCATAAGAGGTTTATTATCATTTCCTAGGCCTTCTGTTGTAATTTGTGTAGGAGCGTTTATAGTGACTCGAATTCCTTGTTCAAAATTCCCAAGTCCTTATCCTCTAAAACCTTGTTTTGATATTATGTTAAATCCATTCCTATAAGAATCCTTTAATTGATAAGGTGGAGGAACATTATAATAAATTTCTTTGAAATTCATAGTGTAGGAATGTTTGGAAAGAATGAAAGGATTAGTAGATGAAGGAATATCTTGTGGAGGATTTTCTTTTCTTTCATCATGCATATCCTGTTTTGTAGATTGGGAAAGAAGATCCTTATCATCCAAGGCCTCATGTTTGCTTAATGTTATTTGGGTAGAGAGATCATGAATTAAATGCATACCATCATCTTCTCTAATAATTTTTTGATTATTAAGATAGGCTCTAGGAGAATAAGGAGGATCTAGAGAGATGGAAACACCATTATTTTGATTTTGCCCCCCTTGCACAAGGGTATGTGTATGAGAATAAGATGGAGCCATGTTTCTCTTCAATGCTTGATCTCCATTAGAGAGATAATTGATATGAGAATTAGCTCTTTATTCATTCACATTAGATACCCTAGGAGAGGTACAAGTATTAGATTTTTCATTAACATCTCTAGGATTGGGATCTACAAAAGCTTTGAGGTGATTTACATATGAAATGCATTTTCCCCAAAACATCACCATAACACAACACACATGATAAATGAAAGCTTTGAGATCTAATTGATGAAAAGGAAGCAACTTGGAAATCTTAAAAAATCAATATGTCCAAGTGCTATGAATGAAAAGGAGTAACATGAAGTGAAAGAAGCCATTGTCAGACACACGATTATAATAAATGTAAGTAAAAAACAATGTAATCATATGTGAAATAACAAATAAATAAAATCCATTAATTTTCACGATGAATATTTAAATTTAAATGCAATCAAAATAAATTAGGATTTTATAAAAAAAACCTTCTAAATTCACAAATTTGATTTTTTTTTAAATGAGAATTTGAAATTTGAAAAAATTAGAGAATAATTATGAAACCCATGTAAATAAATTTAAATTAAAAAGTTAGGGCCTTGTGAAAATAACCTCTTAATTTTAAAATTATACACAACAAACTTAAATTTAAAATTAGGGCCTTGTAAAAAGAACCTCTTAATTTTAAAATTAAAATTTAGATCTAAGGTTGAAATTTGGAAATTGAAATAATTAATGCAAAAGGTTAATTTAAATTTAAAAATTAGGGTCTTTTTTTTTAAAAAAGAAAAAGGTGGCAATGCCACGTAATATATTTTATTTATATATTTCTTTACAAAAGTTGATTCAAAGAGCTCCCAGAGAAAAGAACCAATTAGAAAAACTCTGATCCTTGCTCAATAATACATAAAAAAGTTTGTGAAATTTAAATCCCTAGTATGCCAAAAATTACAATATATCTTATAATGTCCAGAATACCACGTGCCACAAATCATCCCCAAGTATCGAATGCTTTCTGGAATATGTTGAACAAGATGAAGTCCGAACCAAAACATCATGAGAGTTGTACCCATTTACATAGCAATTCACAGTCCGCCTCACTTACGCATTTATTCAACTTGAAATCCAACACGCTTCATAGATGCTCAAATAGACATCCATTCACATCATTCAGATACAACAGAACCACGAAACCCTGCAATTATAATACCTCATATACCAATTTTTATCATTATGAAAAAAAACCACTACATAGCCATGTGTAATATTATCATGTACTCGTGTCCTCCAAAATTTTTTCCTTAAGAATTGGAAAAGAATCGAGATCACAATTCAGATCCATCATATTAAGTTCCACCTTGGAACTTCCCATATTTTCTAAATGATCTGCAACCCGGTTCCCTTCTCTATACACATGTGAAATAGTGAAGTTCACAAATGTATCAATAAGTGTCCATTCTTATTCAAGTAAATATCTTATCTGCCAATTGTCAATATTTCTCTTTATGCAAGCATTGATAATAATAGTTGAATTGCCTTCAATGTGAATATAAGAGAAGTTCAGTTTTTTTACTAGTAGAAGGCCTTCAAGCAAAGCATATGCCTCTACAAAGTTGTTAGTACCCGGTGGAATAGAAGCAAATTTCAAAACAAAAACACACCTTGTGTGGTCCCTTATGCATACTCCTGTTCCTGCATCACCTGGGTTCCCTTTAGAGGAGCCATACAAATTCAATTTGAAATGCGTTAATCTGGAGGACACCATTTCACTTTATTTCTACCAATTTTACTAGTTCTCACTCTCAAAAAGCAAGGTGATATAGGAATAGAAATGCCCTTCCAACAATTAATAACTTGACCATCCTAAGAAGTAGATTCCCTATTTGGATTGAACTAATTTGAAACATGAGCATTAACCAGTTCTGATACTAATTTTTCAATATAATTGAAAACATCAGAAAGAGGAGATGTTTGCTTTCTAAAAATATGCTTATTTCTTTCCCACCAAAGTGACCATACTATTGTGGATGGGATCACTTTCCAAATGCATGCAAAAAGAGAGGATGAGTATAAGACTGGACATGACTGGAACAAATCCCATACATTATTTGGAAGAGGGATGCTAAAGGAAAACTTATCAAGCACAAACATCCAACAATAATGAGAAAAATCACATTGGATGAGGAGATGATCTAACGTTTCACTATGCTCACCACAAAGTACACAAGCAAATGGATGTACAATATTCAATTTATCAAGTCTCTCATTGGTGAGTATTCTCTTGTGTAGAGAAAGCCAAGCAAACATCCCTACCTTGGGAAGAATACTGTTGTTCCAACATAAATTATAAGCTCTTTGTGAATAGGATTGAACAAACATCTGATGAATTTCCTTATACCCTTCCTTGATAGAGTACTTTCCGTTCTTCGTAGGGCACCATATCAATTTGTCCAAACCATTAGAGATAAAAATAATGTGGTTCTTGAGAATCAAAGAAAATTTTACCTTTTGATCCGGGGAGATTGGGAGTAAAGCTGGCTTCTTCCAAATGACACGATTTGAATGCTTCTCAAGATCATCTATATAATCATAAAGGTGAGAACCCCATATAGAAATAAATATAGGGATCACATCTAATAGAGATTCCTCAAGATTAAGAGGAGGGAGACCACTCCATGAATCATGCCAAAAGTTGACATTTTTTCCATTATGTACTTGCCACGATAAATATCTAGTAATCACATTCCTAGAAGCCATTATGAAGTTCCAAACTACAAACCCTAATGGACGATCAAGGATTGTAAATATATGTGATGGGTTAGGAATATCTAAATACTTTGCTTGCATAATTTGACACCACAAACAATGTGGTTTTATATAAATATTCCAAACCAACTTTCCCCCAAAGGCCTTATTCCTTTTTGAAAGATCGTGCATACCAACCCCGACCGTAGATTTACTTGGAGTCATTTTGTTGAGAGACACAAGCGGAATATTTTTATCTTTTGAAAGATTACCTTTCCAAATAAAATTTTGAATAATTTTATCGATATGGGAAACAATAGATTTCGGGGCTTGAAGGACTGAAATGTAGTAGTTTGGGGTTGTAGCCAAAACAGTTTTGATAAGAAGGATTCTGCCTGATAGAGATAACCATCTAGCTTTCCACACAAAAATTCTTCTTTTGAATCTGTCAATCACAAAATTCCAAAAAGAAGGTTTCCTTGCTCCCATAAAGAAAGGGATACCGAAGTACGAGGATGGAAGAGAATCCACTGGAAAGCCCAATGTCTGGATAATGTTGTTAGACACCATTTCAGAAGTATTGGATATGAATAATTTAGATTTCTGAGCACTAATTTTCTGCCCAGATTCAGAATTATATATGTCCAATGTTTTCTTAATATGCCTTGCTTCTTGAATATTAGAACAACCAAATAAAAGTGTATCATCTACAAATAAAGTGTGAGTGATAGAAATTGAGGTATTAGGGATGCATACCCCCTTCCAAAGACCTAGACTCAACTACTTATTGACCAACCTGCTAAAAGACTCTGCTATGATAATGAAGAGGAAAGGTGATAGTGGGTCACCTTGTCGAACTCCTTGAGTGGCTTGAAAAAAACTAGAAGGATTACCATTAATAATAACTGAAAAATGTGCCCCAGAGAGATAATTTTTGATCCATTTGCAACACTTATCCGAAAAGCCAAACTTTTTAAGAACTCTTAAAAGAAAAGACCAACATACTTTATCATATGCTTTCAACATGTCTAATTTAGCTATGAAAGCAGGGGATTGTGAAGAGTTAATTGAGTGCAAAAATTCATGGGCCACAAGTGCACCATCCGATGTTTCCCTACCATGAACAAAACCTCCTTGTTTAAGAGATATTACTTTAGGTATCAAGGATTTTAATCGGAGGTAAATAGCTTTTGTGAAAATCTTGTACACTGTATTACACAAGGAGATAGGCCTAAAGTCTGCAAAATATTGAGGGTTATTGGATTTGGAGATAAGAGCAAGATGGGTTAAATTGAAGTTCTTGAGAATAAAAGATTTTTGTCTTGACTCCTCCAAAGCCATTAAAAGATCAAAGCTTAAAACGTCCCAGCACTTTTGAAAGAATAGTATGGTGAAACCATCAAGGCCTGGAGACTTGTCAAGAGCCATCGAAACTACCACCTCTTGTAGTTTAGCAAGAGAGAAAAGTTGCATCAGATAATTGTTATCACGCTATGAAATTATACAAGGGATGGAATCTACCAATATATCAACACTGGACTCCTCAAGAACAAAAGGAAGGGAGGGAGCAAGAAGAAATTTATAGAAGATTTCACCCTCTTCCCTAATTTATTGTTCATTAGTTAATTTTACCCCCAAAGAAGAGGTATTTATAGAAAAGATAGTAGATGTAGCTTGCTTAATGTTTGCAAATGCCTGAAATAACTTAGTATTTTTGTCCCCTTCTTTTAACCATAGCTCCCTTGATTTTTGTCTCCAATACTCCTTCTCTCTAGAGCACAATTCTCCCCAGTAACTTTGTAAATGCTTATGCTTTGACAAGGTTTCTAGATTAATCCCAGTAGAAAAGATAAGTTCATTGACATCCTTTAATTCTTTCTCTACATTTGATTTCTTTGCAAAGATATTTTTGAATACTTCCCTATTCCAGACTTTGATATTTGCTTTTACAAACTATATTTTCATATAGAGTTGAAACATTTTGTTCCCCCTATAGAAGGGGGCACTTACCCACCATTGACGAAGTAGAGCATGAAAGTGTGGGTGCCGAAACCATATTCTTTAAAACTTAAAAGAAGGTCTATGATGAGAAGCTTCATGTTTATCCAAGCATAATGAGATAGGAAAATGGTCAGATCCAGAGAATGATAGAATATTAGAGCTGAAATTATATTTCTGAAGGATCCATTCATATGAAGTGAAAAACTTGTCCAATCTACTTGCAATTTGAAGGGAAGTTCTTTCGTTTGTCCATGTAAATTGACCATTAGAAGGTGAAATGTCAGAAAGGGTGTTATTAGAGACAAAATATCTAAAGTCTTCAATCACCTTAGACGCAGTAGTATTGCCTCCCTGTTTCTCATCCTGAGACAAAATGGCATTGAAATCACCTCCTAAGATGATTATTTGAACTCCTTGTTGTTGGATCTGACAAGATAAAGTATTCCAAAGAGAATGTTTCTCTTGAGGAGATGTTGGACCATAGATATTAAAGAGAACAAAGGATAAATCAAAATTTTTAATAAGAATAAGATGCCAATTTGTCCCTTCGTTCAAAGTTTTTGCTTTGATTGTCCTAGAATTCCACAAGGTCAGAATACCACTAGAAGCCCCTACTGCAGGAATATGTATGAAATCCTATAAAGTCCACTTTTAAAAATATTTTGAGAGGCTTCATTTGAAAGCTTTGTTTCTTGTAATAAAATGATGTCTGCTTGGGAGGAATTCAACTGCTTCTTGATCCATCCCCTCTTGTCAGAGGCGTTCAAACCTCTGACATTCCAAGATATGATCCTCATTGCATCCAAGAAAAACAACATGTCTTCTCAGTCTTGAGTGAGGTGAAAAATTATCTACAATTGTAGACTGGATACCTGCTACAATTAACCACTTAATTAAAAAATTTAAATTTGAAATTTGATCTAAGATTGCAATTTTGAATTTGAGTTAAATTTAAACAACCCAAAAGCTCAATTTAAAAAAAAAAATAAAAATTAGGGTTTTTGAAATTAACCACTTAATTTTAAAATTTGATGATGAATACTAAGAGGGGGGGTGAATTAGTATACCAAAAAATACTTTAATCAATCTGTTAAACAGTTTAGCAGATAACTAATGCAACAATTTCACTAATAAACCGGTTAAGATAAGTGCAAACCAAATAGCAAACAAAGAATTCACCCACAAAAGCACAATCACCATAACATAAGATATTTGACGTGGGAACCCAAATGGGAAAAACCACGGCGAGTAGAAACTCACAAGTAACTATCTGCAGAATAGTAACCAGATTAGTTAAGGTCATACAATGTTCTTCACCAGAATAGATCCTGTTTGGAATCTAGATGTTTGTTAGGAGATAAGTCCTATTAAAGACTACCTTGTTAAAGGATTTCAGATCCATAGTTGTGAACCACCTTGTTAGAGGATTTACAAAGGCTTTGTTGGGCCTACCCGGTTAAGGGTTTCAAACTTGTCAAAGATGTGAGTAATCAACAAATGAATGATCTAGATGCTAGCACAACATGCTTAATTAGATCATTGACAACTCATTGTTAATGCATTTCAGCATTAATTCAGTCTTCAATATCTCCGCACTCTATCTCTTCACATAGACCTAATCTTTTCTATGATCACACATAACCTTTTCTATTCTATATCACATACTCTATCTCTTACTCTTGCAAACCCTAGAAATGATGTCCTTATAAAGGAATCTGATCTCATGTCGGTCCAATAGAATTAGACTACAAGTTCCTAGGTACAATGCATCTAGACACATTTGGTAACATGACACAAACACATCGCCAAAGTGTCGGTGGATGATAACTCATCACACATTAGAGTAATACCGGTTGGTAACTCATCATAGATATAAACTGGTTAATACAATATATCGATTACCGATTGTCAAAAATGAAGATTGAAAAATCATAGTGTTTCGATCAAAAGTTAAGTACCACTTCAGTCCTTCGTATCGCTTGAGATCCTTGAACCACTTGGGATCTTCAGTCAATCTGTGACCGGTAAATCATTTTCTGCAAAATACCGATAGTCTAAAGACTATACATTCAATAATACACAATACCGGTTGGAACACTTACCAGTTAAGCATAACTCATACATCAAGAAAGTGTGTGTCCATCAGTGACAATTAGAACATCATCAAAATACCAACAATCTCCCCCTTTGGCATTGATGGCAACACTTAGGAAAATTTTGACATCTAAGTGTTTTACAAAAAAAAATGCCATAATCAAAATTACTCCCCCTAAGCATATACACTACTTCCTTTGCAAAAATTACAAGTAAATGCATGAAATGGTAACATTCACCAAAATTTTAATGAACACTACTCCCCCTTTGCCAACAATGACAAAGCAATGCAAAGTAACCCCTTTTTCCTTATACAATAAAATAGAATAGATGTTCATGACAATAAGGAATGAAATTTCTCAAAAACAGATTTAAAGTTTTGCACAAAAGTTTTCATGTCCAATGTCCATGACTCAAGTAATGAGGTAGCAATGTCACTTCCAGTCTTCATCTGGAATGCCAGTTCTTCCATTGCATCAATGGTACTCATCTCTTGAGTTACTGTGATAGATTCCAAGTTGAGAAAACATCTCTAAAGAACCTGCAGTTTTGGTAATAGGAGCAGTTGAAGTTCCTACAAGTCTTGAGTCTAGTTGCTGATCTCTATGTCCAGCTTGGTAGTCTGATGCTGAAAATGATGAACAGTTTGTCCATAGGTAGTGAAAAAATCATAGGGCAACTTGAAGGTGCTGATATATTCCTATAACTCCGATTGGAGTTTAGCTCTGTTTGAGCACATCTTTACAAAACAGATGGGGTTGGTAGATTTTACTCAAAATTAATTTTCCCTCACTCATAGCAACATTGATATCATTCTTCTACTTCAGTAGTTGCATCTCGAGTTCATTCAGTTGCTTGACTAAGGAAGTATTGAATTCCTTTTCATGGTTCTTTCTTGTAGTTGCTTGAGCAACATCTTCCAAGCATTGTACTTGGTCCTCTACTATGGTACAAAGAAGTTTGATCTTAGATAGAGAGAGGAGTCGGTACTAGGGAGGTTAGTACCGGGAATCAGATTGGCAAGGGTGTCAACTGCAATTTGTATGACATCATGTTCTTTCTTCCTCTGCAATTCTTCCAGTCTCTCCTCTGCAAGTTTCATGCCTCGAAGTAGCTCAGACTCATCTGTTGATTGAGTCAAACATGCAAGAGTTAGATCAATAAGACTGGTGGAATCAACCTGGTTTGTTTGATCACCAGTTGCCTTAGGAGTCTACCCTCCTTCTTTGGTCTTGATCTCCACTTGTTTTCTCTTCTCTGCTTCCTTCTCCTCTTCCACTTTTTTCTTTTCTTCTTCTTCTTTCTTCTTCTCTAACTCTTTCTTTTTCTCCTCTTCTTGTTTCTTCTCCATTTCTTCCTTCTTCTTGTCCTCTTCCTACTTTTTCTTCTCCTCTTTGCTCTTCCTTTCTTCTTCCTTCCTCTTGTCTTCTTCTTTATTTTTTCTTCTTCTTTTCTCTTATCTTCTTCTCTCTTCTTCTCTTCTTCTTTTCTCTTATCTTCTTCTATCTTCTTCTCTTCTTCTTTTCTCTTATTTTCTTCTTGCCTTGCTTTTCCCCCTTGTTCTTTCTTTGCTTTCTCTTTGTCTTGTTTCTCTTTCTTAGTTGTTTCTTTGTCCCATTTCTCTTTCTTAGCTTTTTCTTTGTCCTATTTCTCTTTCTCATCTATTTCTTTGTCAGGAGTGACATCCTCATTATCTAATGAATCAACATCAATAGGGTCAATTTGTTTTGTCACTCTTTCTCCTTGACTGTCAAATACCTCATCCGGTTTGTTTGAGGATAGGTCAGGTTCTTGATCAGCTTGCCTAGCGGCTTCAGATACTTGGTGCATTTTGACAATAGCTTTAGCATGTATGTGTGTATCCTTTTCTACTTCAGAAGTTTTACCTTATAGTAACCTGATTCGCTTCCTTCTCATAAAGAAGATTCCTTTGTGCTTATCCATAATATCAAATAACTCAAAATTTGAAGCATCAGGAAAGTATTGTGCAAATTTTTTCTCCTTGATCTCGCGTTCTCTTTCAATGGCAATGCACCATTTATTATCTAAAGAATTATACAAAGAATCTGGAGTAACAAATTTAATCTTAGAAGGCGACCGATCATTAACACATAAATACTTAACGACCTCCTATTCTACCTCCTCTTTCTCATTATCATTAAAGCCATCAATATATTTCTTTAAATCATCAAGCACTTTCCTCATAATATTCTTTCTTATCCTATGACAATGTGTCATTGGTTTATAAGAGGAAATATCAATATTTACCACTGCAGAGGTTGCTGGTACAATACCGATAGACTTTGGCTTTTTGCTTGATTGCCTTGTCTTCTTTGTTTGAATCTCCGGTTCAGTGCCTTCTTCCTCCGGTGAGTGATTCCTAGATTTCTGCTTCCTCTCGAATACTTTTGCTAGAATAATCTCAGGTTTCTTCTTGGCTAATGACTGCTTGGTCACTTTCAAACTGGTAGATGTAACCAGTGCAAATACCGATGGCACTACTTTGCCCTTTTTTTTCTTCGGTTCCTCAATCGGTGTGACCCTCTCTAAGTAGGTACCGGATCTTTTCTTCTTTACATCCAGTGGTGAGGCAAGTAGGGTAGAGGCATAACCGATCATTAGATCATTCACCACTTCATACCCCATAGGGCCAACTACTTCATTTCTAGGTTCCACTGCTTCCATTATGCAATCATCTATCCTTATTGTGAAGCAGATGTCATCTTCATACTTTTTCATAATATCACCAGATATCCTCATTCTCTGGCTCATCTTTCATTTGAATTCATCAAAATACTTATTAAGAACCTCAGGATATGTAGTTCCCACTACTTGTAGACTCTCCTTAATCTGTTTAGAAACCGGTAGGTCAGTAGACCATTGAACATCACCTACTCCAAGGAAATAACCTTGAAAATAGAAGAATAGATCGACCAGAAGTTGGCCAAACTTGAACCTCAGTGATTTGTCCTACTTGATAGATTTTAGGTTTACCAATAATTGCTTCTGTAAGCAGGTACATAGGTCAAATTTAGTATCTTCCTTGATCATCCTATAAGCAGCATTCACCACACAGGAGGGACAAAATTCATTCTGCTGGCATAAAATATCCTATAACCAATCACCATGCAAGCATATTTAACCAAATTATCTTTAATGGTGTTGACGGTCACTTCCCGTTGGTCACTCATAGAACCGGTGAGCTCTATCATTTTAGTTTTGGTGACCTTCCATAGAGCTGGTACTTCTCCAACATTGTAGAATTTGGTGACAGCATGAACCGCTTCTGGTGTGATGTCATGGGTCCGCTCGAGATACAGCTTGCCACCATGCACTCTGTTGAGGATAATGCGAATATGTTCTTCTGTAAACTCTTCTAGAAAGTATACCGCATTGTGCAGATTCATCTTCTCGAGGATGATATACTTCGGTTTGATCTTCTTGTCATCTCCACATAACAGACTTAGCTGGGAGTGAATTACTAGGGATCCTAGGTCTTCCAACTTACAATCTATATACCCTGAAATATCTTCCTCGACAATAACTCCAGCAAGAATTTGAAATAGGGCATTGTATCTCATTTTCTTTTTAAGAAAATCAGGTGATTCTTCAGGTGCACTAGAACTAGAATGCAATGCAAAAGCCATAACCAAATGATAAGAAAGACTTTTAGAAAATACCTTCACAATCTGAAATTTAGGTTTTCCAATAACACACATGGTACACTACTTCGGTTGCTAGTTCATCACTTAGTGTTCTTCATTGATTGCTTGAAGATGATTGCAAGAATTCGCACATGATTTCTCCAAATGCCAAACAAATTGCTTTGGTTGCTCTGCTCTTGAAGATTATTCTTTCAAAAATAGATAAGTGAAAATGACGACAAAAACCCTTTTAAGCAAACTCTCACCTACCATAATAAATGCATCATTGCTAGGGCACAAACCCTAATTTTGCCTTTTACTACTTCAAATCTTCTATCGATTGATAGGTAACATATACTAATAAAGGTCTTTACCGATAGAAAATGGGGGCTCAAAATATTTCACCGATATGTTCCCCCTAAGCTTTTCTGAAGCTCAGTTTGCCGGTTCAGAGACTTCCACACTAGGTGCAGAAACCGGTTTATCCCATGACTCTTCTTCTGATTTCATTTTTCCAAGTTTTATTCATTTTCATTTAAATGGTTTCAACATCAATCTTCCCTTTTGGAGTGATCGGTATATCACCTGATAGGTTCCTTCTTAGTCTGCAAGTTCTGGCAGTGTGTCCCGATTTGTTGCAATGATAACATACCATTCCAGGTGTTCTCCATGGTCTGTTATTCATACTTACATTCTTCCTTTTGACATGTTGCAGTAGTGTGACCACTACCATGATAGATCAAACAAGTTTCTCTCCAACTAGTAGCTTCTTGATAACCACTCGACCGATGGTCATAGGTATTGTGTACCGATTGGGATTCCGGTTCACAGAAGGTTCCGGGATAACTCCTTAAGTCCTTGGAGGATATCTTCTAGTGTTGTGCAAAACCGGCTTGCATTCAAATTCTCTATGCCCAAACTTCTTGCATGCATAATAGTTTCCATTGAATCTATTGGATCTAGGCATATTATTTTGAAAATAAAGAAAACTGTTGTAGGCCTTGCTTCTACACACATTAGCAGTATGTCCTTCTTTGAGACAATTAAAGCAAATAGGTTTAAATTTTTGCTCACCTTTATCCTTGGATGTTGGTTGCTTCTTTGATGCTTTAGCTTTTGTTCCAGAGGTCTCACCTTCCTCATATCTAGAGAAACCAAGTCCAGTGGTATTCTTTACTGGCTTTGCCAATTCTAGCTTTTGCTCTAGCTTAGCAGTACTCTGATTGAATTTGGGAAGTATCTCCTTTGACTCAGTAAGTTCCTTGGAAATAGCACCATTTGATTCCATCAAGTTTGCATTCTCAGAAATAGCCATGTTTAGTTCACCTTGCATTTCTTCTTTTTCCACTTTACTCTCCTAGAGATGAGTGGTAAGGGTACTGATTTATTGCTTCAGTTTGGAGATCTCATGATCTTTGTCTTTTACCAAATCTTCAACTTTCCTTCTATTCTCAAGCTCTTGACATATTCTGATTGTCAGTCCTTCCAACTCTCTTCTCAGGTTGGCTTTAAATTCATTCAGTTTTTCAACTTCTTCAACTAGGGCATCCATGTCTGCTTCATCAGAAGAGCTATTTTTAGTAAGTTCCATCAGTTTTTCAGCATGCTCTCTTCTTTTGGCCAAAGAGGCTTTACACTTGACTTTGAGTTCATCATAGGCTCTCTTAGTCTGAGTGAGACGATGAGTAAGTTCCCTCACACTGTATTCACCCATATATCCTTCCAAGTGGTTAGACTTATAGAAAGGTTGTCTCTAATACCAATTGATGAATACTAAGAGGAGGGGTGAATTAGTATACCAAAAAATATTGTAATCAATCTATTAAAAAGTTTAGCAGATAACCGATGCAACAGTTTCACTAATAAACCAGTTAAGATAAGTGCAAACCAAATAGAAAACAAAGCATTCACCCACAAAAGCACAATCACCATAACACAAGATATTTGACATGGAAACCCAAATGGGAAAAACCATGGTGAGCATAAACTCACAAGTAACTATCTGTAGAATAATAACCAGACTAGTTAATGTCATACAATGTTCTGCACCAGAACAGATCCTGTTAGGAATCTAGATCTCTGTTAGGAGACAAGTCCTGTTAAAGACTACCTTGTTAAAGGATTTCAGATCCACAGTTGTGAACCACCTTGTTAGAGGATTTACAAAGGCTTTTTTGGGCCTACCGGTTAAGGGTTTCAGACTTGTCGAAGATGTGAGTAATCAACAAGTGAATGATCTTGATGCTTGCACAATATGCTTAATTAGATCCTTGACAACTCATTGTTAATGCATTTCAGCATTACTTCAGTCTTCAATATCTCCACACTCTATCTCTTCACAAAGACCTAATCTTTTCTATGATCACACATAACCTTTTCTATTCTATATCACATACTCTATCTCTTGCTTTTGCAAACCCTAGACATGATGTCCTTATAAAGGAATCTGATTTCATGTCAGTCCAATAGAATTAGACTACAAGTTCCTAGGTACAATGTATCTAGACACATTTGGTAACACGACACAAACACACCACCAAAGTGTTGGTGGATGATAACTCATCACACATTATAATAATACCAGTTGGTAACTCATCACAGATATAAACTGGTTGATATAATATACCGATTACGGGTTGTCAAAAATGAAGACTGGAAAATCGTAGTGTTCCGATCAAAAGTTAACTACTGCTTTGGTCCTTCGTATCGCTTGAGATCCTCGAACCGCTTGGGATCTTTAGTCAATCTATGACTGGTAAATCATTTTCTACAAAATACCGATACTCTAAAGACTATACATTTAATAATACACAATACCAGTTGGAACACTTACCAGTTGAGCATAACTCATACATCAAGAAAGTGTGTGTCCATCAATGACAATCAAAACATCATCAAAATGCCAACATTTGAATTTGAAATTAAACTTATAGATGGAAATTTAAATTTTGAAATTGAAAAACACTCAGATGTGAAATAATTAATCCAAATTAAGCAATTCACAAGCTCAATTTTGAATTTAAAAATTAGGGTTTTAGTGAAATTATCCTCTAAATGTTTAAATTTTGCAAGGAAATTAAACTTGTAAATGAAAACTTGAATTTTAAGTCGCATATACTTAGGTCTAAGAACTTAAATAATAATTAAGGGTGTAAGGGTTTGGGCTCACCAAAATGTAATGGTTAAAAATTAGGGTTTCCACCGGTATTAGGGAAATTTTGATTTGGAAATTTGCAACATAGAAGGGAGAAATCACCAAATCAATTTTTCTTGAAGGTAGTTTACATTCAAAAGAGAGAAGGGAATCCACAAGATTCAATCACAAATTAGATTAAGAATTGAATAGCAAATGGATTGATTAATTATTGTGGTGTTTTTCCTCTCATTTGTAAGTTGAATTACTAATTTAGGGTAAAGTGTTGAAAAATAAAGGTAAAACCGAGAAAACGGTTAGATAGAGATGCGAGATTTTTGCATTCACCTAGATATGAGCAATGTAAGCTGAGGCAAATCTGACCCTCGAAAAATCTCTTAAAAAGTCAGGACCAGGATGCGGCACCACGGTCCTCTGAACTTTTTGCACGTCGAAAAGGGTTGATTCATCTCTGTGAATGAAGCTTATTCTCAAGAGTACAACTTTGCACTTGTTTCATGCACATAGAAAGAAAGGGAAACAAGTTGGGAATAAGGGCTTTCCTTAGGTCAAACCCCTATTTTGGAATTAACAATGAAATTGAAATAGATGTAATTGAAATTACTAAAAGGAAAGGATCTCCTTTTGAGGGAGATGCTAAATTATGATTGAAAATTGAATGATGATACCTCCTTGTGAAGTTTTTCTTGCCTCCACATAGAATTAGGGTTTCATGAAATAAGATGTAGATCTCCAGTTCAATGCTTGATTCTTGACTTTATTGTTGCTCCAAGGCTTGAAGGAAGACTGAAAATGCTCATTTTCTCTTGAATGCTTGATTTCTTAATCTTATGTGTGTGTCCAATACTTCTTAATTCTTGTGGATGTTCAAATGAGAGGGGAAATCCTCTTTATATAATTTCCCCTTGAGAAAATTGATTAATTTTTTGACATCAGCCAGCATAAAGAGGGAATTTTCACTCAAATTTGAAATGTGAAAATGGGTTTAAAGGGGCATGAGTATTTTGGGACAAGGATCAAATGCCAAATGAATAGAAAATGTCAAAAAATGGTGCAATATGGAAGGGGCATGAGTATAATCAGGTCCCAAGTAGGCCAAGGGGTGCAAAAGCAAAGGTAAGGACCCAATGTAGTCAAAATTGCAAAGGAGAGAAATTTTAGGATGCTACATTTAGCCCCCATTTTAGTGGGAGTATGAAGTCAATCATACTCTCGATAAAGTACAAAGGGTTCACATTGAAAATATTTCACCAAGTCATCAAGGAGGAAAGATACACCAAGCCCAAGTGGACTTTAGGATCTTATAACTTCAATGATAAGGTAAAAGGGAAGATCATGAGAGAGAGAAAGAGAGAACCATGACTACAAACTAGTAAGGTTCTACTGTGAGTAATGAAAAAGAAAAATACAAAAAATTACAAAGCCAAATACAAAGTTCACTAAGTAAATTGAAGTATCAAGATATGCAAGAGAGAGAATCACTTAACAGAGTGTATGCCATTGTTGGCAAGAGACACTGCATGTATGTTGATATATTGTCATTTATGGCAACTCATATCAAAATTGGCATCTGCAGTTCATGTTTCATCATTTCGGAAGATTGATTGAAGATTGATCAAGTATTGGTAATAGTGTATCCAGTAGGGAGTACAATGTTTTGGTTGGTAGATTATTTTGGTTGATTATTTTACTTTGTGGATCTAGGAGATGTGCTGTGGATATGAAATTTACCTTATTCCAAGTTTGTGGCCTCTGATGATAAGTTTTGTGTAAGTTAGAAGATCCGGTAGATTGGTTTTTGGCTAGAACAATGCATTTCTATGGTAACGTGTGATAATTCCTTTTGCGGATCTTGCAGATTGATTTTTGTGGTTATTTGTGTGTTCAGGGTTGGTAATCAAACCTATGGGAAACTTGTGGATATTTTGTTTTTGTCTACTTAGTTGTTTTTGGATGGGATTGAGCTGACTTGTGTACACGTTTCATCTTTTGTGACGTGTTCTTGAAGCTGACATGGTGGTGACCTGAATTGGCGATGCAAATATATAAAACAAGTTTATTTGATCATTTTGTAGATCAATGATTGTGTGGGATATGTGCATGAGTGATTGTGCATAGTTTGACTTGCACAAGGTGAAGATTGGTACTCCAGTATGTTGCACATTATCATAACAAAGCAGTATTGTAGAGTATAGTAAGAATATGTTTTGTTCTTAATTGGAACTATACTCAAGAATTTGTTGATGCTATTTTATAGTTAAAAGTACATTGTAATCTCTTACAAATATTTTGTAAGGCAGTGAACCTTTTGTGTTGTAGCCCTTATTTATAAATTGAGTAGTGAGCTCTAGGTAGTGTGCCTGAATGCATGTTCATTCCCCCTATTTAATATTTTTATATTTATAGAAAAATATATTAATATTGTGGGTTTGAATCCCACCATGGTTTTTCCTTTAATTGGGTTTCCACGTAAAAATCTTGGTGTTATGGTGTTGTTGATCTTTGCTTTGTGTTTCTGCACTTTACTTTCCTTCATATGCATTAAGTGGGAGTGAACACTGATTCACCCCCCTCTTAGTGTTCATTGATTCCAATGATTGGTATCAGAGCCTAGTTCCTTAGAGGAAGTCTAACATCTTGAGGAAGATCCAACAAGGTGAATCAATGGATTCCATTAGTCTTAGAAAGCAACTAGTTATTGCTCTTGAAGATCTTGGTCATGCACAAGATGAGAATCGACAAGTGAAAGCAAATCTCAAAGATGCTAAAGAATACATTGAAACATTGAAGGATTAGTTGAACAAATCAAGGGAAAAGAGAAAGGAACTTGTTTATCTGCATAAGTAGAAGTAAATTTAGAGCATTGATGAAGAATCCTTGATGGAAAAGACAAAAGAATGTGATAGACTAGCTAGAGTGAATATAGTCCAAAAGAATGAAATGAAAGCTATTGTGATGAGATTGACAAAAGAGATTTATGAAAGGAAGAAGAATGAAGAAAATCTTGCTCGGTTCTTGAAAGATAAATTTGAAGAATGTTGCAGACTTAACAGTGAGAATGGACAACTGAAGCTTGACCTACAAGATGCTAGACATTATGAGAAAGTACTTGAAAGGTAGATCATTCTTATTAGATATTCTCTTGATGTTGCAAATGAATACAAGGAGAAGTTCCAGATCATTTTATCTAAGCTTGATGAAATGCTTGCCAGTCAAAGGAATCCTAATGACACTCAAGGTCTTGGTTTTGAGAAAGGTGAAAGCTCCAAGTCAACACAACAGAAGAACAACTCAAGAAGGCCTTCGGTAAGACAATCTAATGCTCATA
Organism: Cryptomeria japonica; assembly: GCF_030272615.1. Classification (NCBI taxonomy): domain Eukaryota; kingdom Viridiplantae; phylum Streptophyta; class Pinopsida; order Cupressales; family Cupressaceae; genus Cryptomeria; species Cryptomeria japonica. The sequence continues at coordinate 453,479,834 of NC_081412.1, read as the reverse complement.
ATTTCAATGGGAATTGTTTTGTTTTAAGTAAATTTGATCATATGACTATTGAATGTAGAATAGGATGATCAATAATGATCCATCTTTTACCAGTCAATGTTTCAAATGCAATAAGTATGGTCATAAGGAAAATGTATACAAAAGTATGATGAATTAATTTCAAGATAGGAGAAATGTTAGGTGTTATGCATGTGGAACGTTTAGAAATGTTGCTAATAAATGCAGATCAATAATAAATCAGATGAATTTCAAACCTATGTAAGGAAACATTGTTTGCTATGCTTGCAACAAATGCGATCAAATTGCTAAGTATTGTAGAAGTAGAAATGTGAATAGGAGAGGTTCGAAAGAAAAGAACAAGAATAAGAAGCCAGATGAGAAGGGAAAATAAAAAGTTGAGGAGATCAGAGATCAAATGAAGAAGACATGGGTTAAGAAGACTAATTTAGAGGCAGGAAGTGGGTCTGCACTTGATTCTGGTGTTGGAATTACATCTAGTAACTGAACCTAGAAATCTGACCTTGGGGGAGTTATAATTCAAATCTTTCAAACCCCCTATTTGAAGATATGTGTCTGTTTCTGATAGGTTGCATAAGTATTTATGATTGCATATGTTTGTGGTAGATTTTTGAAATATTCAAACCTATTTGAAGATCTGGTGAAGTATTTTTGATAGATATAGAGCATCTGGAAGAATTAAGGTAGAGTGCATTTATTGTAGTGAAAACTTAGGTCTGTGGTGAATAAAAGGTAACTTTTACTCTTCATTTCTCACTTTGCAATTGAAGAGGAGAAGTATAGAGAGATCTGCAAAGAAGGCAATCAAATGAAATTTTGTGCTATCAATTTCCGAAGAGATTTGGTAGGTAAACCTAATTCAGCATCAAAGGTATTTATTAGTGAAAACCCCTTTTTTGGTTGATCTTTAATTTGTAAAATGGCTGCATCTGGGACCACAACCCCCCTGGTTGTCAATATCACTGAGTGTGCTCATCCTAGCTTTAAAAATAATCCATTCATTTCAATGGAGGATGACCCTAAAAGTGCATTTTTGTCTGTGCTCTATGAAGTACTACATATCAAAGATATAAGGGTTTACACACATTGTCCGATTGAAGAATTGGGAAGCTCCCAATTGTTGAATCTTTTCAATAACCGGTTGTCTGATCAAAGTTCCATGTTGAAACCTGAATTTGAAGAATCAGAAAGCAAGGGTTTTTCTCAATTTGTGAAGTTTCTGATGGTGTACGAACATGAGTGGGTCTGGTACATCTTGAGTTATGTTCATGATGAATTCATGTGGTTGGATAAGATGCATAAGATCACAAAAGGTGTGATTCATGTAGTAACATGGTTGTGTGCATCTAGTGCATTACCATCTCTAAAAACAGTAAATAATGAAATTGTAACCAATGGAACCAGGTCAAATCTTGATAAACAAGCAATGAGTATTAATGACATCTTGGAGGATGGCATCCAATTAGCATCCATGTTGATAGGCTATAAGATTTATTACTCCAACCGATTGAATTATTTATCTGGTGCTGCAGTGTATGCTACACATGAGATGTTAAGAGAGAATAAGAAATATGATCTTTGCGAGTTGCTCTGAAGTGATCTCATCAAGAATCTGAAGAAGATTAAAGAAAACAAGAAACACCCCTTCAAATATGGTACCCTACTTTTGTGCATATTCTTCTATTTCAAGAATGAGATTCTGGGAGTTGGTCTGGTACATTGGGCATTTATAGGTTAGTGGGAATGTAGATCCAAGAGTATCTCTATAGCTCCTGTGACTCCAAAGCCCGAAACAAGAATCTATGGGGATATTTCAAAAACTTTCAGGAGGGAATGAATGAGAGGGAGATAATCTTGAAATCTATTGTGGAGAAATATAGTGATATTAGAATTTGGAATAACTGATATAGATACAAGTGATGCAGTTGAAGTTGGATGACTACATCGGTAAAGTATAGAAGTCTATTTGTGATGAAGAGATTGAGATTGCATGATGAATGACTATGATACATTATTTGTGTTATCATTGATGACAACAAATTTTTATTCATGTCTACTGATGTTTACTTATGTTGTATTATGTCATCTAAATCTTTTGGTCTACTGGAGAGAGCTTACCGGTAAAGAATCAACAAACTGGGAATTAGGACCTTAACCAGTAAACGAGGAATTATTCTAATCATATATGGCGATTGGTGATAATTGAGACTTTGTGGTTTTGAATGTTAGTTTTTATCATTGTAATATGTATCTGACTGGAACTACATCATGTTGTGACAACTGGAACTGGAATTTATGTTTATAATTTATGTTGAGTGTTTACCAAGGTTTAAGAAGTGTTTTTAAGATTCGGTAGAGAATTCTCTTGATCGGTAATGTTTTTTGGTTTAGCGGTGATCTACATCAAGTTCATGTGTTGATGATAATGAGGCACAAACCACATGAAGTGTTTGAAAGATGTTTAGGTGCATTTGGAGAGCGGATTTCTTGGGAATGTGTAGAGTCCTTAGCGGAATGAGCTAAGGGTTTGACTTTGTATCAGATCGACTTGTTGTGACAACTTATGACCATTCAACAATTGATATTGATTTTTAATTTATTGTAATGATCCATTTGATGATCTGTAATGAGTTATAAAGATCCGTGATGATCTATGTTGTAAGTCTTAGGGTTTTGATGCCAACCTAGTTGAGAAGGTTATTTATGTCGGTACAATTGATGTTTATTGTGTTAGTGATTTTGAGAAGTGTGTGAAGCCAAACCAGGGTGTGAGAAGATCTGTCGAAGTGTTACAAAATTAGAACTTAATTGGATTTGATCAAGCAAGAAATTGAGTGCTATACATAGATCATTCACTATTGTTCTCTAACAATTACAACAGCTAAAATCGCTTAACCGGGTAGGTCCTAACAAGCCTCACATTGTAAAATCCCCTAACAAGGTGACTCAATATCTGAGTTCTAAATCCTCTTGCGAGGTTGATCCTAACAGATAAAAGCTTCTAATAGGGTTGAGGTGAATCCCTTAACCGGGTGACTCCTAATAGGGTTTTCTCCTAACAGGGCATCATTTTAAGCTTCTAACTAGGCTTGACTCCTAAGAGGGTGCATTCTAAAAGAGTGCAAAATATTTGTGGGTACCAATTCCCATCGTGGTTTTTCCCTATTTGGGTTTCCACGTGAAAATCATGGTGTTCATATGGTAAATGTTTTTGATGTGATGGTTGTTAGGAATCCCATAGATACTGAGAGGGGGGGGGTGAATCAATATCTAACTGGTGAGTAGAATTTCTTGAATTAAAACATGCAGAACATATTATAATAGTGTACTGGTATGCAAGAAATAATGTAATAAATAGAATTAAGAACATCCACATGAAAAGCACACCAAAACACAAGGTTTTAACGAGGAAACCAGGTGTGGGAAAAACCTCGGTGGGATTTGTGACCCACAATATTCAGTCATTGGCCAATAAGAGAATATTACTTACAATAGGGGCCTGCACATGCAGGAAGGCCAACTGCCTAGAGCTCACTGCTCAATGGGAAGTCTCACTGACTTACAATGAGGATTATACAAATCCAATATCTTGTACTACTTTACAATAGCATCTATAATGCCTAATCCAGTACTGATTGTTGCTCTGCTTTTTACATAAACCCTTAGCCTATATTTCGCATAATAGGTCTGCCTAATATTTTTCCTTAACACTTCCTCACTCATTCCAAATGTCTACAATGATCTCTTTTATATATAAGAGTCATTTTACAATTTTCCAAGTTGGCTTACAAAGTTTTTACAATAATGAACAAAATATAATATAACAAAATCCTGTCGGCCTCTATGCTGGTATACTTCTTTTCTTTGCATTGGTGCCAGTGTGCTGAGTGCCAGTGTAGAGTGTGATCTGCTAATGCCGGTATAATACCTTTGCCGGTGCCATAGGATTGCAAGGTTGCCATCAATGACAAAACCTTCAATCACATACAATGTCTCATTGGAGTGTGCATATGCCAACAATGGTATGCTTTAGTTTCAGTTTATGCATGGTTAATGAACACTTAATGTGTTGCATTGATATATCAGTTTAGCACATGTTTACCAGCAGATACCGGTACTGGTAAAATGACTCTAATGTTGGTATATGTTTGATTTGGTGAAATATTTATGAGTCTAAGTTTCTGATTTCAAGTTACTATCAGTACTAATTCACCCCCCCTCTCAATACTACCCAATCCTTTAAGATTAACAATTGGTATCAGAGCATTGGTCCTCTGTGTGCAAAAATCCTAACAACTTGAGGGAGAGATCATGTGAAAGATGATGAAGAAGGAGGGTCCCAAGTTTACCAAGGACAACTACCGGATATGGAGTGATCGGATGAAGATTTATATTAAAGGAATGGGTTCGTAGTATTGGAATCATATGGTAACCCAGTATGTTGCTCTAAGTACTAGTCCCTTGACACTAGATGAACTTAAAGAACAACAAGAAAAAAATTAGGCTCTTGAAGCAATTGTAAGTACTTTGTCTGGCTCTGAGTATTTAGATATTCATGGATTAGAGACTACAAATGAGGTATGTGAGAAATTAAAATTAATTTATGGAGGAGATGAATATGTACAAAAGGCAAAGGAAGAGAGTTTGAGAGGAAAATTTGATGATATGAAAATGGTTGACGGTGAGAACATAGCTCAATATGGTCAAAGGATTAAGGAAGTTGTAGGTGGTATAAAGAGTGCCTGAGATAAGATTGAAGATGATACTATTGTTAGTAAAATGCTTAGAACTCTTTTACCGCAATATTATATCAGAGTTTCTACTATTCAAGAACTTAGATCCATTTTTAAAGATAAAGTCATTGTTGATTTTCTCATTGGAAAGTTGAGTACATTTGAACTAAACAATTTTGATAATAATGTTTCGAAGCCTTCTGAATTTGCTTTTAAGGCCTTTGTAAACGGTACAATAGAAAGGAAAGGAAAATATATTTGTCATAATCATGATTGTAGGTCTACTCATGGCAGTAGTAGAGGTGATGGTGATGATGAAGATCATCTGATGGAACTTGAGGCATTACTGGCTAAACGATTCCCTAGAGGAACAGGTAAATATAAAATTAAATTACCCTTGAAGTGTTTCTCTTGTAGTAAGATTGGACACATAGCTTCTAATTGCCCTAGCACTGATAAGAAAGAGAAGTTTAGAAAATTCAAAGGAAAAGGAAAGAAACATTGTTATGTTGCAGTGGATGATGGTGTGACCGATAATGAATCGAAAGAAGATGACAATGAGGAGATAGTATTTGTTGCTGGTGAAGGAGGATTTGACTAATGAGAAGGCATTGGTGTCTCACATGGATAACAATGATGAATGGATAATAGATAGTGGTTGCTCACACCACATGACCGGTGACAAAAGTAAGCTCTTATCCCTTGAAGAGTTTGATGGAGGTGTTGTAAGGTTTGGTAATAACTCTCCCTACATGGTTAAAGGAAAATGGTCAATTTAATTAAATGGGAATAGTAATGCAGATGATTTCTTTTAGGTTGATGGACTAAAACATAACCTCTTGAGTGTTGGACAACTTAATGATAAGAGATATCTACTTGAATTTAAAAGTGGAGTGTGCAGGATTCTTGGAAACAATGGAGAATTGATTGCTACTGGAAAACAAACTAAAGGTAATCTATTTCATCTAAATACTAATGTAAATGATTTTTTTGTGGCAAAGATTGAAGACAATTGGTTGTGGCATAAGATATTTTGTCATGTCAATTTTGACGATTTGATTAAAGTTAGTAAGGCAAGTATTGTGAGAGGTTTACCCTAGCTTGTGAAATGAGACAATGTGTTATGAAAGGACTGCTAGATGGGTAAGATGACTTCTGTATCTTTTAAGAGTAAGTCTTTCTCTTCAAAGAATATTCTTGATTTAGTTCATACTGATCTTTGTGGTCCTATGAGGATGAAGAGCTATTTTGGTGATAAGTATTTTATGATCTTTACTGATGATTTTTCAAAAATGATGTGGGTAACTTTTCTAAGAGAAAATTCTAAGGTATTCAGTAAATTTAAAGCATTTAAAGCTCTTGTTGAGAAAGATACTAGGAATATTCTAAAATGTTTGAGATCTGACCGAGGAGGTGAATTTACTTCTGATGAGTTTGTGAAGTTCTTTGATGAACATGAAATTAAGAGGTAGATGTCAGCTCCTAGAACTCCACAACACAATGGGATACTAGAGAGAAAGAATAGAATAGTTGTTGAAGCTTCTAGAACCATGATAATTCAAGGTGAAGTACTAAAGATGTTTTGGAGAGAAGCAGTTAGTACTGTTGTTTATACTTTGAGTTGGGCACTTTTCAAGAAATGTATTAACAAAACACCTTATGAATTATGGCATGTAAATATTTCTAGTGTAAGTTATTTCAAAAATTTTGGGAGTAAATATTTTATTAAGAGCGACGATTACACTAAAAAGTTTGATCCTAAGTGTGATGAAAGCATTTTTCTTGGTTACTCTACAAAGAGTAAGGCATTTAAATGTTATAACAAGATAACAAAGAAGATCATTGAGAGTGATAATGTGAAGATTGATGAACTCTATGAGAAATATGATAAGACTAGTAGATCTAAGCTTGAGAAGGATGAAGAAAGACTTGTGTTTATAGAACCGGAAGTGCAGAAGACTGATGAGCAAAATGTTGCCGAGTTAGGTGCTCAACCGGTAAATACAAAGAACGATGATGAAGAAGAAGAACATGAAGCAGGAAGCACATCACCATAATTGGTAATACCAAGGTATGTCAAAATAAATCACTCTAAAGAACAAATAATTGGAGATCAAAATGCTAGAGTACAAACAAGGAGGAAAATCAAAGAAAATTCCTTTCTGATTTCTACTATTGAGCCGAAAATAGTAAGAGAGGCATTAAAGGATGATGACTGGAATAATGCAATGAATGAGGAGTTGGATCAGATAGAGAAGAATAAAACATGGACACTTGTTCCCAGACTGGAAGACAAGAATGTGATCGACATGAAATGGGTCTTCAGAAACAAGTTAAATGAAGAAGGTAAGGTTGTAAGAAATAAACCAAGATTAGTTTGCAAAAGCTATGCACAAGAAGAAGGAGAAGATTATGGCGAAACCTTTGTACCTGTGGTGATATTAGAAGGATTAAGAATTCTACTTTCTTATGCTATATTTAAAGGATTTAAAGTCTATTAGATGGATGTTATATAAGCTTTTCTTAATGGCATCCTTGAAGAAGAAGTCTACATAGAAAAACCAGATGGATTTTCTTTGTCTAAAGACAAAGATATGGTTTGCAAACTACATAAGGCAATGTATGGATTGAAGTAGGCACCAAGAGCATGGTTTGAAAGGTTGCATGCACACCTAATCAAGATAGGATTCTAGTGTACCAGTGGGGACAGTAACATATATCTTAAGACTAATGTAGACAAAGTATTGATAGCTAAAGTATTTGTGGATGACATAATTTTTGGTGGTAATGATGATCTATGCATGGATTTTGTTGAGGAGATGAAAAAGGAATTTGAGATGTCTCTTATTCATGAAACTAAATTTTTCATTGGGTTGTAGGTCCAACAATTGGATGGTGGAATATTTATCTATCAGAGTAAGTATGTTAAAGAGGTGTTGAAAACATTTGGCATGGATGATTGTAAACCGGTTGGTACTCTGATGGTGACAAGCTACAAGTTGTCTAAACAAGATGATTCACCATCTGTTGATAAGAAAGAATACAGGTCTATGATTGGTAAATTGCATTATGTCATCCATAGAAGACCTGATATTGCACATGCTGTTGGATTAGTTGCTAGATTTCAACAAGATCCAAAGGAGACTCACTTGGTAGCAGTGAAAAGGATATTTCGGTACCTAAAAGGCACAATAGATTATGGTTTATGGTATCCTTATAAAGGAAATTTTTCTTTGAATGTGTTTATTGATGTTGATTGGGCAAGTAATTTTGATGACCAGAAAAGCACTATAGGTGGAGATTTTCTTCTTAGAGGTAGATTAGTTTCTTGGACAAGTAAGAAGCAAACATGTGTTTCTCAGCCAACGACAAAGGCAAATTATGTTGCAAAATCAATGAATTGCACGCAGGCAATCTGGATGAGACATGTGCTTGAAGGATTCAAATTTGATGTGTCTGAACCAATAACTATTTACTGTGATAATAATATTGCAATTAATATTTCAAAATATCCTGCCTTACATGTAAGAACCAAGAATATAGAATTGAAATATCATTTTCTAAGGGAGATAGTATAGGAGAAACAAGTCATAATGGATTATGTGACAAGAAAAGAGTAACTAGCAGACATTTTCACTAAACCATTGCTGAAGACAACCTTTGAATATCTCTGAGGTAAATTAGGGGTAAGACCCCTACTCAAAAAGAACTAGGATGCATGAGACACATCAATCCAGTAGGCTTAATGACTATTCTTCACTTTGGATTGATGAGATGCAGGCTACTCCGCAAGGGGAGCATCTTAGATGAATTTGCAGACATGTTGAAGACAACAATAATAGATTTGATGACCGGTGATGCATTTACACCTTTGGAATCATTGTCAAAGGGGGAGAATAATAGAATTCAGCTATGGTAGACATGTGAGAAGTTGAAGATCAATTTGAGTGAAGCATTGGTTAAGGGGGAGATGACAAAAAGAGGAGAATTGGAAGAGATGTGATATCGACAAGCATGTTGCAGATGATGATGTTACTCTGATTGTATATCTGATTGGTGTTACCATCAATGCCAAAGGGAGGGAGATTGTTGTAATTTGGTATAACTGATACAGATACAGGTGATGCAGTTGAAGTTGGATGACTACACTAGTAAAGGATAGAAGTCTATTTGTGATGAAGAGATTGAAATTGCATGATCGATGGCTCTGATTAGTTATTTGTGTTGTCATTAATGACAACTAATGTTTATAAATGTCTATTGATGTTTAGTTATGTTGTATTGTGTCATCTAAATCTTTTGGTCTACTAGAGAGAGCTTACCAGTAAATAATCAACAAACTGGGAATTAGGACCTTAACCAGTAAACGAGGAAGTATTCTAATCATATATGGCAATTGGTGATAATTGAGAGTTTATGGTTTTGAATGTCAGTTTTTATCATTGTAATATGTATCTGACCAGAACAACATCATGTTGTGACAACTGGAAGTTATGTTTATAATTTTTGTTGAGTTTTTACCAAGGTTTAAGAATAGTTTAAGGACCGATAGAGAATTCTCTTGACTGGTAATGATTTCTGGTTTAGCGGTGATCTACATCAAGTTCACATGTTGATGATAATGAGGCACAAACCACGTGAAGCATTTGAAAGATGTTTTGGTGCATTTGGAGAGTGAGTTTCTTGGGAATGTACAAAGTGCTTAGCATAATGATCTAAGGGTTTGACTTTGTATCAGGTCGACTTGCTGTGATGATTTATGATCATTCAACTGTTGATATTGATTTGTAATTGATTGTAATGACCTATTTGTTGATCTATAATGAGTTGGAAAGATCCATGATGATCTATGTTGTAAGTCTTAGGGTTTTTATGCCAACCTAGTTGAGAAGGTTATTTATGTTGGTACAATTGATGTTTATTGTGTTGGTGATTTTGAGAAGTGTGTGAAGCCAAACCACAGTGTGAGAAGATCTGTCGAAGTGTTACAGGCTTAGAACTTAATTGGATCTGATCAAGCAAGCAATTGAGTGCTATGCAAAAATCATTCACCGTTGTTCTCTAACAATTACAACAGCTAAAATCCCTTAACCGGGTAGGTCCTAACAGGCCTCACATTATAAAATCCCCTAACAGGGTGACTCAACATTTGAGTTCTAAATCCTCTTACGAGGTTGATCCTAATAGATCAAAGCTTCTAACAGGGCTGAGCTAAATCCCTTAACTAGGTGACTCCTAATGGGGTCTACTCCTAATAGGGCATCATTCTAAGCTTCTAACCGGGCTTGGCTCCTAATAGAGCGCATTCCAAAAGAGTGCAAAATATTTGTGGGGACCCATTCCCACCATAGTTTTTCCCTATTTGGGTTTCCACGTGAAAATCATGGTGTTCATATGGTAAATGTTTTTGATGTGATGGTATGTTTTACTTTTAGTTTATGCATGGTTAATGAACACTTAATGTCCTACATTGATATATCACTTTAGCAAATGTTTACTAGCAGATACCGGTATTGGTAAATGACTCTAATGGTTGTCTATGTTTGATTTGTTGAAAGTTTAATGAGTCTAAGTTTTTGATTTCAAATTATTGTTAGTATTTATTTACCCCTCCTCTTAGTACTACCGGATCCTCTAAGATTAACAACTAACACCATATGTTTCATGGTTGACACTGATTAGTGCTTGATGGAAGTGGTGGGGCCTTGAACTTCTTGGATTCTACCAATGAGCTATGAAGTTGATGAAATTTTTTTGGAACTATATGTGCAACATTTTCTGAGCCCACCGATAAACTCTAATGAAGAAAGGATAAGAACCTATAGGGAGAAGAGCCTAAAAATTCATTAATAGTTTAAGAGATAGATCATTCAAAAGAAGGTTTGGAAAGAGGTTGAAGCTTTTGTAGAAAGTATGGGGATATCAAAATATATTGTCCAAAAAGATAGAGAGAAAAACATTACCTCTAAAGGGAAATTAGTAAGAGTGAAGAAGGAACTGACAACAACCTCTAAGCCTAAAGCCAAAACTAGAAGTATTGCTCCCATTTAGCAACCTCCCAAGCCCAAATCATTTGTTTAGCCATCCGATGGAGTGCAGAAGAAGAAATTAGTTATATTTCTGGTGGTTGATGAAGAAGAAACTGAATTGGATGAGGCAGTAAAAGAGGTAAAGGAAAAATCCCCTAAGGGAACCAAGGTCTTTAAGGAGAAACCATTCGATAGAACTAGGTTGGTGCAAGAGCACCTAGTGAAGCTCATGGAGCACTTCATCAAATTTTGGTTTGAAATGGCCTATGTTGGTCCCAATTTAATAATGTACTTTTTTTATGTCAAAAGGGTGTGTTTTGTGTCTTTAAGTGTCCTTTGTGTCTTAGTTTTGTTGTTTTTTGAGTTTTTGGTCAATTTTTGACCTTTTATGCTTTGTAAGCCTGGAATGGGCAAAATATGGAAAAAATGATCAAAATGCCTTATAAAAAATTGTTATGAATTGAAATATGTTTGTGTGGTTATATTAAACCATTTAACATGGTAGAGTTAAGTATATTTGGCTCACAAGTCAAAAATGCTCATTATACCAAAAATTGTCAAAGTTGTCAAGCAATATTTTGACAATTTTTGGAAAATTTGTAAAAATAAGGCAAAAGGTGGTTATTGGTCTATACCTGGGCATGATTTAGGTTTTGAGTGACTATTTAAAGCCTCACAAAACTTTCTATCAGGTTGGCATTCAAAAACAAGAATAATTCAATACAAAAACTAATAATTTTGTCACTTTTCTTGCATTTTTGCTCCATATGCTATAGCAGTCCGTACTTCTAAGAATTTGGCTGTACTATTTTCATTTGGGAAGTTGTGCCATGTTGTATTAAATCTTTCTCACCTGGGTTTGTGTGTTTGTGTGAAGTTTTAACATTGTATCAAAATTATTTTGTTTTAGCCCTGTTCTCGGTTGAGTAAGGGTTTGGCTTCAACAATGAAAGCAACTTGATTTTCTTTGGATCTTTCTCCATGGCCTCTGAGAGTAAAGTTGTTGTACATAGCCTTCTTATTTATACAAGTGTTTTTTTGATGGCAATGACAAAGAAAATGGTTTTTGCTGCTTACTAGGCGAGCTCCTATAGCCCAACTAGTGAATTTTCATGGTGTAAAATAAAGCTTCTTTGCAAACCCCCACCAAGTGGACCTCATTTTTGGTTTCCTAAGGTGGAATGAAGTTTGGACAGATATTTTAGATAGATGGGAGGATTTTTCAATGAATAGTTTGTTGGAATGCATTTTGAGTAGCCAAAGTGTTGAATACAATGGTTTTTGAGCACTTTTCCTCTTGAAACTTGGTTGCAAATCAACTTTTTGTCTTTATGATTGCAAGGAAGGAAGTTGGAAGGATTTATAATGATGGTACAGACCTTCCCAAAATATTTGGTGGTCTAAAGAAGAGTTTGGAATGGTGATAAGGTGTTTGAAGACTCAAAACCCTTGAAAACCCTTGTTTTTAGGCACATTTATAGGACAGAAATTGTATGGTCTTTTCAGACCTCCTCATAGAAAAAAATTGAAATATCTCCATAAAGGGTATCCATATATGCAAGCATTTCATGAAGTGTTTTGGTAGTTTTGGAGGGCTAATTGGGGCTTTTTCCTTGTAGCCTCGTTTTGAGCTTTTCTTCAAATCGGGTAAGAAGACAATTGAAGAGATCACCAAACCAAGTTGAAATAAGCCTGATAGGATGTTAGACAATTTCCTAGACCTCTTGAAACTCTTGGTGAGAGATTTTGGTGTTTGGAGTTAGGAAGCAAAGTTGTACTTTTGTGAGTCTTGAGAGCAAGCGTGAATGAAAATAAGAACTAATATGGTAGGAAGATCTCAGGGTTGGTATGAAGCATAGAATAGGAAAGACATCAAATAAAAAATACCTAAACAAGTGGCAAAACCTTCAACAATCACCTTTGAGGGAACTTGCAAGCCAAATTGATTACAAACACACAGTTTGAGCCAGTCCTTTTGAGTTTCTCCCTATCATAGATCCAACAAGAAACAAAAATTTGAGCTTGATGAGGCATTCAAGTCAAGAAAACTTGAAGGTAATTATACTATTGTTCCCCCTATTATATTAGAACAGTTTATAAATTTAGTTGTCAAGGATGACAATTTGAAACCACTACTTGAGTGGTATAAATTTTTTGATGAAAGTGGGAAGAGGTCATTAGAAGAAGGTGTTGTTGAATATATGAATTTATATAGTAAAGCCTTGATAGAGCTATCATTTATAATTTTGAAGAGTTTGTATGACATTCTGGATGCTCGAAGACTAACAAAAAATAAATAAGATGAGAAATTGAAGGAATATATTAGTCAATTTATGTTCAATTATTTCTAAGGAGGAGATAGTTAGATTACTCCAGTTAGCCAAGGATAAGTTTAAAAGTAAGCACATAATAAATAAGATTGTGTTCGATAAAATTGATGAAGTTTCTAAGGAAATAGAGAAAATTTGGACAATGTTTTTGCAATAAAATCAATATGAAGTCAACCTGGCAAAGGAACAAGATGACACTCATTTGGAAATTGAGCAAACCAAGGTGGATATACCTTCAATTCCAGAAGTGCAACTAGTTGAGCAAGTAGTAGGTGATAATTCTGTTCTGAAAGTTCAATCAACAGAACATGTAGAAGCCAATATTCTAGAAGAAGGTAGAGTGGAAAATGATGTAGGTGTGGGTGAAGCTGATAAAAAAAATGTAGTTGAGATCCCTATGACACTTGAAAAGGAAACAACTGCAGAAGAAAATGTGGAGAAGATAGAGGTCAAGGTTGAAGTTGGAAATGAAACAAGAGACACTATTGAGACTATGAAAGGTAAGCAGGTCATTGATGACCCCAAATTTACACAAGGACCAATCAACCTTGTTTCCCTATCCCCCATATAAAAAATTTAATTGGCATCTTTTTGTCAAGATAAAGCCAGTGAAGATCTTTAAAAATCTCACATTGAAGATAGCTTGTTGATGAACATGACAGTCAGTACTTTGGAGAAATTAATGTCCTCATTCCAGAAAGATACATCTGATACTTCATTTGGGCAATTGAAAAGTCTAATTGATTCTTTTGATTCCCACTTTGAATCTTTTGAGAAATCTATAGAGGTAAAGATCAAAAATGAATTTGATGCTAAAAGGCTCCACACCTTGAAGAAAATGATCTCAAATGACAGACCCACATTAAGCAATTGTGTGAAAAGAATGCAAGATGCAATAACCGTATGTGGAAACTTGTATAAATCATGTGTATCCCTGAACAAGTTCATTGAAGATATTGAGAAGAAGTCTTCGGAGTACACAGATCAGTTGGAAAGATTATCTCAGACAATTAATCTTTTGTCAAATTCATTAAGCCAACATGAAAATCAGGTAGTTTCATTGTTTGAGAAGTTTCAAAATTTGAGCTATGACTGGAAAAGGTTAATTGATAGAGTTGGAGAACTTAGGAGTCACATCATCCCTAAGTTGGATGCCATGCTAAATGCTCTTCAATATGCTCAGGGTACTCTTAAGGAAGATGATCTAGATGATCTCAAGACCACAGAAACATAGTCTTATCTTATTAGTGGGTTTATAACAGTTTTTAAGAATCTGCAAAAGGGTTGGGATAGTCATTTCAACTCTTTGAAGAATATGTATGCAAATATTTTCAAGTTTTTGTGAAGACTGTATAGCATTTTTAGCCTCAATCCTTGATTTATGGTACCCTAACTTTTCCATTAATGATAAATGGGGAGTGTATAAGTGAAAAAATGTTGATGTAATGGGGAGTTCTTTAATTCTTTGATGCTTTAAAATTCGGTGATCAAATTTTTGGCTGCAGTATATATATTTTGGTTTTGGTCTGACACTTAGTCATTTTCACTAAGTGTTGCAATCAATGCCAAAGGGGGAGATTGTTGGAAAGAGACACTGCATGTAAGTTGAGATGTTTTCATTGATGGAAAAATATATCATAATTGGCATCCATAGTTCATGTTTTCATCATTCCAGAAGATTGATTGAAGATTGATTAAGTATTGGTGATGTCGGATGAGAATACTATATCCAACAGGGTGTATAGTGTTTTGGTTGGTAAATTATTTTGGTTTAGTATTTTTCTTTGTAGATTTGGGAGATGTGTTATGGATATGAAATTTACCTTATTCTAGGTTTGTGGCCTTCGGTGATAAGTTTTGTGTAAATTAGAAGATCCGGTAGATTGGTTTTTGGCTAGAACAATGCATATTTGTGGTAACGTGTGATAATTCATTTTGTGGATCTTGCAGATAGATTTTTGAAGTTATTTGTGTGTTCAAGGTTGGTAATCCGACCTATGGGAAGCATGTGGAAATTTTGTTTTGGTCCACTTAGTTATTTTTGGATCGGATTGAGTCGACTTGTGTACATGTTTCATCTTTTGTGACGTGTTCTTGAAGCAGACATGGTGGTGACCTAAATTGGTGACGTAGATATATAAGACAAGTTTATTTGATCATTTTTTAGATCAATTATAGTGTGGGATGTGTGTAAGAGTGATTGTACATAGTTTCACATGCACAAGGTGAAGATTGGTACTCCGTTATGTTTGCAGAATATCAGAATAGAGAAGTATTGTAGAGAAGAGTAAGAATATGTTTTGTGCTTAACCAAACTATACTAAGGAATTTGTTGATGTTATTTCATGGTTCAAAGTACATTATAATCTCTTAAAAACATTTTGTAAGGTAGTGCGCCTTCCAAATTGTAGCCCTTATTTGTAAATTGAGCAGTGAGCTCTAGGCAGTGTGCCTGAATGCATGTGCATTCCTCCTATGTAATATTTTTATACATTTAGTAGAGTATATTAATATTGTGAGTTTGAATCCCATTGTGGTTTTTCCCTTAATCGGGTTTCCACATAAAAATCTTGGTGTTATGGTGTTGTTGATCTTTGCTTTGTGTTTCTGCACTTTAATTTCCTTCATATGCATTAAGTAGTTTAAAGGACATATTGTCAAAGTTAATAATTGTAGAACACTGATTCAACCCCCCCTCTTAGTGTTAATTCATTCCAAGAACCCCCACATTAAAGAGATTGTGTACACCTTATCGGGAGCAATTTCTTTAAGGTAGGACACACCCAAAAAGACAAGCACATTATCACAATATTAAGACCCCAAGAGAGGACAAATCAAAGGATAATGATTGCAAAACACAAAGCACATGGTGTTTTCATTTAACTTTGGAGTTAGTATGATTTTAATGATAACCATTGTATATCATGTGTATATATATGCATAGAACTGTCCTCATCCTCGAAACAAAGCAAACCACCATGGAAGAAGGGGACATGTGCCTTTTAAGTCAACATGGGCAAGACCAAAAGAGATCTCAATGCTTTGTATTGTCCTCAAGTAGACAAAACTAGGGACAAAAAATAAAAGAACGAAGAGACAAATAGAACTAACTCACAAACAAGCAAATGAGGAGAGAGGGAGAGAATCTACAGTGCTAATGAAGCTAATCAAGCACATTATCCACTCCCAGATCTTTCTCATCATTGTTTCAGGAAGGTGGACAACATGCAAGAGGAGTGACATCAAGCACAGTAGATGGAGCTATCACAAGTTCCAAACAAGGACCATGCTCTAATGATAAGTCACTTTGTTTGTTATTGGTATCTAGGATTAATTCTTTTGAAAATTGTTTGGATAAATTATTTTCAAAATCAACATATTCATATTCATCATCTTAAATATAAGGATCAAAATTTTCATCATTAAAAATATTCTCACCTATATCTTCATCAAGATTAACAAAACTATGAGCTTTGATAAGAATAGAACTTGAACCATCATTTGTTTTAAGAATTTTGCATCTTGGAGATTTCAGTTGAACCTCTTCATTAGGAGGAGGTTGAATAAATGAAATTATGTCAATGATTGGTGTCTTTGGAGAAGAAGTGGTTTGGGAAGCAATTTCATGAGCTCTCTCATGGTGTCTCCATCAACGTTCTCTTGTAGAATGTTTTCATATAGTTTTAGTTGAAGGTTGTGAAGGTTTAGGTTCATCAGGTATACACTTCTTTTATTCTTTGAAGGAAGGATGCATGAGAGAAGGTATTTTAGGTTTAACAATAGGATAGGTCATTTTCTTCCCTTTGTAAGATGAGGGAGGTGGAACCACACCATATAAAGAAGGAATAGGAGGTGTAGGAAGGAGACTAGGTCCATCATGAGGAGGAGGAATAGATCTATCCTTAGGAGGAACAATATCTTTATACTTAGAAGAAGGAATAATTTGTGTACCTTTGGTAGGAAGAATAGACTCATCCTTAAGAGAAGGAATGTATTATTCCTTAGGAGAAAGAATATATCACTTTCCTTAGGAGGAAGGATAGTCCTATCTTTAGGAGAAGAAATTGATTTCTCTTTGGGAAGAAGATTATTTCTCTCCTCAAGAGGAATAATAATCTTGTCCTCAATAAGAGGTATATAATCATCAAGAGGAAGGTTAAGTGTTGGATTTATAGGTTTACTCAAGGATAAAATAATCTATTTTTTTTCATTTTTGATATGATTTAAAGAGAGCATCTTCTAGGTTGAAGAGGTTGGATTTTTTCAGACAAAAAATAATCAAGACAAACATCTACAGGCCTCGTTTTAGATTGATATATGCTATGATTAATAGTTATGATTTTATCATCATTAGTAAATTTCAAACACTTATGAATAGTATAAGTGATCACTTTCATGGAAGAGAGATAAAGATGTCCCAATTTCATGAAATTAATTGAATGTGGGAATGATAGCAAAGAAAACATATAAGCATTTAGTGCCACCATCAATAGGAAGTGTGATAGAACTAATTGGAGGGCAAGAGAAGCCATAAAAAACTCTAACAATCACATAAATGTTATCATATATTACTTGATGCAATTGCAAAGTATAAATAAATTATTCAATTATCACACTAACCATGGAAGGTGGATCAACCAACACTCCTCAAGAGGGTATGCCTTTGGATTTTGTAATGATGTAAAGTGGGCCATTAGTTGCTTCAATAGTATTGCTAGGATCAAATGTAATGCATAAGTCCTTAGGAGGTTAATTTTATCAATAATGGTTACCATATTATTAGATTCAAGACCAAAATCATCAGGAAAGAAGGCAAGATGATTAGTTTCAATCACATTAGTGGAATGGGAAGGTAAAGGATTAGTGAAAATTTGAAAGTTTTGATTAGAAAGAGAAAATTATTTGTTTCCTTTATCATTCAAACCAGCCATAGATATGGTATTGTTATCAATCAAGACTTGAATCTTACTCCTTAAGAAATAACACTTTTTAGTGTCATGATTGGGTTGACGATGGGATTGGAAAAATGATTTGGAATCAAAGGTGGGTGGCAAAGGCTTAGCTGTATCAATTGGTTTAATAGGGGAAAGTTTCAACACATTCCTTTATAATAATTGAGACATTATACTGTGCAAAGATTCATTAAGAGGAGTGAATTCTTTTCTAAAGTATTTGGACAAAGGAGGCACACTTGTTGTGGCTACTATGTTAGTGTTGTTGTTGTCATTGAATTTGATGAATCCTTTATTCAGTTTGAACTTCACAAAAGGTTGTTGAGAACTCTCACTTTTATCACTCTGTGCCATTGAAGAGGATTGTTCCAATTGACTCGCAGTAAGCTGATAATTGCGAAGTACTACACACATCTACATAAAAGAAATAAATTCAAAAAAGAGATTTTTTTCCCTAATATCTTTTTGAAAATTAGAAATGAAAATTATTTGAATATCGTGATCAGGCACAGGAAAATAAATTTGAGAATACAAATGCTTATATCTACGAATAAAATTAGTCACTTTTTCTTTAACACCTTGCTTACAATTCATCAAATCAATCAAAGTAATTTTACAACCAATGTTATTGTGAAATTGTTGAATAAAAGCATTAGCCAATTACTGAAAAGAAATAATAGAACAAGGAGGCAAATAATAATACCATTGCAAATCTTTATCCCTTAGTGTTCTAGTAAACAATTTAGCCAAGAATATTTTGTCATGATAAAAGTCACTACACAAAGTTTGAAATATTTTAACATGAGTCAAGGGATCACCTTTTCCCTTATAAAGTTCCAATTGAGGAACTTCCACATGTTTAGGAGGGATGACTCGAACAATGTCATTGGATAATGGACTCTTTACATCAAATGTGGGGAAATTATACTTATATTTATTCATGGAAGCTATTTATTATTGCAAGGAAGACATTGTTTGGGCTAGACTATTGATGGCAGCTTCGATAGAAGGATTGAAGTTGGACATGTTGGATTGAGAAGGAGGAGTAACATTGTTGAATGAACTAAGGGGTTGAAAATAAGAAGGGATGTTGTTATAAGAAGGTGGAAGTTGAGAATAAGGAGGTGGAGCACTATGATAGGTAGGTATGGGAGAAGACTGGGTAACAGATGGAAGACTCAGTTGCGGGATGAAAGACTTATGATTAGAGGATTTTCCCCCTTGACTAACACTTGTAGGTATGACATTTTGAGTAGAGGTAGCCATGATGTTGGAAGTAAAAGTGGGAACACTAGCCATAGGGGTAGTCAAGGGAATGGAGTGATTAACTTGACTAGGAGGTTGTGTGTAACCAAGGACTTCAACACAACTCTTCATAGGCATAATATTAGAGTCAACAATATGAGCAATACCACGCAAGATATCAACACCAAGTTTATCACTTTGAACCATTCTTTTCAATCCTTCAATCAATGAGAGAGCTTCACTTTTTGGGTATTTTTGACTCATCCATTATTGAAGATTTTCAAATTGATTGCCAATCTTCTCCAATTGGTCAACAAAAACCCTACTTAGTTCATCCATATCATAAGAATTATCTAAAGAATGAGGATAAATGGGGACATTTGTAGGATTGCTAGAATCAACAACATCCTCATGGAATAAGTTATCCAAATTAGGCTCCATCTCCTCAGTATTAAACCTTGGGAAGCCTAAATTCTACAACTTCTTCCCACAGGGATATTATAGGTTGGACTAATAGTAGTAAAACTCATGCACTAAGGAAGGGAAATTGGAAGTTTGAAATTTGTAAAGTAATTGAATAATGCAAAATTTTAGAAAAAATGATTACTCAATTAAATAATCAAATTGATTGAAAAGATAGAGAATAATTGTGAAAAATTATACAATCCCCTAGGAAATTAAAATTTAAAATTAGGGCTTTTCTAAAATAACCTCTTAATTTAAAGTTAAAATTACCCACTAGGAGATAGAAATTCAAATTTAAAATTAGGACTAAAAATAACCTCTTAATTTTAAAAATTTAGATTGAAAGCGATTTAAAAGAAATTTAAAATTAGGGCCTTGTAAAAAGAACCTCTTAATTTTAAATTTAAAAATAGAACCAAGGTTGAAATTGAAATAATGAATCCAAAGTTAATTTAAATTTAAAAATTAGGGTTTTTTCAGTTAACCACTTAATTTTAAAATTTTGATTTAAAATTTGAAATGTGAGCCAAGATTGCAAATTTGAATTTGAAGCCACTCTAAAATGATAAATTCAAAGTTTAAACAACCCACAAGCTCAATTTTAAACTTTTTGAAAATTATGGTTTTTGCAAATAACCACTTAATTTTAAAATTTAAATGTAAACTTTGATTTGCAAGTAAAAATTTGAATTTTGAAATTGAATAACACTTAGATTTGAACAATTAACCCAAATTATACAATTCACAAGCTCAATTTTGAAAATGAAAATAGGGTTTTAATGAAATAAACCTCTAGATTTTTCAAATTTGCAAGGAAATCAAACTTGTAAATGCAATTTTGAATCTTAAATTACATACACACTTAGATATGAAAATAAAAATCAGAAGTAAGCATAAGACATGGCAAGTTCACCAAAATGTAATGGGGAAATTTGATTTGGCAATTTGCAACATAGAAGGGAGAAATCACCAAATTAATTTTTCTTGAAGGCCCTTAAAATTCAAAAAAGGGAAGGGAATCCACTAGATTCAATCACAAATCAGATTAAGGACTAAATACCAAATGGATTGATTAATTATTGTGGGTTTTTTCCTCCCTTTTGTAAGTTGAATTGCTGACTTAGGGTAAAGTGCTAAAAAATGAAGGTAAAACTAAGAAAATAGTGAGTTACAAATGCGGGAATTTCGCGTGCACCAGGATCTAAAAAGTATAATTTGAGTTGGATCTGACCCTTGAAAAACCTCCTAAAAATCTAGGACTAGGACGTGGCACCATGGTCCTTCAAACTTTTTGCATGCTGAAAAGGGTTGATTCGTCTCTGTGAATGAAGCTTACTCTGAAGAGTACAACTTTGCACCTATTTCTTGCACACGGAAAGAAAGGGAAATAGGCTGGGAATAGGGGCTTGCCTTGGGTCAAACCCCTATTTTGGAATTAACCATGAAATTGAAATATATGTAATTTAAATGACTAAAAGGAAAGGAAATCCTTTTGAGGGAGATGCTAAATTATGATTGAAAATTGAATGATGATACCTCCTTGTGAATTTTTGCTTGCTTTACATGGAATTGGGGTTTCATGAAATAGGATGTAGATCTCCACTTCAATGCTTTAATCTTAAATTTATTGGTGCTCCAAGGCTTGAAGGAAGACTAAAAATGCTCAATTTATTTTGAATGTTTGATTGCTTGATCTCATGTGTGTGCTCAATACTTCTTGATTCTTGTGGATGTTCAAATAAGAGGTGAAATCCTCTTTATATACTTGCCCGTTGAGAAAACTGATTAATTTTCCAACATGAGCCGATACAAAGAGGGAATTCTTGCTCAAATTTTAAATGTGAAAATAGGTTTAAAGGGGCCGAAAAATGAGGGGGACCATGGCACCTCACCATGGTCCTATTGAGGACTAGGGTGTCATGCCCTGGTCCTAACCTATTTTGGGGCAAGGATCAAATGCCAAATGCATAGGAAATGTCAAAAAATGATGCAATATAGAAGGGGCATGAGCATAATAAAGTCCCAAGTAGGCAAAGGGGCACAGATGATAAGGTAAGGACCCAATGCTATCAAAGTTGCAAAGGGGTACAATTTTAGGATGCTCTACCACCATTAGAGAGATGAAAATCACTAATTTGCCATTACATTTAAAATCAGGTGAAATCCAATAGATCCATCCCAAATAAAGAATGATGAGGATTGAAACTGAATGGGTTTAAGGGGTGTGTAAATTTATTGATCCTATTTTGTGAGTTAAAATGTTGAATTAAGGTAAGATGCTGAAAAATGAAGGTAAAACTGAGCAAACAGTAACTACAAATGCAAGATTTTTGCACACACTTGGATTTGAGCAATATATGCAGATTTCAAATTGATCCCCAAAAAATCTCAAAAAATGTTAGGACCATGGTGGTGGGTGCCCTGGTCCTACTTTTTTATAGGTTGAAAAGGGTTGATTAGTCTCTACAAATAAAGCTTATTCTGAAAATCATAGCTCCGTACTTGTTTCCTGCACACAGAAAGAAGGGGAAAATAGGTTGGGAATAGGGGTTTGCCTAAGTCAAACCTCAATTAAGGAATTAACCTTGAATGAAATGTTGCAAATACTTGAAATAAATGATGGAAAGGTATACCTCAGATCTATAATGAATGATAATGATGTTTTTCTTCTTGAATGTAATCACATATGTTGTATGAAAAGGCATGAGCATGAAAAAAACCTAATCACACACACATGCTTGCATAGGAATGATGTAAAGTTTCTCCCCAATAGATAGATGAAGAATATCAACCTTGAAGACCTTTATAAATGCTTGATTTCTTGAATATAGTGCTCCCAATTTTGTGATATATCTCCTTTATTGCCAAAATGAGAGGGGAAGACCTCTTTTTATAGTTGCTCATCATCAAACATATTCATTTTCTGACATAAACCGACATGAAGAAATGTTTACTATTCAAAATTTGGATAGGACAAAGGGATTAAATTGGGGCCCAAGTAGGGAGGACCATGGTGTGGCACCATGGGTCTAGTGAGGACCAAGGTACCACACCCTGGTCCTACCCCATATTTGGGCCAAGATTAAGGGTCCCAGCAAGGTGAAATGTGAAAATATGGTCATTATTGCATGGTTCAAGTATAAATAGGTCCAGTTATGCATAGGGATGAGGACACTAAGGTGAGGGCCCCAAATACGATCAAAATTGCAAACGGGGTGTAGTTTAAGGATGCTACACTATCATTGATGATATAATAGTTTTTAAGTATAAATAAGTGAAAATTGCCTTATACTGATTCATACCCCTCTCAATATAAGTGTGTTCTCTTCAATTTGAATCAGAGTAGGTTCCTTTAACAACAACCTAATTTGTAGAAGGTAGATCTTAGAAAAACACATGGTATGTCAAGAAGGATTTTCCTCAAACAAAGCTCAATTGTGAGATGGATCAAAAATTTTTTTTTGGATTTTAAGGATGCAAAATTACCTTATGGAGCTTTAGGATTTTCCATTAGGCAATTTGTTGTGACTAGTTATCAATATCCAAAAACCCTATCGATATATTCAATTGAAAAGAGGGCTAGTGAAAATTATGCAAAATTCATGAATGCTATTTTGTGTGATCTAGTTGAATCTGAGTTAGTCAAGGTGATGCATTGTAACCTTGCAAAAGAAATCTTGGGTTAAAATTTAGAAAATATTTTAAGGTGATGAGAAGGTTAAGAAGGCTAAGCTTGTTATCAATGTGTGTTCAGTGTTGTCATTGATGTCAACCTGATATGTGTGGATTATTTCCTAATATGTAAAGGGAAAGAAATGAGTGTTCAAATGTTGTTATGATTTTTTGTGGTGATATTGAGTGAGTATTTGGTGTTCCTGGAAGGTGACGATATTGGAAACTAAAATATGCAAGATAGAGTATTTAAAGTCTTTATTGGAGAATTCTCCTCATTCCTCCACTTTTGAAGATGATGGCTTTGTAGTTTTGGATTGAATGTCTATGTTTTGTGGATGTTGCAGCATTATGTTTTCAGATCTTTGGTAGTTTAGGTGTTGAAGTTGGATGTTGTAGTTTGTTGACACTGAGGTTGTCTATTAGGGCTAGTCCAAAGAATGATATGCATTTCTTCACTTGATGTGGTTTCATGTGATGTGGCTTGGGAGATACGTTCATATTTCTCATATAGTGTTCCCATTAAAAATTCAAGTGTTGATTTTCTTCTCAATTGAATTTATGTTGTTATGTTATTCATTGTTAACATTTGTGTTGGTCTCTAGCTGACTCAGTTGGTTCATCTTATTTGGATAATACTCTTTTGGTTGGGATATGCATTGGAGGTTGTGTTAAGGTGTTGTTATGGGTCTTACCTATTAGGACCTGGAGGCAACTGAGAGGGGGGGGGGGGTGAATCAGTTGTCAATTAATTTCAACCCAAATATAACTTAATCAAACTTGATGCATAATACCAGTAAACCAAACTTAATGGTGGTTGATAGATTAATAGTTAGTATTAATACCGGTGAAGCTTAATTCATAAAATAGAAAGAGAAACAACATCCACAACACATAACACAAAGATTTGTAAGTGGAAACCCTATAAGGGGAAAAACCACGGTGGGAAACCTTACCCACAATTAGATGATACTACTGTAGATATCATGTGTATACAAATGGCATCTGCACATGCAGAAAGACCAACCGCCTAGACCTCACTGCTCAATCACAAAATAAGAGTCACACTGACTACAATTCGATGATTGAATCCAATGATAATGCACTGCTCAAAGTAGCATCTCCAATGTTGGATTCAGTACCAGTTAAGCTCTGATACTCACCTTCAAACCTTCCTTGAACCTTCTCTATGCTCTGCTCATATTATCTTCAATATTCACACATACCATGTTAGAAAACCATAACCTTACTTACAATATTATGCTATCTCTCCATCTCACAAATGGGATCTTACATATATACCAAAACCTAGGACCAAATGTGTAGGTCAGATTACTAAGAATATTACAATAAAATCAATTACAAACAAGTCAAGATGTGATGCATCATGTCGGCTCAATACATTTACAATAATATCTAATTAATAAATCATCTCCATAACGTGTTGTGCTGATCTGGAATAGATAATGCATGTCGGTCCATAACCTAGACCAATTTGCCAGTAACAACAAATATGTCAACCCGATTAGACCAATAACCAAAATACCAAAACCAAGTGTCCAAACCATGTATTCGACATAACCAAGTGATCTCCAGGTGATAACAAGCCATCATTAGTGTCGGTGAATA
Source organism: Cryptomeria japonica (assembly GCF_030272615.1). Classification (NCBI taxonomy): domain Eukaryota; kingdom Viridiplantae; phylum Streptophyta; class Pinopsida; order Cupressales; family Cupressaceae; genus Cryptomeria; species Cryptomeria japonica. The sequence goes on along the minus strand of NC_081412.1, from coordinate 453,454,761 downwards.
GTATATCGGTGACTATGCACAAGTCACTAAACATGCCAGTGAACATAATGTGTCAGTTCAACATAACCAAAGATCTCCAGAAGGATAAGTATTGACATCAATGACAAAACTAATGCAACACATCCAAAATACCAACATGACCATGGTGTGTTAAGATCCACATTAAGTCATTTGCATTAGATAATGTTTTTGGGCTGACTGGTTAATGTACTTAACTATTTATCTATATGTTATGCTTGATGTCAAATTTGGCAGATTTTTATTGTGTGCAACTCATTGGAATCAACTTAGGAAGACATGTTGCGATGTATTTGGGTCCCCTTTATCTCCCAAAGGACCACTTTTAGCATAGTTTCTCAGGGTGGCTAACTTTGTGTAAATTATGTTTATTCTATTTGTGGTTGACATAGTTGAAGGTTTGGTAAATAAGACTATATAAATAGATGTGCAGATTTGTGATTTGTGGTATGGAGTGATTGAAAGTGATGTGGATGTATATGTGAAGGAAAAATGTGAATATCAATCTATGATGAGCTTTGATGAACATATATTTCAATATGATAGAGTTTTGAGGCAACGAATATGTGTGTTGTGTATTCCATGATATTGGTTGATTGAATTAGAGGTTCAAAGATAGTTTCATTATTAAGATATATTATTCATTTCAATTCATCATTCCTATGTGCCTACTGGAAGATAGTGAGTCCTTTTGGCAGCTTGTGCAGATTTGTATCTTGTATTAGGATCGTGTGTCTCGGCCTACAAGTCTATTGTATCTTTCCCTAAGGTTGTGTGTCTTACCCTACAAAACCAAATTAGGAGTAGTGAGATTCCTTATCCTTGTGCCTAAAAAACTATATTTATTTGTAATTCTCACTATTCTTTTTCCTGTATTGGGTTTTCCATGTAAATATCTAGTGTTCATGTGTTTGGTGTTTATTGGCTCATCTTTTATTAGTGTTTGGATGGATAAATATAATTGATAAGTGTTTGTGATTTTAAGAATTTTCTCAAGACTACTTCACCCCCCTCTCAGTCTTGTGGTGTGTTCAACAATTGGTATCAAAGAAAGATTCTTCTAGAAATATCTTAATAACTTGAAGAAGGTCCCAGATGGTGTAGGAGAGTTATCATAGAGTACCAAAGTTTGATGGCTCAAATTACTCCTTTTGGAAGGAGAAAATGGAATCTTATTTGGATTCTATGTCATTTGGAACATGGGATGTTGTTAAGAATGGTTATATTCCTCCAACTCGTGGTCCTTCTATTGTGGATGAGATCAGGTTGCATGAAAATAATGACAAGGTGAGAAACACACTTATTAATGGTTTGAGTGATTTATTGCTCTTGAAGGTCATCTCCTACAAGACTGTAAAGGAAGTTTGGGAGAAGTTGAGAAACATTTATGAAGGAGATTAGAAGATAAAGCAAGTCAAGATGAAAAATATGAAGTAAAAATTTGAGACTTTGAGGATGTCTGAAGAAGAAAAAACTGATAGTTACTTACACCAAGTGAATGAGATAGTAAGTTTTGTAAGAGGTATTGGCCAAACTTTGGGAGAAAATGATGTGAGAAAATTAATGAGAATATTTCCTAGATCCTATAAATGTAAGTTATATGCTATTGAGGAAAGTCAAAATATGGATACATATACCTTGGATCATCTCTATGGAAATCTCTACTTTTGAGAGATCAGAGTTTGAAAATCATCCTAATGTTAAGAAGTATTAAAAGCTACCAAGAATATTGAAGATGTACCTAGAAAAAGAAATGATCTACATGATGATGAAGTAAACTTTGTGAGAAGACTAAAGAAATGATCCAGAAAATACAAAGTAATTAAGTTGCCATTTAAATGTTTTAGTTATGGAAGAATTGGTCATTATGCTACTAGATATACTTTCAAGGAAGATAACTATAAGAGACTTGATGATAAAAAAAATAGAAAGGTTAATTATAAAATATATAATGGAAATAAAAGAATAGACGACAAAGACAAGCCTAGGAAGACTTTATATTCAATAGAGACCCATTCATCGAAAGATGAAGATTGTGATAACTCAAATGATGAATTATTAATTTTATCTATAATAGAGAAGGATAATGTGTGGTCTAATACTCTACATAATGAAGAGAATGATGAAAGATCAATGATTGTAAGGACTACGCTATATGCAAAAGAAGAACCTAAAGCTTGCATAATTGATTGTGGATGTTCAAATCATATGACAGGTGACAAAGGGAATTTCCTTGACTTTCAAAAGTATGATGGTGGATTAGTAAAGTTTTTTGGTGAAGAGGTTGTACCTATTTGTGGTAAAGGAACCATATCCATTGAATATAGTAAGCATAGAGACATGATGTTTATCACATTAAGGGTTTAAGATATAACATTTTGAGTGTGAATTGAATGTGTAGTAAAGGTTAAAAGCTCATATTTAATAGGTCTCGATATGAAACCATAAAATGAGATTCTATAAGGTTAGTTTCATAAGGTATAAGAGCAAATGGAAATGTTTATTATATAGAGAAAAATAGAGGAAGTAGCTGTCTATTGGCACATATAAATTAATGTTGGTTGTGGCACAAAAGGACGGGACACATTAATTTTAACAACATGTTAAAGATCAGTTCTACTCAAACAGTGAGAGATTTGTCAAATATAATCAAACCTACCAATATAGTGTGCAAGGAATGTAAGGTGGGAAAGAAAACAAGGAACATATTCAAGAACAAGGAGTATTCTACTACAAAGCCTTTGGAGTTGATTCATACATACTTGTGCAAACCTACAAGGACAAGAGGATGTTAGCAGTAGTCAAGAAGGAAGACTGAGAGGGGAGGGGTGAATCAGTTTTCACCAGATCACATCAAATTAAACTGATAAATATAAACTGATAAATTGCAACAACAAATAGATAAGAAAATTAACATCACAACACACAACACCAATGTTTTGACGTGAAAACCCCGGTTAAGGGAAAAACCATGGTGGGAACCTACGCACAATAGGATGATACTCTGCAGTAGTATGTGAAAATATTACAATGGGGAATGCACATACATTCAGGCACACTACCTAGAGATCAATGCTCAAAAGATATTTTCTCAGAAGCCTAAAACCCTTTGGGAAGTCTCATTGAATTACAATATGATTCGAGCTACAATCTAGAAGGATTGAATTGCAATAATACCATCTACAAATGCATGATGATAGTTCTAGTTAAGCACAGTTGTCCGCTCTGCAATACCAATCTCACCTCAACACTTCACTGAATGATATATCCTTGTTTACACATTCACCTATCTTTGATAATGTAGAAACAATACTGATACCTATATTACATAAGCATCTCACCTATATATACAAATCATCAACTTTGATAACAAGGTCAGCTAAAACCCTCAACCCTCAACTCACAATTACAAAAAATACATTACATGATACAAATATCGACCACTAGACCAATATTATGATTTAAATTACATAGCATGAAATTGCACCAACACCTCTTTTTAAATCTTCATCAGTCAACGTCTCAAAGCTCAAGAACACAACTAATCAACAACTGTCATGAAGAAAGATAACTTGTGAAGCACCAAATCACAAGCCATCAGAATAACTCACAGGAATATGTTGACATCAATGAAAAAAACATATCCTAGTACCAACATTTAACAACCAAATCCAACAATCTCCCCCTTTGGCATTGATGACAACATATGAATGTGAAAAACAGTCAATGCAAAGAAAGAAGATATTACTAGCCAAATCCCCCTAAAATCAAGATAGATAAAGGAGTTTTTCATATGATCTATCTCCCCCTTTGACAACAATGCCAAAGATCACCAAAAGAAAAAACCAAATTCTCTCCCTAAAACACAGACTACTCTAGCAAAGGAGCAACACCAACTCATCAATCCGAATAAAAGAATAAGGCTCTAAATTTCATCAGATTGATGCAAATAAATGCATCTAGTTCTCATCAAGAGGGGTGGATACTCCTAACTTGTCTCTCAAATAGACAAATGTATCTATAGGCAAAGGCTTCATGAAAATATCAACAATTTGTTTCTTTTTAAATACATATTCTATCTTCACCTTCGGTTCACTGACTTGCTCTCTCAAGTAATTATATTTCATTGATATATGCTTAGTCTTTGAATGTTACATGAGATTCTTAGACATGTTTATATCACTGGAATTATCACAGTATATAATAGTAGGTTTATCATAAATAACTCTTTCAACATTTGCTTCATCCAAACTATTTGAGTGCAATTACTAGCAACAACAATGTACTCATATTCAGTAGTAGATAAATATACTAAATCTTGTTTCTTTCTATCCCATGAAACAAACTTCTTACCTAAAAATAATGTTCCACTCATAGTACTCTTCTGGACATCAACATCACTAGCCCAATCTACATCAGTGTAAGCACACAACATGAACTCATCATTCTTTGGATACCATAAACCATAATCCTTAGTTCCCTTTAGATATATGAATATTCTTTTAACAATAGTGGCATGAATCTCCTTCAGATCAGCCTGATGTCTAGCAACCATACACACAACATGCATAATGTCAGGCCTATTTTGAGTAAGATATAGCAATCCACCAAACATAGATCTATACAAGCTCTAATTGTCTTTAGGAGACTCATCATTTTTAGACACTTTACAACCAGTCACCATAGAGTTCCAACCAGTTTGGAATCATCTAATCCAAACTTCTTCAACAATTCCTTCACATACTTAGTTTAAGATATAAAGATACCTTTTCCTATCTATGCAATCTGCAGACCTAAGAAAAAATTCATCTCACCAATCATAGACATTTGAAATTATTTTTGCATATCACCAACAAAATTCATACTCATATCATCATCGCTATCAAAGATAATGTCATCAACAAATACTTCAACAATCAAAATGTTATCATTTTCAATCTTAAAGTACATATTACTATCATCTGCACCTTTGATAAATCCTAATTTTAGCAAGTATTTGTCTAATCTAGCATACTAGGCTCTAGGAGCTTGTTTCAATCCATAAAGTGTTTTCTTCAACTTACATACCATATCTCCATCATCTGACAATGAAAATCCATCAGGCTGTTCAATGTAAACTTCTTCTTCTATATCACCATTAAAAAATGTAAACTTGACATCCATTTGATATACCTTAAAATCTTTGTAAGTGGCATACGCAAGAAACAATCTAACAACCTCAATTTTGGCAACTAGATAAAAAGATTCTTCATAATCAATCCCTTCTTGCTATAAATAACATTTGTAGACTAGTCCGGCTTTATTTCTGACTACTTCACCAACTTCTTTCAATTTGTTCCTAAAAACCCATTTAGTACCAATAAAATTTGTATCCTTAGGTCTAGGCACATGTTCCCAAGTATTGTTCTTTTCAATCCGATCTAACTCTTCTTCCATGGCTCTTATCCAGTTATCATCTTTATAGGCTTCAACAACATCTTTAGGTTCAACTTTAGAAATCAAACATATTTCTTCTGCAACTAATCTTATTCTAGTCATCACACCTTTATTCTTATCACCAATAATCTGATTCTTTGAATGATTTAATCTTACATACATTGGAGTCTTCTCATTGTTCTGATCCTCTGATTCCTACACATCATCACCACCAACAACAATATCTAGATTCACAATCCCTACCAGATCATTCTGCTTAGGCTCTTTAGGCTGAGTAGGAGCTAAAACAACATGTTGACCTTCATCATAAACTTTGATTTCCTTCCCAACGTTTTCATCCACCTTCACATTTTTACTCTCAACCATCTTTCTGACTCTCTTATTATAGCATCGATAGGCTTTTCTATTTGTATAATATCCTAAAAAGATACCTTCATCACTTATAGCATCAAACTTTCCAATATCCTGATCTCTCTTGATATAGAATATGCTACCAAAAACTTTGAAATATTTCACAATAGGAACATGACCAAACCAAATCTCATAAGGGGTCTTACTGGTATCACCTTTGATATGAACTCTATTGAATGTATAGACTACAGTGCTAATATATTCTCTCCAGTAGATCTTTAGAACATTTCCTTCAATCAACCCAATTCTTGCAACATCTAAAACAATACGGTTCTTACTTTCAACAATCTCATTTTGCTGTGGGGTGCTAGGAGTAGATAGTTGTCTTCTGATTCCATGCATCTCACAAAAAGAATTGAACTCACTAAAACAAAATTCTCCACCTCTACCTGATGTCAAACACTTCAACTTCAATCCGGACTCAGTTTCAACTTTATCTTTGAATATCTTAAATTTCTCAAATGCTTCTGATTTTTCCTTCAAAAAGACAACCCACATCATTCTGAAATAATCATCAATTAGCAACATAAAGTATCTATCACCTTGCACACTTCTAACATTTGTAGGTCCACATAGGTTAGTATGCACAAGATCTAACAATCCATTTGATATATATCATTTTCTCTTGAAATAAATCCTTGTATGTTTACCCAACTGGCATTCCTTACATATCGGATTAACACGTTTAACAATCTTAGGCAAATCCCTAACAACTTGTGTAGAACTGATCTTGATCAATGAATTAAAGTTTACATGACACATTGTTCTATTCCACAACCAACTCTCATCTATCTTAGCAATCAAACAACTTTTCTCACTAGCATTTAAATGAAAAATGTTACCTTTAGTCTTAGTTCTAGATGCAATCTCTATATAGGAGGAATTCAAGATCTTGCACTTAACATATCTTAATTGTAGATCATAACCCTTATCAACCATCTATCCAACACTCAAAAGATTATGCTTCAAACCTTTAACATACAAGACGTCATCAATGTTATGCTTAGAATCAAAAGAAATAGAACCTCTCCCATGGATTACACAGGCTTTGTCATTTCCAAATCTAACTATTCCACCATCATACCTTTCCATGCTTACAAATTTTCTTTCATCACCGGTCATATGATGTGAATAACCACTACCAATCACCCATTCACCCTTTTCTTCTACCTTTGCAGCCAAAGCTTCTCCTCAATAGGAACATGTCTATCTTCTTTAATGGCAATAAACACAACTTCATCTCCTTCTAATTCATCATCTGTAAAACCTTCATCTATAACATAATAATAGTTCTTCTAGTTCCTAAACTTCCGGTTAGAGTTATAAGGCTTATCATACTTTTCATGTCTATCATTTCTATCATGCTTATCAAACGTATCATGTCTATCTTACTTAGCCATTCTCTCCAGACATCTAGAAGCAAAATGTCCTATCTTATTATAAGAAAAAAATTTCAAGGGAAACTTTCCATCATACTTACCGACATGTTTAGGCAATCTTTGGGCAATCAATGCTTCAATATCATCAAGCTCTCTTTCCGGCTCTACTATCTCTCTTATTTCTCTTTCATATCTGGATATCCTACACTCATCAGGATTATATTTTTGCTTATCAGACACAGATGATGATGCCTTAAATGTTGTCTTAGACTTTCCATGTGATTCTCCAAATTCGTCCAGCTCAAATGCAACACATTTTGCAACCAACACATCTCTTTTCACTGTAGTTACGCTCTAGATCTCATCAATAGTGACAACCTTATGTTTATAAGCAGGAGGTAAAGATCTCAACACCTTAGCAACAATCTCATCTTCTTCAATCTTTCCACTTGTAGATTTGATACTAAGGACAAGCTCATTCACCTTAGCCATGTATGAATTTATGTTCTCATCATCTCCCATATTCAATGTCTCATACTTTCCTTTTAAACTCTACAACTTAGCAACTTTCACTTGACTATCACCTTTATACAAGATTTCAAGCTTCACCCAGATCTCATGTGCGGTCTAAAGTTCCATAACATTTGTCATTTCAGAATTAGTCAAGGCACTGAGCAATGCTTCCTTCACTCTGATGTTATATTTATCTTCCTTAACCTCATTAGGAGTGAATGGTCCATTATGAGGAGCAACATAAGAATTCTTAGTAATCTTCCAATAATCTTCTCCAAGATATTTCAAATGCACCTCCATCCATCTCTTCCACATAGTATAGTTGCTTCCATCAAACCTCAAAGTGTCCTTCTTGAAAAGAATACCTTGAGTTGCCATCCCGAATCTCCTCAAGCAATTAAGTATCTACCAAAGGATCTGTCTCTGATACCAATTGTTAGCAACAATCAAGAAGGAAGACTGAGAGGGGGGGTGAATCAATCTTCACTGGATCACAAAAAATTAAACTTCAAAACATAAATTGATAAACTGCAGCAACAAATAGATATTTTATCAAAAGGTTACAACCCTTAGGGAAGTCTCACTGACTTACAATATGATTGAGACTACAATTCAAAAGAAATGAACTGCAATAATAACATCTACAAATGCTTGATGATAGTTCCGGTTAAGCACAGTTGTTTGCTCTACAATACCAATCTCACATCAACACTTCGCTGAATGATATATCCTTGTTTGCACATTCACCTCTCTCTAATAATGCAGACACAATACCAAAACCTAAATTACATAAGCATCTCACCTATATATACACATCATCAACCTTGATAACAAGATCGACTAAAACCCTCAACCCTCAACTCACAATTATAAAAATTACAATGCATGATACAACGATCGACCACCAGACCAATATTATGATTTACATTACATAACATGGACCTAATTCAAATTCCCAAATTATTACATCCACCAGAAATCTTGCCAAGATCAACTGCAACACGCTACACCACCAGAAATACTGCATAACACACAAATCATCACTGGTTCATAGAAATCACCAAAAACTTGCACAACGATCAATGCGAATCACCAAAACAAATAGGACATGGCTAGGAAACACCAGTAAGCATGTTAGAATCATCCAAAATAGTTGCACCAACACCTCTTTTCAAATCTTCATCAGTTAACATCTCAAAGATCAAGAATACAACAAATTAGCAACTATCACGAGGAAAGATAACTTGCGAAGCACCAAATCACGAACCATCGGAATAACTCACAGGAATATGTTGACATAAATGACAACAACATATCCTAGCAGCAACAATGAACAACCAAATCCAACAATATCCCCAATAATCCAATAGATTACTAGATGATGAAAGGCAATTTATGTTTCTCATTGATGATTAGTCTAGAATGACATGGGTTATTTTGTTAAAAGAAAAATTAATATCCCTAGATAGACTTAAAGTGTTCAAATATATGGTTGAAAATCAAGTAGAAGCTAAGATCAAATGTCTAAGGTTTAATAGAGGTGAAGGATTTACATCAAATTAATTTGATATATTTTATGAAGAGCATGGAATTAGAAGACAATTGTTTACACCTAGGACTCCATAGCAAAATGGAGTTATTGAGAGGAAGAATTGAACTATTGTTAAAATGTCTAGAACTATGTTAAGAGATGTTATTCCTATGCATATTGGAAAGAAGTTGTGCATACTACTATCTATATTCTTAACAAGGTAAAAGTGAGAGTGACTCATACAAAGACACCTTATGAGCTATGGTATGGAAGATCACCTGTGGTCAAATATTTCTGAATCTTTGGAAGAAAGTGTTACATGATAAGAGATGAAGAAGATTGAGGAAAATTTGATGCAAGATATTATGAAGGAATATTTCTAGGATATTCTACAAAGAGAAAGGCATATTGGTGCTACAACATGAGGCTAAAGAGGGTTGTGGAAAGTACAAATTTCTAAGTAAGTGAAGAGTGGAGCTAGGTTGCACTAGAATCTAAGATTGAGATAGAAGATACACCCATTACTACAAATGAGAAAGATGTTTAAAAAGATAAAGAAGAATTAGATGAAAAAGATAAGAAACCTAAGCAAGCATGTAAGACACTTGAAAAGTATGTACATAAGAATCATTTAGAAGATCAGATCATTGGAGATAAAGACAAAGGAGTTTAGACAAGAAGAAGACTAGCCAATGCTAGTGAACAGGAAATTTATTTTTTCATATCTAAGGTGGAGCCAAATACCTTTGCAAAGGCTTGCAAGATGATGGATGGATGAAGAAACTAGAAAAAAAAGCTTAATTAGATAGAAAAGAATTAGACATGGGAATTAGTACCTGGACTGGTGGACAAGAATGTGATAGAAATAAAGTGGGTGTTCCAAAACAAGCTGAATGAAGATGGGGAAGTCACAAGAAACAGAGAAATATTTGTTTGTAAATGCTATTCACAAGTTGAAGGTATAGAATTTGATGAAAATTTTTCTCTAGTAGCTAGAATGGAAGCTATAAGGATGTTTCTTGCATTTGCTACCTATAAGAACTTTGAGGTATATTATATTGATGTTAAGTCAACATTCTTGAATGGAGAACTTGAAGAAGAGGTTTACATTGAACAACTAGATGGGTTTTAGTTGTTAGAAGATCCAAATATGGTCTGTAGATTGAAGAAGGCACTTTATGGACTCAAGCAAGTTCCTAGAGCTTGATATGAAAGGTTGGAAAAACATTTGTTGCAACAAAACTTCAAGAAAGGTATAAAATATAGTAATGTATATTTCAAGGTTGAAAGTGAAAAAATATTGATAGTAGTTGTATATGTTGATAATATCATTTTTGGTGGAGATGATGATGTTTGCAAGAGGTTTGTAGAAGAAACACAAAAGGAATTTGAGATGTCAATGATAGGTGAGTTGTCATTTATTATTCGTATTCTAGTAACACTATTAGAAGATGGTATCTATTGGCATTTTTGATGATTATGGTGTGATTGTCATTGATGGACACACACTTGCTTTGAGATCACTTTTTATGTACGAGTTATGCTCAACCGGTATTTGTTCCAAACTGGTATTATGTATTATAGTCCTTAGGCTATCGGTGTTTTGCAGAAAGTGTTTACTGATCTCAAGCGGTATGAAGACCTAAAGTGGTTCGAGGATCTCAAGCGGAGCAAAGAAACTAAAGCAACGATTATCATTTTCCCAGTCTTCATTTTTGACAACCGGTAATCAGTTTAATGTTTGAACTAGTATTACTCTGTGATGAGTTACCAACTGGTAATCGGTAAAGTTATATGAACCGGTAATACTCCGTGATGAGTTACCATCCACTGACACTTTGATGGTGATTTTGTGTCATGTTATCAAATGTGTCTAGATGCAATGAACCTAGGAACTTTCAATGTAATCCTATTGGACTGACATGAAATTAGATTCCTTTTTAAGGACATCATGTCTAGGGTTTTTGGTGGTTGATTTTTTGTATGTGCGATCTTAGAAGAGAAGATTGAGTTTGTGTGTTGTAACAGAGTGTGGATTTATTGAAGACTAAAGTAATGCTGAAATGCATTAGCAATGAGCTATCATGGATCTAACAAGGCATACTATGCTATTTGCTAGATCATTCACTTATTGATTACTCACATCTTCGACAAGTCTAAAACCCCTAACCGGGTAGGCCTAGAAAAGCCTTTGTAAATCCTCTAACAAGGTGGTTCACATCTGTGGATATAAAATCCTCTCACAAGGTAGTCTTTGATCACACTTATCTCCTAACAGAGATTGAGATTCCTAACAGGATCTGTTCTGGTGAAGAACATTGTATGACCTTAACCGGCCTGGCCAGAACTAGCCTGGTTACTATTCTGCAGATAGTTACTTGTGAGTTTCATCTCACCATGGTTTTTCCCATTTGGATTTCCATGTCAAAATCTCATGTTATGGTGATTGTGAATGCCTTTTTTGCTGTCTGGTTTGCATTTGTGTTAACTGGTTTGTTAGTAAAGCTGTTATACCGGTTAACTGCTAAATTGTTTAAGTGTTTAAGTTCAGTATTCTTTGGTATACTAATTCAACCCCTCTCTTAGTATTATCAATTGGTATTAGAGCCAACCTTTTTATAAGTTTAACCACTTGGAAAGAGATATGGGGGAATACACTGTGAGGGAACTTACTCATCAACTCACTCAGACTGAGAAAGCCTACGATGAACTCAAAGTCAAGTATAAGGCCTCTCTGGCAAAAAGGAGAGAGCATGTTGAGAAAATGATGGAGCTAACTAAAAATAGTTCCTCTGATGAAGCAGACATGGAAGCCCTAGCTGAAGAAGTTGAAAAATTGAATGAGTCTAATGCCAACCTAAGAAGGGAATTGGAAGGACTGACTATCAGGATGTGTCAAGAGCTTAAGAACCGGAGGAAAGTTGAAGATTTGGCAAAAGACAAAGATCATGAGATCTCCAAGCTAAAGCAAGAAATCAGTGCACTTACCGCTCATCTCTAAGAAAGCAAAGTGGAAAAAAAAGATATGCAAGGTGAACTTAACTTGGCTATTTCTAAGAATGCAACCTTGAAGGAGTCCAAAGCTGCTATTACCAAAGAACTCACTGAGTCAAAGGAAATACTTTCCAAATTCAATAAGAGCACTGTTAAGCTAGAACAAAAGCTTGAATCAACAAAACCGGTAAAGAATACCACTGGACTTGGTTTCTCTGAATATGAGGAAGGTGAGACCTCTGGAGCAAGAGATGTAGCATCAAAGAAGCAATCGACATCAAAGGATAAAGTTAAGAAAAAGTTCAAACCTATTTGCTTTAATTGTCTCAAGGAAGGACATACTACTAATGTATGTAGAAATAAGGCTTACAATAACTTTCCTTACTTTCTAAACAATAAGCCTAGATCCTATAGATTCAATGGAAATTGTTATGCATGCAACAAGTTTGGGCATAGAGCATTTGAATGCAAGTTTGTCATGAACACCGGAACGTATCCTCAAAGGAGTCAAGGAGTTTTTCCTGAACCCTTTGGAAACCGAAATCCTAACCGGTTTAATACCTATAATCATCAGTCAGGTAGCAGTGGCTATCAAGTGGCAACCGGATGGAGAGCAACTTGTTTGATTTGTCATGGTAGTGGTCACACTACTGCAACATGCATAAGGAAGAATGGAAACATGAATAAAGGACCTTGGAGAGCACCTGGAATGGTTTGCTATCATTGCAACAAACCAGGTCATACAACAAGATTCTGCAGGATGAGAAAGAATATATCGGATGATATACCAGTCACTCCAAAAGGAAAGATTGATGTTGAAATTGTTCAAGCAAATATGAAGAAAACCTGGAAAAAGAAGTCAGAAGAAGTGTCTCTAGAAGAACCGATTTCTGCACCTGGTGTGGAAATCTCTAAACCAACAAACTAAGCTACATGAAAGCTTAAGGGGAAATAAATTTGTAAAATATTTTCAACCCCCGATTTACACCGGTAAAAGACCTTAACCGGTATGTGATACCTATCAATTGGCGGAAGACTGGAAATGGTAAAAGGAAAATTAGGGCTTATGCCCTAATGGTGGAGCATTTATTATGGTAGGTGGAGAATTCATTTAAAAGAGATTTTCAAGTCATTTTAACTTATCAATTTTTGAGCAAAGAATTTTTCAAGTGCAGAGCGACAAAAGACAATTTGTCTTGCAATTCGGAGAGATTTCAAAACCTAGAAGAAGAATCTGAAGATAACATCAATCGATCAAGTGTAGAACTCAAAGCAGTAACACAACAACTAAAGTAGTGAGTGGCAAAGCAGAATTTGTAAGCCCTGAATCTTGACTTTCGAAGGTATTTTTTGAGTTTTTCTATTTATCATGGCTTCAGCATCGCACTCTAGTTCTAGTGCACCCATTTATTTAGTAGATTTCATCCAATGGAAGGCAAAATATAATGCACTATCCCAAATACGTGCTGGTGTTATAGTGGAGGAAGGTATTTTAGATTATATTGACTGTAAAATTGAAGACCTAGGATCTCTAGTGATCCATTCTCAGTTGAGTTTGTTCTACGGGAAGGACAAGAAGATCAAACTGGAATTCAACATCTTGGAAAAGAAGAAGCTTCACAATGCAGTCTATTTCCTTGAAGAATTCACAGGTGATCACATCCACATCATTCTAAGTAGAGTGCACAATGATAAAATGTATTTGGAGTGGACACATGACATCAAGCCGAAAGTGATTCATGCAGTCATCGGTTTCTGTAACATTGGAGAAGTGCCAGCCCTAAGGAAGATCAACAAGACTGATATGACCAATCTCACCAGTTTTGTGAGCGACCAACAGGGAATGACCATCAATACCATCAAAGACGATCTGGTCAAGTATGCCTGCATGGTGATAGGTTACCATACATTTTATGCTAGTAGGATCAACTCTGTCTCTGCTGCAGTAGTAAATGCTGGCTACAGGATGATCATTGAAGATGCCTCGTTTGATTTATGCACCTGTATGCAAAGGCAGCTACTGGTGAACCTGAAGTCATTCAAATAGTACTGCCTTGAGATTTAAATTTGGACAACTATTGGTCGGATTGTTCTTCTACTTCTAAGGCTAGTTCCTAGGAGTCAGTGATATTCAGTGGTCTATTGACCAATTGGTTACAAAGCAAATTAGGGAAAGTCTTGAAGCGGTTGGAACCGGTTATCCTGATGTCTTGAAAAAATACTTTGATGAGTTCAGATGCAAGATGAGCCAAAGGGTGAGAATATCTGGTGACATTGTCAAGAAGTATGAAGAGGACATCTGCTTCACCATCAGAGTGGATGAGTGCTTAATGGAGGCTATGGAGCCCAGAAAGGAAGAAGGGGAGCCTATGGGTTATGAGGTGATGTATGATATGCTAGACGAGTATGCTTCCACCCTACTTGCTTCACTGCTTGACCATAAGAAGAAGAGAACTGACACCTATCTGTAAAGGGTTACACTGGTTGAAGAACCCTCAGTGAAGAAAGGAAAGTCAGTGCCATCTGTATCGACACCGGTTACTTCAGCAAGTCCTAAAGTGACCAAGCGGTCACTGACAAAGAAGAATCTGGAAGTTGTACCCACCAAAGTATTTGAGAAAAAGCGGAAGACAAAAGGCAACACACCGGACTCAAAAGATACAGAATCTGAAGAACAACCTAAGAAGACTTGGCAAACAAGAAAGAAGACAAAGACAACCAACAATGAACCGGCATCATCAGCACTGGTAAATATTGATATTTCCTCTTACAAACCTTTGACACATTGTCAAAGAACTATTAAGAACATTAGGAGAAAAGTGTTGAGTGATTTGGCAGATTATTTTGATGATTTCAATGATAATGAGAAGGAGGAAGTAGAATAGGAAGTCATTCAATATTTATGTATTAATGACCGATCGCCATCAGAAATTAAATCTGGCACCAGATTATTTCTATAATTCTTTAGACAACAAATGGTGCATTGCCATAGAAAAGGAACATGAGATAAGAGAGGAAATATTTGTTCAATATTTTCTTGATGTGTCTAATTCCAAACTTTATGAAGTTATGGAAAAGTATAAAGGCCTCTTCTTTATGCGAAGAAGGAGACTCTTGTTGCTAGAAGGGAAAGTCCCTGAGGTGGTAAAAGATACCCACTCTCATGCCCAAGCTGCTCTGAAGTTGCACCAAGTGTCCGAAGCCAACAAGAAAGCTGAACAAGAATCAAAAATTGCAAAACCAGATGAGGTGTATAACAGTGAAGGAGAGTAGATCACCAAGAAAATGGACCTTATTGATGTTAATGCTTTGGATGGTGAAGATGTTACTTTGAATACACCAACAGAAACAACAGAACAAGAGAAATTGGATAAGGAAAAGGCTGACAAGGAGCAAGAAGAGAAAAAGAAAAAGAATCAAGAGGAAGAAAAGAGGAAGCAAGTGTAGGAAGAGAAGAAGCAACAAGAAGAAGAGAAGAGAAAAGAAGATGAGAAGAGAAAAGAAGAGGAGAAGAGAAAAGAGAAGGAAGAAGAAAAGAAACAAGAAGAGGAGAAGAAGAAGAAGGAAGAAGAAAAGAAACAGGAAGAGGAGAAGAAGAAGAAGGAAGAAGAAAAGAAACAAGAAGAGGAGAAGAAGAAGAAGAAGAAGGAAGAGGAAAAGAAAGAAGAAGAGAAGTGAAAAGAAGAACAAAGGAAGAAGGAAGAAGAGAAAAGAAAGAAAGAAGCTGAGGAGCAGAAGAAGGCAGAAGAAGATAAGCAAAAGGCCAAGGAAAAGGAGGAAGCGGCAAAGAGTGTACATGTAGAGACCCCAAAGGCAATCAGTGGTCAAGCGAAACCGGCTGACATCACCAGTCCAATTGACCTCCAATCCACAAATGAAACAGAGCTACTATAGAGCATTAAGCTTGCTCAAGAGCGACTAGAATCATTGAGGAAGAAGGAGCAAGATGTCATTCAAATTGCGGTAGAAACTCTTACCAGCTTGATTTCCAATACCAATCTCCCAAGTACTGATTCCTCTCTAGCTCAATTGAAACTCCTATGCACAGTTGTAGAGGACCAGGTGAAATGCCTAGAAGATGTTGTTGAAGCCAATGCTCAAAAGAAGCATCAAAAGGCTTTGAACACTACCATGGTGAAGAAGTTGAATGAGCTCTGGTCTGAACTTCAGAAGGCACTGAAGGACATAAGAGATGTTCTGGATGAGGGGAATCTGCTACTCAGTAAGATATGTCAACCTCATCTATTTTGTGATGATGTGCTTGCTAGTATTTATCAGTATCTCCATTTCAAAGGCCCAAGTATATCAACGAGATGTTGAAAATTTTTAGTATGGACAATTATAAGTTAGTTAGAACCCCCATGGTTGTTGGTTGTTATTTGAGCAAAGATGATGAATCTTTGAAAGTGGATCACAAAATTTATAGATCTATGATAGGTGAATTGTTGTATTTGATTGCTTCAAAAATGGATATTTAATGCAGTTTGTTTGGTTGTCAGATATCAAACTAATCCAAAGTATTGTCATGATAAAGCAGTGAAAAGGATATTCAGATACCTAAAAGGGTTTTTGGATTTTGTTTTGTGGTATAATTAGGATGATGATTTCTCTTTGAAAGCTTACACAGATGCTCATTGGGTCTGATGTGTTGATCATAGAAGAAGTACAAGTGGTGGTGCATTTTTCTTGGGAGATAGATTGGTCTATTGGTTGAGTAAGAGTCTAGATTTGGTGTCATTATCTACAACAAAAGAGTAATCTATTGCAGGAGCATCTTGCTGGACTCAAGTAATGTGGATGAAGAAAAATTTAAAATATATCAAGGTGGTGTATGGTGAGGAAATTCTTATTATGTTTGATAATACAAGTGTAATTAACATTTCCAAGAATTTGGTGATATATTTGAAAGGACAAAACACATTTCAAGTCAGGACCATTTCTTAATAGAGAAGGTTGCATAGAAGGAAGTGAAATTGGAATATGTACCTACAAAGGATCAGATAATAGATATTTTCACCAAGGCACTATCATAGGATACTTTTGAGTGTCTTGAGTAGAAGTTAGGGGTTATTGCCCTTCCTACTTCAAACTAGATGCATAAAAGTGGTGTATCTTTCTAGGGGGAGATTTAAAATCTATATTTTTCCTCCTAGATTTATGTGGTGACTTCTCTTAGGGGAGTAGTGAAGGTTGTGGTTTCCTAACTGTAGGAAAATGTTGTAGAAAAGAGATTTTCCTGACAGGGGAAGTGTTGCACATATAAAAGATATACCTGGAAGGGGGATAACTTGTTTGCAAAGTTATGGTTTGAAGTGTTGTGCCCTTTGTCCTTGATGTCAAAGGAGAAGAGAATTATACTTGGAGATTTACTTGTTGATTAGTTGTACAAGTGTTGTCATCAATGACAAAGGGGGAGATTCTTGGCAGTTTTCATTGTGTTGTCAATGATGTCAAGCTTATGTGCATTAATCACAAAGGAGAGCAATAAGAGGAAGTTTTTAGTTATGTTTTTTATTGGTGTTTCCATGAATGATAGAGGGGGAGATTGTTAGCAATGTGTGTTTAGTGTTGTCAATAATGTCAATCTGATATGTGTGAATTACTACTTGATAAATAAAAGTTAAAAAATGAGTGTTTAGATGTTGTTATGATGTTTGGTGGTGATATTGAGTGAGTATGTGGTATTTTTGGAAGGTGAAAATACTAGATGATGGCTTGCAGTTTTGGATTTAATGTCTATGTTCTATGGATGCTACACATTATGTTTTCATTTCTTCAACAATTCAGATGTTGAAGTTGGTTGTTGTAGCCTGTTGATAATGAGGTTGTCTATCAGGGTTGATCTAAAGAATGCTCCACAATGTTGTTTCATGTGTTGTGGCTTGAAGCATATGTTCATATTTCTCAGACAATGTTCTAGTTCAAAATTCAAGTATTGGTTGGCTTTGTAATAGAAGTTATGTTGTCCTATTGTCCAACATTATCATTTATGTTGGTCACTGGCCAACTCAGTTGGTTCTTATTTGGATCATACTCTTTTGGTGTAGATATGCATTGGAGGTTGTGTTAAGGTGATGTTAAGGGTCTTACCATGGTGTGTGAAGATTCCCATTAAGTCATTTTCATTGGATAATATTTTTGGGTGAACTAGTTAACATTCTTTACTATTTATTTATACGTTACATCGTTGATGTTGAGTTTGGAAGATGTGGTGTTCTGTGTAGTTTGTTGGAATCAACTAAGGAAGACATGTTGTGATGTATTTGGGTCCCCTTTATCTCCTAGAGTGAACCACATTTAGCATAGTTTCTTAGGGTGGTTGACTTTGTGTAAATTATGTTTATTCTATTTGTGTCTGACCTAGTTGATAGTTTCAATGAATAAGTTGATAAAATAGATGTCTAGATGTGTGAATAATG
Organism: Cryptomeria japonica; assembly: GCF_030272615.1. Taxonomy (NCBI): domain Eukaryota; kingdom Viridiplantae; phylum Streptophyta; class Pinopsida; order Cupressales; family Cupressaceae; genus Cryptomeria; species Cryptomeria japonica. Next base: position 453,436,060 of record NC_081412.1, on the reverse strand, counting down.
GTGTGAAGTGATTGAAAGTGACGTGGAAGTATATGTGGGAAGAATAAGTATGAATATTAGTTTGTGATGAGATTTCATGATCATATCTTTCAGTATGATAGAGTTTTGAGGCACCGAATGTGTGTGTTGTGTTTTCCATGATATTTCACTTGAGTCAAAGGTTCAAGGATAGTTTAATAATTAGGAGATCTTATTCATTTCAAATTTTCATCATTCCTATGTGCTCGTCGAAAGATAATGAATAATTTTGTTAGCTTGTGCATATTTGTATCTTGCTTTGGGATCATGCATCTTAGCCTACAAGTCCATTATATCTTTCCCTAAGGTTGTGCACCTTATCCTACAAGTCCAAATTAGGAGTAGTGAGCTTCCTTAGCATTTATGTATTCTTTTTTTCATTTAGTGAGTGTGATTCTCAACATGTTTTTTTCCCATATTGGGTTTTACACATAAATATATAGTATTCATGTGTTTGGTGTTTACTGCTTCATCTTTCATTAGTGTTTTGATGGCCAAAGATAATTAAAAAGTGTTCGTGATTGTTTTTTTTTTCTCAAGACTGATTCACCCCACCCACCTCTCAGTCTTGTGGTGTGTTCAACAAAGCTTCAAATTCATAGAAGACAATTTGAAATTGTTTGAAGATGAAAGATGATTAAATTTTTGCTACCAAGTTTCTTCATGTAGATGAAGTTTTCAATAGCATCAAAGGAATTGGTGAAAAAAATGATGAACTGATGATTGTGCAAAGGTGTCAATATCTCTCCCTTATAGGTTTGATGCAAAAGTTTCTGCCACTAAAGGGATGAAGGATCTAAATGATTTAACAATGGATGAATTGCATGGGATCCTCACTCCATATGGGATAAGGACTAAAAATGAAGTCATAAAAGAGAGAAGTAAATTGCAAAGCATCAAAGAAGGTGAAAAATGAAAAACCTAAATTAGGCAATGAATCAGTTGTTGAGGAAGCTCGTTTTGTGAGAAAGATGAAGAAATGGTTAGGAAAGTATAAAGGCAAGTTACCCTTTAAATTCTTTAATTGTGGTAAAATAGAGAATTTTGTTACCAAGTGCCCATATGGAGAAAAAGATAACAGTGATGATGAAGATCATGATAACAAGAAGAAGGGTAGTTGATCCCATCAATTCAGAAAGAAAAAAATTCAATAGACACAAGAAGAGTCTCTATTAAAAAAGGGACAACAACTCATTTGCAGATAGAGATGAAATTGGTAGATAGTGATAGAGAATAAATTACGTTCATGGTAGTAGGTACAAGTGTTGATGTCATGGAAGATGAAGACAAACTTGTGAGTGAAAGAAAAGAAGAGATGGATTTAGAAGAAGGAGACATTGAAACTAAAGGTGAATTTAATCTTGAAGGAGAACTCATTTGTTCCTTAAGCAAGATAATGAAGCTCTAGAAAGTGAATTTGAAACAAAAGTAAGAGGAATGTGATTCAAATGCAAACTGTCACAAAGTCTAGAAGAATCAAAGAACATCATCATCATCCTAAAAACTCAACTAGAAGAAGAAAAAATGATAGAAGAAGTGGTGAGATCTCAAAAGAAGACTAATGAAGAAGGTTGTGAGAAGTTGGAGTCTGAAATTGTTTCCTTGAGGAAGGAGTTGGAGAAATACAATTATCATTTGAACAAAAGCTTGAAGTTTGAGAAGATTACTAATATCCTAAATGATATTGTCAATAGTAAAAGATCTCATTTCATTAATATTGGTCTAGGTTTTGAAGAAAATCAGAAAAATGTGAAAGATGAACCAACAAATGGGACATATGCCTACAAATAATGTACGATCATTTTATTATTTTTGTGAGGTTTGATTTGAATAGTAGATCCAAGCAATCCTTTAGTTCAAACACCTATTTTGGTATTTTGACCTCCATGGGTAGCCAATGAAATGAGAGATTTGGAGTGTGTGCACAAGTAGCATACATGTGTCTAGACTTGAGGATGACAGTTTTGATGCAAATTTTTAGGAATTAAAACCTAGGTCTATAGGGATTGATACCCTAGTATATATGGATGGATGAGAGGTGGACATGGTCATCAAAGATAAATGTCAAGATAAATAGAGGGGTCAAATAATAAAGTAGATGCAACACTATCAAAATAGGAACACAAATATATAATAAATGTGTTAGTATGTACCATTGAGAGAGAGAAGATATGAATTCAAGCATTTGAGAATATCAATGCAAATACACATCAAGCTTCAACAATAGAGGTATAACCAACAAGTCGTAGCCAAGAGGAAGGGAGTTTCATGTGTTTAGTATTGGGATTCAAAATTGCTTTCCCAAAAGGTTCATAAGGAAGCTAAAAAGTTGCACTCAAATATAGGATCAATTTTATTGATATGTGAATAGTATGGCAAGCAAGAGTGGGTAGTTGTAGGAAAAATTAACTATTTGAATTCAAAAAAATTTTGGGATGTTGGAGTGTTGTTAAAATGTTCATGTGTCATGCTAGTATCATAAATACAGAGCTCAAAGTTTGACAATTGAAGGAAGAGGTTGGGGTTGGGTTAAAATGGTCCTTAAAACATGCATCCCTATCACAACCATAGGAGAGAGAGTATCAATATGAAACTCATGGACAAGTTGTGTTAGTCTGTTTAAAAAAAAGAGATATCCAATAATTAGTTTTATAGTTTTATAGCAAGTACATGATAAAAATAATACTTCCATAGAAAACATATCCTCATCCATAGCATAGAAAGTCATGATTACATAAAAAATAGAAGGTCGAAAGCCATGATGATGGAATATCCAAGAGTGGGTTAGTGAGATCAAATAGATACATCACTATGATGCTCAACCCCTAATCAAGATAAAATGAAAACAAGGGTAGATCCAAACCATATCAAATCCAATATGATTAATGTTCAATAATAAAATAGATCTAAAACCCTAATAAAAGGACATCCCCTAAGGAAAACCCCTAGGGTGCACATAAATGTTTAGTTCACCAAAAAATTGAATGGTTAAATTCTTCACATAAATAAAGTATAATTTGAATAAATAAATGCATACAAATAAACACGATTAATTTGGATTAAAGAGTTGAGACTAGTCATGACGAATCATAGAAATTGATAAATAAATAAAATTAAATAAATTAGATATATTGGTACTTAGTTGTAATTTTAATTTGGAAGGTTGTCTAAGTGTCAATGAATCCATTTGCCAAGGCTCACAATTTTTATCCTCTATCACTATCCTTCATTTATGTATAGCTCATAAGAATGACTCAGGAGTTAACAAGCTATTGAACTTCAGTTGGCTTGATTTCTGACATCTATTAATACATGAGGACCAATGGTGTTTACAAACACCTTTGGAGAATTTGTTAAATTGTAAGGATGCATGTACATGGATGTAGTTTCATTATGATGTATGATGATATACTACATGATGAATATGATGGATTATTATGTACTAACTTATTATTATGTAGGATGTGACATTTCATGCTTATTTTAATGCTATGGTGACCTAACATGTGGTTTTGTAGGATTTGGACCCTAATGAAAGGGATTTACCTAGGACCTATTTTTCTAATGTGCCATTGTGCTTAGTAATTTAGCACAAGGCTACTTAGAGATGGGAGAGAAAGGAGATGAGATAGATAGAGGAATGGATAAAGATGAATATATAGACGATATGAGCGTGATGCAATATTCTTCATAGTTGAGGATGATAAAAAAATATCCTTATTTTTTAATGATGCCCATTAGTTGTGATGATAAAAATGGGAACACCACATTGACGATTTTTCTTGCTACCCTCAATCATAAGAGGAATTAGAAAACCCGAGACCCTGGGATTGAATATCTAGGTCATCCATTTGACTCTATCAATAGATTAAGGACAAGAAAACACAAACCAGTAAGGCTCTCACAAGCTTCTTCACTTCAAGATCCACCAAAATTAGGAGGGTATTCCTTACTTTCAAATCATGAAATTTTATCAATACATCTTGACACAACAACCACAAGCTTCTTAGTGGTAGATAATTCTTAAATTTATCAATAATGGGTATTCATGATTCACCGATTATTCTTATTTATCCCATTTCTCATGATTAACCTTCAAGGATAATAATCCTCCCTCTCTAGCAATCTTGTATGAACAAGCTGTATAATATCAACACTTTCATACCATGTTCTTTCATTCATTATTCATCTCGAAGATGCTTAAATACAGAATAACTTAAACAAGAGATAAATGGAAAGGGAGAGAGAAAATGAATTTAAAGTTTTATAATATCTTTGAATTTGATCATGAAATCCTTGCAATTCACTATTTAATCAATGGAACAAAGTCAAGACCATGTTAAAAGAAAACACCTAATAGCAAGTCATTGAAATTAGTGGGTCAAAATTACACCGATGCCTTACACCAGTGCAACCCATTTTGTTATTACATAAATAATTCTTTAGTTAATCTAAAGAATACTTCTAATATTACTACAACATGCATGAAGGATATTAATTTCTTCCTTGAAGGAAACCTACAAACATTATCACACATTCATAAAACCTTGCAAAAATAAATAACAAAAACCCTTGGTGTTTTCTATTCATGTAAAATAAGAAATACACTGTAGAGATGATTTCTATAAAATATTCATGGTAAACTATAAACTAATTCATGTTTCCCTTTAAGAAATTTACATTCTACTTGTCCTAAACTATTTCCATGACTCAGATCCGATTACTACTTTCAATTGTATTCAAAATATGACTGACTAGAATCGTTTTCTCACAACTCTATAATTCCTTTTATAACAAAAAGGAATGTGACAAGCTTCGGGTTGTTTACAATTGGCTCTTCTTCCTTTTGACATGTTTCAAATAATATATAGAAAAAAAACCTATTACAAATTTAGAATAAGATAAAATTGGATCATTTGTACCAAAACCCACTTGGATGGAGAATAAAACACCATTCGAGTCCAACCACTTTGAGTCGTGCCACCATTGTGCTGCAAATATCTCAAAGGAGGAAAGTATCACACCACACTAGCTATTAGGATAACTCAACTAGCTAGAAGAAGAGATACAAAAAAATAGAAGGGAAGTGATAGGACCTAAAAATTTGTCCTCCAAAAATTTTGGTCGCTTGGTAAAAATTATTTATTTCTAGCTAAATTGGGTCTGTACTGTGCCTTTTAGGGCTTAGGGTTCTCCTTCATTTTGCAAGCCTAGGTTTATCTATCCCTGAGTATGTTTTATTTGCTCATTACCTTTCTGGGTTTTAAAAATAACTATGGGTCATTGACTCATTGGTGGGGCCATGTTATGTCTCTAGGCTTTTATTTTGTTCCCCAATCGCTTTTAATTTTTAAAATTTTCATGTCTTGGTTTTCGACTTAGGCTTCCCGTGATCAATCTTTATTACCTAAGTGTCCTCACAATACCATGGAGAATTTAATTGACTATCATGTTGATTGTGCCATCACAGGAAACTGCCCTCTATCTTAGAAGTTTCCATGTGTTGCAAAGTGAGTGGCCAAGAAAATGTTTTAAAAGGTTTTTAATATTTTATTTTGTCAAGGTTAGTAGAAATAAGCTAAAGCTTGACCAGATAAATGGTGAATCTTTCTGCTCGTGCTGAGAATTGATGGACATTTTTTTAAGTGGATCAAAAGATGCTCGAGTGTTAACGACCTAAGCTAAATGGTCACCAAGGAAGACAAGTTAAAGATCATCCTAATTGGATTGTCCTCACGATCTTGTGATTAGAAAGTGCAAGGGCACTAACCACCATGGCATCATGGGATGATGCCATGTGTCCTCGCTAAGAGATCAAAGTTCAAGGTGGGGTCATATGCCAGTGTAGATTGTCAATGTTAGATTGACTAATGAAGATTGTTAGATTCGCCATCATGGAGGAAGATCTATGATCAAGTTTCAAACTAAATTAAAAAGTATTTTGAGTCATTTCATCGCTCGTGCGAGTAGTAATGGAAGATGGGACATATGCCTGCCTACACAGGGGCATTAAAGGAGCAATTTCTTCCCATTTCGAATCACTAGAGACTTTGAAACAAGATCAGAGTGTGTTTTAGGAGCTGAAGGAGATCGTTGCAAGCTTTCAAAGAGCAAAATTATGGTTCATAGTGTAAAAAATGTAAGTTGAAGCCATAGTTTTCTCTGTTGAATTTCAAATTTTGAACATTGGGATTGCTTTCAATTTGTAGGGAAAGTGTTTTGATATGAACAAGGGTGGGGAATTTGCAATAGAATTTTAAAATCCTAGATATATTGTAGTAGCTGCTAGGCTTTTGAAAAGTCTTTGTTTCCTATAGAGTTTAGATTGGGAACCCTAGGTTTTCATAATGGCACCCCAAAGACCACACTCTAGCAATATTGAATATCAAAAGAGGAATCTCTATGATGATTTCTTAGATCAATTAAAATCATCAATAAATGATAAACACTAAGGGAAGAGGTTTGCACATGGACATACCCTAGGTGAGGGTTTAGTCGACAAATCTTACAAGATATGAGATGAAAGGGTGCATATGTTGAGGTTAAGCATGCTCAAGCTATGGTTTGGTTAGAGGAATCTACCAACCCCATTTTCACAAGCATGTCAATATGATCTGGGAAAATTGGTTGTACCTACTATGTTCATGGATGTAGACTTGTTGAGAGCAATGGTAGATAAGTATGACCCAATCTCAAGGGTTGTGAGGAGAAGCAAAGGAGAAGTTCTATTGACCATCTGGAGGGAGGAGGTTCAAGAAGCTTTTGATTTGTATAAACCTTTTGCATCCCTACAACCTATGGATTTGAAGGAACTGAAGAAAGAACATGAGAAGAAAAGATATCTAATCAGAGCATGATTGATCCCATCTCACTTGGCTAAGGTTGCAAATACAAAATATTATATTGGCCCAAGTGTTGAAGAACCTTTTCCAATTGATGCCTTTGCAGATTAATTCAAAGCCACCTTTTTAATAGTGTCATATTTTAGGTTTCCACCCAGACACAGTAATCCCAAAAGAATATATGTACATGGGGATTCGGATTCAACACCCACATTTTGCAATACTCTATGATTTTTCTCCATACCTTAAAAACAAGATACAAGATACATGAGGGGTTGCTATAGATTAAAAAAGGTGACATTAGTACCTCATTCTACTGGTATTACATGCTTATGTACATGATCTTGTACAAAAATGCAGATTTCTTTGCAAAAGAAATGTAATCGAGGAGGGTGGTGGATGAAGAAAACACGCCAGTACAAGTTTGGAGCATGGATATGTAATGGGATAGAAAAGATGCAAGCTATGTAAGATTTGATAATTGCTTTGCATCTAGGCTTAGGGCTCAGATGGTAGTAAATCCACCAAGGATTCCAATAGAATTGCATGATTTTTTTAGGCCAATGGAAAGAAGGCTAGAATTAAAGCTTGAGCATAATTGGGGGGATATCATTCCCTATTATGTGAGCATAGTTATAAGAATATATGGTTTTCATGGACAACCACATATATTTCCTTTCATTGTTCCACTTAGGTTAGGATTCACAAACGTTATGTGGCAATTGGGTTGCATAAATGAAGATGAACTGACCAAGAGAGGTAAAGGAACCTTTTTCCCTGATTACATTATAGTCCCATAGTTCGTGATTCTTAAAGGAGGATGGGTCCATTTTGAAAAGGCTCTTTCTCCTTATTGTTTGAGAGTCAGCATAAAGAGGCATAGTGACCCAGAGGGATTTTATCAAATGTTTAAAAAAAGAATCAAAGGAACACAAATGCCTCATTATTTTGATTTTCCAGAAGATTTGATCAGGAATGAATTTGATTTGAATCAACAAGGGGTCAGAAAAGATATATGGTTGGCTTATAAGAAGTTATCAAGAGATTATTTATGGTTTTGATTGTGTGAAAGATTTTAGCATCAACGTTTTGGATCACACTCTGTGATCCATCATCAGGATGAAGAGAGTCAAATAAGATGAAAAGTTGTAGACTTGGAATAAATAGGAAGGATTGGAGAAGAGTGCACGAAGAACGAAAAAACCAAGAAGGTCAAACCTAAACAAGAGGAAATAAAATAAAAACAAAAGATAGAGAGAATAAAGAAAGAGAGAAATAAAAACCAAATAAAAACCAACATACATACATACATACATACATACATACATACATACATACATACATATATATATATATATATATATAGGCGAGGGAACAAATATATAATATTTTAACTTTTTTTGTTTGCTCGTTCTTATTTATTTGTGTATACTCATTTATTTAAAATAATATATATTTGTTCCCTCACCTACACACACACACACACACACACACACACATATATACATATGTGTGTGTGTGTGTGTGTGTGTGTGTGTATACACATATGTATATGTATATGTACATATATATATTGGTTTTAATTTGGTTTTAATTTCTCTCTTTCTTTATTCTCTTTGTCTTCTGTTTTTATTTTATTTCCTCTTGTTTAGGTTTGACCTTCTTGGTTTTTCGTTCTTCGTGCACCCTTCTTCAATCCTTCATATTTATTCCAAGTCTGCAACTTTTCATCTTATTTGACTCTTCATCCTGATGATGGATCACAGAGTGTGATCCGAAACATTGATGCTAAAATATTTCACACAATCGAATCCATAAATACTCTCTTGATAATTATATGATGGATTGTGGAAATCTCTTAGAACTGAGTTATAAGAAGTTACTTGATAAAGTCCATAGGTTGGATCCAAAGTATGATCCATTGAAAGAATTCAAACCATTTTATAATAAAATGGATCATTTGATAGAAATTTTTTATGATGTCATGTATGACCTAATGGATGAGGTGGAGCAATTGGAGATAGCAAGCAACCAAGAAATGAGAAAAGAACCTCCAAAATTAGCAGCCCAACAAAAGCCATTGTCAAAACCTCCACAACAAAGGCCTCAAGTACAAAGATCAACATCACCACTAGAAGGGGGGCCAGAGGAGGAGAGACCTATCCACATGCATTCAAGAGGGAGGATTATTTACAAAAGATTAAGAGATGAAGGTGATAGTGAAAGGGAAGAAGAGATCAAGAGGAAGGGGAAGAGGATAATGGAACAAGAAAAACCTCTTGAACCTCAGTGTGGGCCTCTTAAGGGGGTAGTGATTATAGATGTTGAATCTCCACCTAAAAGAAGCCTTTTACCTCCTCCTTCACCCCCTCCATCCAAAAGGCAGAAAATTGAGAAGCTTGAAGAATAGCATGCATACAAACCAGAGGAGGAGAATGTGACCATTCTCACTAATGAAGAGTTGCAGATTGGAATTCCATCTCCACCAAGGTCATTGGATTGGGACCTTACTCCACTGGACATACAAGGAGAATCCATTTAGGACACAAGGAAGGAGACATGTGACAAATTCATGGAAGATGAGATATTTGTTCACAACCAAGCATTTTTACAATTGGTTTGGACAACTAAAGTTGAAGAGTATAAAAGTAGATGTACTAAGAGGAAGGACAAAAAACCTAATAGAGGTGATAAGGAAATTGAAAAAGAAGTTAAAAGTGAAATGATGAAAGAACTTAGGGTCATCACTCCTGTAGAGGGGAGAAGAATTGTTGACCAAGTAGGGGTCTTGATTATTCTAGAATGGGATATTGAAGATGTTATAGCTTTTGATGCAATAAGGCTTAGCAGCCTTTATATAATTCAGAGGAAGAAGTTAGATTTGGATTGCAAGGGTCTTCCTACAACCAAGAATGTGCCACATTGGCAATATGGTTGTTAGCTAAAGGGGCTAGAAGACTTCACATAACAGACATAAACCCCAATTTGAGGGGAAGTCTGATTATAAAAAGAGCTTCAGAGACTTCGGTGGTGGAAGCAACTAACCTAATAGTGAATGTGGCAATGTTGGCACAGGAAACAATAAAGAGGGAAAAGGCAAATAGAAAAGAATACCAAAGAAAATATGAACACGTATTTGCAGTGTATAATAAAGTTCAACAAAAGAATATTTAATTGGAAACTACAGTTCAACTGTTGCAACAAAATAAATTAGAAGCCCCTCCTAATTTGCCTTCAACATCTAGAACACTTCCAACCACTCCCACTAAATAAACTTCTAAGTCTCCAATTGGAATTGAACCCTCTCTTTTTGCCATGGAGAAAATTACTGAGGATCCTACATATTCAGTTGATCCAACCAAGGCTCAGATGTTTGAGAAAATAAAGGAATTGGAGCGCCAAATCAAAGACAAAAAGGAAAGAGTTGTCCTAAAAAAGAAAGAGATAGTGAACACAGTTTATGAGAAAATTGATAGTAGGCTATATAATATTCATTTATTAGATTCTTTATTGTTTGAATCCATAAAGAATTTTGACAGGGACCAAGAGGTAGCTACGCCATTATTTGGCAAATGGGTGCATAGAGGTAATGAAATAAAAATGATGTTCATGGCTTCCAAGTTTCATGCTAATAAATCTCAAGCACTTCAACCAACCTATTTGTTGGTGAAGTCATTACAAGAATTTCAGAATCTACTAGAGAGTCTAGAGAAGAACATCATAGAATTGATGAAGAGTTTCAATGAATTGCAAGATACATAGTTGCCTCGGATTATGCAAGAGAGTGGAAATGTTAAACCATTGCAATCATGGAAAGAGCAGGATGAGAAGGTAATTAATTCTCAAGTAGAATTAATATGTGATAACTTTGATACAGATATGCTTGAGGATAATATGGACAAGATTATCAATACAAGCACATTTCTTGAAACTTTTGAGAGGGAACCCAACCAAGTAGCCATTAAATATACTCCATATAGGATGAAGGTAGATGAGGTTATTAATTTTGAATGGCCATCATAAGAGGAGTATAATAATTGGGTGTATTAGAATGAAGAATAAGGTAGAAACAAGTAGTTAGCTACCTACTATTAGAAATAACAACTTGGTTCCCATTTTTGGCATCTTGCAGCAATTATTACCTTGGGAAGTGAATCCAGAATGCCATGAGCCAACACCAGTATCATTTTTTATAGTTTCTAAGAAGGCCAAACATAAAGAATGTTTCAAGTAATAGTTAAAATATTTTGTTACTAAGGAATATTATTGTAACAAGAGTCACAAGTGGTCCACTTAGCTTGTGACGTGTGTTTTCTCAAGCCTGGAGCTTGTTCGCTCCCTTGTTTTATAAAAGAGAATTCAATTATGTGTAAAAGGGTCTTTTTTCTAGTTTCTAAAATTTTGGTTCCAGATGAGTCCAGCAGAAAGTCATCTAGGTGAAGTCAAGAATGAATTGTAAGTCTGATACATAGCAAATAGTTAGAAAGTTCAGTGCCAAATTATGTTAAGTTTTTTGAATACTTTAAATGTATACTATTTTTGGCAGATCTAGTAATTGAATTTAACAGGATGAAAGTCAGATCTATTTTTCTCCAGTATACAATTCTGCCATATTTTGAATGAAATAAATTAAGGGTTTCTTTTCATTCAACTTATTGTTGTGGTGTGTGTAATTCCTATCTCATGCTTTAATCTAATAGATTAATTAAAATGCTTGAATAGAATTATAGATTGATAAGACTCGTACAGGGATTTTGATAAGAAGTTTTAGGTCTGATTACAAATGATATTTATTGTAAGGAAATAATATCTTAGATTTATATATTAGGGTGGCATTCTGTCATGTATCATTATGAACTCTGTGATTTCAATCTCCCAATGGGATAAGGCACTGATCTAAGATAGATATTGCTCTCGTTATCAATATTTTGTCTGAGTCATCTTTGGCTTGATTTATATTGATAAATAATGAATATCTTTTCATTATATGTATGTTTGTTGTCATCTCATGCTCCAATTGGTGGAGGATCACTGTGGAATTAGCCATTCTTGCAACATTCTCCCTTTATGTTGACCACTTTATATGAGATTATCTACTTTGTTGTAGTGTTATTTGAAATTGTGGTGCAGAGGTTGTAAGCTCACTAAGGGATCACCCTCCTGGGTTTTGCAGAGCCCAAAGTGCAAAAGGATTTGTCAGAATCCTTGTCAGTTGGTCCATGTCTTGGATATTATTGAGTACTGGAGTTGGATCCTCCATAGATAATTGAGAGAGCAACTTGGTTGTTACATCAGTTAGAGTAAATCCTATTCGGGAACTAACATGAAGCATCCCCAAAACTAGATGAGCATCTCACTGAACTAGAATGAAAGCTACTAAAGTGGAAAGAGGAGATTAAAGAGAAATATTGTGATCAGAATGAGGGTTGCAGTTCCAACATTAAATTTGAATTTAATAGGCTTTGGATCTAATCCATCCACCACCCATCCTTATTACTCTCCTCTCATGTACCCTTGCCTCTTATCCATTTGATGTTGAAGGGATAATTATAGGTAGTTCTTGAAAGGCTCTTTGCAACTAAAAAGGCCTTTTAGTATCCCTTTATCTACCCATCGAATTTCAATATCCTTTTAGCTACAAAGGCAATATGTCTAAACATACTCCATGCAGTATCAAAAAATTTATACCTTATAAACACATAGTCCTTCTCTACATATGATCGCTCCATTTCTGAAGTTATTCTCAAATAAGAATAGAGGGTCATTTTTGTAGTCATGCTTGGCCAATGTGTTGAATATTAACTTAAAATCTCAGAAGCTCTAAAAGTAGCTAAACTTTCCAATATAACACATGCAAAAAAATATAAAGAGTTTCTAAAGACTAGAAATAAGACAAGCAGAGTTCAACAATAAATATAAAGATAAACAACAACCTATGTAAATCAGTGATGACATGGACTAAAATGTGTGATTAAGCATTGCATTTAAAGCAGCCCAATTAAAGCGGCCCAAAAGATAAAGGGAAAAAAAAAAATGGATCTGCACTGTTACAAAACACACACTAGTTAGCAGAGATAGAAACGTGACTAAGAATGACAAATGAATATGTTGTATATCTCCATAACAGATTGACCCAATAAATATCTTTCACTTGAAACTAAGTACAATTATCTTTAAAACACTCATTTGAAACTAATCTTTTATTCTAATCATCTTCAGTACAGTTTAATCGAATCTATGCTTAGGCTTTTGTGGCAGATGCTCTAATAAAACAATCAAGCCCACTTTTTCCGTGCTACAATAAATTTATTCGATAGAATACGATTGGTTACAGGATGCATCAGATGTTCCACAAGATACTTATCCATCTGTTAGTGTTGGCCCACATAATAGCTTACTTGGTCAACATACCGAACAATAATGGAGAATGGGCATGGATCATTTTGCTTTTTGTATGGACCCAGCGTACACACATGGAAACAATAAATGATAAATATGATTGGTGAAGAACCCATGATTTCTTTGCAATAATGCAATCTGCAGGAAATCAAAAAGGTTGACCTGTACTTATAAAATATAATAATGATGCTTCAGTTTAAAGGAGACTGTGGCTACTCAGGCAACAGAAAATAACAACACAAAGTGGCTTAACGAACAACTGTTCTTTCCTCCTATTAACAACAACTAAGAAACATGGTGGTTACAAGGACCCACTAGTATTTAGACTATGCAAAGCTATGCAATCTAGACCCATTTATTCACTGAGTTCTTACAAGATATGTAATGATACTTCACTTCTACGTAAATGTTAACAACCCACAGGACAGAGGGAACATAACACAAATCTTTTTCCTCTTGAGGAAAGATGTACATAAATAGGATATTCTTCCATTATATGAAATACTTTCAATGCCTTTTACCCTCAAGTTGGATCTGCCTAATGTGCATCTTGAAATTGCTTCTACCACTAAAATTACTTATCATTTCAATGTGCACTTCTGGCCTTTTGAACGATCCAATGATCTTTGATATGGTATTTACAAGATGAAGTGAAAAGAAATAATTTCATTATAGAAAATTTGTACTCTAAATGTCCTTTCCTGCGAATTGGATATGCTCAATGTGCATCTTGAAATTGCTTCTACAACTTAAAAAACATCAATATCATATCAATGTGGACTTTGGCCATTTTAGGTCCCATGATCTACTATGAAAATCTCATCTACATCATTTATAAAAGTTAAAAAGACAATAATGAATGCTGGCATTTCTGTTTCTTAGTCTTTCTCCAAGATAGATTAAGATTTTGACTGCATTATTATCTTTATCTTCTGTGTAGATTATATTAATGTTTGCAATAGATTTTTGGATTTAATTACGTAAGAATTTTTGCATCAACGTTTCCAATCATGCTCAGTGCTAATTAACATTTGAAAAATGTGTGATTGACTTATTTGTTGGTAAATGAAAGATTACTTCCACCCAGCTACAGTAACCTTCTTTACTTGAAATCTAAAAAAATTGATCATTCCCATGAGAACCATGAAGCTACTCTTATATTTTGAAAGATTTTCTTCAGGTCAAGCTGAAACAATTGTTGAATATAATTGGCTCACCTCTGGGGACCATGGTCCCCATTCCTGTTTTTGAAAAAGGAAGAGAGTTTCCTTTAAAGGAGCACTCCATTATTTTCTGGCATTATCTGTAGGAAAACAAGATGCCTTTATTGACAGAACTCCACGGGTCCACAAGCAGCAAAATGTGATGTCAAGGCTTTTAACGCAGCTAAACAAGAGATAATTTAAAACTTTTGGAGCTCATTATAGAAATTTTGTATCCTCCTGTCCTCTTTTAGATAAATAAATATACTATCAACAGTGCGAGTACAGGTGACAAGATAGTTGCACCATTGCTGTGACAACATTTGATTTGTATGCATCTTTATCTACCCTCAAAATGCAGGACAGTAGAGAGATGGCACAATTTCCATTCATCTCATACAAATTATTCAAGAATTCCGCAAAACTTATGGAGGGAGAGCAGTTTCAAATACTTTGAAACAATATACAAACCTAATGAAGAAAAGTGACCTTTTCTCAAAAATAACTAACACCAAATAGTAGTATCAAATGGGATACCTTACTTCCACATCATCATACATTTCATACTCCCCAGAACAAGAGATAGACAAAATGATTCCAAATGGTATTGATGAGATATTAAAAACTTACAAATGTCATTGATAGACCTCTTAATGTAATTGACCTCTTGATTCTGCAGTTGTAATTTGGCCTTTAAATGAAAAACTCCATAAAACAACTGTTTATCATTCCAAAAAGAATGTATGAAGAATTGACCTCATCTTTAAGAGTATATTACGCATACAACACCTTCTGTCCTAGTATGCATATATTTTTAATCAACCAATTGCTAACCTAGTGAGTGAGGGAAGCTGTAGCATTAAGATTGTATCCACCTCAAAAGCAAGATATCTCTTCCATCCCATCCAATGATCCTATCCCTGATTATAGAAAACATGACCCTCATAATTTATTAAATTCTCAGAAGAGTTTCTAAAGACTGTAGAAATAAGACAAGCAAAGACTGTAGAAATAAGACGAGCAAAGTTCAACACTAGTTAGGAGAGATAGAAACGTGACTAAGAATTACAAAAGAATATGTTGTATATCTCCAAATATCTTTCACTGCAAAATGGATACCTTCAGAAAACTAAGTACAATTATCTTCAAAACATTCCTTTGAAACTAATCATCTTCAATACAGTTTAATCGAATCTGTGCTTAGGCTTTTCTGGCAGATGCTCTAATAAAACAATCAAGCCCACCTTTTCCGTGCTACAATAAATTGGTTACAGGATGCATCAGATGTTCCACAAGATACTTATCCATCTGCTAGTGTTGGCCCACATAATAACTTACTCGGTCAACATACCAAAAAATAATGGAGAATGGGCATGGATAATTTTGCTTTCAAAAATAAGATATCACGTTTTTCTTTTTGTATGGACCTAGCGTACACACATGGAAACAATAAATGAGAAACATGATTGGTGAAGAACCCATGATTTCTTTGCAATAATGTAATCTGGAGGAAATGGATAAAATAGTAGCATCAAGCTGAAACAATTGTTGAATATAACCTATGGGGACCAAATCCGGTTTTCAAAAGGGAAGAGAGTTCTCTTTAAAGGAGCACTCAATAATTTTCTGGAAATTTGTAGGAAAACAAGATTCCTTCATTGACAGGAACTCCATGGGATCACAAGCAGCAAAATGTGATGTGAAAGCTTTTAATGCAACTAAACAGGAGATAATTTAAAAATTTAGGAGTTCCTTATAGAAATTATGTACCCTCCTGTCCTCTTTTACATAAATATACTCTCAACGGTGCTCTTTGCATGTATCCTACTCTACCTCTTAATGCAATAGAGTACATGTGACAAGATAGTTGCATCATTGTTGTGACAACATTTGATTTGTATGCATCTTTATTTACCCCTCAAAATGCAAGATAGTAGAGAGATGGCACAATTTCTATTGATCTCATAGAAATAATTTAAGAATTCCGCAAAACTTAGGGAGAGAGAGCAGTTCAAATACTTTGAAACAATATATAAATCTAATGAAGAAAAGTGACCTTTTCTCAAACATAACTAGCACCAAATAGTAGCATCAAATGGGATACCTTACTTCCACATCTTCATACAGTTCATACTCTCAAGAACAAGAGAAAGACAAAATGAATCCAAATGGTATTGATGTGATAGAAAAAAAAAACTTACAAATGTCATTGATAGACCTCTTAATGTAATTGACATCTTGATTTTCTAGTTGAATTTGGCCTTGTAAATAAAAAACTATGTAACTCCCTGCCAAGGAACCCTAGAGAATCTAACCTAACTAACTCAACTAAGAAGAGAAATATATATTTTTTAAACATCTTAATGTGAATCTCAATGCAATGCTCAATAAGAGATAACTTAATAAACTCAAATACACAAGTAGAAAGAAAAAAAAACCAAACCATCCTCTAAGGTTCCTTAACGTTGTTACTAAACAACTCACAACAACGTGAAAGGAACTATATCTAACATAATTACCAATTAACCATACGTTATGAGATGAGTATTAATAAGAAAGTTAACACATCCTAAAATATTGATTCCCATTTGATTACATAATGATAAGAGACTAAATGCATTCATTTAACCTTAAGTCTAGGTTCATTTTAGGACCTAAATCCAAATATTCCTACAATTCTCAAAACAATAAATGATTAACATATACTTATTTCAAACTGCATACTATCAACATCACAATTGCTAACATAAATCCTACAAGATCATTTCACTTAAATTACATCATAATTACAACATCCACCTTGAAGGTATGTTTAATAGTATAATTACATTTGATATAAACACAACAACAATATAAAGGATATATGAATCTTCTCCTAATCCACTAAGCTAACTATATCCACGAGAAGCAACTAGAGAATGAAGCAATGCCAATCCATGCATGAACAGGTCCAAAATACCTGATGGAAGAAGGCAACTACCACCCGACCATGTGGAACCCAAAGGACGACCCCTTCTGCTAGGAGATAGACATATGGCCCACATTCACACAAGAAAGGGATAGAATAGTATAAGGTCACTACTAACCACGGGGGCTTCACTAGATAGGAAATATTATATCACGTGCATTCATATTGGGAGGTTTAATATCTCAAAAATCTTTAACAATATATTGCCTATTTGATGATAATAGTGGGGTTTTTAATTCAAGCTATGAAAAATTATAATATTTGGTGAAAATAGGGAGGGTTTTAATTCAGGTTGTGTATTGGGAAGTGCTGACAAAAAAGGAGTTTAGCGCAATATTCTTGGAAAATAGGGGGATTCTTTAGTATGCCATGAATACACGTGCTATAACCCAGGTTCACTAAGTGAATCCCCCATGATACTAACATCCACAAGATAATAACCATAAGAAAGGAATACAAAGATGGACAACAACATAACAAGGACAACCCCAAATGATTTACGAGCAACAACACAAGGGTACGACAATAGTGCACACAAGGGAAGAGTGTCATTGCATAGCTTGATATGGGTTGTCCTAGTAGGTTCCTCTTCCCACCTACATGGGGAGGCCTCTACCCATGTCATGGGGAGGAATTAAAAATGCAAGAATATTTTATTTCTCAAGTAGGGCTCGTAAGGAAAATAATGTCCAACGTATTATGAGAAAAATGGGCAAAAATTATTGAAACTAAATAGAAATTTCTGCACACATAATAATATTATATTTTATTCTATACTTTTTTCAATGATACGAATTACAAATATATAATATTAGCTATATAACTCCTATAACAACTCCACTAACATCTCACACTAAATCTAGGTGGGTTGTTCAACCACCTTTATTCTCTCCCTGTTTTTCTCGCTCCTAAACCTCTGCGTGAGTTGTATAACCAACTCACTTGCATTATTATGCTCACAATAATATAAGATTTTCTTCACACTCCATATAATATGATTTATATACATATAGAAGAGTTCACTCCTATATTCGAGGAGAGATTATCTCCACAAATCCCAATTTAGTTGTGATTGTTACTCATGTAACAATACACAACTCAAATCAAACTGTAATATCTATTATTATTAATATAACAATAATATTACTATATACTAACATTTACATGATGATAATTGCTAACATAATTGTTATTTACCCACATACATGAGCACTAACTCATATTTCCTATTTGCAATGGTGGCACTCCCCATGGGATCCCAGACCAACGACTTAGCTGAGGCCATGGATGCTTACCAAACTCTTGTCCTAGTTAAATATATGGGATTTACTAAAGCCTAGCTAGAGGGAGACTCAAATAATATTGTTCAATGCCTAAAAGGTCTATCCTCCCCTTCATGGACCATAAATAATATCATATCTCAAGCTAAGGAGATAATCAACTCTTTTGAGCTACGTAATGTGTCTCACAATTATAGAAAGACAAACACTATTGCTGATTGGGCTGCCAACATGCCTATCCATGCTGATCACAGTATGAGTCGGAGAGGTGAGTTGGATCTTCCTCATGAGGCGCATGCACTCCTCATTTATGATAGAGTGCATGGTTATGAGGGAGTGATAAGTAATTATGACAATGCACTTATCAATAAAAAAGGCCATAATGATTCAAAAAGAGTGGCGCTTGAAGATTGAGCTAGCATTTAATACGGACAACTCTGTACATTTTGTGGTTGCCCATTTCTATTTGGAAGAAATTCCTACTCTGCACGTTGATCTTTGTTTCTACCCTATTTTGCGTGGTGAAGGATAAGAATTTTCAGTTTGTGGACACCATGGGAGAAAATAGGAAAATAATTGAGCTGCTTTCCTGTGATTAATGGAAAGATAAGTCAAAGGCCTAGGCTATTCTAGAAATAACTAAGATGACAAGGTATGTGGAGAGAATTGTAGGGAAAAACCCTACTATGACTAGAATTTTCAAAAAGAATTGGAAAGATGGTAAAATAACCATAGGAAGAAGAAAGGTTGAAACTGATGAAGGGATGATCGTGAAAGTTACTAGTATGTCGATGGAAGGCAGAAAATTTTACAGATACGAGAAGCTCACTAAAGATGCTATCAAGCGATTCTCGAAGGAGGAGTTTGAGAAAAGCAAGTTGGTGAAATCTGGCAAAACCTACTACTCTCCAAAAGTGATAAAGAAGTTATGGAGATGGATTCTATTTGCTATCATGCAATATGTTACACTTGATGGTAGATACTCTCATGTCTACAGTTATCACTTTTTGCTTCTGAATCATTTTTACCATAAAGACCTCGTGTCTATCCCTTTCTATTTGTTTAGCTCCCTTAACACTATCATTAAGGATTTTAGGGCTAACCCGGATAGTAACCCTACCATGCATGCAGGGTTAGTGTTGCTCTTATACAATCATGTCAAGGCTTCCTCTGTGCAACATTCTATCACCGAGCTCTCTAATTCAGATGATGAATCTGAGGACTCTGATGACAGTGAAGATAACGGGTCTGATACTGAGTGGGAAAATGATGTTGATAGGATTACCTTTGCTAAGGGTTCTACCAAGGAAAAGGAACAAGATTTGGCTTCTGTGTCCGGAAATAAGAAAGCTAGAAAAGGGGTTAAAGGAAAAAGAAGTAAGGTTCAAGAAGAGGAAAGTTGGCTTGAAGATGATGAAGATGAAGACAAGGGGATGGAGACTGATAGTGATTATGTTACCCCCCCGCCAAAAAAGAAAAACAAGCAGAGCCCTGTGGAATGATTCTCTTAATGTTTAACCCAATAGTCAGGACCCCAATAAATCTACTGATGATGTGGAAGAAGAGGGGAAGACTGTGAAGGAAGGTGATACTCTGCCTCCCAATCCTACAGATGTTAATGTGGAGACCCTGGAGAATTATGCCCCTGAGATCAACATTGACTGCAGAAATTCCCCTTTAACCATGCTGAATACCGCGAAGAGTGGGATTATGGAGTTCTGCAAGGTTATCAACTGGATCTATTTGGAGATCAACAATTTGAAGAATAAGTTGGAGGATTCTTCTAGGAAAGTGACCACCCTTGAAGTTGTTGGTACTAGTAAGCTCAGTACCCTTCCTAACTACCTGAATGAATTGACTAAAGCCATCAACAATGTTGAGGCTATCACTAGTGCATATGGCTCTCAATTCAAGGCTGTGGAGGATAGATTCAATGATTTGGAGAAGTGGGTTCTCAATCATGAGAATACCCTGAAGAAGATTGGATAACAAAGCCAACATATATTGAAAGCCTTTGTCGATAGCTTCAGTATGATGATCACCAAGCTGGAACAGGTCCAACAGGAAAAGAACACTATTGATACTATCGAGGATAAGGTGTTGATTCTTGAAGGGGGGACATCTGGCCATGGTAAAATAACTTGTGCTAGTACTAAGAAGATGATCCAGCATGCCAAGGAGCTGGAGGATTTGAAGAGTGTTGCTGCCTCTATGGTCATGCAACCGAAAGAAGCGGCAGAGCTTATCATAAATATTTCTTAGGGTTTGTTGTTCATGGTTGTCCCTTAGTTTTCTTTGTGTTGTCCCTCTGCCTTTTTTGGCTTCTTGTTGGCTTTTTGTCTTTTCTAGTTGTCTCTCTATTGTGTTTTGTTCTCTCTAGAAGATCTTTAATGCTCTATCTTTTGATTATCTTTCTGTAAAGAGTTTCCAGGCCCCTTCAAAACTTTCTTTTCACTTAATCAAAAACTCATATTTTCTAACATTCCCCCCTTAGTACAAATATGGTAGAAAAACATTTGCATGCTCCTTTGGACTATGCTTACCCCTGTGGCATGCCCATTCTTATGGCTCATGACCTTGATACAAAAGAAAGTCTCTCTTCTTCAATGGTTTTAAATAGTCTTACCACAAACCTTGACATGAATAAGAATCCATCAACTATTCAACTCGTGTGGTTTTCTAGATCCTCTCACAAACCCTTTCAAGATTCATGAACTAACTTACTTTGGTGCTTTTGTTCACCACTATGCTTGTACATCGGAAAAATTATAAAGAAATCAACATGCATATCACAAATCTGAAAACCCCGTACTAGAAAAGGTTTCACATTACATTCCATAAGAAAACAATGTTCATAATTATAGTCATTGTTATCGATTGCTACCACTTGATCTCGAATAGCATAGATAATTGCCACTGCCATTGGAAGTTGCCCTTGACTTTAGTCATTTTGGCACAAAATGGGAATGGAACATTGGTTATTATTCCTCCCCCCCCAACAATGTGAAATTTCCACTTATTCACACAACTAGGAATAGTGAAAAGCAAATCGGATTAGGCTGCATACTACTATCTGGATCTTGTTGCAGATGATCACCATTGATAATGAACATTGTCTTCCAATGAAGTACGACAGTAAGAGGACCTATGTAGTCATCGACTCTCCAATACAATCATTTCAACATTCACACACCATACTGAAAAGCTAAAAAAAACACATTGCATATTGTATGTATTTGTCACCATATCATGTGTGTGGCCCCGTCATTGATGACTGACAAGAGTTAATTGACTAGCCTCCAACCTTTGATGCCTCCTTCCTCCATTATGATGTGTTATACTTCATTCACCCAATCTTTTGAGAGTCCAAATCGATGGGCTCAAAAAGAAAAACTTTCAAACATACTTGTAAAACTCATGAGATAATAGGATGTCGAATTCAACTAAAAAATGCATCCTTTACAATAAAATTTTCAAAAAATCATCCAAAAATAAAAGACTTAAACTTTAAATGTTCTCAAATATTTCATATTTCCCCTTATTCCTCAACTCTATAATGATTTTTTTTTTACTCATGGCAAATTAATAATCTTTCACTGCCAAAGAGAACAAATAAAACTTACAAGGTTTCCAAATAAATTATCCACTAAGAAAATCACGTCCATCATCTCGTTGCTCTTCTTCTACAACAAACTGCTCACTAAATACTAAAAATATCATAAAAATATTTGGGTTTTATTCTACTATTCATCAACAATCTAGATTATTTTGAATTTTGAATTTTCATTCAATATTGAGCAAGATATTGCAGTTTTCTTGAACAGATAACAAAATAAATTTCTAGACACCCAACTCTGATACCATGTGAGAAAAATGGGCAAAAATTATTAAAGCTAAAGAAAATTTTTTGCACACATAATAATTTAACAAGAAGAAAACCTCTGGTTATAGCTCAAAAATACAATATGATCAAGTTTATAATATCATCGTATTGAATTTTACAATATTACAATAAACAACATATGAGGAGCATGTTCGAACCAAAGTTTGTAAGTTCCATGCTTGCTAGAAAGAACCAGCATGGAACCACATCCTTAGTATGCATTATTCACATTGGGTCAACACAGGTTAGCTTCCCACATGGACCATTCACCAATCCCTATCTCATTATACACTTATGGAATATCGAATTTGGTCTATTAAGACTGAAGAAGGTAATTCTCTTAGACTTTGAATATACCATAGCAACATAGGGTTATATTGCTATAGTCTCAATAGGTCGCCAACGAGCATTTCATGTCTTGTTGAAAAGCCAACTTTAATCGAAGACAAAAAAATTGTGTCATCAAGACTCTCGAAATGTTATATCGAACAGATGGGTTTCATCGCTAAGATCAACCCAATATCATACCGAATTCATCTTATTGGAGTGATATAGCCATGTTAGTGAGATGCATTTTATATCTAGTCGAAATGCCATGTTACACCGAAAAGACAGGGATAGCACAACCAGAATGCACACAACTTCCTTTTCAACCCAATAGTGCGATAGCCAACAAGAAAATAAAGTAACATTGGAAGGGTCCACGTGAACACATCAACATTAGGTAGAACCAACATGCAGTCGTCGATTGGATATCTACAGACATTACAAACAAAGTGGGCCCGACTACCAGAGAATGGAGATCGGCCAGAAATCAGAGGAACAAATAAGACTTCAACGTTTCAAATAGGATGCAATCACTTGACAAGAGATTTCTCACCATGGAGCCCACACACACTAACACAACTCGAGAGAACAAATCCTTAACTACCACATGGCATCACCAATCACAAAGAAGACTAGGCCCATACTCTAATGGCTTGATATGAAGGATCCAACAAATAGCTAACACATAAGCAAATGAGCAGTTGCCAATAGGAGAAGTGGGCTTGATTGTCAGAGATCGAAGGTTGGGAGATTAGGAGAATCTCGAACTTACTAACTTAGTGAAATATTTCCACATTTCCAGTTAAGCATGATCACCCGATAGACCATTTTATGCCGAAATCAAACTGCATCGGCAAGACTAATCACTTGTCACATCGAAAAGGGACTCTATCGACATAACATGTAAAGGCCAATAAGAGATGTTGAAAAATTTAGAATATGGTATTTCCATTCCAAAGGCCCAAGTTTATCAAGCAGATGTTGAAAATTTTTAGTATGGGCAATTGTAAGTTAGTTAGAACCCCCTAGAAATATGAAGAGGAATGTGATTCAAATGAAAAACCGTCACAAAGTCTAGAAGAATTGAAGAAGACCATCATCATCCTAAAAAATCAACTAGAAGAAGAAAAAATGATAGAAGTGGTGAGATCTCCAAAGATGACAAATGAAGAAGAGTGTGAGAAGTTGGTGTCTGAAATTGTTTCCTTGAGGAAGAAGTTGGAGAAATCCAATTATCATTTGAACAAAACCTTGAAGTTTGAGAAGATTGCTAAGATCCTAAATGATATTGTCAATAGTAAAAGATCTCTTTTCATTAAGATTGGTCTAGGTTTTGAAGAAAATCAGAAAAATGTGAAAGATGAACCAACAAATGGGACATATGCCTACAAATAATGTAAAATCATTTATTATTTTTTGAGGTTTGATTTGGACAATAGATCCAAGCAGTCCTTTAGTTGAAACACCTATCTTGTTATTTTGACCTCCATGGATAGCCAATGAAATGAGATATTTGGAGTGTGTGCACAAGTAGCATACATGTGTCTAGACTTGAGAATGATAGTTTTGATGCAAATTTTTAGGAATTAAAACCTAGGTCTATAGGGATTGATACCTTAGTATATATGGATGGATGAGAAGTGGACATGATCATCAAAGAGAAATGTCAAGATAAATAGAGGGGTCAAATAATAAAGTATATGCAACACTATCAAAATAGGAATGAAAAAATATAACAAATATGTTAGTATGTACCATTGAGAGAGAGAAGATATGAATTCAAGCATGTGAGAATATCAATGCAAATGAACATCAAGCTTCAACAGTAGAGGTATAACCAACAAGTTGTAGCCAAGAGGAAGGGAGTTTCATGTGTGTAGTATTGGGATTCAAAATTGTTTTCCCAAAAGGTTCATAAGGAAGCTAAAAAGTTGCACTCGAATGTAGGATCAATTCTATTGATATGTGAATAGTATGGCAAGCAAGAGTGGGTAGTTGTATGAAAAATTAACTATTTGAATTCTAAAAACTTGTGGGATGTTGGTTTGTTGTTCAAATGTTCACATGTCATGCTAGTATCATAAATAAAATGCTCAAAAATTGACAATTGAAGGAAGAGGTTGGGGTTGGGTTAAAATGGTCCCTAAAACATGCATCCCTATCACAACCATAGGAGAGTATCAATATGAAACTCATGGACAAGTGGTGTTAGTCTGTCTAAAAAAAAGAGATAGGCAATAACTAGTTTTATAGCAAGTGCATGATAAAAATAGTACTTCCATAGAAAACATAACCTCATCCACAGCATAGAAAGTCATGATTACATAAAAAATAGAAGGTCCAGAGCCACGATGATGGAATGTCTAGAAGTGGGTTAGTGAGATTAAATAGACATATCACTATGATGCTCAACCCCTAATCAAGATAAAATGAAAACAAGGGTAGATCCAAACCCTATCAAAACTAATATGATTAATGTTGAATAATAAAATAGATCTAAAACCCTAATAAAATGGCATCCCCTAAGGAAAATCCCTAGCGTGCACATAAATGTTTAATTCACCAAAAAATTGAATGGTTATATTCTTCACATAAATAAAGTATAAGTTGAATAAATAAATGCATACAAATAAACACAGTTAATTTGGATTAAAGAGTTGAGACTAGTCATGACGAATCATAGAAATTAAATGTAGGGAAATAAATAAAATTAAATAAATTAGATATATTGGTACTTAGTTGAAATTTTAATTTGGAAGGTTGTCTAAGTGCAAATGAATCCATTTGCCAAGGCTCACAATTTTTATCCTCTATCACTATCCTTCAATTATGTACAGCTCACAAGAATGACTCGGGAATTAACAAGCTATTGAACTTCAGTTGGCTTGATTTCTGACATCTATTAATGCATGAGGACCAATGGTGTTTACAAACACCATTGGAGAATTTTTTAAATTGTGAGGATCACGTTGATAATTAAACCCCTAGTGGACTGACTTCATGACTTCGAGAAAAATATCAAAGACAATAAATAAGCAAGTATACAATACACCAAGGACAATGTTCTTTGATAGATCGGTTATGATACTCTCATAAATACTCTATTAATAAAACTCTAGCATGCTCTTTTTGATAAATCGTAGATGATTTTCAAATGAGAATGAATGTCTTTAAATACAACAACCAAGCCTACAAATCAACAAAGTGTGTGTTAGATCATCTCATAATAGCTAGTGAAAGTGGTTAGAAAGGCAAGAATTTAACTTTTACATTTTAAAAGTCAATAGTTCTTATCCAAAAAAAAAAAATTCAAAAGTTAAATTATTGTCTTGCCAGCCACTTCAGTAGCCATTATGAGTTGATCTAATTTACAAAGTTTTAATTAAAAAAATATCTTACCTTGTCAACCACTTCACTAGTTGTTGTGAGCTGATCCGACACACATTTTGTGTATTTATGAGTTTGATTGTCATATTTAAAAATACTCATTCACTCATTTGAAAATCATCTAACAAATGTCAAAAGAAGCATGCTAGTGTATGATTAATAAAACATTTATGAAAAATATTATAACAAAATTATTAGAACATTTATTACAACACATTGTCCTATGCTTGTTGCCACTTGCTTGTTGTCCTTAAATTTTTTATTAAAGTCATAAAATTGATCCTCTCAAAATCTGATTATAGTAAACATGACCCTCACAATTTATTACATTCTCAGAAGAGTTTCTAAAAACTGTACAAATAAGACAAGCAAAGTTCAATAATCTTTTATTCTAATCATCTTCGATACAGTTAATCGAATCTGTGCTTAGGCTTTTGTGACAGATGATCTAATAGAACAATCAAGCCCACCTTTTCCATACTACAATAAATTTATTCGATAGAATACGATTGGTTAGAGGATGCATGAGATGTTCCACAAGATACTTATCCATCTGCTAGTGTTGGCCCACAAAATAACATACCAAACAATAATGGAGAATGGGCATGGATCATTTTGCTTCTAAAAATAAGATATCACGTTTTTCTTTTTGTATGGACCCAGCGTACACACATGGAAACAATATCAATGTGCACTTCTGCCCTTTTGAACGATCCAGTTATCTTAATACATGGTATTTAAAAGATGAAGTGAAAAGAAATAATTTCATTATAGAGAATTTGTACTCTCAATGTCGTTCCTTGCAAATTGGATACGCTCAATGTGCATCTTGAGATTGTTTCTACAATTTAAAAAATATCAATATCATATCTATGTGCACTTGGCATTTCTAAGGATCCCATGATCTACTATGAAAATCTCATCTACATCATTTATAAATGTTAAAAAGGCAATAATGAATGCTGACATTTCTGCTTCCTAGTCTTTTGCCAAGGTAGATGAAGATTTTGACTATGTTATTATCTTTATCTTTTGCGCAAACTATATTAATGTTTGTGATAGATTTTTGGATTTAACTACGTATGAATTTTTGTATCAACGTTTCCAGTCATGCTCAGTGATAATAAAATTTGAAGCATGTGTGATAGACCTATTTGTTGGTGAATGATAGATTATGTAATCCCTGCCAAAATACACTAGAGAAAATAAAGATACTAATGGAGATAAAAAATAAAATTAAATAACATCTAATGCAACACATAAAATCATCTATGCAATATAAATTAACATCAATTAAATTATAATCATTATGAACTTGAACATGTCACCTAAACTAATTACGCAAGCAGAATTAAACATAACATAATCTTCACTATCATCTCCCTAGGGTATCTCAACATCATTACTTACTCTATTAACATAGGCAATAACAATCTAACCTTTTCCATTATGACTCTTAACATCCTTAATTATTATTCATGCACGTATGCAATACACTTAGTATTTCTTATTCATTAACTATGCACATGCAACTCAATTACTTCTATCCTTCATGGCATGCAACCTACTTACTCATTAATCTAATATGATATGCTACTCTTTTCAATGCAAGACCAATCCTTTTTTCCTTAATACTTATGTTCATTTTATGCACCAAATCCAAATGTGCCTAAAACCCTTAATCATTTTCTATTAACATGATCTCTACTCTCCTACAATGATAATGCATAGACATAATTTTCCTTTATGATCCAATACTCCCATATCTACTCATGATTTCATAACTCTAGCATGATCATTTTCCTTTACATGATTCCTAAGTGCATAATGCAATAATCATGAAGTCCTTCTTTAACCAAACATCTTAAATGCTATACATGATCCCTTGTTTCTTTCTAACACATCCATAAATATAAATGTCATTATCACATTCACAATATCATTTATCAACTACAAGTCCTACACTACAACAATCCTACTTACATAAGCTCTTTTCCACTTTTAATCTACAAGCTCATCTAACAATCATACATACATGTAAAGATAAACGCATACAATTTATACAATTACATTATTTCCATAAGCTAGGCAATATTCAATTACTTTGAGATGCACCCATCTCTTATTCTACTACTATAGTTGTAACTTCATTCCTCATTAACTAAAATAATCTATATCATTTCCTTAAGGTTAACTATTTAACTTACCAACTACCCATTCATTCTTACAATCTAGAAGTATCCATTTATCAAGAATATCAACCTTTCAATGAGAATATTCATTCAATATTTGCATATACAACCATAATCAAAGATCATCCTATTACAACGCAATTATTACAATCCATTACAACATTTAAAGATTTCATCACAGTACAAGTCCTAATACCTATATCTAGTAAATGAAGGTTAATTAGCTACATTTACATTATCATCTTTATTACCATATCAAATTTCCTATTCTTTTCTATCTTAAACATGAACACAAATTCCTATTACGTGATCTTGATATCAAAACTCATGAATCCCCTTACGAACTATTACAAGATAATATACAACATATTCATTAACATGAATTGCATTCCGTTTCAAAGATAATTTACATTTCGATACATCTCAATATCCATCTCACAAATTATAGACCCATTTCCTAAACATCATCTACTACATAATTACATGACCATTTCAACAAGAGCATAGCTCTCCTAATTACAAATTCTCATCTACAACTTCTACAATATGATTACATTACATAATTCATGATATTAATTTCATTCATCCACTACAATAATCAATCATAAGCTGCAATGAAGAAGAATCCACATCCACACATATGAATCCAATGAGAACATCCCAATGGTAGAAAGACATCAACCACTTGACCATGTGGAACCAAAGGAACCACCCCCCATGCTAGGAGATGACACAAGGTCCCAACACACACTCTAGCCCTAAGCTGACACCAAACTACCAAGGAGACCCACAACTCAAGTATCACACCCACACAAACACAACATCCAATCACATGGTGAACTCAAATAGAAACTCCCAAAGGCATAACAAGAGACAAGGCATAAATGGAAATCAAGAAAATGACACATGTAGGAGTGGAGTGTCATCACATGCTATCCTCCAAATATAAACACACAACCCTTCAAGTCATAACCCCGATAGACATGTGGATCCATCTCAACCTATGAGAGAATCAAGGGAGATTGACTTTCCACCGCAATGGCCTTCCCAAGATTATCCTAAAACATCCTCCCTAGGATCAAGCCTTGGGGCTCAACTATTAATTATCTTTATTAGGTGAGTCCTAATTACCCAATCCATGTAATTCATTATTATGTTATCACTTGTTTATAATAAGGAAAACTTCCAATGTGCCTTGGTGATCTAGACATGAGGCTTATCAACTCACTGCCTATCTCTCACGATCCCGATCATCACATGGAAGCCCGCTCCTTCTAGCATGTTCCAAAACAACAACAATAATAGTGAGGCTCCAATTCAACATTCAAGAGTGATCCATAACTACATCAAAAAAACATGAAGCATCCATAACAATCCAATGCCAACAACAACAATAAACCAACAATGAGCCTCATATAAAAATAGTGCTGCAAAATCCATATCAAAGTCAATCAAAATCTGCCATAATCGTGAAATGAACATCAACTTATTGGCCAAGAGAAATAAATAAATTCTCACAAAATGTCTTATCAACATGATGGAGATGCACAAAACCTTTTCAGCATGTCTTAAGAACATACTGAAGCTTAAAACAACAAATAAACATCAAATCTAACAAAACTCAAAAAATGGAAAAACATCAACAGATCTCAAACAAAGTCTTTGGTACAAGGACAAATTGAGAAAATTCATCACAAATAGTCAAAACTAAGCAAAACTCATAAACAAGGCAGCTTAGCACATTTGCACATTTCTGCAGTGCATATGCAACATTCTGCAATGCATATGCAACATTTTGCAGCGCATATGTTAAAAGTTTTAGCTCATATGTTAAAAGTTTTAGTGCATTTGTTAGACAATTCCGACAAGAATATAAAATCATATAAGTAACAAATTTTTTTAAATAAGGGCTCAAAAGAGACGCCCAAAACAAACAAAAAGGATGACATAATCACATATCTGAACCATAGACAATAGGGAAAGAAAACACAAAACAAACTTCACGGCTATAAAACCCAAAACTCAAACACAAAGACTCACATAGAGTCTCATATGACTAATAAATCATACAAACATCATCACAGGCTCAATAAAACTTGAGGGAGATAAACTATAAGCATAGACAATCCATATTGCACAACAATGGAGATTCTCAGAGGAAATCTTCCTTATGACAATGCCAGATGGGAAGAGTTCTCTAAGAACTCCCAAACAATATAGTTCCCAAACACAAACAATTTGGATCTTTACCAATGCAAATCCAAATCATAAACAATAGCAACATATAGGAGGTCAAGCACCGAGAGACCAGAGAAATCTCAGATAAAGAATTTTCACAAAGCCGTGCTCTCACGACAACACTATTTTCCCAAAAACTATAGAGCAAACAATGTAATATATAATTTAAATGAAATAATTATTTCCAAAACTATAGAAAACTTTATAAATTCTCTTCCCAAAACATGACATGCGAACTATTTTGCAAACATGGAGAAGACATTGAAGTAAAATAAATATGCAAAGAGAGAGATCCTCCAACCTTGGATTTGAAGTGATGGTAAGGAAATCTGAAGAAGCACCCACAAAAATCCAAACAAACTCCAAGCAAGAATCCAAGCTCCCAAAACAAGTTGCAGAAGAAAAATCCTCAAGAATGGTAACCCGACACAAAGCTCAGGCTGCCGAATAAAAGAAATTTATGAAAAACCCTAGCCTCCAAAAACTGACCAATTGAAATAAACCAAAATAATATAAAAATTACCTAAACAACCTATATTATATTTTATTTCCCCAATACACATACAACGAATAGAATTTAACAGTAGGTAGAAAATAATAATAAACTCATTTACCCTTGTAACAGGAGAAATAGCTAAAATAATATAAAATATTACTCACCAAGTAACAAGAGAAATATAATAAAATAACACAAAGTATTATTTACCAATGCACAAATAATAATATCCATGCCCTATTAAATATTATGGGCTAATAATTAAAATAAAGCCAAATAAATAAATATTAAGTAACCAAGGCTCAATAAATAAATTAAAGCCACCAAATTAATCAATGTTAAAATATGAAAGCACTAATAACACGTATCATCGTAAGCATCTAAAATATTAATAGAGTCAGCACATAGTATAATACCATCGAATATTATCATAAAGCAAACTAAGCTACGTCAATAGGGTCTATAAATGTACAAGGAAAAGGATGAGTCGGGTTGGGGCACTACAGATTACTTCCACCTAGCTACAATAACCTTCTATACTTGGAATCTAAAAAAATTGATCATTCCCATGAGAACCATGAAGCTACTCTTGTATTTCGCAAGCTTTTCTTTGGATCAAGCTGAAACAATTGTTGAATATAAATGGCTCACCTATGGGGACCATGGTCCCCATTCCTGTTTTTGAAAAAGGAAGAGAGTTTTATTTAAAGGAGCACTCCATAATATTCTGGCATTATCTGTAGGAAAACAAGATTCCTTTATTGAGAGTAACTCCACGGGTCCACAAGAAGCACAATGTGACGTCGAGGCTTATACTGCAACTAAACAAGAGATAATTTAAAACTTTAGGAGTTTATTATAGAAATTATGCACCCTCCTATCCTCTTTTACATAAATAAATATAGTATCAACAGTGCCCTTTGCATGTATTATACTCTACCTCTTAATGCAATAGAGTACAGGTGACAAGATAGTTGCACCATTGTTGTGACAACATTTGATTTGTATGCATATTTATCTACCCCTCAAAATACAGGACAATAGAGAGATGGCACAATTTCCATTCATCTCATAGAATTTATTCAAGAATTCCACAAAACTTATGGAGAGAGAAGTTCAAATACTTTGAAACAATATACAAACCTAATGAAGAAAAGTGACCTTTTCTCAAACATAAATAACATCAAATAGTAGCATCAAATGGGATACATTACTTTCACATCATCATACATTTTATACTCTCAAGAAGAAGAGATAGACAAAATGATTCCAAATGGTATTTGATGAGATAGAAAAAAAAACTTACAAATTTCATTGGTAGACCACTTAATGTAATTGACATCTTGATTTTGCAGTTGTAATTTGGCCTTGTAAATGAAAAACTCCATAAAAAAACCATTCAACATTCCAAAAATAATATATGAAGAATTAACCTCATCTTTAAGAGTAAATTATGCATACAACACCTTGTGTCCTATTATTTATATATTTTTCATCAACCAATCGCCAACCTAGTGAGTGAGGGAAGCTACAACATTAAGATTGTATCCACCTCAAAAGCAAGATATCCCTTCCATCCCATCTAATGAACCTATTTCATAATATATCCCTACTCCACCCCATGATCCTAAGCCTCTATAAGATCTAACCATGACTATTCAAGAAATGCCTATCAAAGTATCCAAAGTTGCTCATCCAAAAGCTTCATCCATCTTTTAAGTCATCCATTCCATTATATATCCTTCATCCTATCCAAATGTGTTCCACCTCCTTTTCTTTGATTTTGATTATCCTATCCCTATCCTCCATTTGATATGCTTTGTCCTATCCAAGTCTTCTCACCTCACCTTTGATCTTGATTTATCTTTTAGCTTTCATATCTAGCTATCCATTACAATCTTATTGAAACCACCCTACAAGATGAAGGCCAAAATTCATAAGGTCAAATTCGAAGTCAAAACTCGATCTCCCCTTAATAAAGCTTCATCTATTCATTCTATCTGACCATACCTCATCCCTAATTGGGGGAATCCTCTTAATTTATTCATGGGAGTGGATCTATATTATTATCTTGAGAAAAACAAAATCACAAACAAATATCCATATTTGAAACCAAAAGAAAAAAATGAGACCAAAACTTTACACTTCATGAGACAAGATATTGAGCTTTCACAAAAATCATAAGTGAGAGACCTATCTAGCTATTTACGCTTTGATGGATGTGTCCTTCCTATCTTAGACACTATTTATCCACATTGATATTTTTTTTTGGCGAGATATACGTTGGATGTTAACTTGTTTGTCATTTGGTCCTTTTGATTGCTGATTTATCTTTTGAATCTATTTGCATTTATCATTTTATCTTGATCCTCAAAGCTTTGATATTTTTATCTTGATCCTTGATCTTTTTATCTTAATTTGTGACTTAATCTTTGATCTTTGATCTTTAATCTTTCATCTGTTTGCCTTTTGATATTTTATTTTGACCTATTCCAAGGAAGCTCATGGAAGCCTTGGGCATGGTATCATGGTGGAGAGTGAGGAATGGGGCATGATCTTTTCTTGTATGAGCATCTTGTGGATCTTTTCTTTTCACCTATTTTGAGAAAGCTCATAGAAACCTCGATCTTGATATCATGTTGGAGATTGAGGAATGGGGCGTGGTCATGGTTTTATCATTTTTCTCATTATTTTTATCATTGATGTTTGATCTTGATCATTGTTCTCTTATATGTTGTTTGATAAAATTCTCAATGATGATAAAAATCATAACAAATAACAGAAGGCATATCCACCCATCTTTCATATCCTATCATGTCCTATCTATCTTGCACATCCCCCATCTATTCCATTATACATTTATATTCTTCAATTTGTATTTGACTAATGGGCTAACTTGCATATATTTTCATCTAGTTAATATACA
The DNA here is from genome assembly GCF_030272615.1 of Cryptomeria japonica. Taxonomy (NCBI): domain Eukaryota; kingdom Viridiplantae; phylum Streptophyta; class Pinopsida; order Cupressales; family Cupressaceae; genus Cryptomeria; species Cryptomeria japonica. The sequence goes on along the minus strand of NC_081412.1, from coordinate 453,401,902 downwards.
CATCTCTTGCACACATATCACATCTCTTTTCGATATTTTAAGCCTAAATATATTTTTTTGGCCAATTTGTTAAGGGGGCATCCATTCTTAGGTGTGTGCAATAAGTTCAATCATGTTTTTTGCCCAAAAGGTGAAAGTCATTTCCCTAATTTTCAGAATTTCCCACATTTGACCTAAAAATTTAAAGCACTTAGAGATTGAATTTTAAAAAAATTCAGTAATATGAAATGTAGCACTTAGAGTCTATTTTCAAAATATGTAATTTATTTTAATACCTAGATAGTAGAAATTGACCTTCAAAAAGGATTTCTAAAAACCATTGTTTAAAAATGTTTGTTTCAGGACCATATCATGCACATGTACGACCACCAGTTTTTTACCTAAATAAAAAAAAATTGATCCCTCTTGGGAAAAGGTCTATAAGACATTGAAGATTGATGTGGATATTTTTTTGTAATTTTTTTATTATTTTTTATTACCCCTAATTTCTATTTTAAAAACTCCTCATGTACGCCCACTATAATTAAACATAAACATCATTTTTTTTTCATTTTTAAAAGAAATCTGCGTAAATTGGTGTCATATATTTTTTTCAAAAAAATGTAAAAAATAAGTTATTAATTAAATTAGAAAAATATGATATTTAAAGTTTATGGACCAAATTCAATACAAATTAATTAAAAATAGAAAAATAATCAAATCTTTAAAAAAAATCATATTTGGAATCTACACAATGTAATCTCTTATGGGTTTTAATTTCGTTTAATAATTCTATAAAAAAGGCATCAAACATATGCCAGAAGTCAGTATTTTCATATTCACATAGTCCAACCTTGTACTTTCAAGTCCAAGGCTCAGGTTTGAGCATTCTAGGCCTTTCCTGACCTGAATCCCAAGGCATAGGGTGGGGTGGGTTTTGAAATTTTAAATAATGGGACCCCTTTATTTTTATATGGGGGCCCATTACAAAAATAGTCATTACTGTCATTTTTTGTTAAAAAAATTGATAAAATATAATGATCTGATAGCTTCTCATTGGGATTCATACTGCTGACAAAGAATATTAAGGTTCAATTCACCTACTGTTTGAATTTTGAAGTTGAATTCACCTATTATTAGACTTTTGAAGTTGAATTAACCTATTGTAAACATAAGTTTAAAACAACATAAAAAGACAAAGGAAGGTCATGACATCTGAGGAAATTCAAGCACATGGAGAGGAGGCAAAATGAAAAAGATACAAAAGAGAAAATATCATGAATTAAAAAATATTGAAGCATCCAGTTCAATGGTTCTTAAAGATGAGAACATCTAAGAGACCATGATGAATGTGACAAATACATATATGCTACAAATATCAAAGAGGTCAATATGGAAGACAATGTGATTATAGAAACAAATTCAGGTGTGTCTTTAGATCAAACTTTTGATGGCATGCAAAATGTTACTATTGGTGCAATTCTTGGTATGTCATCAAATCCACATAACTATACTGATATTCAAACTAAAGATCTCAAAGAAGTTGGTTATTCATTGGATGACATAAATTTTATTCCTGAAGAGAAAGAAACAAAAGTTGAATTTAATGATTCGCCACCTTCTCTAAATGAACATGAAAATATATTTTTTAATATTGAAAGCAAAGTGTTGGATAATCTTCATGGTTTATTTTTTTGGAGGCAAATTAGAACACATGCAAATAGGTTGTATAGACAGTTTTTTCATAATAAAAAGCTAGAATTTCAATGTCAACTTATGTTACAATTATTTTTTTGTAGTTTGTCTTTTCTTGTTGCTTAATGATATTATCTTCTAAGGATCTTTTGTAAAGGGTTTCAGGATCCCTTCAAAACGTTCTTTTCTCGTAATCAAAAACTTATGTTACAATTAATGAAAATGCGAAAAACTGATGAAAAAGTTAGAAATTTATATTAAACTTAAAAATAAAGGTAAATCATTTAAAGAAGCTAATCTATCATTGCTAGTTCCATTTATTCTATTGGAAAAATAAGCTGATCTAAAGATAAGAATGTGGCACGATGAGTTATAACAACTATTGTTATTAACAAAACAACTTCAAATAAGAAGATGTTAAATAACATTAGTGGATATTTTAATTTAGATTGTAAAAATTTGGAAAGGTAAGAGAAGAGTTTCCATTGAAAATTATCCAAATAACCACTGTTGGAGTTTTAGTGGTAGACTCCCAAGGTCCAACATGAAACTAAATGTTGAAACTAAATCAGTTTTTGAGAAATATTGGCATGATAATACAAGAGTGTCATCTAATTCTAGAGATGTCTGGAAGTTAAAGTTGGGGCCAAAAATTTGTGATCCAAAACATCTTTTAGATACGACTCAAACTAAATTTTATAAAAAATTCTTAGTTGATTCTATGGTAGCAAGTGTATGCATTAGTCAACTTAGATCATTTGATAAATACAAACCATGGTATGTAAAAATTAATAAGAAAGACTCTCTTGTTGCTGTAAAAATCGTGTTCAATTTCGTTATCATTATGATGTGTTTTGATATATACATTGTACATTGCATACTAACAAAATTGTGCAGGAATGTGGTATATTTTATATGCCACCTCAAACTATCAAGGAGTTTATAGCAAGTTGTTTTTCTATACTATGTAATGAGAAATTATTTTTTTCAAATGAATGTATTTTCTATCATTGCAATATATGTGGCAACTTTTCATTGTTAGGTGAATGTTTGCATGAAGATATTTTGGACAAAAATCAGTTGATGTCAAAATATTTAAAGATGTTGAGCATTCCCCAAAGGATGGAAAGGTTGGGAAACGTGTAGATTTGATCATAAAAAATTTTAGTGTGCATGCATTTATCAAACAATTTAAGAGTTAGATTGTTCCTAAATATGTGAAACACTTCCAACATGCTTGATGACTTGATACATAGTTTCACATATGCAAGAAAACATTTCCAGATGGAGCAATACTATTAGTTGTTGATTTCATAGAAAATTATGCTCTTGCACGTTAAGAAGAAATCCAATCTCAATATTATAATTTAGTGCAAGTAGTAATGTTTGTTTGTATAGTATATAGACATGCACACGATAGTACAAAAGATAATAGAAAATTTTTGAGGGAACACCATTTCTATGTGAGTGATAATTGATTAAACTCATAAAAGTTTGTTCAGTATTTCTTCAAGGTATTTTATGACACTCTAAAGGAAATAAATTTAGATGGAATGACACTTCATATGATTAAATAATTACATAGGACAGTTGAAAAATGCAAGAATGTTTTATTGGCCGCTAAGTAGGGCTCATAAGAGAAATTATGTCCAACATATTGTGAGGAAAATGGGAAAAAATTATAGTAGCTAAATAGAATTTTCTGCACACATAAAAATATTATATTTTATTCTATACTTTTTTCAATGATACAAATTACAAATATATAATATGAGATATAACTCGTATAACAACTCCACTAACGTTTCACACTAAATCTAGGTGGATTGTTCAACCACCTTTATTCTCTCCCTTCTTTTCTCTCTCCTAAATCTCTTCATGAGTTGTATAACCAACTCACTTACATTATTATGCTCACAATAATATAACATTTTCATCACACTCCATATATATATAAGAGTCTACTCCTATATTCAAAAAGAGATTATCTCCACAAATCCCTATTTAGTTGTGATTGTTACTCACATAACAATACACAACTCAAATAAAACCATAATATCTATTATTATTAATATAACAATAATATTACTAAATACTAACATTTACATGATAATAATTAGTAAATAATTTTTATTTACCCACATACATGAGCACTAACTCATATTTCCTAACATTCCCCCCCTTAGTTTGAACATGGTGGAAAAACATTCACACACTCCTCTATGGCATGCTCACCCTTGTGGTATGCCCATTCTTGGTGCTCATGACCTTGATAAGAAAGAAAGTCTCACTCCTTCAATGCTTTTAAATAGGCTTACCACAAACCTTGACGTGAACAAGAATCCACCAATTTCCCAACTTGTGTGGTTTTCTAGATCCTCTCACAAACCCTTTCAAGATCCACAAACTAACTTACTCTAGTGCTTTTGTTCACCACTATGCTTGTACATTAGGGAAGTTATAAATAAATCAACTGCATATCAGAAATCTTAAAAACCCATACTAGAAAAGGTTTCACAGTGCATTCCATAAGAACACAATATTCTAAATTGTCTAGTCACTATTATCAATTGCTATGACTTGATCTCAAATTGCATAGACAATCGTCACTACCATTGGAAGTTGCCCTTTACTTTAGTCATTTTGGCATAAAATAGGAATGGAACATTGGTTATTATTCCCCCTCACAATGTGAAATTTCCACTTATTCACACTGATGGACTTATAAAGGACTGAGGGGGGGTGAATCAGTTACACCAAAAACAATACTACTTTAAACACTAACCGATAGATATACTTAACAAGTTTGCTATAAAATATGCATGCAATCCAAAATGATATAACATCATCCACAATAAGTAAAACAACCACCATAACACAAGTGTTTATACGTGGAAAACCCAAATGGGAAAAACTACGATGAGATGGGACTCACAAGTTAACTATCTGCAGTAATAGATAACTGACCAGTTAAGATCTACAAAAAGTTGCTCTTCTAGGAGAGAATCCTATTAAAGATCCCAAAGCTTAGTTAAAAGTTATACCCTATAAAAGGTAGTACCTTGTAAGGACTAACCTCGGTAGAGGATTTCTAAAACCAAACTAATGGATCACCTGGTTAGAGGATTTGTACAATGAAGCTTGTTAGAGCTTACCCGGTTAAGGGATTTGATTGTTGCAGTGATTAGAAAACAACAGGTGGTGTGATCTAGTAGTAGCACAACTTGCTTGAATAGATCCTCTTCTACGCACTCAAAACTTCATTACCAACATACTCTGCAACTTAACACTTCTCCCTTCACATCAAATCATCTCATAACATATCTCCTTCACTCATACAAAATAATTCATTGTGATGTCGATATATCAACTTTTAGATTTCATGTTGGCCTCTAGAAATCATATCACAATTTCCTAGGTGCAGTGTATCTAGTCAAACAATCATAACTCGTCACAAAAATACCGCCAAAAATTCTCGGTAAAGATAACTCATCACATAATCAATGAATACCAGTTGGAGTTAAACATACAAACCATTTGTCCTTTGATTCTCCTTTGATAATCTCCACTGGATCTTCAGGTTGTCGTCGAGTTATGTATATCCATATATAAGTACACATTGGTTGTCTCCATGTATATACTAGTTGTCACCATATACCGGTTAGATATAAACTTCTAGTATACCAGTTGTAATATAAACAACTTTGAAGTCACACCGGTAGACAATATGAACATATGTGTGTGTATGCGTTTCATCAATGACAACATATGAAGTTATTCATTATAATCATCATCAAGCCAACAATCTCCCTGTTTGGCATTGATGGCAACACTTAGAAAATTTTACAGCAATACCGCTAAGTGTTCTAACAAAAACAAATTGTACACACACACACAGATATTATATATATATATATATATATATATATATATATATATATATATATATATATACTCCCCCTTACTACATACAACATGCAAAATATTCACAACACACATACATATTTCTACTTCCCCTTTAACAACAATGCCAAATTGAAAAGAAAAATACATATATATATATAGAAAAAATTGTATCAAAATGTTTTACATATTCAAAAACTTGAAAAATTTGAATCAAAATGTATGCAGTGTGATCCTTAGAAAAATGTCACTAAAGTTTCTCTTCAATTGAGAAAAAGCATGTTCCCATGTCTTCGACAAGTTCTCAGTGATCTCAATTGTGGTCAAAATCTAATTATAGAACACTTCCATTGAATCAAGTGTACATGTTTTTGTAGTAGCCAAAATTGTTTCTGCATTCTTGTAGGCTCTTTGCAATATGTCCACTTGGGGTCTGAGTAGATTCTTCAATTCCTTCAAGGATCAGAGTCTTTTTTGCCTTTTCAAAATCCTAGGTATCTAACTTGTTTTGCAAATCATCCACAGATTTTCCAAAAGCAAAAATAGAATCTTGTAGTGGTACATATGCATTGCATATCTTCTCTAGCTCTTTCTCTATTTCAATTTGCCTATTATTGATATCAGAATAAAAGAATGAAACATTAGAATTAGATGAAAAAAATTTCCTTCCTATTTCAATATCTTTTCTTAATAAATCTTTATTAAGAGATAGAGAAATTTTTCCTGTATCAATCTCTTTCATAAGTTTCTCTCCACGCTTCTTCATGTAACTCTTCTCAGCATAAGTTTGCATTGCTTCTCCTAGGGACTTAAGTTAGTCAAATGCATCAGCAACCAATTGACCAAGTTTGCAAATAGGAGTTGTCAAATTCCCTGTAGCAGTTTTCGGTAGTAGACTTGTCAGAATATCCATAAGATTTTGAATGGTTTCTACTTCCATTCTCTATTCTTTAAGTCTCTTCTTGTGTGCCCTAGATTGCATGACAATTGCAATCTTCATCATTTCTGATGCACTCATATTATCAACAACTATAGGCCATGAAATGCCTAATGAGTCATCATCATCTTCATCAGTCTGTTGTATGACTAATGATTTTACTAGTTCAACAGATGTTACCTTATTAATCTTTTCTTTCTCTTGTTCTTTCTTTGGTTCCTGTTCAGAAATTTGTGTATCAACTTTTTCATCAAATTCCTTCTGAGTGGCATGTGAAACTGGTGGGAGTTGGGGTTTCACTGGTTGTTCCTTGGTTGGTGGAATATCCACTCCTGGTTGAGTTGTTGGTATCTCAACTGAAGTAACCTATGAGTTTGAAATTGTTGGTAGCTGCATATCTAGTGCAGTAACATTTCCAGATAGATCTATTTCTTCTTGAATATCATCAACAAGCACAACTCGTTGGGAAATAGTGTCATCCTTCTTCTTGATAGGATAGACAACATTAGCTTGCATAATTTCTTCCTCATCCATTTCAAGTACATCATTGGTATCTTTCTCATCCTTAGAAGAATGTATAATTTCTTGCATCCACTGGATATTACAAGCAATCTGATGAGTCTCAGTTTCAACAGTTTGCACCTTTCCACCAAGTAGCTTCAACCTTCTTGTCTTGAAAGCAAAATGGACTTTGTACTTATCAAGCAATTCATTTAACTCATCCTTTGATAAATCAGAAAAATATTGCACAAATACATCATCTATAATTTATTTTTCTTTCTTCACAGCTTCCTCCCATTTATTCAAAAGAATAGTATGTAAGGAATTAGAAATATCCTTTTCAAGATCATGAGGTAATCTATTGTAATGGCACAAATAATTGATTACCTGTTGAACAATTTGATCCTTATGATCTTCATTGAATGAATCAAAATGATCTTTGACATTATCAAATCTGTTTCTTCCTAATGTCTTCACCATTCTCTCAAAATTAGTCTTAGTCTTGAAATTTAAGACATTAATAAGCACAGTTGCCTTTGGGACTTCTTTCACTGGTTTGGCTGCTTTACTAGTTGCTTTCACTTTCTTGGGTTCCTCCTCAGTATCTGTACTTTCAGATTCTTCTTAGAGAATCAGTTTTCGACCTCTTTTATTTGATGCAGTCTCCTTATTTACATATACTTTAGGTTTCGGTTCCTTTTTAGTTTGGACACTTCGTATCACTCTAGTACTTTTTATTACCGGAGGTGCTTGCTCAGCCTTCTTCCTCTTACCTTTACCACTTATGGTTGGAACACTACTGGTTTTAGCTTTTGCAGTTTGAACTTCAACTGTATCCAATCTTGCCTTTTTTTTTCCATTGGATAAGCCAACAGGTTATTGGCATAACCGATCAATAAGTCATAATTGACTTCATAGCTCATGTCTTCTATTTCATCTTCTCTAGGCTCAATAGCCTCCATCAAATAGAAATCAATGGTGACTGTGAAAATGATGTCCTTAGCAAAAAATTTCACCACATCCTCAGGTAGCCTTACCCTCATACTCATTTTCTTCTAAAATTCATTGCAGTAGAGAAGGTGTTCCTCATAGCCTTAATGTTGTTCTTAATCTGGGTAGTTACCAGTAGATCCTTAGACCATTCAAGATCACCAATTCCCGGTAGGAAATTCTGGAAATAAAAGAATATACCAATCAACAACTACCAAATTTAAACTTTTGACTATTATCCTTCTTGATAGATTGAAGATTCAACATTAATTGGCTCCTTATGGCCTCACATAGGTCATAATTAGAATTTTCAACTATCATTTTATAAGTAGTATGCACTGCTGCAGATGGTACACTATTCATTCTACTGGAATAGAATATCTAGTAGCCTATAACCATAGCTGCCAACTTAACCGTTGGGTCCTTGATGTTATTGACAGAAAAAGCACGCCCATCAGAGATTGATGCAGTTGAAGTGTTTACTATCTCTTTTGAAATTCGCCTCAGCTTAGGTACTTCACCGGTTGAGTAAAAACTAGTTACTACTTGAATAGCCTCCTTGGTTATAGTGTGAGTCCTTTCCAAATACATGTTTTCCCCATGAACACGACTCGGAATAATTTGGATATGTTCCTCTTCAAAATTTTCAAGAAAATAAGCTGCATTATGAAAACCTTTCTCATAAACCCTAATATACTCGGGTTGAATCTTTCCGTTTTCATCGCAAAGGGATTTCAACTAAGAATATATTGACAATGATCCTAAATCCTCAATTTTGCAATCAATGTAGCTAGACAAATCTCCTTTCACTACGACATTGTTAGGAACTTGAGATAAAGCATTATAAGACACAATTCGTTCTAACTTCACAACCTCCATAGGTTCAGATGTGATCATCAATTTCTCTATTGGTTTAGAAGATGATGTCATTTCACTAGATTCAAAGCAAGATTTTTCAAAGAAATACCTTATTTTACGTGCGCTGCCTCATTTACCGATTGATTACTCAAGTGCACACCAATTCAGTCTTCACTAACCTTCAAATCATCTTGATCACTTAAATCATGATACGACTTCAACTAAAATCAGCTAGCAATCCTTTCTTTTCTCCGCAAGTGCTCAAAAATTCTTTCTCGAATGCATTAGGGTAAAAATAACAAAGTAAAACTCATTTTTATCCTATTTACCTACTGCATTAAATGATCACCTGTTAGCATTACAAACCCTAATTATACTGCTTAATGATACATACAATATTGACAGATGTAAAAGCGGTTGATAACCAATTGATAGAAAGTTATCAAAATTTCATGCATTTAAACTCTCTTACCACTCATTCTATTCAAGGGGTCTGGAAATAGATTTACCGTTATGCTCCCCTTAGCCATATTGAAAGGCTCAATTCATCAGTGCAGGATTCTCCACACTGGGTGAAGGATTAGTTTCTTCTCTAGGTAAACATCACTCTTCTTCTTCCATGTTTGATTCATTTCTTCTCCAGTTTCTTCAATATTGACCTTCTGCTTGCCTTTCTGATCTTTAGAATGATTAACTGATTTGTTCTTTCTGGATCTACAAAAAATTTCCATGTGTCCCGGTTAATGACAATGATAGCAGGCCATTCTAGATGATCTCCAAGGTCCTGCATTGCCTCTTCTAGTTCTCCTTCTACAATTCATAGTCACATGACCAAAATTGTTATAGATGGTGCAAATGACATTTGTTACCTTTTCCATCTCAAATGGACTAAACCGGTTGACATAGGGTCTTTGCTAGTTCATGTTACCTCGGTTATCATAATTTATCATTTGGTTGCCATTTGATCTTGGATTCATATGCAATACTGGATTATTTGCTTCATATCTGCATTCAACTGATCTATGTCCATACATTTTGCATGTGAAATAATGACCTTCAAATTTCTTGGACATATACCTAGTATTTGTATTGTAGCTTGCATTTCCATTAGGTTTGTTTCTACACACATTTGCAGTATGACTAGGTTTATGGAAAACAAAGCAAATAGGTTTTAAAACCTTCTTACCAGTAGGCTTTTTAGCCTTAGGAGCAGTTTTGTCCTTATGAGTGTTTCTCTTGGTACTAGGAGATTCTCCTTTCTCAAATGTGTGAAAACCAAGTCCAGAGGTATCACCTTTTATCCTTTGTGATTCAATTTTCTCATCTAGAAAGGTGGAACTTTTGTTGAACTTTTCCAGTTTCCCATTCATTTTAGTGAGCTATCTAGTAAGATCTTCATTATGTTTTGACAGAGTCTCTCTCAGAGATGATGCCAATTCAAGATCTAGTTGTAAGGTCTCTTTTTCTTCTTTCTCTACATTTCAATGCTCCTTCAAAGTATAATTCTCTTGTTTGATCTTGGCAATCTCATGATCTATTTCATTGATGAGAAATTTAGCAGTTCTCCTAGCTTCCAATTCTTGACTCATGCGGATAGTAAGGCCTTCTAGCTCTCTCCTCATATTTAGCTTTTCACTGTTTAGTTTTTCAACTTCCTCAGCTAAAGCATCAATATTGGCCTCATCTGAAGAAATATTATCAGATATTTCTAACAGTTGTTCAATTGGCTCTCTCCTTTTGACTTGAGAAGATTTCAGTTTGACCCTTAGGGTTTCAAGCTCAATTCTACTAGCTTCAAGCTCTCTAGACATCTCAAAGTAGCTCATATCCCCCATCATGGCTTTAGGGTTTCCTTTCAAGTGATTAGGCTTTAAATAAGTTAGGCTCTGATACCAATTGATGGACTTGTAAAGCACTGAGAGGGTGGGTGAATCAGTGACACCAAAAACAATACTAGTTTAAACACTAACCGGTAGATATACTTAACAAGTTTGTTAAACAATATGCATGCAATCCAAAATGATTTAACAACATCCACCATAACACAAGTGTTTATATGTGGAAAACACAAATGGGAAAAACCATGGTGAGATGGGACTCACAAGTTAACTATCTGCAATAATAGATAACTGATCGGTTAAGGTCTACAAAAAGTTGCACTGCTAGGAGTGAATCTTGTTAAAGATCTCAAAGCTTAGTTAAAAGCTATACCCTGTAAAAGGTAGTACCCTGTAAGGAGTAACCTTGGTAGAGGATTTCTAAATCCAAACTAATGGATCACCTAGCTAGAGGATTTTTACAATGAAGCTTGTTAGAGCTTACCCGATTAGGGGATTTGACTGTTGCAGTGATTAGAAAACAACAGGTGGTGTGATCTACTAGTAGCACAACTTGCTTGAATATATCCTCTTCTATGCACTCAAAACCTCATTACCAACATACTCTGTAACTTAAAACTAACATATCTCCTTCGCTCATACAAAATAATTCATTGTGATGTCAATATATAGACATTTAGATTTCATGTCGGCCTCTAGAAATCATATCACAATTTCCTAGGTGCATTGTATCTGGTCAAACAATCATAACTCATCACAAAAATACTACAAAAAATTCTCGGTAAGGATAACTCATCATGACTAGTGATAACTCATCACATAATCAATGAATACCGATTGGAACAAGAATACCGGTTGGAGTTAAACACATAAACCATTTTTCCTTTGATGTTCCTTTGATAATCTTCGTTGGATCTTCAGCAGGTTGTTGCCAAGTTATGTATATCCATATATAAATATACACTGGTTGTCTCCATGTATATATTGGTTGTCACCATGTACCGGTTAGATATAAACTTCTAGTACACCAGTTGTAATATAAACAACTTTGAAGTCACATCAGTAGACAATATGAACATATGTGTGTGTATGTGTTTCATCAATGACAACATATGAAGTTATTCATTATAGTCATCATCAAGACAACACACACAACCAGGAACAATAAAAAGAAAAGCATATTAGGCTACATACTATTGTTTGGATCTTGTTGTCAAGATCTTCTTGTGGATGGTTTTATTATATTAATCATCAACATTCTAGAATATTTTTAATTTTTAATTTTTGTTTAGTATTGAGGAAGATATTGCAATTTTATTGAATAGAGAGTGAAATAAATTTTTAGACACCCAACTCTGATACTATGTGAGAAAATAGGCAAACATTATTGAATCTAAATAAAGAAAATTGCACACATAATAATATTATATTTTATTTCATACATTTTTCAATGATACGAATTACAAATATATAATATGAGTTATATAACTCCTATTACAACTCCATTAACAACTCACACTAAATATAGGTGGGTTGTTCAACCACCTTTATTCTCTCCCTCATATTCTCACTTCTAAATCTCTATGTGAATTGTATAACCAACTCACTTACATTGTTATGCTCACAATAATATAATATTTTCCTCACACTCCATATAATAGAATTTATATACATATATAGAAGAGTACTCCTATATTCAAGGAGAGATTATCTCCACAAATCCCTATTTAGTTGTGATTGTTACTCACATAACAATACACAACTCAAATCAAATTGTAATATATATTATTGTTTTAATATAACAATAATGTTACTAAATACTAACATTTACATGAAAATATTTACTCACATAATTGCTATTTATCCACATACATTGAGCACTAACTCATATTTCCTAACAAATATGTGGAGTTTTTCTGAAGTTGGACATGGTATAGGAGAACACGATGGAGTTGGTGCATGTGCTAAAAGAGCTCTTGCTAGAGAGAAACTAAAATTCAAGGATGCACGAAAATTTAAAGATGCACATGTAATTGTAGATTGGTGCAATTCAAAGATCTACAAGATCAAGTGAGAACTCAACAATTCAACGTTTCTTCTAGTTAGTTAAGGAAGACATTCATTTAAGAGTTCTAATTCAAACTCTTAGACTATATGGACCAAGGACATTGCATGTTTTTTTCAATCTTGTGTTGTAGGTAATTGGGAAGCATGTAAGAATGTAGAATGGGTTGAAGAATGGAAACAAATATTGTTGACACCCACACAAACACATGATCAACATGAAACAACAAATGAAGACAATAATCATGTATTTGCATTAGAGGACTATGACCGTGTTTTAGACCTTATACAAGAAGGTTATTTAACTCAATTTATTCTGGCTTATTATATTACTATATAATATGTTTAACTTGATATATATGTGTGTGTATATGTGAATTTAATTTCTCATTTTATTTAACTAAATTTGGTTTGAAGGACATGTGTATGATGTTGTTGCACTTGAGGAGAATGAAGAGGGGACAAAGTATTGGTTGGCTTGATGTCCAGAGCCAAAATATAAGTTAATGTGTTCTCATGTAGATGAAGACGATTATGAGTATTCAATAGGATATGTGGTGGTTTTTGGCACTTGGCTACACAAATATCTAATTATAAACAAAGGTTTACCTATTTGAAGATTACAAATAACATTAGAAGATTATACATTACTTGCATTTGGTAGTGGCGACCAATATAAAACTAGATAGATAAAGAGGGAGACCTACTAATAAAAAGTTATGGACAATTACCTTACATATCTTACCATAGGCCTTACATGTGGTTCTATATAATGTCTTCCTCTGAGGAGGTTCTTTCACTTGAGGCACCTTCAACATGGTTCTCCTCATCATCAATATTTCTCCATCAAGAGCTCGGGATGCACTTCCAATTGGGGAATTGACACTTTGGCAATCTTCTTCTTGAATCAACTGGTTCCTTCTCTCTCCTCCATGAGAGTTTGAGGATTTCTTAGGACACTTTCTTGCAGTGTGCCCTACTTAGTCGCAATTGAAGCAACTCCCTGTGAAGACACTAGGACCTCTTCCTGGTCCTCCAAACCTACCCCTTACATTGGGTCTCCTTTCTCTAAACCCTCCTCTTGAACCTAAGTCTCCACTTTTCTCTTGTTGGATAGACTCACCTTGGGGTTTTTGAGATTGTCCTCTTCCCCAAAAATTTCCTTTTCCTCTAAATTTCTTGCCTCCTCTTCCCCTACCATGTTGTTAACCTTTTCTTCTCAACTTATCCTCCACCCTCAAAGCCATTTGGAAGCATTCATCTACCATTTTAGGAGTCATCAGACTCATCTCATCTTGAATATTGAATTTGAGCCCATTCAAGTACCAAGCAACCTTCTCCTTTTCCTCTTCACGGTGCCCTAATCTCAAACTCAATTTGTGGAATTCCTTTATGTAGGAAGCCACATCCAAGTCCTTTTGCTTCAAATTTTGCATTATCCTATACAGTTTCACTTCATAATTAGCAGACATGAATTGGGCCTTGAGTTTGGACACCATTCTATCCCAAGAATAAATCATACTCTTGCCCATCTTCACCCTTTCACCTTGAGTATAGTTCCACCAGGTTAAAGAAGCACCCTTTAGTTTGGTCTTTGTAAACTTCACATTCTTCTCCTTAGCCACTTCCTTGTACTCAAAATAATTATTCAGGGCATCTATTCAATCTGCAAGTTCTTTAGTATTCATATTCCCACTATAGGTAGGAATCTCCATTTTGGCTTCTGAAGAGTCTTTGCATATTGTCTTTAGAGCTTCAAGGAATGGTCTTTGATTTGTAGGTATCTTTGGCTTCTACCTTTGGGGTTCTTCTTCTTCATCCTCTTGCTCCCCTTCTTCATCAATCTCCTCACTTGGCCCTTTTCCTTTCTTCATTGCCTTTAGTTCAGCCTTGAGTGCCTCCTTGACCCCAGTCTTGATCATCTCTTCCATCTCTTGGAATTTATTATCCACCTCTATAGACATCCTCTTTGGAGGCATTGTTCTAGCCTCTTCTTGGCTCTCTTCTTCTGACATACACCAAAATTTTTCCTCCTAATGATCAGACTTGCTTTGTTACCAATATGATGCAAAGCCCAGAGAGGGATGAGTAAACTAGGCAAACTTTGGACACAACTTCCCAAACTTGTTTGGATCCACTTGGATCAAGATCCCAACTAGCCACAAACCCCTCACAAGGCACTAGACATCCGTAACAACATATCAATCATGGTGGACTACTCACCATGTGATTAAGCCTAATCCCTCAAGGCTTCAATGCTCAAACTCAAGGCCAACATAAACATGATGTGGAATTACTTGGAAATTCATGCGTGAACCTTGGAAAATGTTTACAAAAGCAATTTTGGACCCCAAATAGACTCATTTTGGTCACAACCTTCAAACTAAGGTTTGACACCCATCAAACCCTTCTTGGGCCTAGTAACCCTCTACGTAGGACAACAATAGTACACACCTACCCAAAGGGTAAGTATGCCAATGTAATGCATAAAATTAAATTTATTAACAAGTCCTAAAACATACTCCAAACTTAGACCCTGACACAATGATTATCCCTTTAGGTTTATGACTGTCCTATTAGGCCTAGAGCCCTAATTAAGCCTATTTACAAAGGAACCACCCTTCA
Source organism: Cryptomeria japonica (assembly GCF_030272615.1). Classification (NCBI taxonomy): domain Eukaryota; kingdom Viridiplantae; phylum Streptophyta; class Pinopsida; order Cupressales; family Cupressaceae; genus Cryptomeria; species Cryptomeria japonica. The sequence continues at coordinate 453,386,512 of NC_081412.1, read as the reverse complement.
AACTACTCATAGAACCAAACCACCAATTGGGACACTTCCTAAACACCTCCAAACCATATATTCAACCAATATTTTGGGTCCAATCTTCATCAAATCTACCCAATCCACAAAAGAACAATCAAACCCTTAACTTATCACATAGAGATGCCAGGTTAACAATTCAAAAATATTACTACACCCTTCATGGCTACCCCTGAAAATTCAAAAATATTAAAATAAATACCTAGACCTGACATTCCCCCAAGTGGCATGAATTTTGGATAGGTTAATGTCAAGTTATAAGCATTTTTGTACAAAACCCTAGTTGAAGAGTGTTTGCAGACTTGATTTGACAAAATTTGATGGATATCTCTCCACAGAACACTTAAACACATAAAAATTGTTTTAAATGGAAGCCAATTCACTTCCCTAACATTCTAAACTCATTATAATTCTGCACCAATCCCTACAAAGGATAAATTCAGTCTGAAACACGTGATTTGTAGCGGTTTAGTAAGGAAAAATATGAAATTGTATTGTCAAATATTCAAAGGTGTGTCAACAACATTTTCCTTAGTTAGAGAGAGGCTTAAATAGACAAAATACATCATACCAACTAACTATAACTTCCATTTAAACCATATGGTCATTGGAAGCCACTTCTTGCAAAAATTGTCAATAAAAATTGCAAAAGTTGTCATGCAACTATTTGGAATTTTGACAATATGACACTCTAACTTATTAGAATCACCTAGACACAAAAAAATCATTACAAATAGGCCAAATATGGATCAATATGTCAAATACATTGATCTCACCCATTTTGACACACTTGGGTGATCATTGACCACTAGTGGACCAAATAGGTCCTGATAGGTTACATAGCATCAAATGGCATAAATGCCTTACATAGTTGACAAAACATCACAAATGGTCCAATGGACCTTATTACATCATAAGAAACATAAACAACACAAAAAACAAAAATTGAGATCCCCTTGAGCCACTAGCTGCTCCTGCACCACATATGTGTTTGAACTGTGTTGAATTCAACTTGAACAAATTTCTAAGTACATTATATATATATATATATATATATATATATATATATATATATATATATATATATATATATATATATATATATATATATGTCTCATGGTCAATGCTTGATGATGTAGGAGTTGCACTTGCACCACCCACTAGTCTGAACGGTGTAGAAATTGCATAACCTCGGATTTGGAGCAATAAAAATTTAATATACTCAATATGATAATTTAATTTATTTAATTTTTAATTATCAAAATTCAACATGATAATTGAAATAGTTCAATGTAGTTATTGCTAAATAACTCAAAAAGTGTGTCGAGTTGCATAGGTGTCGATGAAAGATTCAATTGAGCATCTAATGTATGATATGTCATTGAGGTTGTCATCTACATAGATTAAAAAAAATTGAATGTTTAAAAATATATATTTATAACCGTTCATATTAAAAATCATTTTTTTATATATTTATATTAAAAAGGCATACTTGATTTATATATCACATACATACTTGTATGGGATGATCATCTGCAAAAATAAAATCCACATATAATGTGATTTCATCGGATGTTGGAGGTACATTTGAAGTGGATCTAGAAGTAGGAGTAGGGCCTACACATCTGATTACAACTCATACATAGATGTGGTGTTAACCATGGAGTAGTTGTCGTGTGAGTAGATTTCTCACTAAGGTTACCCAATAGGGCACTCAATCGAAACCACTGCTCAATGCTACATAGGTGTTGAAATAGTGGGAACATGAGGAGGAACCATGGGTGGAGTAGGAATGGGTCAATTTTCATCAATGTGTGTCCCTAATTTATGTTGCGGCATGCCACCACTAACACCCTAAAATGATCTCATGTCAAAATAATTAGGTTTTATAATGCTGCCCTCTTGACTACATAACCTTCCAAGTTAGCCAAACATAATTTGAAATAGGTCTGCACTAAACATCCTTGTGGTGGAAAGTAATGATAAGTAGACCACATGACAACACACTTCATTGGTCAAATCAAGATGTTACACATCTATCACAAATACCAGAGCCAAAACAAGACTCATACGCCACACAAATACCATTACATAATCTCCAATTATGGATCAGATCGAACACAAAATAACAATTCTCAGCTTAGCAAACCAAGAATAGAACCAAGGTAAACATGAATCCAAGAAAACAATATCGTATCTAAAAACAAAAGAAATTTGGATCACCAACAACACAAACAATTACTAGTCAGCACTAAACATCATGTAAAGCACAAAACAGTTCGGGAAACACATTCTGAATCACCAACTCAGAAAACCAATATCAACCAATATAATGACATCAATGACAACCATACCAACACCATAAACTTCACATTTGCAACTATCTCATGATATATGATACATTAGGTGGCAAGGATTATTTGTAGTGGGCTCGTAGGGATTGGGATCTAAATATAAGAAGAGGAGAGGTCTAGTGGATAGAGATGATGATATAATGTGCACCACATCTCTTAGTGTTGGTCAGTTTAGTTAGGGAACTCATCTACCTTGATAGGTGATCTTACAAGTTAACAGTGGGTTGGGGGCACACATTAGAATGCATGGCTATAGATGGTACATAGTTTGCATGGGGTCATATTTTGTTGGCCTATGTGTATTATGATCTTCATTATTTTGTGTATTTTTCTAGAGTGAGTCTAGCTTCAAAGGTTATGTTGTTGCTTATTTGGGAGTGAAAGCATGTAGAGATCACTTGGATATTTTCCATGATATTTTAGGACATGGGATAACCATATGTCCATATGTATAGTGGTGTCATAACCTAGCCCAAGATGGGCAAGCTAGAGCACTAGGGTTAGGTTTTTTATGAGGTCAACATAGTGATCTACACACCTTATTTGGATTGCAAGGACTATGAGGACAATCATTTTGAGTTGTTGTGTGTATTCTAGAATCATTTCTTGATCAAGAGGAATCCTTATATTATAGAGAGACACCTACCTCATAGGGATTTATGATAGTTTGGAAGGATACAAGGCATGCCTTAAAGTTCATGATATTTTTCTTAGAATACTTGGAAGAGGCAGTGGTGGGGGGCCACCTTATCTTATGAGGTGGCCTTGGTAGAGTTTTGGGCACTATAATTAACACCTTGGGAGATGCAAACAAATGTTGTGGATGTAGGAAGGACATAAAAAGTTGAGGCTTGGTTCATAGTCCATCCATTTTTGCAGTTGAATAGTCCAAGAGAGCCACCACCAAGATCTGATGATGATAAGAAACAATTGGGGTGGTGACAGAGGAGGAGGTTGTAGGTAGAGAAGATGAAGAAGATAATAAATAAGGTGGGGTGGTGTCAAGGTAGGTGGCACTATTGTATAGACCACTTAGGAGATAAGGGCCCGACATCTACATGTATAGGCCCAACACAAGGGATCAGAACAAGCTCTAGGGAAGGTTCTAGGATAGGATGACAAAGATGGGAAGATTGTAGCCTTGCAAACATAGGTAAGGGCGTAGGATGCATAGATTGGTGAGTTGTATGGTGAGATAGATACTGTAAATTCCTATACATCAACCATATAGAGATAGGTTGAGACCTCTATATGGGAGATACACACATTGATATCCTAGTATGGTATGGCAAAGGCCACATTATAGTAGGCCCGTATAGAGACATAGGATGATACACATGGCACAGTGCAGGAGTGTATCTATATAGGCTAGGAAGCTCTATAATATTGATATTTATATGAGTCAATGTACATCCTTGTTAGTGGTAGGCATTTTTCCATACAGTACCTAGTGTAGGTCCCATAAATCTTGGTCAAAGAGTGCATGGCTTATGGGACTAGCAAGGCCACCATAACTATGACCAAAACTAGGATTAGGAGTAGTAGGACCGTCAAGAGATCAATAACATGCGAGACTAATTGGTTCTAAGGGTGGGAGGACATCATATATCCTATAGGTCATTATGTACTATTTTTATATTAAGAACCTGAGAGAAGGTGATTTTGGGTTTCCTAGTAGCCATTTTATGGTATGAAATCATTGTACTTTGACTCCAATTTTTTATTATATAAATGAGATGACTCTATTTTTCGTGTTATCTTAAATGATCTATGCACGTTCCTATGTGATATGTATAGATTCACTTATGTTATTCCATGTGTTTCTTATGATGTATGTGCCTATATGTATGCATTTCTTAGACGATGTAACATGTAATGGATTTATCTATTTTATGATGATCTATGTGGATGCATTAATGGATGTATTTTTATTACTATGTATGATGCTATACCATGTGATGGATATGATGGATTATTATTTAGTAGCCTATTATTATGTAGAATGTGATGTTTCATGCTTATTTATATGATATGGTGACCTAACATGTGGTTTTGTAGGAAAAGGACCCTAATGGAGGGGATTTACCTAGGATCTATTTGCCTAATGTGCCATTTGCTTAGTAATTTAGCACATGGATACTTAGAGATGGAAGAGGAAGGAGATGATATAGATATTATGGATAAAGATGAATAGATAGAAGATATGGGGGTGGTGCAATATTATTCTTAGTTGAGGATGATAAAAAAACATCCTTATTGTTTAAAGATGCACATTAGTTGTGATGATAAAAATGGGAACACCACGTTGACGATTGTTCTTTCTACCCTCAGTCATTAGAGGAATTATAAAACCTGAGACCCTGAGATTGAAAATCTAGGCCATACATTTGACTCTTTCAATAGATTAAGGACAAGAAAACATAAAACAATAAGGCTCTCACAAGCTTCTTCACTTCAAGCTCCCTCAAACTCAGGAGGGTATTCCTTACTTCTAGATCTCATGAAATTTTATCAATACATCTTCACACAATAGCCATAATCTTCTCAATGGTAGATAATTCTCAAATTTATCAATAATGGGTATTCATGAGTCACCGATTATTCTTATTTATCCCATTTCTTGTGATTAACCTTCAATAATAACAATCCCACCTCTCCATCAATCTTGTATGAACAAACTATATAATATCAACACTTTATACTATGTTCTTTCATTCATTATTCATCTTGAAGACACTTAAATACAAAAAAACTTAAACATGAGATAAATGGAAAGGGAGAGAGAAAATGAATCTAAAGTTTTGTAATATCTTTGAATCTGATCATGAAATCCTTGCAAACCACTGTCTAATCAATGGAACAAAGTCAAGACCATGTTAAATGCAAACATCTAATAGTAACTCATTGAAATTAGTGGGTCAGAATTACACTAATTGCTTACACTGGTGCAACCCATTTTGTTATTATAGAAATCATTCTTTAGTTAATCTAAAGAATACTTCTAATACTGCTGAAACATGAATGAAGGACATTAATTTCTTCCTTGAAAAAAACCTACAAACATTATCACACATTCATAAAACATTGCAAAGATAAATAACAAAAACCCTTGGTATTTTCTATTCATGTAAAATAAGAAATTCACCATAGAGACGATTTCTATAAAATATTCATGCAAAACCATAAACTAATTCATGTTGCCCTTTAGGAAATTTACATTCTCGTTGTCCTAAACTATTTCCATGACTCAGACCCTATTACTACTTTCAATAGTATTCAAAATATGACTGGCCAGAATCATTTTCTCATAGCTATGGAATTATTTCTATAACAACAAGGAATGGGACAAGCTTCAGGCTATTTACAACTGGCTCTTCTTTCTTTTGACATATTTCAAATTATATGTAGAAAATAAACCCTATTACAAATTCAGAATAAGACAAAATTGGACCATGTGTACCAAAAACCACTTGGATGGAAAATAAAACACCATTAGAATCCAACTTCTTTGAGTCGTGTCACCATCACATTGCAGATGTATCAAAGGAGGCAAGTATCACACCACACTAGCTATTAGGATAGCATAACCAGCTAGAAGAGCAGCTACACAACAATAGAAGGGAAGCGTCCCCAAAACTAGAGGAGCAACTCACTGAACTAGAATGAAAGCTACTAAAGTGGAAAGAGGAGCTTAAAGAGAAATGTTGTAATCAGAATGAGGATTGCAAATTCTACATTTAATTTGAATTTAACAGGCTCTGCATCTAATCCATCCACCACCCATCCTTATTACTCTCCTCTCTTGTACCCTTTCCTCTCAACTATTTGATGTTGAAGGGATGATTATAGGCAGCTCTTGAAAGGTTCTTTGCAACTAAAAAGGCCTTTCAATATCCCTTTAGCTACCAATTGAATTTCAATATCCTTTTAGCTACAAAGGCAATCTATTGAAACATACTCCATCTAGTATCACATAATTTATACCTTATAAACATATAGTCCTTTGCATATGATCGCTCCATTTCTGAAATTATTCTCAAATAAACATAGAGGATCACTTTTGTAGTCATGTTTGGCCAATGTGTTGACTATTAACTTAAAATCTCAGAAGCTCTAAAAATAGCCAAACTTTAAAATATAATGCATGCAAAAAATATTTTTGCTACTTTGTCTTTTCAAAAGAATAAAGCTTCCTTATTAGTCTCCAAACCACCAATTTAGCTACTCTTTTGAAAATCTTTGTCACCTGTACCCATGCAACTTATTTCAACACTGCATTGAATCCCTTGGGTTTGTAGCGTAAAGAGATTTCTGGCTATCCCATTTGGAGCTAATTATGTACGAGTGATTTTGTGTGATCTTCTTGTCCTTTAATCATAAAATTCATATTTCCAGTTTCATGCCTCGTGATCTCCCTCATGTCAATCATTTCAATTCTTATTTGTCAATTTAAGCACATCTACAATTTCTCATAGAGACTCATCTTGACACTTGACCCTGACACTTGTCAGTCCTTTTGAGCTTCCTTCAAGTCCATATGTATCTATGACATTTTTTTCTTCTACTTGGAACTTGTTGAAGTATTCATGTGCACATTGCCATGTGCTGAGCTAACACGTCAGACCCCCTTTTCATCAATTGGCAAAGCACTCTATCCCCACTTTTAATCAAGTCTCATTGGAATAAAGAAAATTCTCCTTACGAGTCCCAAGCAACTTTTGTATATCACTCTCACAACCGTTACTCTCGAATACTCACCTAGCTAGAAACATAAAGTTCATCAAGCTCCATATTTTCAATCCTTCATGGCACAACTCAAGACTCAAAAAAATAAGAAGAGAGTCCTTAGTACCATGTGTTGAGTTACTTTTGGAACATTTCTTAACCACCACATCAAATAACAACTCAATGTGCTTTAAAAGGACCTATAAAAACTAGGGCCCACTCTTAACAACTTAAACATGCTCCTTGAGTTAAATCCCAAGGACATCATGCGAGTAATAATAAAAGACTTAAGGTAAATTAACCCCTAAGGTTACTAGTTAAAGAAGAGAGACTAGGAAATAGGGGTTGACTTCCAATGGTAAAAACCCAAGGGAAAATGACTCAAGTTATAAGTGACCGAAACAAAAGCTCAATGATCGAAAAGAAAATGCTCGCCAAAGGGACATTTGAATTCCTACTGGGACACAATTTTTATTTCCTCATTGAGACATCAAACTTTCTTGATAAATTTTGAGGCCCCTTGTGTGCATAGTAAGGATCCATATCTCTGGTTGAAGCAGACTAAGATAATTCCATTAGGCGACTTAATCAAAATTCAACAAAACTTAGATCCATCCTTCCATTGGCGGCCCTTGGCCCCCCAAAAAAGAAAAGCCAATACTCTTCTTTATCAAAGAATTAATTCTCATCTCATAATAATCTAATTCTACTGATAATATCACTAAATAGAGTGAAATCAATTTCTAAATTCAATTGTGTATAATTTTTTTATGCAGACAAAAAGCTTATACACAATTGAATCCAGAAACTAATTTTACTCTATTCTATGGATTGTGGAAATCTCTTAGCATTAATATCACTGAAAATAATTTGATTACAAATAATATTACCAGTGACATTTTTCATCATGGTAATGATCATATTAAAACCAATGCTATCTTCATCATAGTGATCCTCACAAATAAATCCATAGAATTTGGTCCACATAGTAAGATCTTATCAGATCTATCCTGTTACAAGTGTGGTTGTCATTGCACCAAAAGATCGACCTATTAATGCTTGATACAATCACTAGGCTTATAGAATCAACAGGAGGTGGTTAAGCCATGTTACAAACCCGAGCCTTGTGTTGTACAACACAAGGAGACCAAGGGTGTACACCTTGCAACAATCCCCCCCAGCGCAAGCGAGGGGTTTGAACCTATGACCAAGATTTGATACCACTTGTTACAAGTGTGGTTGTCATTGCACCTAAATATTGACCTATTAATGCCCAATACAACCACTAGACTTATAGAATCCATAGGAGGCAGTTAAGCCATGTAACAAACTTGAGCGTTGCGCTGCACAACACAAGGAGACCAAGGGCCCACACCTTGCAACATATCCTTCAAAAGATGGTTGTATCCTATGAAAGATCTTTCATTGTCATAGTCCTTGGTATTCTCTTGAAAAAAAACCCCAATGTGGCATGAAAAGTGAAGGCAATCATACTCAAATGCATAATTGCTTTTATCATCTTCTTGTACAAAATTTTGGCAAGAACCTTGTTGTGTACTAGTAAAAAAATTCTTAGGTAGATCAAAAGATAAACATTCATGTGTTGAATCATTCTATATCAATATCATATCAGATGTACAAATTTTTTAACTTGGGCTTGCAAATTTAGACATATCATTTTTCGCTTCTATTTTAGCAATATGGAGCATGTTTTGATCCTCATCATTCGTACCCCACGTGAATATCTTTGATTTAGGTTCAAAAACATAATCTAATACAACTTTAAAGGTATGATCAAAGTCCACATAAACAACCTCAAAGACTGGCAAAAATAGATCTAAATATAAGCCTCCTAAATCATAACTACTGCAATAATCTTCTCCATGGTTATTACTAGTTAGATGCATATCAACATGAGATTTAGTTTCTAAATTCTTCACTGCATCAATATCATCTAATTGTGCACCTTCTAATATTTCCATGCTAGGAAAGCCATCTAAATTAGTTAAAGGACATTCATACTCTTCACAATTTAGCTCATTCATATCTAGGATTCCATCATCTGAGAACCTTTCAAAAACACCAAAGCTATCAATAGAGATTATCATTGATTCCTAATCAAAATTATCAATGTATGTAGTTGAGTCAATCCTTATGGAATATGAACTACTATATGCTTCTATGTCACTATCACCTTTAGTTAATATAAATGATTCCATTTCAACCTCAATTAAGTCATTGGAGTTAACCATGTGAGGGGAATCATCATTTTCATACTCACCATCATTATGCAAGTCACTATCATCTTCATAGGTTGCAAATGTTTCTATATTTACTTCACACATACTACTTTGGACATCAAAATGGAAAAGGACATCACCATGGATATGTATATCAGTAGACTTGAAAGCATTGTAATCACAATCATCTAAAACTTCAATGTTTGCACACATATGATCAACCTCATTACACATTTGTTCACTTGCCAATGGATGCATTCCTTCATTATCATTAGCACTTTCCAATCCTTCACTAGGGTTTTCTCCATCACAAGATTGTCATTGGACTTTTGTTGATGCATCATCTTCATTGTTTTCAAAACTTGTTGCCCCCATGTCAATCAATCTCTGGATATGTGATTGTGAATCAAAGATAATTGCACGTTATTGATTAATATTTTGAAATTCAACCTGATTTGCTTTCGAAAAAATTGACTGTTGAAGGGTATTAAATTCATGTATATTTAAAATAATTTCTTCAGGAGCATACATGTCTAATGGCTGCTCACATGTACTTGTCATTAAAACATGAGGCATGATTACTAATTGAATAGTTTTTCTTTATTCAAATTCATTTTATCACTTTGTAATTCAAGAACCACCTCAGGACACGTATTGCCATCCATTTGACTCACATGAAAACTTGTGGTATTAAGGTGGTAATTAGTTTGACAATTATCTACAACCCCTATTTATCTATGTTCAACTTCACATATACATCTATGAGAACTACTAGTCTCATAGTTATGGAATTTTATCAATCCATATTTCATCATTCCTTCAATGTCCATTTCTATTTGAAATGCCTAATGCAAAGTTTGGGGTTCTTTGTTCCTCAACTGATAGCTCATTTTCTTACCAAATGCACCCAAATACACCACTAATGCTATTGCATCATGAGGGCTACAATTATTAGGAATTTTTTTAACATTTTTTATGATTTTGAGGTTAAAATTAGGAACTAATTCTTCATCTCTAATATGAATGTTCATGAAATCACTAAATACTGTGGACACACAAATTCTTTCACCAAATTGTTCACTAAAGATTGATTTTAAATCATCCTATGAGCTAATTGAACCCGGTAACAAATATAAAAACCATTCTCTCGCATCATCCTTTAGGAATTGCACAAAATTTAACAATTAAATCCTCATGATCTACTTCATAGTCATCCATGAGGTCACTGATTTTTTTAAGGTGTCTGTATGTTGATTTATATTTTGTACCACTAAATTTTTGAAGCCCATCTCTGATTTTAGTTGGCACAACATTTGGAAAGCCGTGGATATAATTGAAACCTATGGCTCTATATCTCTCAATGCTGAAATTGTTTTCATAGACACATTGTTGAGGTTTCTGACAAAGTGTGATTGCACTTGAACTCATGCAAGGATGCATAAATTGCTAATACATCTTAACAATTATGCTCCTACAAAATTTCTTCTACAACAAGAGCTTTCTCATGATACATGGCTTACAAACAACATAATGAAAAGCTCTCATCTCAAATAACCATAAATGTAAAAGATATGCATACTTCTTTCTCATCAAGAAAGAATGTCAATGATGATTGAGAAGTATGCTAAAATTATCTCTATTCTTTCCTTGATTTAGTGATTAAATTACTTGAAGGCAACACCTAACATCTTATGTTCTCAAACATAGCATCAATCTCTTGAGAATTTTGAGAATACCAAGAGAAATTGCAACAGCTGCTAGAATCTCATTTTTGACTTGAAAGCATCATAGATTAGGAACTTTTCTTCATATTTCCATTAGGCTCTTCATTGAAAGTCACAATCTCCTTGATAGAGGAGAAATTTCAGATACCTGGAAGACATTTGAAACACATCTTCATTTTGGGTCTCTCCTAATAGAAGAATCACACCATCCTTTTCAAATTAGCTACAATAAAACTCTTCCAAGTCTGAAAAACTCAATATATGAAACCAATTTCAGATTCTAAACATTCCTGACTCCTTGCCAAATAAATTTTCAACTTATCTCCCTAGTAGATTCACCACTTCTATTGGGATACTTTGATTCGCTATCTTGGATAGAATGTGATTTAGGACGATATTACTAGAGATTTATTTATTATTCTCCCCAATGGATTTGGCACTTTTGTTGACAATTTTTCTTACTACCCTCAGTTCTAAGAGGAATTATAAAACCCTAGACCCTGGGATTGAACATATAGGTCATACATTTGACTCTATCAATATATTGAGGACAAGAAAACACAACCCAACAAAGTTCTCACAACCTTCTTCACTTCAAGCCCCACCAAAATCAAGAGGGTATTCCATACTTTCAAAATCTCATAAAATTTTATCAATACATCTTCACACAACAACCACAGGCTTCTCAATGGTGGATAATTCTCAAATTTATCAATAATGGGTATTCATGATTCACTGATCATTCAATATTTAACCCATTTCCTATGATTAACCTTCGAGAATAACAATCATGCCTATCCATCAATCTTGTATGAACAAACTGTATAATATCAACACTTTCATACCATGTTCTTTCATTCTTTATTCTTCCTGGAGATGCTAAACATAGAATAACTTAAACGGGAAATAATTGGAAAGGGAGGAGAAAATAAATTTTAAAGTTTTGTAATATCTTTGAATTTGATCCTGAAATCGTTGCATACCAGTGTCTAATCTATGGAATAGAGTCAAGACCATGTTAAATGTAAACACCTAATAGAAACTCATAGAAATTAGTGGGTCAAAATGACACTGATGCCTTACACCAGTGCAACCTATTTTGTTATTACAGAAATCATTCTTCAATTAATCTAAAGAATACTTCTAACATTACTACAACATGCATGAAGGATGCAATTTCTTCCTTGAAGAAAACCTACAAACATTATTACACATTCACAAAACCTTGCGAAAATAAATTACAAAAACCCTTGGTATTTTCTATTCATGTAAATAAGAAATACACCATAGAGATGATTTCTATAAAATATTCATGGCAAATTGTAAACTAATTCATGTTTCCCTTTAGGAAATTTACATTCTACTTGTCCTGAACTATTTCCATGACTCAAACCCTATTACTACTTTCAATAGTATTCAAAATATGACCAACCAGAATCCTTTTCTCATAGGCTTAGAATTCCTTTTATAACAACAAGGAGTGCAACAAGCTTTAGGTTGTTTACAACTAGCTCTTCTTCCTTTTGACATGTTTCAAAATATATGTAGAAAATAAACCCTATTACAAATTCAAAACAAAACAAAATTAGACCATGTGTACTAAAACCCGCTTGGATGGAGAATAAAACACCATTGGATTCCAACGGCTTTGAGCCATGCCACCAAATTGTACTGTAGATATCTTAGAGGAGGTAAGTATCACACCATACTAGCTATTAGGAGAGCTCAACCAACTAGAAGAGAAACTACACAACAATATAAGGGAAGCATCCCCAAAACTAGAGGACCAACTCACCAAGATAGAATGAAAGCTACTAAAGTGGAAAGAGGAGCTCAAAGATAAATGTTGTAATCAACACAAGGGTTGCAACTCTAGCATTCAATTTGAATTTAACGGGCTCTTCATCTGATCCATACACCACCCGTCCTTATTACTCTCCTCTCCTCTCCCATTACTTCTCGACCATTTTATGGTGAAGAGATGGATTTAAATAGCTCTTAAAAGGATCCTTGCAACTGAAAAGGCCTTTCAATATCCCTTTAGCTACAAAGGCAATCTATTGAAACATCCTTTGTCTAGTATCATAGAATTTACACCTTATAAACCCATGGTCCTTCTCTGCATATGATCACTCCATTTCTAAAATTATTCTGAAATAAACATAGAGGGTCACTTTTGTAGTCATGCTTGGTGAATGCACTGACTGTTAACTTAAAATATCATAAGCTCTAAAAATAGCCAGACTTCATAATATAACATATGCAATTAATATTTTCTACTTTATGTCTTTTCAAAAGATTAAAGCTTCCTTATTAGTCTCCCAATCACCAATTCAGCTACTCTTTTGAAAATCTTTGTCGCCTTTACCCATGCAACTTATTTAATTGTCGCTTTGAATCCCTCAGGTTTGCTGCATAAAAAGCTTTCCAATTGTCCCATCTAGAGCTTATTTTGTGCGAATGATTTGTCATGATCTTGTTGTCCTTTAATCATAAAATTCATGTTTATAGTTCCATGCCTCATGATCTCCCTCGTATCAATCCTTTCAATTCTTATCCATTGATTAAAAAAAATCTATGGTTTATTGTAGAGACTTGACTTGACACTTGACCCTGACACATGTTAGTCCTTTTGAGCTTCCTTCAAGTCCATATGTATCTCTGATATTTGTTTCTTCTACATGGAACTCGCTAAATTCATCCTATGTGCATCAACGCATGTCATTCTAAAATGTTAGACCCCCTTTTCATCAATTGGCAGAGCACTCTATCCCCACTTCTAATCGAGGCTCATTGAAATGAAGAAAATACTTTTAATGAGTCTCGAGTGAATTTTGTATATCACTTCCATGCAACCATTCCTCTTGTATACTCACCTAGCTAGAAACATAAAGGTCACCGAGCTCCAGTTTTTCAATCCTTTGTGGAACAACTCGAGACTTGAAAAAATAAGAAGAGATACCTCACCGAGTACCAAGTTACTTTTGAAACATTGCTTAACCACCACATCAGACAACAACTCATTGTGCTTTAAAAGGACCTCCAAAAACCAAGGCCCGCTCTTAACAACTTAAAACATGTGCCTTGAGTTAAATTTGGAGGACATCATGTGAGTAAAGGTAATATATTTAAGGTAAATTAAACCCTAAGGTGACAGGTTAAAGTAGAGAGACTATGATTTAGGGGCCAGTTTCCAACATTGGTAAAAAGTGATTAAAAACCCATGAGAAAATGACTTAATTTATAAGTGACTAAAACAGAAGGTCAATGATAAAAAAGAAAATACCCACCAAAGGGACTTTTGAATTCTTGTTGGGACATAATTCTAATTTCCTCATTGAGACATCAAAATTTCTTGAGAAATTTTGTGGGTGGTAATACAATGTACAAGACGTAATTGAGAAAAATATGGCAATATGTTTACTAGTGACATATGTACTTGAGGAATGGTCATAATCCACTTTGTAAAGTACTTAGTGATCGTGATGATGAATTTGTGGGAATTGGATAAAGAAGGGTGAATCTTACCCACAAAGTTGAGTTACCATTAAAAGTTGGCTAGGTGTGATGATCGATTGTAGATCACACATGTGAAGGTGCTTGTATCAAGTCTCCATGCATCTAACACTATTTTCATTTCTTCAAAAAGATAAGAATTTTTTTCCATAATGGGCCTACAGTAGCTAGTCCTCATAAGTCTCTTAGTGATGGTTAAACCACTAGAGTGATCTCCACACATAACCCTTTATACTTTGTGTAATACAGTTTGGAGATTCTCATGCTCTAGACATCTAAGGAGAGTACCATCTATAACTCTCTATAACTCCTTGATATAGGGTAATGTAATAGGTTTCTTGATAGATGAAGGTGCACTGTTCTTTTTTGGAGATGTGAGCGGAAGGATGTTGTATGATTTTCATCATTGTTGGAGATGTTGGTGGAAGGATGTTGTTACAGAGGTAGGTGTAATTATTAGTGTACCAAGGGAAATTAGGACCAATAATTTGGCATATGAGTTATAATTGAGGTATCTCATAGGTAGTAATTAGGAGATGTTTAATCAAGAACTCATAATGTGTAATATGATTTGGTATATCTATGAGAGATGCGATAATAGAAATATGTTAGAAACTCTATTATTGTTCCTGAAAATTTGTTCAAAAGTAATAAAGGTATTTTTTTTCAAAGTAATGAACCATGCATTTGTACAACATCAATTTATCCTCCTTTGTCTGATAATCATTATTCAACTGTTGAATGACCAATTGGGAATCACAAATATTTGTATCTCTTATATTTTTTATAGAATAACCATCCTAAGCCCTACATGAGTTCCTCCTATTTTGCCATATTTTTTGTACAAAGGAATGCTCATCGATACTATCTAGGAATACAATCCCCTTGTGGTTTGATAAATAAGATATAAACACCTGTTCCATGTTATGTAAAAAAACATTTCAAAGTATTATTACCATAGTTGTATAGTCGTGATGGTGAAGATTGATTCATCTAGAAAATCTAAAACTAGTGAGTGATCATCGACCATAGATGCATCAACAAGTTGATTTGTTATAGCTTGTCCTTTGATGGCCTCTCTTTCATCACACCTTTTTAAATATTTTGGATGATCGATCTTAGAAATGAGCTTTTTTTTATGTCTAACCATGTAATATTTGTTTTTGTGAAGCAAATACTACAATAATGCATGCACACTCAATATAAGTGTAGTTGAGATCATATCCTACCAAAGTACAACTTATGTAATAGATAGCTCTTTCCTTTTCATCATGGTCATGTTGTGGAAGCATTGTCTGCAACGCTATAGTTGTTGTTGATATGTGTAGGAGAAGTGGTTTTCCCATGATAAGTGGCTTGAAACTAGGAGGAGATATGAGATATTACTTGAGTATCTAGAAGGCTTGTTGGAATTTATCATCCCATTTTAAAGTGACATCTTTATTTTAAAGTGTGTATAAAGAGATGGAAATTTTTCGAGTAATTGAGCTATAAATCTTTAGATGCGATGCAATTTTCCTTGAAGTGATCACAATTGATTAATTATTTTAGGTAGAGACATTTCACCTTTTTCTTTTAATTTTTCTATATCAATCTCTATGAAATTAGAATAAATAATGTATCTTAATAGTTTCCTTGAGGTCACCTTGAAGACATTTTTTTGGAATTTATCAGGCTTTATATAATTTCTCAATCCTCATAGAGATTTTTTCTAGGAAATTTATATTATCTTCCCTTATTAATGATTTTTCCAAGAGTTCATCGATATAGTCTCCCATTAGAGTTTGCACCATGTCATGGAAAATAATGGTCATTGTTCTTTGATATGTAGCTCCTACATTTTTAAGACCAAAAGGCATGACATTCTAGTAGTAGGTTCCATAAGGACATGTCAAAGTTATTTTATGTTGATCTTGAATAACAATCTTAATTTGATTATAGTTGGAAAATCCATCCAATAACATTGCAAGTCCATCTATGATATCAACAAGAAAAAAAATCATCAATACATTAGTGGTCACTACACTTAGCAAGTAAAATTTACTTTGAATGTATGTAAATAATTCTATATTTTATCCTTCATCTCTAGCTACCTCCATCAACATAGGAATAGAAAGAAAAAGAAAAAAATTATTTATATTTTGTCTTAGTATTATTGTGTAGAACTCAAACAGGGACACTAATAAGCTAATAAAATTCATGGATAGAAGAACTAAACATAAACATATGTTAGTTAAAACACTCAGGTATGATCATCGCATAAATCCCCCTTGAGATTTGCATCATCTCAATGCATGCATGTTTTCAATTTATAATATTAAACAATATTTATTTATATAGACTTAATCAACATATCCTCAAATGCTAATTTAATAGGATTTCAACCCCTAAATTAATCATATCTTAAGTTTTATATGCATCTTAATTAGAATGTTCATAAACCTAGAGTTTACTAGAAAAATGTATCCCCGCTTGAGATGATATTAACTCTTTGAGTCCACAAAATCTTTCTTAAATCTTGATCTTAGATGCACTAATAAATCAACAAATTAGACCTAGCTAAAAACATGTTTTTATTAAAAAATAATGAAATTGTAATTTCTCAAATCGTAATAATAAAATAAAAACTGAGCCTATTCAAGTTAATGATAAACATGAGAAGCATAAGTGGTTGAATTAATACCTTATTATCAAGAGAAATAAATAACATATATTGGTCATAATAACTTCTTAGTGTCCCAAGGAGGGCTTGGGCCTTTTGGATCTATCTATTTTTAATAATTAATATTTAACTAGGAAGGTATAAGCATGTGATTACACACAAATATTAAAGTTGTTAAGAAAAATGTAATTCATAGTGTAGAAAACACAAGTATACACAAACATATAGTTTAAACATTACCATTTAACTTACAGGAAAAATTATTACCTTGGTAAAATGAAAAGAGAAAAGAACAATATAAAAACATGGCAGTAACTAGAAAATAGAGTTTCAAGTTCAATAAAATCTTAAATTGATATATCCCTAAATTGACACTAAGGATTAATCGTCATAATTATTATACCAAAAAATGGAATTAAAAATATAAGAAATAAGTTGCAATGTTGAGCCCATAGAAATGTTTACATGGTACTTACATATATAAGCACTAGTCCTTCTAACTCTATTTCACTATTTTATTTTCCTATCTAGATAAGAATTCTTTTAAATCAATATCACATTAATATTATTTTGAAGCATTTACAAACATATAACTCCTTTCCTTACACCCTTTATAGCCTTACTAATGCACATGATTGGAAATACAAGTTTCATATGAGAGTTCAAAAGGATAGATATATTACATAAAAAAGAAAAGTAATTACTTTAGACTTAATCTATTACATTTTAATATGATAAGAGTAATGATGTTAACCAATTATATAATTCAATTTATTGATGTATTATAATAATATTGTGTGATTCTGGGCCAACTAGTTGTGGGGGAGTTTCTCGCGACCACAATGGTAGGCTTGTTTCAGTGGTGGCACTCCCATTGGGCACCCAGACAAACCACTTCGCGAAGGAAAAAGCTTCTAACATTGGGTTGCACATGGCTATCAGAGAAGGGTTCAAAAAAGTGTGGCTTGAGAGCAGTTCACTAAACACCATCAGATGTGTAAGTAAACATACTGAGCCTAGTTGGACTATCAAGCATTTAATTCAGGAGTGCCACATCATGATTACAAAATTGGATGAGTTGAAAATTTCCCACGTTTATCAGAAAGGTAGCATGCTAGTGGACCACCTAGCAAACATTGGTGTGAATTATATGGACATATGGTTGTGGATGGGAAGGGAAACTAAGATACAATTGTGTGAAATGACAAGAAAGGGTGTCGATTGTATTGGCCATTCATCTCACAATTATGATGACATATTTTCAAATGAGTAAGATCATTCATGGGATTTGAGTTTGAATTTCAAAACTAGGGTTTCTAGAGCTTCCTTTTGTGTCTAGTTTTTCATCGTCTAGTTTGGGTTTGGTGCTTACACCCAATTTTATAGAGGTATATTTGTTATGGGAGGTGATAAAAATAAAATGAAGCCTACTCCCTATGAGATGGGAAAAGAATAGGGAGTTGTGGACAAAGCTTACTAATGGGGGCCTTGTATCATATCTCAAGAGGCTTCATGGTAAAGACCCAAAAATGACTGAGGATTTTGTGAATGGTTGGAAGAAAGGTATCCTCATAACTTTTGGTACAGAGTTTAGAATCGATGAAGCCTTTATTGTGGAGATAACTGACTTGCAGATGGATGATAAGAGGTTTTATAAAGAGAGGAGGGTAGCAGAAGAAGCCATTTTAGTCTTATTTGACAAACAAAGCGACAGAGACTATTAGGATAACTGGTGGACAACTAAGAGGGGGAGTGAATTAGTTGTCAACAGATTATATTAATCAAACCACTTTATAACCTTTAATCGAAGCACATAAACATTGAATACCGGAATAGCAGAAATAGATATTGGTAAGCAATAAAACTTAAGAATGAAACAAAGAATTAACACAATGCAACCATACCACATAACATCATGATTTGTATGTGGAAAACCCGGTAAAGGGAAAAACCATGGTGGGAAGCCTACCCATAGTCAGATGATACTTCTGCAGAAATTATGTGATCTAATTTACCTTGATATAGTCAGATACAATTAGATCACTATAATCTTACTTAAACCCAATTAGATCACCTATGATCGACCAAATCTCATTCACATATGATATTTCATTCCACGACCACGACACATGATCTACAATGAGATCTTACATCAATTTATACAAACCCTAAGGCCTAAACCAATTAGGTCGGTCACCTAAAAGATATTATAATAAGATCATTACATACATTCATATTACAATGATATGCCATGTCATCTTAAGACCAAAACAACATTAACCAATCCATAAAACATCTCGGTAATGTGTAGAGCACACATTAACATGATACTGGTCCATAACCTAGATAGGTATCGAACCTAATCTGGGTCCACCATGCTAAAGTGATATCTCCAATCAGTCGAGCCATGATCAAGGATCACCTTTTGCATCCTGAATTCCATCTAGAAGCCGCACCAACACCACTTGTGCATCCTGTCAAAGATCCTCAATAAAAGATCTGCCGATAAAACCTTAAACCCTTACCGATAACACAAGATCTTCTACCAGCAACTCGAACCTGTCTATTGGTAACCAACCATAACAACTAGTGTTGACGTCAATGATAAAATATCAATGTAACACATAATCAATTCCTCCATATTTCCAACAATCTCCCCCTTTGGCATTGATGGCAACACTAGATGTGAAAAAGAAAACATCTAAGTGCCAAGAAGTGCCAAATATTTCTCATAGAAGATATAACAATGAAAAACTGATAAATCCCAGCAACTCTCCCTAAGGAGTGCAGTCCAATCTGAAACTGATCTGAATTTTTCACATATAACTCTCAACCCTGAGCAAAAGATAAAGTTGATGATACATACTGGACTGATGGGTTGCTCCATCAATTAAGTTTTTGTCGGAGGGGTAGATACCCCTAGCTTGTCTCTCAAATACTCAAATGATTCCTTAGATGATGGTTTAGTGAATATATCTGCAATCTGCTCTTTAGTGTTCACATAAACCAATTTGACTTCCTTTTCTTCCACCTTGTCCTTCAGAAGTTATATTTTGTTGATATGTGCTTAGTCTTAGAAAAAAATACCGGATTCTTAGACATGTCAATAGTTGCAAAGTTATCACAATAGATAACTATCAGTTCACTATAATTTACCTTGATATCCTTCGACAATTTCTTCATCCATAAGACTTGAGTGCAATTAGTTGTTGTTGCAACATATTCAACTTTTGCAATAAATAAAGAAATGCATGATTGTTTTTTTTCAGATCCATGAAACTAATTTCTTTCCAAGAAATAAAGCTCCACCAGAAGTTCTCTTCATGTCATCAATATCTCCTTCGCAATCTGAATTTGTATATGCACATAAAGTGAAGTTATTATCTCTAGAATACCATAAGCCATATTCTATTGTTCCTTGCAAATATCGGAATATCCTCTTTACTGTGCATTCATGATTTTCTTTAGGATTACTTTGATATCTTGAAACAATACTTACTGCATTCATAATATCTAGTCTAGTCTGAGTTACATATAACATGATATAACATGCCACCAATCATAGACTTATACCTTGTCGGATTTACCAGTGCAGATGTATCTTTGATAGATAATTTCTCACTTGTCACCATAGGAGTACTTACCAGTTTGGAATTAACCATACCAAACTTCTTCAACAACTCCCTTGGATACTTAGTTTGACAGATAAAGATGCCTTTGTTAGTTTGAGTAATCTGCAAACCTAAGAAAAATCTCATCTCACCAATCATGGACATTTCAAATTCATTCTTCATATTACTAGAGAATTTCATGCATAATTTATCTTCACCTCCAAAAATGATATCATCAACAAATACTTCAATAATAAGAATATCATCAGTGAACTTATAATTTAAATTACTATCAGCACTGCATTTAGTAAAACCAAGCTTCAAAAGCTATTTATCCAACCTTGCATACCAGGCTCTAGGAGCTTGCTTCAATCCATATAATGCTTTCCTTAACCTGCAAACCATACCTTTATCATCTATCAGTGAAAATCCATCAAGTTGCTCAATGTATACTTCTTCCTCAAGTTCACCATTCAAAAATGCACATTTGACATCCATTTGATAGAGCTTATAGTTCTTATAAGCTGCATAGGCAAGAAATAGTCTAACAGCTTCAAATCTAGCTACATGTGCAAATGTCTCACCATAATCAATTCCTTCCATTTGAGAATATCCTTTACAAACCAATCTAGCCTTGTTTCTTACAAATTGACCATCCTCATTTATTTTATTTCTAAAAACCCATTTAGTTCCAATAACATTCTTATTTTTAGGCTGAGCAACTAAAGTCCAAGTCTCATTCTTCTCTATCTGATCTAATTCATCTTCCATAGCCTTTAACAAATGTTTATCTTTGCAAGCTTCAATAATAGATGCCAGTTCAATTTGAGAAATAAGACATACCTCTTCATTTGCCAGTCTTCTTCTTGTCATAACTTCCTTGTTCCTATCTCCAATGATTTGATCTTCAGAATGATTTAACCTTACATACCTTGGTGTCTTCTGAACTTCAAGTTCTCTGTTCTGATCATCAGTCACAGTTGAATTTTTTTATTGTACCGATGTAACTATCTCAATGTATTGTATCGGTTGAGGCATTGTTGGTTCAGTTATGATCATTTCCACTGTTGGTTCCCTGTCATATGATATAGATTGATTTTTGTATTGCTCATCCACTTTCACATTAGCGCTCTCCACAATTTTCTGCAATCTTTTGTTATAACATCTATATGCTTTGATTTGAATTGATTATACAAGAAATATCCCTTCATCACACCTAGGATCAAACTTCACAATTGAATAATCCCTTTTGATATAACATTTACTTCCAAAAATTTTGAAATATTTAACATTAATAGGGTAAGTGCACAAAGATGGTGGTAAAAAAGGGGGGTATAAGTGGACACTTATTTTTTCTGAAATCAGGTGAACCTAAACTTGGAGGCAAAATTTAGAAGTCATCCACTCTAGATATGAAGATAATCAAAGAACAAATATTGTATTAATCTGAATTTAGTTTCCAAACTACTAATTTTTAAAAAAATTGGATAAGATTAAGGGGGTCAAATCCTTCGCGCACGAAAAATAGACCTTGATTTTTTTTTAAAAACATAACATAGTGTTTGACGTGCGCATCAAAAAAGTCATTGTTAGATTTAGTATTTTGACAAATCCTTTGGCAGAAAGATAGTTAAGAGTGAGCACTAGAAGATGTGTATTGTTTTGTAATTTTTTGTTGAGTATTTTTTTAATGATTTTTCCAATCGAGCACATCCTGAAAATTAGGTACATGTTCATGCACAAAGCATAAGTTGCACTAAACAAATCAAAAATACGTTTTTTTTTAAATTGTAAAGAATCAAGTGCAATACAATAATATATAAAAAAATTTAAATTTGGATAATTATATCAAAATTTATTAAAAAAATGTTGCACCGATGTCTGCGAGAACCATTGAGACACTGGTAAAAGAAATTCAATAATAATATGTTATTGTTATTCAAATTTTTAAAAAATTATATGGTTAGAAAGCTCAGAAGATGGGTGAAAATATGGTAGCAATTTTAGAAATACCCACTTGATGAAGTGTAAACCTGAAGATGACAAAGTCGATAAACCAAGTTGATAAAATAAAACACATCAAAAATGAGCGAAATGGAGGGAAATCAAACTTCCAAGCCATAGCTTTGTCATCCAGGCCTATTTCCAAGCCTAAACAGTCAAAAGCGTGTACAGGGGTACTTATGGTATAAAAAGCATGTACGAGGTACTTATGGTGTAAGACGCGCGTACGCGCTATGTTTACTATAAACAGTGCGTACGCGCTATGTTTACTATAAATAGCGCGTATGCGCTATGTTTGTTTAAATTTTGGGTGTGTATAATATGATATTGTATATAATATGTGTATATACATATAATATGTGTATATACATATAATATATAATTTATATATATATATATATATGTATATAATAATATATAATATATTAAGTATATAAATACACACATATAAGTGTATTGTCTCCCCCTCTCAAGCACATACAAGGTCTCTCTATCTCTCTCTCTCACTCTCTCACTCTCTCTCTCTCTCCCTCTCTCTCTCTCCCTCTCTCCCTCTCTCTCTCTCCCTCTCTCCCCTTCTCCATTTCCTCCATACCCCATCTGTCTCTCTCCCCCTCTCTCCCCTTCTCCCTTCCTCCATACCCCATCCCTCTCTCTCTTATTCTCTCCCTCCCTCCCACAATACCCCACTGCAACTATGTATGCACTTCTATAGAAGTAAGTGAATTTATTTCTTGTCTGCAACTTCCTCTTTGATTTTTATCATGTATGCTCTCCTAAGAAAATTGACCGGTGGATTTGTTTGTATATATTGAATAGGAGGAAGAAGGGTCTAAAATTGAACCACGAGTGCATTATCGTGACAAAAAAGGAAACTTGCAACAATATTCATCTCGAATGTGTTTTTAATGAGAAGAGCAGATGTGGAAAATAGTGTCAATAAAGAAAAATGATGAGTCAAACTACCTGCAATATGTTTTTTAGAAAGAAAAAACCAGTAGGAAGAGAAAGAGGGAGAGTAACACAGATGATGTCACAGAGAATGATATGGTGGGTATGTGAGAGTTCCCATGTTGTTACACAATGCTTGTCACCTAAAGAAATTAAAGTTTGTTGTAAGCATGGAAGTGGTAGTATATGATGATCATCACTTGTCAAAAGGCTTGGAAGGGTACATACCCATTAAATAAATCAAGTGTGTAATTCCTATAGTCACAATCGAGATCAGTCCTATAACCTTGCAAATTTTATAGCATCATATGTTTTAGAAAGGCCGTACTCTTAGGGTTAGGTCAAGCTCTTACACTTTCTTTTTAGCGAAGCCTCATTTTTTGTTCGCTTGGATTCTCTCTTATGTTGACAATGGTCTAACTTAGCTATATCAAAACTAAACTACCAATGTTATATTGTATGATGTTCTATTCATAACTTTAAATAATATATCATTTTATTAGCCCACCATATGACCCCTTGGGTGTCATTAGAGGTCATATTGTTTCCTAAGAGGTCATATGGTGTCCTATGACCCCTTAGGACACCAGATGACCCCTTAAGACATGATACGACCCATAATAACACCATATGGCATCCTAAGGGGTCATAGGATGCCATATGACCCCTCAGGACACCATACAACCCATAACAACACCATCTGGTGCTCTAAAAGGTCATATGATGTTCTATGACCCCTTAGGACACTATTTGGTGTCGTTATAGGTCCTATGGTGTGCTAAGGGATCATATAGTATCATATGACCCCTAAATACACCCTATGACCCCTTAGATGTTGTTAGGGGTCATATTGTGTTCTAAGGGTCATATGGTGTCCTATGACCCCTTACGATACCATATGTTGTCGTTATGTGTCTTATGGTGTCCTATGGCCCCTAGGACACCTTATGACCCCTTAGGACACCATATGGTGTCGTTAGGGGTCATATGGTGTCCTAAGGGGTCATATGGTCTGCAACGACCCCTTAGGACTCCATATGGTGTCATTATGGGTCGTATGGTATCCTAAAAGGTCATATAGTGTTCTATGACCCCTTAGGACATCATTTGGTGTTATTATGGGTCATATGGTGTGATAAGGGGTCATATGGTGTCCTATGACCCCTGAGGACACATGCATGGATCCCTAGGATACCATATGACCCCTAAGAATACCATATGACCCTAGAGAGGGAGAGAGGGGGAGGAGAGGGATGGAATGGGAGAGAGATATACCTAAGAGAGGAGGAGAGTGAGATAGATAGATAGAGACTGGGAGGGAGATACAAGAGATAAATGAGAGAAAGAGAGATGGAGAGAGAGAGAGAGGGGGGGGAAGACACAGATAGAGAAAGGGAAAGGGAGGGGGAGAGAGATATGGAGAGAGAGGGAAATAGAGGGAGAGATAGAGATACAGAGCGACACAGAGAAGGGAAGGGAACTCAAAGAGAGAGAGAGAGAGAGAGAGAGGGGGGGGGGGAGATAAAGAGAGATCTAAGAGGTGGATACAGGGATTGGGAGAGAAAGAGAGACCTACGAGGTGGAGGGAGGGAAGGAGAGAGAGCATGAGAGGGAGGGAGGGATAGAATGAGAGTACAAGAGACTAGAGAGAGAGAGGTGCGAAGAGAGGGAGAGAGAGAGGGAGAGTGGAATAGAGACTTGATTCTCTCCCATTATCTCTTCCTCATACCCCTTCTTCTCTCCTTCCTTCCCTCCCTCCCCCTCCCCCTCTCTCTCTCTCTCCCTCCTTCCCTCCCTCCCTCTCTCTCTCTCTCTCTCTCTCTCTCTCTCTCTCTCTCTCTCTCTCTCTCTCTCTCTCTCTCTTCTCCTCTCCCCTCCCCCCCTCTCCTCTCTCCCTCCCCCCTCCTCTCTCTCTCTCTCTCTCTCTCTCTCTCTCTCTCTCTCTCTCTCTCTCTCTCTCTCTCTCTCTCTCTCTCTCTCTCTCTC
Organism: Cryptomeria japonica; assembly: GCF_030272615.1. Taxonomy (NCBI): domain Eukaryota; kingdom Viridiplantae; phylum Streptophyta; class Pinopsida; order Cupressales; family Cupressaceae; genus Cryptomeria; species Cryptomeria japonica. The sequence goes on along the minus strand of NC_081412.1, from coordinate 453,360,718 downwards.
TCTCTCTCTCTCTCTCTTTTCCTTCACATTTTTTTCTACTACAAATAGCACGTACGGGGTACTGAACCTATTAGTTCACTACCCTACCATAACATTTTTCAGGCATAGGAGCACGTACACGATAATTATTACTTGTAAGCGTGTATGAGGTACTAATCCTATTAGTTTGCTTCCCGGCCATAACATTTTAAGGCTTAGGAGCACGTATGCGGTAATTATTACAAAGTAGAAAAAAAATACCATTGGTCTTGCCAACATTTCATGGACTAACAGCGCGCACACAGTTATCAATATAGCGCATACGGGGTACTTAGACATAGTTTTATTTTCCCAAGAGCCTCAACAGCCTCAAAAGAAGTTTTTGCGGTTGTTGAAGGCCCCACTGCAATTATGTCTGTACTTCTATCACTGTTTTATACATAGAAGTAAGTGAATTTTTTGTTTTTGCATGATTTCAAATGATTGAATTGTTGTTCTTATTAGTTTTGTCAATATTATTGTGATTGTTTAATAGTTTTGATTCAAAAAAATAATGATAAGATGCATATTTATGGTTATTTGTTTGTTTATGAACTTTTGTTACATATATATGTAATATGATTTTATTTAGGACAACCAATATCAACCATGGGAAAGAACAAGCAAGGAAGGATGGAACAACGAGAGGCTAAAAAGGAAAGACAAAGATAGCGTATGAAGAAGTTATGTGACATAAGAGCAATGGGAGAAGAAGGTATGTCATCCTCAACATCTCAATTCAATTTACCAAACAAACATAATGCACCTAATGCAATTGAAGAAGAGACATTTGATTTACCGTATGAACCTAATGAAATTGAAGAAGATACCACATTGAATAATCAATTAAATGATGAACATACACCTTTTCTATTTGATGAATTGAATGTACATAATGCACTGATGTTAACACCTCCTAGAATCATTCGTAGGAAACCAAAGTATGTAATTGACATTGATGAGAATATATTGAAGCCAATGCCCAATAAAATGAATGAACGAACTTGTAGGAGAATGGTTAAAAGAATATGGCAAAACTATTTTGAAAACTTAAATCAAACCGCAAGATGTCAATTAATTGTTCAAATGATTAAAAATTTGAATTTTAGAGAGACAATGAAAATTCTAGGCCTCAGATCATCTGAAAATAACAGTGAAAGAACTATTGTGAGAAATCTATTTGATGCATATCAAGCTATTGGTTCAAAATCACATACTAAAGAGTCTAATGCTACTTGATGTGTAATTACATCAACCATAATGAGCAAGAAAATAAAAAAAAATCGTTTGATAAGCAAAACAAGTAAGTCATTAAACGTTAGTAGAACAACATTAATTAAAGCATTAAAGAGGCGAGAAAAAATAGAGGAACCTAATAATAATTCTCTTTGGGAATTCTCGGGTAGACTACTGGGTATGTGCACCAAGTTGTGGTACCAAAAGGAGGTCTTAAGATGACACTTTTTTTTTTCTGAAATTAGCAAACTCTGAACTTCAACGACAAATTGAAGATAGTTACACTCCAAATTTGAAGATGCAACAAGAACAAGAGTCAGAGTGCTTCGAGTCTACTTTCTAAACTACTAATTTTTTTTTTAAATGGTGGAGATTAAGGGCTTCAAAAATGGGGGCCACAAAAAGTGGTCCTGTTTTTATGCAAAAAACATAACATAGCGTCTGTTGTGGCCCCCATAAAATGTTAACTTTTTTTTTTTGAATTTTTGAAATCGCTTCGGTGAGAAATTAGCTAACACCTTGAAGTTTATGCCAAAATTTTCAGCTAATTTTTTAATGAGTATATGATTTTTAACTAATTTTCGAAGTGGACACATCCTAAAAAAATAGAAATTTGAGCGTGCTCCCCCCTAAAATCATTGAAAACAAATCAAAAGTTAAATTTTTTTTTTTAAATTGTGTAGAATGGAGTCTAGTTTCTAAAAATGTAATTTTTTTCAAAATCTGATGAAAGTGTAAAAATCTAGACCCAAAATAGTGTATGTTGGTTTTTGACAAAAAACAAACACACTAACAAAAGAAATTATAGATGAAAGACTTAACGAAATCAAAATTTGAAATAAATTACATTTTTGGATAGATAAGAGGGAGCTCAAGTTTACCACAGTATTTTTTTTTAACTTCATTGAAACACGTGCAAACTTGACGGAGAGCACGACCAAAAATATGTCAAAATTTTCAATGTTCTAACAAAAACACATCTCTAGCCTGAAATGGTCAAAGCGGGACATTTGGCACTCGCCAAATATGGCGAGCACCCTATTTGGCATGCGCCAAATGTGATGAATGGATATTCCATTTGGCGTGTGCCAAATGTGGATGAAGAGGGAGATAGCTCGAGGGATAGCAAAATAAGGGAATTGTGAGAGCTAGAAAGGGGAGGGACAAAGAAGAGTATGTATCTATAAGAATGAAGAGTCCGAGAAGAGGTGAGGGGAGAGAGAGAATATGAGATCTAGTTCATAGAGAGAGATGGAACTAGGAGGGAAGGGAGATAAAGAAGGGAGAGGTGAGATGGGGGTTTCTATGTACACATTTGGCACTCTCCCTATTTGGCGCATGCCAAATGTGGAATAGATACAAACTCTTCTTTGTCCCTCCCCTCTCTATCTCTCACAATTCCCTTATTCTCCTATCCCTCGAGCTATCTCCCTCTTCATCCTTACACCCATATAATTCCCTCTCTCGCCTCTTTCCCTTCATTTTTTCCTCACTCCCTCCTCTCTCTAGGTCCTAAGGGGTCATAGGACACCATATGACCCCTTAGGACACAAAATGACCCCTAACGACACATAAGGGGTCATATGGAGTCCTAAGGGGTCATAGGACACCATATAACCTCTTAGGTTACCATAGGACCCATAATGACACCATATTTTGTCCTAAGTGGTCATAGGACACCATATGACCCCTCAGGACACCATAGGACACATAACAGCACCATATGGCGTCTTAATGGGTCATAGGACACCATATGATCCCTTAGGTGTTGTTAGGGGTCATATTGCATCCTAAGGGGTTATATGGTGTCCTATGACCCCTTAGGACACCATATGACCCCTTAGGACACCATACGACCCATAACGACACCCTATTGTGTCCTCAGGGGTCATATGGTGTCCTAAGGGGTCATAGGACACCATATGACCCCTTACGACACCATACGACCCATAACAACACCTAAGGGGTCATATGGTGTCCTAAGGCCCCATAAGACACCATACGACCCCTTAGGTGTCCATACGACCCATAACGAAATCATATTGTGTCCTAATGGGTCATATTGTGTCCTAAGGGGTCATAGGACACCATATGACCCCTTAGCACACTATACGACCCATAACGACACCCTATTGTGTCCTAAGGGGTCATATGGTGTCCTAAGGGGTCATAAGACACCATATGACCCCTTAGGACACTATACGACACATAACGACACCCTATTATGTCCTAGGGGGTCATATGGTGTCCTAAGGGGTCATAGGACACCATATGACCCCTTACAACACCATACGACCCATAACGACACCTAAGGGGTCATATGGTGTCCTATGGCCCCATAGGACATCATATGACCCCTTAGGTGTCCATACGACCCATAACAACACCATATTATGTCCTAAGGGGTCATATGTTGTCCTAAGGGGTCATAGAACACCATATGACCCCTTAAGACACCATACGACCCATAACGACAAATATTGTTTCCTAAGGGGTCATATGGTGTCCTAAGGGGTCATAAGACACCATATAACCCCTTAGGATACCATATGACCCATAATGACACCCTATTGTGTCCTATGGAGCCATAGGACACCATATGACCCCTTAGGTGTCGTTATGGGTTGTATGGTGTCCTAGGGGGTCATATGGTGTCCTAAGGGGTCATAGGACACCATATGATCCCTTACAACACCATACGACCCATAACGACACCTAAGGGGTCATATGGTGTCCTATGGCTCCATAGGACTCAATATGACCCCTTAGGTATCCATACAACCCATAACAACACTATATTGTGTCCTAATGGGTCATATGGTGTCCTAAGGGGTCATAGGACACCATATGACCCCTTAGGACACCATACAACCCATAACGACACTGTATTGTGTCCTAAGGGGTCATATGGTGTCCTAAGGGGTCATAAGACACCATATGACCCCTTAGGACACCATACGACCCATAATGACACCATATTATGTCCTAAGGGGCCATATGGTGTCCTAAGGGGTCATAAGACACCATATGACCCCTTAGGACACCATACAACCCATAACGACACCCTATTATGTCCTAGGGGGTCATATGGTGTCCTAAGGGGTCATAGGACACCATATGACCCCTTACAACACCATACAACCCATAACGACACCTAAGGGGTAATATGGTGTCCTATGGCCCCATAGGACATCATATGACCCCTTAGGTGTCCATACGACCCATAACAACACCATATTATGTCCTAAGGGGTCATATGGTGTCCTAAAACACCATATGACCCCTTAGGACACCATATGACCCATAACAACACCATATTGTGTCCTAAGGGGTCATATGGTGTCCTAAGGGGTCATAAGACACCATATAACCCCTTAGGACACCATACAACCCATAACGACACCCTATTATGTCCTAGGTGGTCATATGGTGTCCTAAGGGGTCATAGGACACCATATGACCCCTTATGACACCATACGACCCATAACAACACCTAAGGGGTCATATGGTTTCCTATGGCCCCACAAGACACCATATGACCCCTTACATGTCCATAAGACCCATAATGACACCATATTGTGTCCTAACAGGTCATATGGTGTCCTAAGGGGTCATAGGACACCATATGACCCCTTAGGACACCATACGACCCAAAACGACACTGTATTGTGTCCTAAGGGGTCATATGATGTCCTAAGGGGTCATAAGACACCATATGACCCCTTAGGACACCATACGACCCATAACGACACCCTATTATGTCCTAGGGGGTCATATGGTGTCCTAAGGGGTCATAGGACACCATATGACCCCTTAGATGTCGTTATGACACCATATGACCCCTTACGACACCATACGACACATAACGACACCTAAGGGGTCATGTGGTGTCCTATGGCCCCATAGGACACCATATGACCCCTTAGGTGTCCATATGACCCATAACGACACCATATTGTGTCCTAATGGGTCGTATGGTGTCCTAAGGGGTCATAGGACACCATATGACCCCTTAGGACACCATACGACCCATAATGACACTGTATTGTGTCCTAAGGGGTCATATGGTGTCCTAAGGGGTCATAAGACACCATATGACCCCTTAGGATACCATACAACCCATAACGATGCCATATTGTGTCCTAAGGGGCCATATGGTGTCCTAAGGGGTCATAAGACACCATATGACCCCTTAGGACACCATACGACCCATAACGACACCCTATTATGTCCTAGGGGGTCATATGATGTCCTAAGGGGTCATAAGACACCATATGACCCCTTACGACACCATACGACCCATAACGACACCTAAGGGGTCATATGGTGTCCTATGGCCCCATAGGACACTATATGACTCCTTCGGTGTCCATATGACCCATAAGGACACCATATTGTGTCCTAATGGGTCATATGGTGTCCTAAGGGGTCATAGGACACCATGCGACCCATAACAACACCGTATTGTGTCCTAAGGGGTCATATGGTGTCCTAAGGGGTCATAAGACACCATATGACCCCTTAGGACACCATACGACCCATAACGACACCATATTGTGTCCTAAGGGGCCATATGGTGTCCTAAGGGGTCATAAGACACCATATGACCCCTTAGGACACCATACAACCCATAACGACATCCTATTATGTCCTAGGGGGTCATATGGTGTCCTAAGGGGTCATAGGACACCATATGACCCCTTACAACACCATACGACCCATAATGACACCTAAGGGGTCATATGGTGTCCTATGGCCCCATAAGACACCATATGACCCCTTAGGTGCCCATACAACCCATAACGACACCATATTGTGTGCTAACAGGTCATATGGTGTCCTAAGGGGTCATAGGACACCATATGACCCCTTAGGACACCATACGACCCATAACGACACTGTATTGTGTCCTAAGGGGTCATATGGTGTCCTAAGGGGTCATAAGACACTATATGACCCCTTAGGACACCATACGACCCATAAAGACACCCTATTATGTCCTAGGGGGTCATATGGTGTCCTAAGGGGTCATAGGACACCATATGACCCCTTACGACCCATAACGACACCTAAGGGGTCATATGGTGTCCTATGGCCCCATAGGACACCATATGACCCCTTACGACACCATACAACCTATAACGACACCATATTGTGTCCTAATGGGTCATATGGTGTCCTAAGGGGTCATAGGACACCATACGACCCCTTAGGACACCATATGACCCCTTAGGACACTATACGACTATCAAACTAGGGAAGAGTAGAAATTTTTATGGTTGTGGCTATCAAACTATAGGGTATAGAGTAGAAATTTATGAAAGGTTAAAAAATTTCAATGGAAGTCATTTGGCTAGCGCCAAATATGGTTAGTGCCATATTTGGCACTAGCCAAATGAGCTGCACAAAAAAAAGGTTATAGGGTATATAGTTAGTGTTTAGTTTAAGGTAAAAAATTTCAATGGAAGTCATTTGGCGCTAGCCAAATGAGCTGCACTAAAAAACGGTTATATGGGACCCTTGACCCGTGATCCAAGCCCACATTCTCTCATTTTGTCTTCTTTCTACACATGATCAGACAAAAAAATGCTTTTTGCATGGTGTTGACATTTTATTCAAGGTTATTTTATACATTCCATTAGCTCTCCACCACCTTTTTTTCATTTGGCAACGTCAAAGAGGAAGAACATAGCTTTTTTATCAAATTTGAATAATTGAGGTAATATTTTCTTGCTTTTAGAATTCAAATACTTATTAAGTGTTATTTTGTTTAAGTGTTAGAATAAAAGTGTGAGTCAAAATTGATTATAATCCTATTAGATTTACATTAGATTTAACAATGCATTTGAAGGAAGTTGCATAAGAAAATTATTTGTTTAGTGGTTTAAAAAAAAAATTGCAATTTCATACATCCTTTTTAAGATCTTATGAAATAATTTAGAAAAGGAATACATGAAATAATTTCAATTTCATATATCCATTTTAACATATGCAGCATCATCATGTCGAGGAAACGACCAAAAAATGTAACACTGGAAGAGCGTGAAGCTAAGAATGCAAAAAAAAGAGAAGGAATGAAGCAACTTCATGAACAAAGGAAATTGAATACCATAGAAGAAGAGGTCTCAATTGAAGAGGTGCCAATTGAAGAGGAACATGAAATATCCATCCAATCTAAGAGAGACAAATTGGCCACAAAGGCAACGGATGCAAAACCTTCATGCAATGAGACAATTGAATCCCGAGGTTGAGAGCATGTCTACAACAATTCAAGTTGAAGGCACCCCATCTCTTACATCTCAAGTCGAAGGCACACCATCTCTTATTGGCACATCGTTGGTGTATACATCATCTCATATTGAATGCACTCCCTCTATGACATTTGACATTGCAAGTACTTCACGACTGACATCAAGTATTGGAGCTACACCATCTTGTACACCTCAATTTCAAGGTATGTCATCATTTTCATCTCCGCTTGAAGGTATGCCACCTATCCCTAATGTTGTTGACATTCCTAATCTTGAGATAACTCAAATTTTGAGAACACCTCCTAGAGTTTTGCATAGAAAGCCTAAGTATTTGATTGATATTGATGCTAATGTTTTGAAACCAATGGTTGACAAGTTTCTGAAGCGTACTTGTCAAAGACATGCTAACCGGATATGGAAAATATTTTTTGAGCCTTTAAATGAGACAGGAAGATGTCAACTATTTGTTGAAATGATGAGAAATCTGAAATTTAGGCCTATAATGAAGATTCTTGGGCTAAGAACATTGATTGAATCAAGCGACAAATCTATTGTGAAGAATCTGATGAATGCATATGATACTGTTGGTTCTAACTCACGCACAAAAGATAGTAATGCCACATGACGTGTCATTACATCAACAATTGTAAGCACTCAAACTAAGAAAGCTCGCCTCTTAGAAAGACAAGTAAACAATTGAAGATAAGTAGACAAACTCTAATGAAAGCTTTGGGAAGGTGACAAAGAGCGGAGGATCCATATAACAATGAGTTATGGGCATTTTCCGGTAGATTACCACGGAAAGATAAAGCAATTGTTGAAGCCTTGAGATCCCTAATTGAATATTTTTGGAAGAATAACACAAGGGTCTCTCCAAATCAAAGAGATGTTGTAAGAAGGAGGATTGGTAGTAAAATCCGTGATCCACATCAAAAAAAAAAATTTGGATATGACTCAAACACAATTATTTGCCAAGTTTCAACGTATGTATCCTCAAATAAAAATTAGTCAAAGGTTCTTTGAAATGGTAAAGCCTTTTTATGTCAAAATAATTCACACACGCACAACTTGTTGTTGTAGATTACATATTGAATTTTCTAACCATTATGATGTTTATCAATGCATATATATAGATTTGCATGCTAACAATGTTTTGCAGGAATGCAACATAAATGGTCCACCAAGATCTTCAAGAGAATTCATATCTAGCATCTTATGTGAAAGAGTAGATGGTCAAGTATATTACAATTAGTGTTGCTTGGATGGCACATGTGTTGATTGTGGTGGATTACGACATTTACAAATTTGTCAACATATGGATATTGGATAGGAAATTGGTAATGAATTAGTAGAATTTGGAAAATATAAGACAGTGGCCTACATGCTAAAAGATGGAAAAGAAGCAAAAAGGTGTGAATTGGTTAGTGAGAAGATTCCAGTGTATCAGTTTATGGGCATCTTTCATGAGAATATAGTGTATGAGTATGCAAGGCATAACCATCGAGCTCGTTGGTTGGACTCACAATTTAAGCTATGCAAGGACACATTTCCACTTCATACAATCGTTTCAATTGTTGACTTTGTAGAGAACTACACACTACAACTGCAGAACAAGGTGCAATCACAATATTACAACTCCACATAAGTTTCCATATTTGTGCATATAGCATTCATTCATGCACATGATAGTATGGAAGAGGATAGGAAGATATTGAGGGAGTGTCATTTTTACATCAGTGATGATCGCTCACACTCTTTAGAGTTTGTGCAAGGTTGTTTTTCAGATATTCTATGATGATTTGGCTAGCCAAGGCATATCATTCCATCAACATATCATATGGTCAGATAATTGTGCATTGCAATTTAAGAACTCTCAGATGGTTTATTGGTTGAGTAGGATGCATAAGTTGACTACTATTCAACATATGTGGAATTTCTCTAAGGCTGGGCATGGAAAAGGGGAGCATGATGGTGTAGGAGCATGTATTAAAAGAGCTTTAGCACAAGAAGAGTTAAAGTACAAAGGGAATGCAAACTTGAAAGATGCAAAATCAATTGTTCAATGGTGCACTGGTACAATTGGTCCACGTAATCAAGGTAAGTCTTTAGTTTGCAGATTGTTTTGGTTGGTAGATGATACTAACATTGCAAAATTAGAAGATTGTTGTACATTGACAGGATCGAGTGAGCTACACTCTTTCAAAAGCTCTAATGCAAGTTCATGGACTATCCATATGCGGCGGATGGCATGTTATTGTTCTTCATGTAGAGATGGTGCCTATAATGACTGTGAGTCAAAGGAGTGGGTGGACAAATGGTGTATAAGACCTCTAATCCCACTTGAGACATATCGACCTTCGAGTGCACTACAACTCACACAGATGGAAGCATCAATTGACTTTGACCATGTGTCAGATTTAGTCCAGCAAGGTAAATTATCCACATGCAATTTTTGTACTTTAATATTTTATCTTAGTTGTTTGCTAAATTCTTCTCACTTTATCATTGCAGGGCATGTTTATGCAGTAATTGCAGTTGAAGACAATGAAGAAGGAACAAATTATTACCTATGTCGTTGTGTGGACGCAAAAAAGAAATTGGATCGCCCTGTGGTAGATGGAGAAAATATTGAGTACCCCACAGGATCAGTAGTTGTTACTGGTACATGGCTTAGAAGGTACCCAGTGAAGAAGTCTAACTTGTGGTTGTTCGAGAACTTCAAGACACATAGGAAGATTCTTCATTATTCTAACCTTGTTGTAGCTTCAAATGTTCATTTGATCAGATATGGGGGTAGACCACTAAACAAGAACCTATGGAAGGTTCGTGAGTCTGACCATGAGGCCATACTAGACATGATAAAGAGTAGAGCAGATCCAGATGGTTCATTGGATTAAATGTAAATGTAAAAAATTGTAAAATCAATCTTATTTGGATATATGTACATGACTTGTATTTTTGACTACTCGAGGCATTGTAATATTAAAAATTATGTTTCTGTCTTGTTTTGTGTGATTTTATGTAAATAATATCATTTTGGACCATTAGAGATCACATGGGATCATTTCGTGAAGTATACCCTATTAATATGGTAAAAGATGTAAAAAATGCTCATTTGTTGTCAATCACTCAAAGTGTGAAAAATTATCAAAATTCGGCATGGTTTTTCTCGATGTTAGTGACATGTAAGAATGATCTGTCTGATCCTATGGGGTCGTATTATGGCACTCTAAAAAATCCTCTCTCGGTTTGGGTAGACTCGGATCCAGTTGCTCGTGGCGACTCTTTCTCGGTCATGACAAAAAGCGACAGATGAGTTCAATGAAAAGTTGCACAATGCCCCATCTTTCAATCTGCTCGTCGCAGCACCGAACCGTCAACTTGTACACATTGGGGTGGCTAGGTTTACGCTAGGAATGCCTTCTTTTTTCTCTCCAACTCACCCGATCGTTGTGGGCCACACCCTAGCAACCAAATCGCCCAAGTGCTCAAAACACTCAAAGTTGTCAATATTCGGCATCGCGTTTCTCCGTGCCTGTTAATCATAAGAATGATCCATCTAATCCTATGGGGTCATGTTATGGAACTCTAAAAAATCCTCTCTCGGTTTGGGTAGACTCGAATCCAGTTGCTCGTGGTGACTCTTTCTCGGTCGCGACAAAAAACAACAGATGAGTTCAATGAAAAGTTGCACAATGTCCCATCTTTCAATCCGCTCGTCGCGGCACTGAACCGTCAGCTTGTACACATTAGGTTGGTTGGGTTTATGTTAGGAATTCCTTCTTTTTTCTCTCCAACTCACCCGATCATTACGGGCCACACCCTAGCAGCCAAATCGCCCAAGTGCTCAAAATGCTCAAAGTTGTCAATATTCGGCATCGTGTTTCTCTATGCCCGTTAATCATAAGAACGATCCATCTGATCCTACAGGGTCTGTTATGGCACTCTAAAAAATCCTCTCTTGGTTTGGGTAGACTCGGATCCAGTTGCTCGTGGCGACTCTTTCTCGGTCGCAACAAAAAGCGACATATGAGTTCAATGAAAAGTTGTACAATGCCCCATCTTTCAATCCGCTCGTCGCGACATTGAACTGTTAGCTCGTACATGTCGGGGTGGCTAGTTTTATGATAGGAATTCCTTTTTTTTTCTCTCCAACTCGCCTGATCGTTGCGGGCCACACCCTAGCAGCCAAATCACCCAAGTGCTCAAATTGTTCAAAGTTGTCAATATTCGGCATCACATTTCTCTGTGCCTGTTAATTATAAGAATGATTCGTCTGATCCTATGGGGTCATGTTATGACACTCTAAAAAATTCTCTCTCGGTTTGGGTAGACTCAGATCCAGTTGCTCGTGGTGACTCTTTCTCAGTCGCGACAAAAAGCGACAGATGAGTTCAATGAAAAGTTGCACAATGCCCCATCTTTCAATCCGCTCATCGCGACACCAAACCATCAACTTGTACACATCAGGGTGGCCAGGTTTACACTATGAATGCCTTCTTTTTGCTCTCCAACTCACTCGATCGTTGCAGGCCACACCCTAGTAGCCAAATCGCCCAAGTGCTCAAATTGCTCAAAGTTGTCAATATTCGGCATCATGTTTCTCCATGCCCATTAATCACAAGAATGATCTGTTTTATCCTACAGGGTCATGTTATGGCACTCTAAAAAAGTCTCTCTCAGTTTGGGTAGACTCGGATCCAGTTGCTCGTGGTGACTCTTTCTCGGTCGCGACAAAAAGCAATAGATGAGTTCAATGAAAATCTGCACAATGCCCCATCTTTCAATCCGCTCATCACGGCACCGAACTGTCAGCTCGTACACATCAAGGTGGTCGGGTTTACACTAGGAATGCTTTTTCTTTTTTCTCTCCAACTCGCCCGATCATTGCGGGCCACACACTAGCAGCCAAATCGCCCAAGTGCTCAAATTGCTCAAAGTTGTCAATATTCAGCATCACATTTCTCCATGCCCATTAATCATAAGAATGATCCATCTGATCCTGCAGGGTCATGTTATGGCACTCTAAAAAATCCTCTCTCAGTTTGGGTAGACTCGGATCCAATTGCTCGTGGCGACTCTTTCTCGGTCGCGACAAAAAGGGACAAATGAGTTCAATGAAAAGTTGCACAATGCCCAATCTTTCAATCCACTCGTCGCGGCACCAAACCATCAGCTCATACGTGTCGAGGTGGCTGGGTTTACGCTAGGAATGCCTTCTTTTTTCTCTCCAACTCGCCCGACCGTTGCGGGCCACACCCTAGCAGCTAAATCGCCTAAGTGCTCAAATTGCTCAAAGTTGTCAATATTCGACATTGCGTTTCTTCGTGCCCGTTAATCATAAGAATGATCTGTCTAATCCTACAGGGTCATGTTATAGCACTCTAAAAAATCATCTCTCAGTTTGGGTAGACTCGGATCCAGTTGCTCGTGGCGACCCTTTCTCGGTCGCGACAAAAAGCGATAGATGAGTTGAATGAAAAGTTGCACAATGCCCCATCTTTCAATCCGCTCATCACAGCACCAAATCGTCAGCTTGTACGCATCGGGGTGGTCGGGTTTACACTAGGAATTCTTTTTCTTTTTTCTCTCCAACTCGCCCGATCATTGCAGGCCACACACTAGCAGCCAAATCGCTCAAGTGCTCAAATTGCTCAAAGTTGTCAATATTCGGCATCGCGTTTCTCTGTGCCCATTAATCATAAGAATGATCCATCTAATCCTGCGGGGTCATGTTATGGCACTCTAAAAAAGCCTCTCTTGATTTAGGTAGACTCGGATCTAGTTGCTCGTGGCGACTCTTTCTCGTTCGTGACAGATGAGTTCAATGAAAAGTTGCACAATGCCCCATCTTTCAATCCACTCATCGCAGCACCAAACCATCAACTCATACGCGTCGAGGTGGCCGGGTTTATGCTAGGAATGCCTTCTTTTTTCTCTCCAACTCGCCCGATCATTGCGGGCCACACCCTAGCAGCCAAATCACCCAAGTGCTCAAATTGCTCAAAGTTGTCAATATTCGACATTGCGTTTCTTCGTGCCCGTTAATCATAAGAATGATCCGTCTAATCCTATGGGGTCATGTTATAGCACTATAAAAAATAATCTCTTGGTTTGAGTAGACTCGGATCCAGTTGCTCGTGGCAACTCTTTCTCGGTCGTGACAAAAAGCGATAGATGAGTTCAATGAAAAGTTGCACAATGCCCCATCTTTCAACCCGCTCATCAGGGCACCAAATCATCAGCTTGTACATGTCGGGGTGGCCGGGTTTATGCTAGGAATGCCTTCTTTTTTCTCTCCAACTCGCTCGATCATTGCGGGCCAAACCCTAGTAGCCAAATTGCCCAAGTGCTCAAATTGCTCAAAGTTGTCAATATTCGGCATCGCGTTTCTCCGTGCCTGTTAATCATAAGAACGATCCGTCTGATCCTACAGGGTCATGTTATGGAACTTAAAAAAATTCTCTCTTAGTTTGGGTAGACTCGGATCCAGTTGCTCGTGGCGACTCTTTCTCGGTCGCGACAAAAAGCGACAAATGAGTTCAATGAAAAGTTGCACAATGCCCCATCTTTCAATCCACTCATCGCGGCACTGAATCGTCAGCTTGTACGTGTCAAGGTGGCCGATTTTATGCTAGGAATGCCTTCTTTTTTCTCTCCAACTCGCCCGATCGTTGCGGGCCACAGCCTAGCAGCCAAATCGTCCAAGTGCTCAAATTGCTCAAAGTTGTCAATATTCGGCATTGCGTTTCTCCATGCCCGTTAATCATAAGAATGATCTGTCTAATCCTATGGGGTTGTGTTATGGCACTCTAAAAAATCCTCTCTCATTTTGGGTAGACTCGGATCCAGTTGCTCGTGGCGACTCTTTCTCGGTCGCGACAAAAAGCGATAGATGAGTTCAATGAAAAGTTGCACAATGCCCCATCTTTCAATCTGCTCATCGCGGCACTGAACCATCAGCTCGTATGCATCGAGGTGGCTAGGTTTATGCTAGGAATTTCTTCTTTTTTCTCTCCAACTTGCCTGATCATTGCAGGCCACACCCTAGCAGCCAAATCGCCCAAGTGCTCAAAATGGTCAAAGTTGTCAATATTCGGCATCGTATTTCTCTGTTCTCGTTAATCATAAGAATGATCTGTCTAATCCTATGGGGTCATGTTATGGCACTCTAAAAAATCCTCTCTTGGTTTGGGTAGACTCGGATCCAATTGCTCGTGGCGACTCTTTCTTAGTTGCGACAAAAAGCGTCAGATGAGTTCAATGAAAAGTTGCACAATGCCCCATCTTTCAATCCGCTCATCGCAGAACCGAATCGTCAGCTTGTACGCATCGGGGTGGTTGGGTTTACGCTAGGAATGCCTTCTTTTTGCTCTCCAACTCGCTCGATCGTTGGAGGCCACACCCTAGCAGCCAAATCACCCAAGTGCTCAAATTGCTAAAAAATGTCAATATTCGGCATCGCGTTTCTCCGTGCCCATTAATTATAAGAATGATCCATCTGATCCTACGGGGTCATGTTATGGCACTCTAAAAAAGCCTCTCTCGGTTTGGGTAGACTCGGATCCAGTTGCCACAAAAAATGACAGATGAGTTCAATGAAAACTTGCACAATGCCCCATCTTTCAATCCGCTCACCGCAGCACCGAACCGTCAGCTCGTACGCATTGGGGTGGCTGGGTTTATACTAGGAATTCCTTCTATTTTCTCTCCAACTTGCCCAATCGTTGTGGGCCACACCCTAGTAGCCAAATCGCCCAAGTGCTCAAATTGCTCAAAGTTGTCAATATTCGGCATCGCATTTCTCCGTGCCCGTTAATCATAAGAACGATCCATCTGATCCTACGAGGTCATGTTGTGGCACTGAACCATCAGCTTGTACGCATTGGGGTGGCTTGTGTCTTGGATTACAAACACATATTTAGGTTCAAAGCTTAAGTAATAATAAACTTTGTGCAATTATTCATCTAATCATTTGTACTGCAATTATGGATAACCATGATAAATGATTTATATTAACCAAAAAGCTACAAATCCATGTAACATTGTATACCGTTAAAACTATCAAATATATCCAATACAAACAAATAGGCTTGCCAAAAGCCATATGGACTTGAAATTTCACATATTCATAAAACAAAACATATGTTCAAAATTGCTATAAAGGCATACAACATGATATCCAATAAAGTCAAATAGGGGCTTGCCAAAAGCCATATGGACATAGAATGTCACATATTCGTAATACAAAACATATGTTCGAATTTTCCATATAGGCATACAACATAGTATCCAATAAAGTCAAATAGGAGCTTGCCAAAAGCTATATGGTGATAGAATGTCACATATTCGTAATACAAAACATATGTTCAAAATTGCCATATAGGCATACAACATAGGACCCTATTCTATTCATTTCCCTCTAGGGGAAGGAAACAGATCACGAGATATATTTTCCTATCGAGGGGATGGAGATGTATATGATGCAGGTGTCTTTCGAGTACATCCACTCGACCTCCTCTCCAGACTTTTTTGTAACTCCACCTGATACAATGAAAAGAATGATTTTAGCATATACAAAAATTGAATTTTAGAATGACATATAATAGAATAGTCACTTACCGTATACAAATAATCATGATGTTCATCCACATCAGGTGCACATTCATGATCTGGAGTGGCAAGCCCCTCTTGTAAGCATCACAATATAAATTAAACTAAATGTGTCGTTAAAATTTTCAATAACATATTATTAAGATAACAAATGTAATGCTAAATTTACTGAATTTACAAATATGTCTCATACTTCTATTAAAGCAGTTGAACTTGCTACTGCTGCAACAACACCTCACTCCATTGACACGCGAACAGAAGGAGGAGTCTTTGAATTCAACATCTGAAAATTAAACAAAGTATATTGATTAATCGCCAAAACTATCTATATTATTTAATAACAACATTAAAGATAAATTGTTTACCTGAGTGAAAGATTGTCGATGAAATACACTACGAGGTGTTGATGTTGAAGCTCTAGCATCAAACTATTTGACATCCAAAATGAGTAATTAGAAAATCATTCACATAAGGTTCAACTATCTACATATAATAATTATATTTTTTCACTTGTTGTATACCTATGGAGTCGACGAAGTAGTGAAAAAGGGTGCTGCAGGAATGTTGCTAGTATTGTGAACACTTTGACCCTGATTTTTTATCCTAATAATTTACTAATTTAGATATATTCTCAAATTTACATATAAGATTTAATAAAAAGAATGAAATGAACTTGTAATGAAATTCACCTAGGTATCAATGCCAAATGTTTCGTTCAGCAAGGATTTTGTCATGACAATGTTCTATGTAGCAAACTCCGCTCATGCACGTGCATTCTTAGAACTATTAGGATCATAAGTGCAAAGAGAACCACAAGATCGACAAAAATGAGCTGGAACTCGATGCCTAGAAGAATCAACATCATCACTCTCATCAACCTCTACTAGAGGACTAGCATACTGTATAAGGGTCTGAGTGAGTGAGCTAATCGAGTCTAGAGTTTCGACCTCAATACTCTCCTTCACAATGGAAGGAATAATAACATGCTCCACCATAGGTCTGGCCAAGGGTCTTGGTGGGAGATTTGGATCACGTTGTGCACCCTCTCTATCATGAGATGAACCCCCACCTCTACCTTGGAAATCTAGAAAATCAAAATAGTTTAGGATCTCATTAAGGACAAACTCACAGTACAGTTTTCTCAAAAAGTATTGGGGTACCTCATGATTATTGCATGGGGGCTGATCAAATACCATCCACCACCTATCCCAAAAATTGTTCTTAATCCCTTCATGATAACACCAATGAATAGGGAATCTCCTACATCCAAGGTGTAAAGGTTGATTCATTCGGGGGTCTGTAAAAAGGGCACACAAGTCAAATTTATTAATTTTCTTTTTCTTCACTGCCGCATATGATAATTTGTCAGCATAAAATTGCTTTTGTTCTTCCTTCTTACGAGACCAAAAAATTATTTTCCCTCATATATTGTATGTGAGATACAATAGATTGCAAAGAACTGGCAAGGTTTGTCCTATGGGAGTTTGTTCTAGTGGGATCTTTTAGCCTTGTGATTAAACCTTCAAGCTCTTTTTGGCTATTTTCTATTTGACCTAATAGGTTTTCTTGTGTACCTATGGGGTGTCCAGGGATTGTAGGAGGTTCTTGATGTGCTTCTTCTTCAATATGGTCTTCATGAGGAGCTGATTGATGTGCTTCTTCTTCAATATGGTCTTTATGAGGAGGTGATTGAGTGTTTTCAATATTTTCTTGTCTAATCTCATTTTCTGATAATGAAAATAAATTTAAATCAATAAACCTAGTTTAATCTTCAAATTAATTTTAAAAAATGACAATAAGAAAAAAAAATGCATACCTCTTCAAGCTCTTCAATGGCGTGGCAGCATTTTGATGAGAGATGGACAACTTAGTGCCCAATTTCAAGGTTTTCCAAAGGGTGAGCGCAAGAAAATAGCACCCAAAAATGCCAAAACGCAGGTTTGGAATGCAGAAATGTAGAGCAAGGTTTTTTTTGCTGTTTACAATGCACATACGCCTTATAAGGCATGCGCACTATAGGCTTGGTGTACCAAGCCTATAGGGTGCGTTCCCTATAGTGTGTGTGCCTTATAAGGTGTGCACCTTATGCGCTTTTTAATTTTTTTTTGAAGTGTGGCACCTTTTTGGTACCACAACTTCGTGCATATACCCTACAATGCAAAGACAAGGTTGTTGTTGATGCACTAAGAACATTAATTGAAAATTTTTGGCATGACAACACAAGAGTTTTGCCCAACCAAAGAGATGTTGTTAGAAGGTGAATTGGGTTTACAAATTGTGAGCCACATGCCAAACACTATTTGGATATGACTCAAACTAAATTTTATGAAAGATTCCTTCAAAAGTTTCCTCAAATAAGAATTTCTCAAAGATTTTTTGAAATGGCAAAACCTTTTTATATTAAGATTAATCATGTACGCACCACATGTTGTTATAGGATGCATATTGAATTTTCCATGCACCATGATATTTTTCATCATATTTGTTCCACTTTGCACACTAACTATGTTTTGCAGGAATGCAATATACAAGCACCTCCTAAGTCGGTAAGAGAATTTATTGTGTGCTATGTAATAGACATGATGGTTGCATTTATTATCAGATGCCTTGTTTGGAAGGTTTTTGTGCTATATGTGGTGGTTTGCAACATTTACCAAGATGTGTACATTTGGAGAGCACACATGAAATTGGTAGGAAACTAGTTTCTTTTAGAAAATATAAGACAGTCACATATGGAGTTAAAGATGGAAAATATTTGAAGAGATGTGAGCTAGTGAAAAATGATATATGTGTAGTTGAATTTATGAAAAATGTTTCAAGAGAAACTAGTTTATGAGTACATAATGCATACACATAGAGCTCGATGGTTAGATGAGAAATTCAAGTTATGTAAGGACACATTTCCCCTTGGCACCATTGTCTCTATCGTTGATTTTGCTGAAATTTATACACTACAACCTCAAAATGAAGTGCAATCTATGTATTATCATTCTACACAAGTTTCTATTTTTGTACACATAGCATTCATGCATGCAGATGATAGCACAGAGGAGGATAGAAAGGTTCTAAGAGAGTATCACTTCTACATAAGTGATGATCGTACTCATTCATTGAATTTTGTACAAGGATGATTTAAAGTTTTCTATGATATTTTAAGGGAAAGAAACATATGATACAACTGACACTTAATATGGTTAGATAATTGCACTACACAATTCAAGAATGCAAGGATGTTTTATTGGTTGACAAGGATGCATATGACAAGCAGTGTACAACATTTTTGGAATTTCACTAAGGTTGGACATGGTAAGGGAGAGCACGATGGTGCAGGAGCATGTGTAAAAAGAGCCCTAGCTAGAGAAGAATTGAAGTATGAGTGGTGCTAAGTTGATAGATGCAAAAACAATTGTGAGATGGTGTAAGTCTACGATGGGTCCAGGTAATCCAAATACGTCAATGGTTCATAGATATTTTTGGTTGATCACTGAATCTAACATTGAAAACTATCTATATTGTTGTACAGTTGCAGGATTGAGTGACATGCACTCATTTATGAGTTCAAATTCAAGTTCATCGTTAATTTATACGAGACAGATGGTATGTTTTTTCTCTTCATGCATGTATTGTTTGTGGGAAGAATGTGAATCACAAGAGTGGGTTGACAAATGGTCTTGTAGACCATTGGTTCCCATTGATACATATCAAATTCACAAAACACTACAATTGAGCCAGATGGAGACATCACTGGATTTTGACCATGTATCCAACCTAGTGGATTCAGGTGATTTTTTGAGTTAATTTTTTTGCAAATATTATTTTTGGTTCATTTTGTTGTACATCATACTTTATTTTTGGTATTATTTAACACTTTATAAAATGCAGGTCATGTGTATGTAGTTGTTGTAGAATAGAACAATGAAGAAGGAATGGATTACTATTTGTGTCGTTGTGTTGAGCCAAAAAAAAAATTGAAAACCACAATCATTGATGGAGAGGGTATTGAGTACCCAATAGGGTCTATTGTCGTGACAGGAACATGGCTTAGGAGATACCCTATAAAGAATTATGATGTTTGGTTGTTTAAGGACTTTGAAACACACAGACATATTCTTCATTTCTCTAACCTTGTTGTTGCAATAAATATTCATTTGGTGAAGTATCGTGGTAGACCTCATAACAAGATTTTATGGAAAGTCCGTGAATCTGACCACGAGGAAATACTTGACACAATATGGGTTAGAGCCGATCCTGAAGGCTCACTTGATTGATTCTAGGGTTCAGAGTATAATGATTTTGATAATTTTCAATATATCGTCGATGAATTGTTCTATATTCATTTTTTGTATATATAAATGCCCATGAGCTGATTTTTACATGTTTAGGGACATAATTTTATATATTTAAATGGCAATGGGTTGATTTGTACATATGTAGATGCCAAATTTTGTATATTAAAATGGCGATGAGCTGAATTGCACATATTGTAATGCCAAATTTTATATAAAAGCCCATGAGATGATTTGTAAGACATTTTTTTGTATATTCAAATAGCCAAGAATTGATTTGACCATATTTAGAGGCAAATTTTTCAATATGTGACAATGTTTTGTGACTATTTTTTGTGTCTATGTTTTGAGTTTATATAATGTGATAAGGTCAATCATGAGCATTCTTGATTCTTGTATAATCATGGAGAATTATTTGAGTCATTATCGAGTCATAGGGGTCATAGATTGAGTAGAGATCGTGCTGGTAGGGTATGACTCTCCACATTACAGTGCTTTGGGATGCATGAGAGGAGCATGACTAGAGTAAAACTGCCTACCCAGATGCGCTCGTGACGTCGGTTTGTGCATAGGACAAACCCAATCAATTCTAGCCAATCCTGCAACTTTGCATTGCATGCAACTGGTGGTTTTTGCACCAGGCAAAAAAATGCTACCAGTTGAAAATGGCTCAGAGTCATCAAAAACTGAGATAGGCCATTATAGATGAGCCTCACATGACCCCACAGGTTCAAATGGATTGATCATATGTGTCCTCTATTGGTAGAAATAGTCTGTCAAAGTTCGACAATTTTTTGGACTCTGGGCACTTGAGAGATCGTGCTGGTAGGGTATGACTCTCGACGTTCTAGCACTTTGGGATGCACAAGAAGAGAATTCCTAGCATAAAACTTCCCACCTAGACACGCTCATGATGTCAGATTATGCACACGACGAACCGAATCAATTCTAGCCACTCCTGCAACTTTGCATTGCATGCAACTGACAGTTTTTGTAGCAAGCGAAAAAATACTACCAATTGAAAATGGCTCTGAGTCATCAAAAATAAAGATAGGCCATTGTAGAGGAGCCTCACGTGATCCCACAGATTCAAACGATCGATCATGTGTCCTAGATTGGAAGAAACAGTCTGTCAAAGTTTGACAATTTTTTGGACTCATGGCACTTGAGAGATTGCCTTGGTAGGCTATGACTCTCGACGTTTCGACACTTTGGGATGTACGAGAGGAGCATGCCTAGTGTAAAATTGCCCACCCAGATGCACTCGTGACGTTGGATTGTGCACACGACAAACCAAATCAATTCTATCGAATCCTACAACTTTGCATTGCATGCAACTGACAGTTTTTGCAACAGGCAAAAAAATGCTACCAATTGAAAATGGCTCTGAGTCGTCAAAAACCAAGATAGGCCATTGGAGAGGGGCCTCACGCAACCCCACGGGTTCAAACGGGTCGATCATATGTGTCCTGTATTGGAAGTAACAGTCCATCAAAGTTTGATAATTTTTTGGACTCAGGGCACTTGAGAGATCGCGTTGGTAGGGTATGACTCTCGACGTTCTGGTGCTTTGGGATGCATGAGAGGAGAATGCCTAGCATAAACATGCCCACCCAAACGTGCTCGTAACATTGGTTTGTGCACACGACAACCAAAATTTGACCATTGCGAGCGTGAGGGTGCTCTCGCACCAAACACATATTGTTGTTTATATTCATATTGTTGATTAGATAGGCAAATATTCATTTAAATTTATAAAAGGGCAGCCACCAAATGCAGTGAATACACAATAATGAACTGAATACAAGGAGTTTTGTAGGGTTAATTCAACGTTTTAGAAATTTTATCAAATCATATTCCATGATTGCAATGTTTTATATCATATTTTTTTGTTGTTTATATTCATATTGTTGATTACATAGGCAAATGATCAATTAACTTTATAAAAGGACAGCCACAAAATACAACGAATATAAAATAATGAACTCAGTATACATTTATTGGATTGAATATCAACATTTCTATATGTCAAAAAAAGGCATGTCTGCCAAGTCAGTACAAGTATTACAAAAATGTGGCATATGCCATGTCCAAATTGATATACAGTAAAAATGTAGAATATATCTACATGTATTGGTCATTCTATGACCAAAACTAACACTATATGATCCTAAACTTGTAGTGGATCATCAAAATCAAGCCTCTTTGATGTAGCCTACGACTCTATAGATGGCTGCAAAACCACAATTCAAAAGCCAAGTTAGAATTCTTTTGTAGAAAATAGTTCGCAATTAACATAACTATGCATTTAAATATAATTCTTTTGCAATTGAAATGTATATTACCTCATCGGTTGATCTAGGAGATAATGTCTTCTCTCTCCTCTCCTTGTCACTCTTAGGAGTTTTCTTGAAGACATACTTAAAAGGATCCACGTTATGGCCATACCGCGAAGGGGTCTATTGTAGATTAAATGTACAATTAATACAATTTACTAACATAAATATATCAAAAACACTTAAAAGCTATAATATAGAGAACAATTACGTACCCATGCATGAGATGCTTCTCTAATGGACTGAGGATGGCTCACCACCAATGGAGAAACTGTCGCTATTACCTATACATAAAATGATCAAAGATTAAATACAATTAATATAATGATAAGTACTATAGGTTAAAAACAATTAATGTAATTTATCAAACAAAAGTGTACCGGATCCTGAGATGCTTCTCAAGTGCATGGAGGAGGGCTCATCATTGATGAAACAGCTATGGATATTTCCTGTATGAAAAAATTATAAGATTGTAATTTATCACAAGTTCACATGTACACGTTCATATAATCATGAAATCAAGAAAATAAAGTAGAGATACATACCTCCACCCTCTCTCGATCCACGAGCGATTCAGGTGCATTCAACAAATCCACATAGCTCAATGGTCGTTGTACATATAAAATAGACAAAAAAACACTAATCAATCTACAAACCCCAACTAAGACTTGATTTCAACATTTTCAAACAATTGTATAGCTAAAAATGTGTTCAATTATCTTCTTCCCATATTTTGGCATCTTCAAGGAATTCTTTTTCTTAGGACGAGGCCTAGACACGGAGGGGGTACCCTAAAAAAACAAAAATAACATGAGATATTAGTACAGATAATATATTAAACATAATTTTTAAAACCTAAAATGAAATGACTTGCATATTCCATCAAAACAATACATAAAAAGGGTTGTACAAAATATGATATCGTATAGCCTTGTAGGCCAAAATCGATCGCTGAGAGCCTGATGTCATCAATTTGGGACATTTGGTCCCCTGTCAACACCTACAAACCAAAAATTGGACCAAGCATTAAAGATAGTATATCTTGTAATATTTTTGAATTCAAAGTGTACTATTCTATTTTAACATGTTACAAAATTTATACCTCAGGCATCGAAGTTGCAGTTGTAGTAACTGGAGGAGTATGGGATACCACTGCTGCATCCTAAAATGCATATTATTTGTTTCAATTTGAATTGATGTATAAATGAAAATTCATTTATATAATTACAAATTTAAAATGATTGATAAATAAAATGCTATGAATTCAAATCAACACACCTGTGTCTATCACTGATGAGCAAACACCATGTCCATCAACTCATCTGTTAGCGCAAAATCCTTAGTCATGTGGGCCTGACATCTACTCTCGCAAATCATGCACGGATGAGATGTGGATCCATCTGCACCAGCCACATCATTCTTTTCTGAGTATATCCCCGAGAAATTGACAAACATATGCTGAATGGGCTCTTTGTTGCCACCTAGAGCAACTAATGGCTCATCATCCAGTACAATAGGGTGTGCTAACGATGTCCCATGTTGAATGATGGCACCAGTCAATGTTGTGGTCACCTGAAGAGTCTATAGCTCCATCAACTCTTTCAGCTCTACTGGGACAACCTGATGCACCTTGGGTTTGGGTGCTAGGGGGCGACGACTCTCCAGGGCTACTCGCCTATGGGGTCTAAATCTATCTTGAGCAAAGTCATCACCTCTACCATGGAACTCTCTCATGTCAAAATAGTTTGGTCGCACATTGAGCATAAACTCACAGTATACTTTTCTCAAAAAATACAATGGCACCTCATAATTATTACAAGGTGGATCATCAAAGACCATCCACCACCTCTGCCAAAAAATATTCTTCATCTGTGCATTGGTACACCAATGTATGGGAAACCTCTTTTCATTAAGAGGTAATGACTAACCAGTTTTAGGATCAACAAAAAGGGCACATATTTATTGTTTACTAATATTTTTGTTTTTGACTCCCTTGTATGATAACCCATCAGCATAGTATTGACAAAACCTATCCCTAAAGTTTCCCCATTTTGTAATTTGTGTGGAAACAACTATAGCACCACTAGCTAATGTTTTTAGGCTAGTGGCAAGGGAATTATGATGCTCAAGTTTGGATGTTTTCAATTTATCAGTCAGTCTATTGATTTTAGACGTATTTTGCCCTTGATTAATTAATTTCTCGTGTTTCACGTGTGCAGTCAAAAGGAGGAATTGGGGGTGTATCTTGTGGGGTTTTCAGGAGGTGCATTTTGTTGTTCAAGTTGTGGGTTATCAGAATCTGGTTTTTGAAACAAAAAATGAAAAAACCTAATCAAAATTAATGAAATTAAATTCAAAATGTAAAAAAAAGGGGAAAGAAAGACAAAAATTAACAAAAACTAACCTTGATCCATAGTTTCTAGAGGAGAAATGAGGCACCCCATCACAATTTGGCGTAGAAAATGGGGAAAAAATGTGACTGTCACGGGAAAATAAGACCCAGTTATGGGAAACCTTCAAAAAAAGTTATGGGAAACCTTCGAGAAAAAGCTCAAATTAAATGATGAAGGAATGGGAAACTATTCTTTGCATAATTTTCCACTTTCACCTAAATCATATGGAAAGCCTACAAATATCCAATTGCGGACCTTGGAAAAATCAAAAAACATGTTTAATGGAGCATTTGTTAGAGCTGGAACACTTGCAGAAGAAACTAAAGACAATAACATTCTTGGTTGGTTGTACAAAGATGAAAATGAAACTATAGAAATAGCTGCAGAAGTCAATATTCCTATAGAACAATATGGCAATGGTTATAAGATCATGCAAAAAATGGGATATGAAGGAAAAGGACCAATTGGTAAGCGTCATCAAGGTATTTCAGAACCTATGTGTCTTCACTCGCAATCTAAAGAAGATAAATTAGGACTTGGATATTCAAAACCAAATCAAAAGCACCATAATTATCAACAGCCAAAGTGAAGAAAGAAATCAGTCTCTAAAGAAGAACAATGGCAAGAAAAGCTACATAAGCAGCAGAAATAGTAGCCAATAAGCATAAACAAGAACATGAGAAACAAAAAGAAGAGATTGCAATCAAAAGAGAAGAAGAATCTTGTAAAAAAGTTCAAGGAATACGAGCAAATGCAAAATCTGAATAAAATATTCCAGATGCAGTAAAAGCAGAGATGGAAAAAATTAGGGAACTTTTTGCACCATACAACATTCTTGTGTGGCATAGTAGTGTAATCCTAGACAATGGTTCAGAGACAGATTCAAATGAATATGAATGGGGTCCAGATGTCTCATCTAGTATATCAAGTGAAGAAAGAAAAAAATGAAGAGCAAGCAGCTATCACAAATGAAGACTTGTCTTTTACAAAACAAAAGATAGAGTTAGAAAGAAGACTAGAAGAACTTAGAATCCAGAGAAAAGAGGCATATACAAGACAACAAAAGAAAGGGGATGAAAAAGACCAAGAAGTAACGCCACAAGAAGAAAAAAAAGATATGGATCAAGCATCAAGAAATATCATATTTCTATCAAATAAGGAGCGAGATGTACCAAGGTATGGCAGAACCATAGAAGAACTAAGAGATAGTCAAGAAGGATTGATTATTAGTCTAGAAGAAGTTGAGTTTGAAAGAAGACAAAAGCTAGCAAAAGAATTCTCTATATCATGTACACAAGTATGTCAACTTCAAAATACAAATGAATCTATTGAAAATAATCAAGAAGGAACTTGTAGTACTAAATACGTGTGTGTTGATATAATCCATTTGTTTAAGGGACAAACGTCAGATGAAGAGCCACTTGAGTGTGAACCACAAAATACCAATACTGATTTTGTTAGAAATAATTAGAGAACACTTGGGAGAGACTATCCTCAAGAACATTCTATCTATGACATTACCTACTCTATGCCAAATTATGACTATTATATCATGAACCTTGAAGCACCTAACAATGATGATGACTATGGTTTTTTGTTGGCTTTTCGTTGGTTTGTTCCTTTTTGTCTCTTATTGCTATATTTGTTAAGTTCCATTTGTAAAGGGTTTCAAGGCCCCTTCAAAACCTATTTTTACCTTAATAAAAAACAATGACAATGACTATGACTTACCCCTTCTTCATCCAGAACTAATTGATTGGGATAACCTAGAAAACTCTGAATTGGATGTCTTTTCCAATGACCATGACTTAGTTGTGTATCTTAATATTGTCGAACCCATAACACCTAAGATATCTTCCATTGTGGAATCAAGTAACATTTATTGCATTCAAGAGAATGCCAAACTTTCTAGTCACAAAATTGAAATAAAATAAGGAAAGAGACCTGGTGCTGAAAACCATTTCATGGCAACACTAGATCAATCAAGAGGAAAAATAAAGAACGTATCTGATGGTGAAAACCTCTTTGAGGCGCCAGAAGATGGAAAGTTTGACATCCTCCCTACATATTTTCAGGAGAGATCTACTATTCTAATAGAACCAACAGAAGCAATAAATATTGGCACACCAAAAGATCTCAAGATACTTCATTATGTTGCCTCATTATCAGATAAAGAGAGGAAAGAATACATAGAATTCTTCAAACAAAGACAAATAAATTTTTCTTGGTCCTATGCAGACATGCCAGTACTTAATCCGGATCTTATAATCCATCATCTCAATGTGGATCTAAAAGCAAAACCAATCAAACAAAAGCTAAGGAAGATGCATCCAAACATTGAGCTTCTTGTAAAAGCCGAGCTAAAGAAACTATTAGATGTGGGTTCCATAAGACCTGCTGCCTATCCAGAATCAAGCATTGTGCCAGTGTCAAAGCCAGATAAAAGCATAAGAGTTTGCACCGATTTCAGATATTTTAACAAGGCATGTCCCAAAGATGATTTCCCACTACCCAACATTGATATAATTGTGGACTTATCAGCAGGACATGAGATTTTTCATTAATGGATGGATTCTCAGGATACAATCAAATAAGAATCGCCCCTGAAGATCAAGAAAAGACAACATTCACCTATGCATGGGGTACTGATTGCTGGAATGTTATGCCATTTGGACTTAAGAATGCAGGAACAACTTATCAAAGAGCTATGACAATAATTTTTCATGATATGATGCATACATTTACGGAAGATTATGTAGATGATATACCGTTAGATTCAATGAAAGTCCCAAATACACTGAGAGGGGGGGTGAATTAGTGTCTAACTGGTTGAATGAATATTTAAACTTATTTATAACTTTGCAACCCAAAACAGTGTACCGGTAAACAAGAATTAATGCAGTAAACACAAATAACAGAGACAGCATAGAAACACACCATAACACAAGATATTTTAACGAGGAAACCCAATGTGGGAAAAACCTCGGTGGGATTTGTGACCCACAATATTTACTCACTGGCAAATGAATAAATACTACTTACAATAAGGGACTTGCACATGCAGGGAGGCCAACAGCCTAGAGCTCACTGCTCAATGAAGAGTCTCATTGACTACAAAATGGATAATTAAATCCAATACAATGTACTGCTTAAAATAGCATGTCTAATGTCAGGTTCAGTACCGGTTTAAGCTCAAATAGATACCTTAACCAAAAACCTTTACTGCCACTAAACAATTATCTTCTACCATACATTTTCTTCATTTCAAAATGATCTATAAGATCTCATACATATATGAGTCTTTTACAATATACCAAGTTGGCTTACAAAAGATAATTATATTACAATAACCAAAAGTTCATCCCATGTCGGCCTAAGTGTCGATATACTTTGTTGCCAATGTAATCTGAATGCCAATGTAAGCGCTTGTCGGTGTCGGTGTCTGCCGATGCATGTAGAAACCTATTGCCGGTTGGTTGTCAGTTGGTTGCCATCAATGACAACATCAACTATTCTCATATGAGTGTAGAATGCCAACAATCTCCCCCTTTGGCAATGATGGCAACACTCATGAGAAAAATCAAAATTGTTATCCCAAAACTGAAATCCAAAAAGATGTGCTCCCCCTGAGCAAGTGATCTCCTTTGTACATGCATTTTTCTCTCTACTACTCCCCCTTTGGCATCAATGAAAAAGGATGTCATAAATAATCAAAAGAGTACAAAAATTCTACCTCAAGGTCTGTAACCAGTTAGTTACTATCTCAAAAATGTCCGCCAAAACTAGATTCAAACTCTGCATAAATTTGTTGTTGTCAATTAGAGTTGTCTCAATCTGCTGGATCGTACTGGTGAGATAGTGCATTTTCTGCTCCGGTGGTCGTTCTCCAGTAATTTTTGCCTTAGTCATTTCAGTGCTCTGAGTAATCAGACTATCTAACCTCGGACCAAATTTATTCTTTACTTCCCCGGATTTGGACCTTATTCTTTCCTTCTCTTTCTCAAGTTTCTCCAACTTCTCAAAAACTAAGATAAGTTCAAATGAACCTATCATATTATCCACAATGTCATCAATTTCTTTTTGTGTCTTTTTAATCTCCTCGTCAATGTCCTATGTCAAACAGTGAGGTTTACATGCTTCTCTATATAACTCCTTATACTCCAAAATTGTAGAATTGAGTACCGGTAAAAGTGTGTCCAAGTGATCGGTACATTTCTTTATAGTGTTCTCAAAGAATGTATTTTTCTCTTTGTCAACTCTCTCCTTAATGGTATCCTCATTCACCTTTTCCAAAGTTATGACAATATCAGCAATGAATTTGGACAATGTGTCCAATTTACCTAAAGAATCATTAATGTGCTCTATCTTACAATTAGGTGCAATCATCTTTAGGATAGGTAATGTGTTATCAATTACCTTAAATGCTAAGGCATTGCAATCTGTAATCCTCTTGATGGAATCCAATTGAACCTCTGTTATGTTAGTAGATGTAAATTCACCTGTAGATGTGCTCGGTTCTTCTATGGGTTTCTTCTCAACAGATGTTTGACCAATTACCTTCACTACATTCTCTTTATTTCCATCAGATGCATCCACTTTACTTACATTTTCTTCTAGTGGATCTGTCTGTGTATGTGCCTCTGAATTTGATGGTTTCTCAATTTGATTAAGCACCTCTACAACTGTCGGTTTCCTAGACTCAACATGAACCTCTGCCTCAGATTAGTTCTCAGTCTGTACAACTATCGATTTCTCTGGTTTCGGTTGCCCTGTGTTAGTTGTCTTCTCCTCTATAGGTTTCTCAATCTCTGGTTGCTCTGCTTGAGCCGGTATCTCATTGTTCTGAGAATCAACAGTTTGTGTTGGTATCTCAATCTCCAGAGAGTCTACAGTGTGTGTCGGTATCTTAGTGACCTTGCAGTCTTTGGCATCATCTGCCTTAACCTCTGCAGTTTCTTTGTCCACAACAATGTTTATATCTTGAGTATCTACACTCATGGTAAAAAGTATCTTAAACTTTGGGTTAGTGTCATCATGAGTTATTCCTTTAGTAGCCATATCCGATGGATTAGTTGTATGAACCGGTGATGTTGAAGTTAATGGAGGAGTGTCCTGAGCCGGTGGAGGGATGTTATCGGTTACTTTTATAGAAGGTACACCACCTACTTTACCTTTTCCCTTATCTTTCTAATATACTTTGAATGTCTTTTCCACTTTTGGTCTATTTATTTCCTCTTGCTTTTCCTTCTCAACAAATAATATGTCCCATTTATCTGCAGTCTCATCTGCAATTTCCTTAACCCTTCTAGCCATCAGGCTTACTTGTTGGTGTCCACTGACAAATACTGACCGGTTAGCTTTAGATATAAGCTCATCTATCTCTTCCTTAGAGTTTACCCGATGTACAGCCAAAAGAGCTTCAACTTTCAACTTCTTATCGAGTTCCATCACAGATAGCCTTTTTAGCTTCTAATCTCAAGTATAAATCGTTGGGTATATCATCAATTACTTCTATCAAAACTTTCTTGTAGATATCCAAATGTAAAATAATGCTTTCTTCAATAGTTTGTTTGTCAGAATCCTTAAAAGAATTATACCAATTATTTACATTTACCAAATTACCTTCCTATGTAATCTCATTTGGTAGATCATCCAGTGTAGAGGTAACCGGTGTATGTTTCTTCTTTGGTGTAAGCTTCTTATGTGGTTCCCTAATTGCCTGTTGCTTTTTCCTTAGTGTCCTTGTTTTCTTAGGAGGAGGAGAAGGTATCGGTGGGGTTTTCCTTTTCCTTTCCACTCTCTTAAACTCAGAAGCTTTGCCACTGTTAGTATCAGAAGATGTCACAACCGGTGAAACATGTGCTTCTGGTTGCAGTCCTTTAAGCTCACTAGCTGATATACCACTAATATTCATGACATTTTCTTTAATTTCACTAGCCTTCTTAGAGGCATCTCTAATAAACTTATCTCTTTTCTTCCTTTCTTTTTGCATAGATACATTACTTGCAATGGTTTCTGCATTACCAAATATTCCTTCAGATGGCTCCCTAGATGCATCAAGTAGGGCTTTTGCATATGTTTCCAGAACATGTAGGTCTACCTCATAACCCATCTAGGTAACCCAAACAGTTCTAGGGCTTACTACTTCCATCCAAGTCTCATCTCGCTTAATGACAAAATAGATTTTCTTGTCATATTTATCAACTATGCTCTGCGGTAATCTCTCTCTTTCTCTCATCTTAGTTTGAAATGTTTTGAAGTAATCTGCAATGTTCTTATCATAGTCAGTGCCCATACCGATGAAAGCTTCCTGTATTTGTTTTCCTACCAGTATGTCATAACCAAAATCCTTGTGACCTATGATGGGTATCTCTTTGGTAAAGTATAGCATTAAGCATACTAGTAGGTTCCCAAAATGGAAAGTACCTTTCTTATCTCCCTCAATCTTCTTCAAATTGTCAATTAGTTCATCTTTAAGTCATTCACAAACATCTATCTTAGCATTATTGTTCACCATCTCATATGCACTGTGAATACAAAGGCTAGAAACCGAATTGAGTCTATTGGCATGTGTTGCTTTATATCCAAGTATCATACTAATATATCTCATATTTGTATCCTTGACATCATTGACTCTAAGTGACTTGCTATCAGATGTGGCTCTGGTTAACTCCATAACTCCCTTGTTAGGTATTTTCTTGGTTTTATCAGGCCTACTACCGGTTGAAGATAAACTAGTAACTGCCTTAATTACTTCCTTGGTTATCTTGCAAACTGACTCTAACCACATGAACTCTCCATGGACTCTTCTCAATACAATTCTTACAACTTCCTTTGGAAATTCGGGAATGTTCAATATTTCTACAAAACCTAAGCCTTCCACAATCTTATGTTCAAGTTTAATCACGCCTTTTTCATCGGTAATAACCTCATTAAACATTTTCTTCAAATCCTCAGTCCCTAGGTTTTCTATGTTGAAATGTATGTAGATTATAGGGTCTTCTGTAAATGCTAGACCCTTCAAAAAATTTGAAAAAGCTCTGACAAAATCATTATGCTTTGCAATCTCAGGGATAATCTTAAACATGGGTCGAGGGCATTTGATGTTTTCAACAATGATAGGTTTTGCAATAAACTCAAGAACAGAAGATGAGGTTGCCATTTTGATAAATACCTCTTAAATGAAGTTCTCTGAATGCCTAAAAATCACTTCGCAGCTTCGCCTTAGGATGCCCTTTCTTAGTTTCGCGCTCTCTGATTGTTTGAATGCTTGGTGAGTTGAAATGAGGGTTTTCAAGTGCTTTATAGCCAAAAAGGTTCTTTAAAACCGCATTAAATGCTCATCGGTTAAGTGAAAAATTAACACATATGTCAGTAAAGAAGAAATGTATCTTCTCACCATCAACTGAAGGTAGAATGCATGATTTTCAATTTGTTGCAATACCCCCTAAGGATTATTCCTTAGTTAGATTAAGAATCTCCTACCGATGCAGAGATAGATTCATCAACTTTCTGATCTGCCTTCTTAATCCATTGTTTTGAAAAATCTTTCTTTATTTCATTTACCTTTTCTTTTCCCTTCACACTAGATCCTTTATTGTTTGTCGGTATAGTCTTTCTTCTAAAAAATATTGCAATATGTCCAATCTTGTTACATGCATAACAAGTTACATTATTCCTCTGAATAGCTTTTCCATATCCTTGACCGGTTTGTGATCTGCATTGATTAGATAAATGCCCAAATCTACCATAAACATAGCATTTCACATTCATTCGGCAATTTTCTAAATTATGACCAACATTGTTTCATTTGGAACATTGACCAGTGGGTGAGTTTGTATTCTGATTATTTCTAAATCTACACTGATTTTCTCTTTGACCATATTTGTTGCAATTGAAACCTTTCCCATTAAATTTATAAGCATTAGGTTGTCTTACCGGTTTATTCTGATCTTGATTATTTGTAGTACAGGAACTTTCTCCAATTTCAAATCCAAGTCCAATTGTATCTCCATCAGGTTTCTATCTTTTTAGCATGTCATCAAGCCTTTCTGAACTTTTCTTGAATTTGTCTATGTTCATTTGCAATGATCAACTCATTTTCCAGAATTCCAATTTGTCTCACAAGCTCATCTTTATCATGTTGCATGTGAATCAGATTTGTCTTTAGCATATCAATTTCATGACCGAGTCTCAGATTTTCATTTCCTCCATCATTAAGTCTCCTAGTCAAGTCTTCTTCATTCTTCTTTCTATCTTCAATATCCTTACATAACCTCATAGTCATATCTTGCATTTCATTCTTTATATTACCATTCTCTTGCCTTAACTTATTTGCAATGTCTCTAAGAGTTTCCTTTTCATCATCATCATTCTGCATTTTCTTATGAAGTTCCTTTCTCTTATTTTCTGCAATAACTAGGTTCTCCTGAAGTCCTTTGATGAATTCCTTAGCAGTCCTCAAATCATCTTCAAGTTTGATATAATTCAATTTTTTTGCATAAAAATCTTCAAGAGCTCCTTCCAACTGTTTTTTTAAGTTCTCCATCTGTACCGGTTTCAGAATCTCCCTCAAGTTGTTAGGCTTTTGAAAATAGAGGACTAGGCTCTGTTACAAATTGTTAGATTCCATGGCAGTCCCAAAGACACTGAGAGGGGGGGTGAATCAGTGTCTAACCAATTGAATGAATATTTAAACTTATTTATAACTTTGCAACCTAAAACAGTGTACCAGTAAACAAGAATTAATGCAGTAAACACAAATAATAGAGATAGCATAGAAATACACCATAACACAAGATATTTAGTGAGGAAACTCGGTGTGGGAAAAACCTCAGTGGGATTTGTGACCCACAATATTTACTCACTGGCAAATGAATAAATACTACTTACAATAAGGGGCATGCACATGCAGGGAGGCCAACAGCCTGGAGCTCACTGCTCAATGAAGAGTCTCACTGACTACAAAATGGATAATTAAATCCAATACAATGTACTGCTCAAAACAGCATCTCTAATGCCAGGTTTAGTACCGGTTTAATCTCAAATAGATACCTTAACCAAAAACCTTTGCTATCACTAAACAACTATCTTCTACCATACATTTTCTTCATTTCAAAATGATCTATAAGACCTCATACATATATGAGTCTTTTACAATATACCAAGTCGGCTTACAAAAGATAATTATATTACAATAAACAAAAGTTCATCCCATGTCGACCTGAGTGTCGGTATACTTTGGTGCCGATGTAATCTGAATGTCGGTGTAAGCACCTGCCAGTGCTGATGTTTGTCGGTGCATGTAGAAACCTATTTTCGGTTGGTTGTCAGTTGGTTGCCATCAATGAAAACATCAACTATTCTCTTATGAGTGTAGAATGCCAACATATACTTGCAAAATCTCATACAAGACAAGAACATTTGAACATCTTGGGCAAAATCTTTGATAGGCTTGAAAGGTACCAGTTAAGATTAAACCCAAAGAAATGTGTATTTGGAGTAACCTCTGGAAAACTTCTTGGGTACATAATATCAGATCATGGAATTGAAGTAGATCTAGAAAAGGTCAAATCTATCATGGAAATGGAGTTACCTAGGAACATAAGTCAATTGTGATCTTTACAAGGAAGATTGCAATCAATCAGAAGATTTGTCTCTCAATTAGCAGATAGATGTCATCCATTCACTCATCTTTTACATAAGAATGTTCCATTCAAATGGGATCAGAAATGTGAAGAGGCTTTTATGCAAATCAAAGAATATCTCATGAATCCTCTAGTACTGGTATCACCAATCAAAGGGAAACCATTGTTACTCTATATCTCAGCAACAAATGTATCATTAGGTGCTCTCCTACCACAACATGATGAAGAAGGAAAAGAAAGAGTGGTGTATTACATCAGTAGAACACTTGTCAGCTATGAATTGAATTATACATCAATAGAGACAACATGTCTAGCAGCTGTATTTGCAACTCGGAAGATGTGACATTATATGCTAACTCATTCTGTGAAACTGATAGCAAAGATAGATCCACTAAAGTATTTGTTGAACAAGTCAACTTTGACATGTAGACTAGCCAAATGGGTTATGATACTGAGTGAATTTGATATAGAGTATGTTGATCGAAAAACTATCAAAGGATAGGTCATTGTTGATCAATTAGTTGAAGCACCCTTACAAGATGACATACCATTGCACATTGAATTTTCTGATGCAAACATTCTGGCAATAAGTACAAAATTTTGGGAATTGTATTTTGATGGTTGTTATACACAATATGGATCAAGTGCAAGAATTTTGTTCATCACACCTCAGGGACACACAATTCCAAAATCATATAGACTATGGTTTCCATGCACAAACAATATTGTAGAATATGAAGCATTGACAATTGGGCTCAAAATGGCTATTGAATGGAATATCAAGAAATTACATGTCTATGGTGATTCACATCTTAACATCAACCAAATAAATGATGACTATCAAACTAAGGATGACAAGCTCATGCCCTACAAACAGCTGGTAGAAGAGTTTAAATAACACTTTGAAGAAGTATCATTCAATCAGATCCCAAGAAATGAGAATAAAGCAGCAGATGCAATGGCTACAATAGCATCTCTCTTGCAAAATTGAGAAAATCAACAACGTTACAAATTCCTAGTGGAAGATATCCTAACCCCTACCATTCAATCCCAGCATACCTACATGATTTTCCATATATCGAGAACCAATCAATCCTTATACGGCCAAACTTATCAGTACTTAAAAGAGAATGTCCTTCCTCCTAACCTATCCCACAATCAAAGAAGAAATTTTATCAGTCAGCCATCCTGCTATACTATTATTATTGATACCTTATATAGGCGAGGTCTAGATAGCACTTTATTGAGATGTCTCGAACAAGAAGAATCTGAGAAAGTTCTTAATGAAGTTCAAGCAGGTATTTGTGGCACACACTCAAGTGGATTAACACTGGCTAAGAAACTTCTTCATATGGGTTACTATTGGCCTACTATGGAGATAGATTCATTCACATATGCCAAGAAATGCAAACAATGTCAGATCCATGGGAATCTCATCTACACACCAGCACAAGAATTGTATCCTATGGCAGGATCATGGCCATTTTCTCAATGGGGCCTTGATTTGGTAGGTAAGATAAATCCTTCATCCTCTAATGGACATAAGTTCATTCTGACTACTACTGAATATTTCACTAAATGGATTGAAGCAGTACCTTTGACAAAAGTGATAGGAAAACAAATATCATCATTCATCTTGAATTATATAATATGTCGCTATGGAGTTCCTATGACCCTTATCATTGATAATGGAAGACCATTTAAGAATCAAGATGTAAAGGAACTATGTGAGCTATTCCATATCCAACATAGGTTTTCTACTCCATATTATCCACAAGGAAATGGTCAAGTTGAGGCATCAAACAAGACTATCTTGAAAATCTTGAAGAAAACAATCAATGAAGCTGGAAAAGACTGGCATATTCAGCTAAATCTTTCTCTTTGGGCATATCGAACTAGCATCTGCACACCAACGGGGGAAACTCCATATTGTTTAGTCTATGGATCAGAAGCCATATTACCAATAGAAGTGGAGATACCTTCTCTACGAGTTTCCTTGAAAGGTCTTATACCAGAAGAACGACAACGAGTCTCTAGACTTCAAGAACTTGAGTTGATCCAGGAACGTTGCCAAAACACAACATATCATTTGAAGGTATATCAACATAGAATGGCAAGAAGTTATAATCATAGAGTCAAGCCATGCATTTTTTAGATTGGAGATATAGTTCTAAGGGAGAATCCAAGAAATCGGCAAGACTGAGAAAAGAAGGGTAAATTTGAACCAGATTGGTTAGGTCCTTTTGTCATAGTAGCAGCATATGGCTCAGGAGCATAAAAGTTATCTACCTCTAAAGGTGATTGGTTTGATGAACCTATCAATTCTATCCATCTCAATAAATTATATGCTTGAGATATAAAAGTCCTGGAAAAAATCAATAAAAGCATATAAAGTCTTGAAAAAAATAAGTAAAAAGCAAAAAATCCATAAAAAGCATAAAACAGTAGAAAATAACCAAAAAAAAATCAAAATATGAAAAAAATGCAATAAATTTAGATAGTGAAAACCTAGTAAACAGGCGCTATCTAAAAAGTGAGTTCTTCCATCTATGAGATTGCTTTGCACACCTATTTACTCCATCCTATCGCATCTATCACAACCATCTATCTTAGCTCATCCATTTCATCTTTCGCATCCATTGCTCTGAAGCATTACCATAAAATATGTAGCTTACCGATAATTATCAATCTTTGACATACTTGTCATAGTCATTGTCTTAGATTTTATCAAAATCAATCGATCTGCATTATATCCCGCCATGGTTTGGATTTTGATAAATTCATACATCCATAATAAATTTTTATTTCCGTTGGGGGCAAAATCCTAATTCCTTTTGCAAAGGTGATCTTTTAAAAAATTCAAAACATTCGGAAAACTTAGAAAAACCAAAAACACCCAGGATTTAGAAACAGATAGCAAGGCAACAAATGAAGGTCAAGGCATTTCATGACAACTAAATCGTGAAACTCAAAAAACAAAGAATCAACCAGCAAGTAACAAAATATTATCAATGATCATTCATTAAGATGATTATATCAGTTGATGACCATGGGAACATGTGAATGACATACAAGATTCATTGTTTATATCTTGATTTTATTGCTAAATCATGTACTCTATGCGACTCAAGGATGTCCATGACTAGAGAAGCTATGATGGGGCATGATTATTTTCTTTAATTGTTGTCTGTGGTTTATCTCTTATTAAGGTATTTACTTTTCTAAGGATATGATCGGCAAAAGATCAAAGAGGACATTCTGAGTCATGCATGAAAGGAGATAATCCTTGTCTGTTCTGCAAGAAATACTCAAGCCAGCTTGATTCATTATATCAAGTTGCTTGTATTAACTTTCTATATCAAAATTCATGTAAGAAATACTTAGGTCATCTTGGATCATTATGTCAAGTTGTTTGTATTCTCTTACAACATTTTAAAGCTCAATGATGAAATCAAGCACTGTTACAAGACACGCATATGAAGAATGGTAGTATCATTTTTTTTAGATCATTTTCTAGATTAGCTCATTATTCGTTGCATTATAAGCATTTCATTTAATTCATAAATCAACGGTCATTAATAAAGATCGAGTATACTTAGACAAACAAAAACAATTTGCATTAGGATCATTGAAGTTCATTAAGATCATTTAGTTGCATATTTGCACTTAGATTCATAAACATTACATATAAAACATCAAAAACATTTGAGTAACATATTCCATAATCATTCATTTGCATATAGATCATTTCATTCACATCATTTAAGTTAATAATCATTTTTCATTTGCATTTTCAAAATCAAAAGCAGGTCATTTCCATCATCATTGCATCATATATAGATCATTATCATAAAAACTAAAAGGAAAAGAAAATATCATCATTGCATCATATATAGATCATCATAATATAGAGTAACATGCATAATAAAAGATCATCATATAGAGTCCATGTCTACATATAGATCATCATAAAACAATAAAAAGTCCAAGTATACAATGATATCGGATCAAAAATACAAGTACCTCATCAATATAAATCAAGTCAAGGTTGTCCTGTACCACTACCACCTGACTCTATCTGTCTTTGTGGCTGTGGGCGAGAAGATCCTCCAGATGCCTGTCTCACACAATCACCACTCCTCTGAGGAGGTCCCTTGACTCCACCGCTGCTAGTATCCATCCTCACAATGATATGATAGCTACCTACTCTCTGGCTCTCTGCGACTAAATCCTCATATAATCGTCACCACTGTGATGTCTCCTTCTCGGCTTGAAATAGTGCTCTAATAGTATCAGCTAAGAGAGTGCCCGATCCAACCTACTGAATATGATCAAGGAGACCTTAAGTATCCTATTGTCTCCTAATAGCCATGTCTCTCTGTCATGAGTGTTTGTACCTGTGCTCTAAGATGATCTATCTGTACTCTAAGACTATCCACGGTCTCCTACTCCGGCACATACTGCTAAGGGACATGAACCCCAATCCCCTCATCTCCACCTCCCTGTCCACCTGCTGGAATCTCAATCCGAGTAGCTCTCAAAACCCATCATCTAATAAGTGGAACATGATCCTCTGGATCCTCATCCTCTCCACCATGAGCTGGAATAACCCTAGGGTCTGGCTAAATCTAACCAAAGTCAATGCCTCTCCCGCAA
This sequence comes from Cryptomeria japonica, assembly GCF_030272615.1. Taxonomy (NCBI): domain Eukaryota; kingdom Viridiplantae; phylum Streptophyta; class Pinopsida; order Cupressales; family Cupressaceae; genus Cryptomeria; species Cryptomeria japonica. The sequence continues at coordinate 453,321,282 of NC_081412.1, read as the reverse complement.
ACCCCATTCAGTCTAGTCATCATGCCTCCTCCCATAGAGGGTAACCCTCTCGATGATCTCAACCTTGCCCTGCCAATATCCCTCCCAATCCATCCTACCTCTCTCCCACCCATAGGAAGTGGTCTCCCAATCATGTGAACCGGTCCAAATGGTCCTCCATGGACTCTTAATCGACCTTCTCTTCATCTGGGTCTCCTCCCTCGTCTCCATCACCTCTGGCCTCCTGAGCAGCTCTAAGCTCTTGTCTCTGTCTCTATCTCCTGATAATTGGATCATCTGAATTGTCATCCTCATCTCTTGAGCTGTGAGGAGGGTTTGTTGGATCGTAATACGAGGAGGAAACGGGTGTGCAAGTATGTATTGTGCATAATCTGTAGTAACCCCAGGATCTAGAATGTGTAATCTCAAATCATAAGCCACCCTAGGAGTGGCCAGAAACTCTGCACGTGCTATCTCAAACGAAAAAGAAGGTCCGCAATCTCGCCTATCCCTATACCGTCATGCATATATCGCGACACCAATAGGCATTGGCTGAATGATACCAAACTGTCTCAGAATGCGACTAATCAACTGTCGCTCAACAATGTATGGAGTCTGACCAATGAGATATCTACTCTGCATAATAAATGGTAATGTATGTGCATCATCCATCCATGGCTCACAATCGATATAAGGTCTCCAAATAACACTATCTAGTGAATCAAGAACCCAACGCCAATACTCCATCTTACCCAGCTTATGCTAAGTAAGGATACCTGCATACAGATAAACATATGGCTGCCTCTCACCATGAACTCTATGATGAATAGGTCGCGTAATAGAAATGTGCTCACAGCACCAGATCTGCAAAAGTGTGCATCCTGTAGACAGACTAGCACTCTCATCGAAAACAACCTGATGAAGATCATGATACAAATGAGCGAGCATACAAACACCCCACGCATATCGAGTCTAATGCTGCATCATGCTCTAATGAATCTCACGCCAACCAACAGCAAAACCTCAAGATCTCCTATCTGGACAGATGAATCCCCCAATCAAACCTGCAAGAATCACAAGGAGAGTCTCGTAATACATAATTATATCCTCCCATCGGATCTCTCCTCTTGAAATGCTCTCATCACCAAATACGGCTCTGCAAGCCTCTGTCCCTCCATGATCTTGAAAATCGTACTAGACTAACTCACCGGTCACTGGGATGTGGAAAATCCTGTAGACATCCTCAAGTGTCACACTAATCTCACTCGTGGGTAGGTGGAAAGTGTTATACTCGCTATGCCATCTCTCGACTAAACTTGTCAACAATCCCCTATTATGGGTAATATCAAGCATGTATAACAAGTGGCGTAATCCGCAGGCATCTATATGTCTCACCTTAGCCTGTGTAAGCTTTGGCACTAAGTGGCGCATAGCCGGGAATTTCTCCCGATAGTGGAGAACATCAAGTTTCTCCTGTTTACCAAGAGAATTTGATCAATTATCAATAATCTATCTATCTCTCAAAGAGATCGCTAAACTACACATCAACAATTGATAAATCTTTTCAAATGAAGCAAATCGGGTTATCAAATCAATTTAAACCTAAAAATCATGATTTTTTATCAATCAATGAGTTCAATCAAACTCTGTTATGTTCTTCATCAGAAACTACATCAGTTTCTTAGAGCTAATTTATCAATCAATCGTTTATCTTATCAATCAACATTATCAAATTTCAATCAATCAAGTTCCTATCAATCAACATTATCAAATCACAATGTCGAAATTTAATCATCCAAGTGAATTTTAACATGAGCAACATCACAAAAATTCATTTGAGGCACAAGCGCTAATCTTTGTCACAAAAAACGTTATTCTATTTGAACACGGGCGCTAAATTAAACATATGCGAGAACCTTTTTAACAAACGCGCTACACCTTGCAACATATGTGTGAAACAAATCATAAGTGCTACCCTATTCAGCATATGTGTGAACATTCAAAGCATAAGCGCTAACAAAACAGATGTGCTAACATACATTGCAAAGGTGCTAGCAAAACGAACATATGCGCTAACAAAATCAAAAGCGCTAACATTGAATACAGAAGTGCTAACAAATAAAACAAAAGCGCGAAACAAAGATGCTGAAAATCGAAAAAATTCAAAATAGCCAAACATGCACCAAACAAACACGCAAAATTGTACAAGATGCAAAAAGGCTCGGGATAAGGTACATACCGGATACCCATACTCAGGAGGTTGCTAATATCGTCGAACACGCTCAAATCGATGATTCTCCAACGGGATCACCATTTTGTCACCTCACCAAGATAATCTTTTCACAAGCTGACAAGGATGAAAATGAAATTAACATTACCTTTGGTTAATTTTATATTTACCATTTGAAGGGTAATTAATGCTATTAAAATGGGGCAAAAAAATTTTATTTTTCACAAATAAATTTAATTGAAGGACCTTTTCAATTATCGTGAGATCAATCGCTTATCCAAATTTTTAAACAATTTCACGATCAATCTCCCGAGGGGGCACACAATCAGGATTTTTATCTCCATCAGGCACACTATCAAGACTTGATTTAATCTTTGAAACTATGTCGTCTCGACATCATTTCAAAGAGGGGCAAAATGTAGACACATAAAAATGACTATGAGCAATTAAATAAATATTTTATATTTATTTAATATTTATTCTTCTATTAAATAGTTAATTTGAAAAGATTAATTTATTTATTTCATTTCGTGTCTTTCTATTAATTAATTTAATTGAAATATTTTATTAATTAATTCATCTATCATATTCCTCTAATTAATTAAATATCTAAATATTTAATTATTCTTCTAATCAGTTAATTAAATATCTAATATTTAATTATTCCTCCAATCATTTAAATATCTAATATTTAATTGCTATTCTTCTATCCTATAGTCTTAAATATTAAATAATTCTTAATTATTTAATCTCTTTTCCAACTCATTCTTCCATCTCTACTTCATCTTCCCTTTGCCAACTCATCAATCATGTGGCTAAAGATATTAATATTTCTTAAATATTAGTTCATCATTTATCTCCAACTTTCAAATTTAACAAAATATTATGTAGGTACACATATTTCTTAACCTTCTTTTATATTCTCTCCAACATCCCTACATCTTAGGAAGTACTTGAGTCCACTTGTCCTCTCATGCCTAAATTTTCTCCAACCATCCTTGGATTCCCTCAATCAGCAACCCAGTCAAGGTGAGATGAGTGACACTTGTCTTCTCCTTCCCCCTTTCTCTCAACCTTCACCTTTGCTCACAGCCATCCAAATCTGCAGATCTGATCATGACCATTGATCCAAGCCACATCATCTTATCCTCCCAAAGTCTATAAAATTGGGAGTTTGAGTTGAGAAAGAGTTAGTCTTCAAGTGAATTTGCAAGTTAATCATTTGTGAAAACTTTATGCATCGTGAGTTTTAATCTTGAAGCAATTTAGCTTTTCTCATTTAGCATAATCATTTAATATTGCATATCATAGAATCAATTAACTAACAGTTATCAGTTCATTCTTCATATGCTATCTTGGAAGCTATCAGTGCTTGTCTGAGAGCACACCATCTGCAACTAGGAACAATAGAGTTAGGACACAATGAGACTTAAATCATGAAGGTAAAAATAGTGTTTTTATTTTAATATCAATTTTATGTAGTTTCATTGGTTGAGTTTGGATTTCTTATAACAATTTCCTTTGTATTTTGTGAAACTAATATGTTGCAGGTATTATTCTGATGATGAAATTCAAGTCGACACAAAGTCAATCCTCCCAAAGTTTGATTATGGAGAACACGACCCTCACTATTTATTATATTTCTTAAAAGAGTTTTAAAGACTGTCAAATTACATGATCACTGGAAGTTCAACAATTTGTCAATTGTCAAGCCATTCTTTCAAGTTACATAATCATTACTCTACATGAGGTCAAATCTACACTTATAAGTTTGATCTCTAAGAATGCACAATTAATTTACTTTTATTCTTTTAAATTGTGAACCTTTAAAATTAAATTCATGATGCTTCTAAAATTTTCCATTTACTTTGTAAACCAAAAGCAAAACTAAGAAATATAAATAAATTTTTATAATTTTTATTATAGATTCAAACTCTTTAATTTGAGTTACTTTGTATTTATTTATTTATTTATTTATTTAGCCTAAAGCAAAACAGATCCATGTCGATAAACAATAAAAATAAAGATCAGAAATGAACCTCTGTAAACCAGTGGTGACATGACATGGACTGATATGTGTAAGTATTGCATTTAAAGCGGCCCAAAACATAATGGAAAAAAGAATGGATATGCACCGTTACAAAACACACTAGTTAGGAGAGATAAAAACGTGACTAAGAATGACAAAAGAATACGTTATATATCTCCTTTGAAGCCTGAGCCAATAAATATCTTTCACTGCAAAATGGATTCACACAGAAAACTAAGTACAATTATCTTCAAAACATTCCTTTGAATTATTCTAATTATCTACAACAGTTTAATCGAATCTTTGCTTAGGCTTTTGTGAGCAGATGCTCTAATAAAACAATCAAACCCACTTTTTCCGTGCTACAATAAAATACAATCGGGTTGCGGGATGCATGAGATGTTCCAAGAGATACTTATCCAACTGGTACCAGTTGGCCCACATAATAACTCACTTGGTCAACATACCAAACAATAATGGAGAATACACATGGATGATTTTCTTTTAAAAATAAGTTATCACGTTCCATTCATTTTGGATGGACCCAGCATACACACATGGAAACAATAAATGAGAAATATGGTTGGTGAAGAACCCATGAATTCTCGAGGAAATGGATAAAGTTGACCTGCACTTCTTACAAAATATAATAATGATACTTCAGTTTAAAGGAGACTGTGACTACCCAGGCAACAGAAAATAACAGCACAAAGTGGCTGAACGAACAACTGTTCTTTCCTCCTATTAACAACAATTAAGAAACATGGTGGTTAAAAGGGCCCATTATTTCTTTGCAAAGCTATGCAATCTGGACCCATTTATTCACTTGAGTTCTTACAAGATATGATAATGATACTTCACTTCTACGTGAATGTTCACAACCCACAGGGCAGAGGAAACATAACGCTTAACGTACAAATCTTTTTTCTCTCGGAGGAAAGATGGAGGAAAGATGGAGGAAAAAGGATATTAATTTATTATAGAAAATTTGCACCCTTATCTTCTTTTATCTAAAATAACTCTCAATGCCTTTCCCCTCAACTTGGATATGCCTAATGTGCATCTTGGAATTGATATCATATCAATGTGCACTTTTGGCATTTCAAACGATCCAGTGATCTTGTAGCCTACAAAAATCTTTCATATATGGCATTTCAAAGAAAGTGAAAAGAAATAATCTCAATATAGAGAATTTATACTCTCAATGCCCTTCCACGCAAATTGGATATGCTCAATGTGCATCTTGAGATTGCTTCTACAACTAAAAAAGCATCAATATCATATCAATGTGCACTTTGGCATTTCTAAGGATCCCATGATCTGCTATTAAAATCTCATCTACATCACTTACAAATGTTAAAAAGGCGATGATGAATGCTGGCATTTCTTAGTCTTTCCCCAAAATAGATGAGGATTTTGACTATGTTATTACCTTTATCCTATGTGCAGATTATACTAATGATGATTAACATTGTTGAAATGTGTGATAAACCTATTTGTTGGTCAATAAAAGATTACTTCCACCCAGGTACAGTAACCTTCATTGCTTGGAATCTAAAAAAATTGATCATTCCCATGAGAAACATGAAGCTCCTACTGTATTTCGAAAGCTTTTCTTCGGATCAAGCTGAAACAATTGTTGAATATAACTGTCTCACCTATGGGGACTAACTGTCTCACCTATGGGCCTGTTTTTGAAAAAGGAAGAGAGTTTTCTTTAAAGGAGCACTCAATACTTTTCTGGCATTATCTGTGGGAAAACAAGATTAATGAAGATTCCTTTATTGACAGGAACTCCACGGGTCCAGAAGCAGCAAAATGTGATGTCAGGGCTTTTAATGCGACTAAACAAGCAATAATTTTCAACTTTAGGAGTTCATTATAGAAATTTTGTATCCTCCTGTCCTCTTTTACATAAATATACTCTCAACGTGCACTTAGCATATCAGAGGATCCATGCGACACTTTGTATCTCATTTTTCTATAATATTCATATAATAATAATATGGGTATGAAAGAGATGAAAAAATCTGTCAATGCTAGTGAGAAAGGGATCTCTATTTTGTCAAACAAATTCCACCAGCAATGAGCTGTGTCAAATTTTTGTAGGCATAAGCTTAGGAAAAACATAAACTTTTCACAGCTCCAAGCTTGTCAAATAGGTTGCAACCTCCAAAACAAAATAGGATCTCATATTGACCACATTCTGGTAATTGGAAGCCCATTCCTTCTGTTGGGATAAACATTAAAAATGCAGAAGTTACTCCTAATGGCAGGGGTGGTCCTGTCAAAGCTGAGGACCCCCTTTAGTCCTCAGTCTCCTCATGTGGCCAATGCCAGAGCAGAGCAAGCTAGGAAACCAGTGAACCATCTGGTCCAAGTGGCTTGCTTGAATGTGGAGGCTGCATAGGAGATGGTTTTCAGGTGTCTGTCCTGTTAGATGAAGTGGTTTACATTGAAAAATAAAATTTGAATTAAATACTATCATTGTCTTGTTAGATGAAGTGGTTTACATTGAAAGATAAGGTTTGAATTAAATACTATCATTATGAAATTAGGGCTCAGATCTGTAGTAACAGATAAGAAATATGATTTATTTTTTGCTTCCCCTTCTAGTGTCGTGGGCTATTAAAACCAGATACTGAAATGTTTTGATAATTTTTTATTTTATATATGTTCTATCAGTTGTGGGGTAGGAGGGGTGTGGAGCTCAAATCATAATATGCACACAACTCTACATTATCTTTACAAAATATATAACACTTTGACTACCTGCATAGAGTTTAACAGTATTACTTAATCGTGGCCATCCACTCAAATTAACAGCTTATAAGTTCTTTTCTATTTTACAGTCCCAGTTTTTTAATATTTTTCCAGAAGTTCAAGACACGTGAACCCCTCAAGAAATCAGATACCACTTCAAGGCTCCAAATACACCCAAAATAGGTTAAGAATACTCCACTGTTGATGTTGTACTGTTGTGCCCTTTGCATGCATCCTACTCTACCTCTTAAAGCAATAGTTTACAGGTGACATATGATAGTTGCACCATTGCTGTGACAACATTTAATTATTCTCTACCCCTCAAAATGCAGGAGTAGAGAGATGGCACAATTTCCATTCATCTCGTAGAAATTATTCAAGACTTGCACAGAACTTATGGAGAGTGAGCAGTTCAAATTACTTTGTAACAATATACAACTCTAATGAAGAAAGGTAATCTTTTCTCAAACATAATTAACTCCAAATAATAGCATCAAATGGGGCACCTTACTTCCACATCATCACACATTTGATACTCTCAAGAACAAGAGAGAAAATGATTCCAATTGGTATTGATGAGATAGGCAAAAAAAATTCCAAATGTTATTGATAGACCTCTTAATGTAATCGACATCTTGATTTTGCAGTTATAATTTGGCCTTGCAAATAAAAAACTCCATAACAACTGTTCGGCATCCCAAAAAGAATATATGAACAATTGACCTCATCTTTAAGAATACATTATGCATACAGCACATTGTGCCCTAGTATGCATATATTTTTAATCAACCAATCACTAACCTAGCAAGTGAGGGAAGCTACAGCTTTAATACTGTTCGAGACAAACTGAAGGATTTAACATCCCACATTCAACACAATTTTGTGCAGTAGTTAGAACTGAAGTATAGTTGTTAGGGCTCCCTTATTTGGCGAGTATTGTAGGACTTGCAAATTAAACATTTCTGAGCAACTATATGAAAATGGACTTCAGAGGTTTTTCCACAATCATTGCACAAAATCCAGACCTGCACCAATAATGAAACATAATTACAACTACATATGGCTAACTTAAGAACAACCACCCAACTTTAGACCTAGACTAAAAAATGAAACAGTTATTGATTCTGTTGTAAATAGGCACAAATGTGATAAGCAAAAGAGAAACAATACCGTCTTATCTTGATACTCCAAAGGCATAGGAGTTGCTGCAACCTGAAAAAAGAAGCACCAAGTCAAAACCACTTGCAAGATAACTTGCATATGCTTGCTGTCAAAAGAAGTTTCCCTACCTCCAGATCTAGTCGTTCCCAGATTCTGGACATATCACAGACTGACTTAGAGCACATTGGACAAGAATACCTGTATGTAATCAATTTTTGTGAGAGCAGTACCACACAAAAGTAAAATTTCGAAGCTAGCTCAGCAAATACTATTTTAAATAGATGGCAAAAGAACATAAGTGAAAAGCCATTAAAGACTCACTGTGAGTGCATTTTCATTTCACTCAAGCATTCCATGTGCATCGTATGACCACACTGCAGGACTGTTATATCCTTCAATGAATCAAAAAGATACTGCAAATATATCATCAAAATCCATTAGATTTACAGCCAAGCAGATACCAAACCTTAGTTCAAAGCAAAGAAAGAAAAATAGCAAGCATCTAGCATGGCACACACCTCAAAACAAACAGGACAGTTATGATGCATAGAATTTTCTACGCAGGAGTGTGCCTTCTGCAAACCAACTGAATAACAACAACCTACAAAACAGCTCCAAATCTACAAGTTATTAATGGTCCAACGTCTGTACCGTGTCCTGTGAGACAATTCCAGGGTATAAAAAAGGGATTTTATTTACAGATTAGACACGTGAATCATATACAGCATTGATTTCTTATCTTTTTAGAATATTCTCATTTAAATGCCTTCATCTGATTACAGAATCATGCACTTCATGACTTTACCAACCTCTATAGCATTCCCTGTGAGATTATTCAAAGGTACCAAAACGGGGTTACATGCAAAAAACTCATATAGGCTTTTCAATTAATTTCTTTGCTACTATTACAGAACAATTCTAGCACTGAAGAATATTGAATAATAACTTGCTTAAATGAACAGTCAAACACAAAGAAAAGTCTCTAGTAGACGTTCCAGTAAAAATTTCCCATACAAGAAATATAGCCACCCCAGAAATATTTATAGCTAGTATGGGCACTTCCCCCTAAATACCTAGAGAAGTAGGCAATTCATCATAGATTCATCTGATAGAAACAAACAGTTTTGAGTACGAACAAGAAGCCTCTAAAAACATAACAAGACCTCCATGTTGCAACTCCGACAACCCTCAAAAGTTAAATTTAATTATCTTCTCCTTCATCGTGTTTTGCAGGACAGTTTGGTAGAAATTAGAATGATCATATCAATGTGTTGTTGAATCTGATGATTTGATATTGGTCCCCTTCCATCTTTTAGGACTTGATCTTGATTATACTTTGTAAGTTGTTGCTCACATGAGCTATACTTGTAAACTACATCCAATTAAAAAAAAAAAATTATGCATGTTGTTGGGAGAGAATAAACACAAACAACCTGACCTCGATATGACTTTTATACAGAAAGGTACATACCACATTTGTTGCAATGAAAAAATTTGTCACGCCCTCCAACTCTGGCAAACCAAATTAGAACAAATATGGTAGTTAGAAACAATATAGAGTTTTGGAACTAAACATATGGAAACTAAGAAAATGAATATGAACTCAAAATCAAATAAAAGTTTTTTATGCAAACATGGAAACCATTGATTAATAACTCAGCAAGTATTTGCCTGACTTGTGGGTGCTCATGCTCCAAACAGGGTTGGTGAGTATTTACCAATCACTCATGAATTTGGGGAAAAAACTTGGCCAACATAAAAAAGTTAAAGAGTCTGCATTCATTTGTGGGCACAGTTGTGCAATTTGGGGTGAGGATTAATCAATTTTAGAGAGTTTTTCAGCTGCAGAGAAAAATGGCATGCACCATGAAGGTCGCGTGGTCTCAAAGGCCTTCATTTTGGCATGGCAGCAGAAGGCTCCACCCCTGAACCCTACATTAAATGTGACAGGGTACATGCCAGGGACACTGCCTCCAGACCCTACAATCCACCTTAACATTGGTTTTAAAAAGCAAAAAATATAATTTGTTTTGGGCCCACTTTTTCCACCAATGGAATTTGTAAAATATTAATAAAGATATGTAATTTATAATCATACGTCACTATGGTGTGAATTGAACTTGGTTTTTGATAAATAGATCTAGGAAACTGAAAAACCACTTATGACCTCTGTGAATTCAGCTTTATACATGTTAAGATTATTTTTAAAAAAATTGTTTTTCAAAGTTCAGAAATTTTGCCACAAGTTTTTCCCAAGTCTTGAGCCTGAATCAATTTTTAGGCCTGCCAAGTTCTTACCTCCTTCAAGTTTTTGAGCTATTATGGAAATGATATAAAATTATGCAAGACCAATAGCTTGCAACAAATAATGCAGGTCCTCTTACCTGCATATGCCACAATCATCACAATGGTATTGTTCTTTTGAAACCTGCAACATGAAAGATTTGTAGAGGCAGATGAAAATCAAATAACTTCAAGTTTCAACTGTTTTCATGCCTGGGATAAAGAAAAAAAAAATAACTCACATCATCGTCAAAAAATTTGCATACTGCACAATAATATTCCCCCATATTAACTCCACAGTTCTCACATTCTTGCTTCACCTGAAGATAATAATTAATCAAAACAAAAAAATAAAATGAAACAAGGAACCAAAAACGAATATCTTGCTTTTGCAAATGCTAAGAAATGGGAGATGTTTACTCACACTCTGCTCGGTATCACATAGGGAGCAAATGACCTGCCCATAAAAGAGATCAAATGGTCAACAGACTCAACATGGTGTATACAGAAAATAATAACACTAAGTCATACAAGTAATGGTAAACTCAAGAAAATGGCTACCCATAAAGGCCACTGTGATTGCATTGTTGGATCTAACTAGCAAGCTCTGACAGTGTAACCTTATGATTCTAATGCATTAAAGGCTCCAAAAACAATAAATGCTAAAATTCACGTAAAAGTGTTAGCCATTACCAAACGATCATAATATCTCTTTATCGCACTTTAGAATAAGAGACTCAGAGAATTCCTATCCAAGATGATTCTGTGAGAATTTAATGTTTCTTTAATTATCTATTAAAATTAGTATTTTGAAATCGATTGTGTGGAACTGGAGGGTGTCATATGAGCATATTTCAGCCCGTTAAAGCAAACCATTTTTATGAAAAATTGGAAGGTGCTGCTATGGGGTTGCCACTGCTGCCAGTCATAGCAAATTTGTTTATGGATTACCTTTAAGAGAAAGCACTCAATTCTTTCCTGTTAAAGCCTAGACAGAGGGAACATTGCATTCATGATACAAATCTAAGCTAGGCATAAGAAAGCTACTCACACAGGCCATATTCTTAGTGATTTTCTTATAATCACCCTGCCCAAAAAGCAGAATTTTTGAAAAGGCTAGCTTTTTGTGTCTGATGAGAGTATATTGGCCAGGAAATTGCTCACTTGATGTGGGTGTTCAAAAGGAATAGGTATAGGCACAAGCATATAGCTAGAGCATTCGGGAACACAAGATGATGTCAAGCGAATAGCAATAGTGTTGAAGACTCTACGAACACCCCTGTTGCTTTTTTCTCTTCTATTGAGGACATCTGTAATATAAAATTCAAATATATTAGAGAGAAAATACATCAAGACATGATTTCAACCATGTTAAAAATTTATGAAATCTGTTCCAATCCATCAAGAATCAGAGATAACTGCTTCATAACCATGGCTTTCATATGACTTGAATCTTTGCGTGGAATTCCATATGGTGGATAAACAAGTTTGGTTACCATGAGGATCGAGGAACACTGTGCAGACATCAACCATGAATAAGGGCAAACCAGCATTGGTGGAACATTCATTTTATATTAAGAACAGCATTTGCTTAGAAGTTACTATGGTCTTAGCAAGGCAGAAAAATTATTTCAAAAGAAGATTAAGGGAAGCCATTGAAATTAGAAAACACCCTCAGCTTTACACCACTTATAACAGCCATTGATCAACATAATAAAAAAGATCATATATCTATATGATAAAAAAGAATCATAACTTTAAAACTTTCTATTTTAATTTTTTTAGATGTAACCCATGTCTAGACATTTTATTTTTGGGTGCTTCTCACGTAATTCCATAATTAAGAAAATAATAATATATCATTTATTCTTCTACTAAATTATTATTTTATTAGTTCTTTAGACAGCTTAGCATTGAAATTTCCTGTTATTCCTTTGCCTAGAATACCTTCCCGTGGTATTGTCAAATCACTATTTCTTGATCTCGATGATGAATAATGGATTACAGAGTGATTTGAAGACACAAAATCTGTGACACTGTTTTTCCCAAAAGTTATGCATAATAGGTTAATTATATTACATCTTTTCTTCTACTATATCTAAAGAATTGGTGCTAAACAAGAAATATTCCACAACGGCGCAATTGAAAATCTTTGAATTGAACAATTACAATCAGAGATATCTGTCCACCCCAAATAAGATCATTTTTTTTCCTGAAGGCTCATATATTTTGAGGCATCCTCAATCACTGATTACAAATGGGATCCCCAAACAAAGCAGATATTTGGTGTCAAACCAAATTGGGACACGTGGTAGCACAATATAATACTTATAAGCAACTGTAATCAAAAAGGCAATCAACATGTTGCACTGCTAAACTCTAGGACATCTATGGGTAGGAGTTACAAGCAGGAAAAAACATTTCTTGTAATGGAGAGAGAGAGAGAGAGAGAGAGAGAGAGAGAGAGAGAGAGTTCACTGTACAATGTGACACAGGTAAGGAATGAAGAAGCGTAAATGCAGATAAAAAGGAGGAAGAACTGTTTAACTGTACACTGAGATGCAGGTAAATAGTGAAGGACCATTGAGGCATATACATGAAATAAATAATGAGAAAGGAAAAAAAACGCATCCAATTTCAAATCTTTTTTGAGTTTTTCAGATGAACTGTGTCGAGTACTAAATTAACAGTCCCATTCATTCACATTGACCCATCTCCTATGAGAAATAACTCAAAATAAGTACAAATAATACTTTGAGGGGTGAAGTGATTGGTTTCAAACTAGAGAATGGAGATATCGCATAGCATCCATTATCACTGATGGCCGTCAGATGCAAGGACTTGTAGTGGTCGGCTAAATTTCCTGTGCCTTTATATCGCTTAACTGTTTATTTGACATTTCATCTGCAGTCAAGCCTGCTAATAAGGTGTTAACTCTCTATATTTTCTAATCATCAGACAACCAAGTAGGATAATCAATAATCTGAAAGATTATAATGTTTTATATGTATGATCCATTTTCTCAAGAATAAGAACCTGTCAAATAGATGTCAAAAATATAACAATTAATAGTTCAATTTTTTTTAAACTACATGTTTTCATTGCTTTCTTTTGCAGTTGCAGCCTACAAAGGCTGCTTACGAGAGATTTGTTTTCATGAATTTTTGCATTTTCAACGATAGAATATTTTTAATATGTTGTCAATTTCCCAGGCTATAAAAGTTTTATTAATAAAGATAAATTTTGAAGCAATTCGTTTACCTTTTTTCTTTCAAAAAAACTCTATTTTGCTTGCCTAATGGGGTAGCCTCATCCTCAAAAAGGTTGCTTAAGAGAGAAATCTTTTACAAATTTCTATATTTTTCAGGGCGAATATTATTAATAGAGTTTCTGTTGTTTTAGGCTAGAAAAGGCTTGCTATAGATAAATTTTGAAGCAATTTTTACAAAAATCAAAAGTAAAAAAAAAATCTCTTTTTTTCTTCACCTTGATAGAGGTTCATTTTGAAACAGCTTTAATTCTACTATTCTTCCCGTATTGATTGTGTCACGGTAGATGCTAAGAAAAACTTTAATGAAAGCATTAGACAGCTAACACAAATTTAAAGAGCGGAAGGATTACACACCCGTTCGATTTTGTTTCTGGGAAGCTCGTGGCGCTCCTTGGGGTTCGACAAACGGCTCTGCACATACAGAAAAACAAAGATCAAGTCGGACAACATTAGAGAATAGTAAATCTGCCTTTGCACTTCAAAGATAAAACAGGGTTTTCAATAAGTGAGCTAATTGGTCCTGAATCCGCAGATCCGCGTGCCCTAACACAATACACGACGCATCCATTTAATTCCCCAATCGTCCACAAATCACATCCGCAGCACTTGTTCTCCACGGAAATCGAACACAAAACAATCCATATGAAACGCTAAATTTGCACTGATCCAACTGTCAGGAACCACTGCCACCACATAACGAACCAAATATTCCCATTTTCCCATACACAGATAAAAAGACAAAAAAAAAAAACAGAACAACCCTATCAATCCCCAAAGCGACAAGGCTCGAACCCGCGCCCTGTTCACGCCCAAATTCTGAACCAAATTCAAGCAAAATAAACCCAGTCCCTACCATAGCTTCATTATGACAGTGGCGACACTGATACACCTCGTTGCAGCAGGGCGCTCGTATGCGGCACCGTCTCCTGTAGTGGGTACACCTGTAAATTAACCCCCAATAATCAGCAGCCAACACAATATAATCTCACCCCTGAAAATTGAAAAGCAAAGAACTGAACACAATACTAACCCATACTCCATTCTTCCAGCACTGAGGCGATCCCGCATCCACATTTCTGCCTCTTCCCCCATGATGAAGCAGAAAAGAAAGGAACTGATTACTGAAAATAGTAACCTATATTATCACATTCAATGTATTGAATTGTGGCATTAATTGTGTTTGCATCCGCTAAAAATAGGGGAAGGGGGGAAGAAAGATGGCTTTGCTTCACTTTCTTTCCTTTCTTCCTCCCGCATCCCAACGGTCACAGAGAGCTCTGCCTGATTGGGCAAAGCTATGAAAAAGGGATATGTGGATGGTGCCCTAACATTCTTTCTTCTCTTTCTAACAACTCTTCGCTGAGCACGTCGATGTGGAGTAATGGCCAGTGGAGCCCACTGCGTAATGCTTCTTTCTGTTACTTGTTACTTGAACGCTAATAATGAATGAATCTGAGGATGATTTGTTGGATTACGTGCAAACCTTTTCTTTTACAGGTTATCCAGTTTTATGGAGAAGAGAACAGAATAGAATATTTTTGAGGTCAAAGATAGTAAATGGGATTGTAAATTTCGAGAATAGAATAGAATAATATTTTTGAGGTCATAGATCAACTGAATTGATGACATCAACTTTTCATAATCTATTGATATTGTTCTTTCTGGTTTCTATTGTGTTATTGTTTTTCTACATCAACATTTTCAGTCACATTTCTGATGATGGATCAGGGAGTGTGATCAAAGACGTTGATGTAAAATTCAGGTGAGCCTTGATGAAAAAAGCGATTTTTTCAATTTTTTAGTTGAATTAATTTTCAAAAAAGTAATTGTTAAATTATTTATGTAGATGTCTTATGATTAACTATATGATTTATAATTGATTCAATTAAAACATTTACTTTTAATCAAAATTTTAAAAAGATCTTATTAGTATCAATATCTATTTTGATTTGATTGTGTTAAATCTTTTGGCTATCAAGTTAAAAAAAAACGTTGAATGACAACATGAAGTATGGAAATTTGATATCCTTCTAGAAGCACTTATTACATCTTAATGTGGGAAATTGATTTAAGACGTTTTTCCCATAAAAATCCAAAAGACACCTTGTAAACAGACCATCAAAATTTACATAAACATACTCGTATATTTAAATTATATATAATTATATATTAAAACCATCTTAATATAGATATTATAGGGAAAAAATATAAATATAAAAAATATATATATATGACCGGCTAGATGGACCGCCAAATTTAAACGTTTAACTTCGGCCTCGTGGATTCAAGTCCCTAGGGAATCTGATTTCTAATTTAAAGTTCGATGCCCAACTCGTGCAGTATTCATCAATTAGATCTTTTCACTTTTGGTATAAATTCGTTGTTTTTTATTTAATTTTATATTTAATATTGAAATAATCATTGTATTATTTTAAGTTTTATTTAGCTTTGTATTTAATATAAAAAATGCAATTAATAATGAGATTTGTTTGGATTTTTAATATAATAAGTATTAATTATGTTTATTTATTAATATAAATGTAATTTTTTTAAAATTATATGTTTAAATTTTTATTATATTTTGGATCATCTTTTGGTCTGGACAAAGAGTTAAAGTTTTGTATAGGTGCATTAATTTTTTATTCTCTTCAGATTAATTTATTAATTTATTTATTTGTGTATGATGTTTTTGATGTGGTATAATAATGAAGCTATATAAAATAAGTGTAGAGTTTATTTATTTGTGTATGATGTTTTTGATGTGGTATAATAATGAAGCTATATAAAATAAGTGTAGAGTTTTTGTTTAGTAGACATGTCTTAAATCTTTTTAATTATGCATTGAATAATAATGTGATGGAAATGTGTAACTTTATTTAATTAGAAACATTTTTATTTTTAAGTTATTTAGATTGCATTTAATTTGGAGAAATAGAGAGGATTAAATAGTCTATGCATCAATAGCTAGAATTGTGTTTAATTTGGAGAAACATAAAAGATTATACATAAATAGTTATTCACTACTAATAGTTGTCATGATATTATCTATTATTTATTTTTTTCCTTTTATTCATTATTTGTAAAATTAAGCACTAATAATTGTTATGTTTGCATCTAAAAAATAAACAAATAGTTGTGATGATGGGGCTCACTTTTCACATCTTGATGATGGATCACAAAGTGTAATCCAAAACATTGATGCAAACAAATCTTACATTAATGAATTAGAAACAAGACATACTTATCATATGTTGGAATGGTGAGCATATTGCAACTAAAGATCAGACCATTGCACAAAAACTAAAATTGATATTCCATATATTCATTTTACATTGCTTTTCAAATGGCTTTGTAAAGTCTTATTTTTTTCATGCAAAACTAACTTACAAGAATGAACTTCTCAACTAACTTGCCTAAAAACTTGTTTATTAAATGTAAACCTTAATCTACTAACAACAACAAACCCCCCCCCCCTTCTCCACCCTCGCCTTAAGGTTTACATTATGAAAAAAGAAAAAAAAAATGTATTAGCATTAACCCAAACTTCTTTGTCTAGGTAAATGAATTGATCATTCAACTCTGCATTAGCATTAACCCAAGCTCCTCATGTCTAGGAAAATGTTTTGATTTTCCAACTTAGCACCAACATTGACCCAAACTCCTTTTGGCTACTCAAATGTTCTAATTAGTTCCAATCGAACACTTAACTATCTATATCCAGTCTATGGATTCAACTATCCAAATACCAAAAAAAACTCACCTAGCTTGTGGATTCAATTATCTACAAACCAACAACAATAATGTTGGAAACCAATAACACTGGGGGGGTGAATCAGTTTTATACCGGAATAGTAGGTTTTATACCGGTATAAACAGAATTGAAAGAAGTAAAGCAACAAATAGCCCACCAAGTTTTTGAATTCAACTATCCACAAACCAATAAAATACTAGAAACATATGCACAACATGAGAGAACATAAAGTGTTCCCAACCTCCTTGCATAATGAGACACCTTTCCTCCAAAAGTCCACATTTCCTTTGAGTGTGTCTAATGCCTCCTCTAGTTTTGTGGAAATAATCCTCTCCTCTATTGTACAAAACACCAACCAGATGTGAATACACCAAGTGCACTTGGTGCAAGACAACTCCCCACCCTTGATCCTTGAAGGGACACACATCATGCCAAGCCCCCTCTTTTCTTCAAGGATGCAAATGGAAAAGTGCTTCTCATTCAATAAATCACCCTTGGGCAAGAAGCTAGCTTGGGATGATAGATAGTCGTCTACTTCCATTTCCTCCAACCTCCAATTCAACCACTTAGATCTCAATTATCAAATATAACCTTAATGGCTCTAAAAGAATCATTAGACATCCCTTACAATTAAAAAATTCAATGTATTTGAGATAATCATTCTCTTTGTGTGTTTTCTTCAAGTGGCCAAAACACAAAAACATTTATGTTGATCTCAAACAAAAAAAATTACCAAAACTCTTCACTTCCACAGAGTATCAAAGAAAATAATAAATTGTCCTTTGTTGTGCTTACACCTTTATTGCAAACTTCCATCAATCCCTAGAAAAAAAATTGATGCTTCTTTGAATATAATGCCTCATTTTTATGTAAACAACATTGAATATCTCCTCTAGCGTCTGCTTTGATTATGACACTTTACTATAATCTAAAATTTAAGAACTTTAGGCTACTTTCAAATTAAAAGTAAATAAATAGAAATCTTTTGAATTATGACATGCTTAAAACCTCACACTAAGCATGGATATTTGATTGGAATGTCAATATTATTCTACTCAATTTTTAGATTGTAAAATAAAAATATTTCTACACTTTTACATGATGGATGCACCTTTAGACCAATCAAAATCTTTCATTCCTATCGTAAATTTTCTCTATAGTCAGTGCCTCACACCCTTTTATCCTAACATCTATTTTAGCATAAATATTCCTATCATTTTTATCATTTGTAGGCATAGAAATTTGCCCATAGAAAATTGCAATGCCAATCTTCACAAATTCCTTTTGTTATAAGTGGTTCCTTTATTAATGTTGCATATAACTTTGACTACAAATTTGCACAAACACAACACTATCATAGGCATGAAGATTAAATGCTTTGATACTAATGTTAGAATGGTGAGCATATTTCAATTAAAGATCAAACCATTGCACAAATGGATTTATAAAGTCTTGATTTATCATACAAAACTAACTTACAAGAATGAACTTCCCAACTAACTAACCTAATAACTAATTTATTAAATGTCAACCTTAATTTACTAACAATCATATGGACTATGGAAATCTAATGTCTATAATATTTTCAAGGTCAAAGATGGTTTATGGGATTGTAGATTATATTATTTTTGCTTTGTGAAGTGTTGATCTTTTGTCATTCAATTTGATAATGAATTCTTCCACCTTTTTGTTGAATATATCTTGAAAAAGTCAATAAGTTATTTATGTAGTTCAATTTGATAATGAGTTCATTCATCTTTTCATGAAAAAAAATTGATGTTAAATTACTTATGTAGATGTTCTATTTTTAATTTTATGACTTAAATTTGATCATATTTAAACATTTACTTTAAAATATAATTAATTATTTTTAAAGATTGTATATATGAAGAATAGATTTTAAATATACCATCATTTTTTTTATAATTGTATACTTATATATTTATTTATATATAATTTTACATATATTAAAAACATCTTAATATAGATAACTATTAAAAAAATTTAAAATTACTTGACAACTATGATGGGCTCAAATTTAAGGAGGGAAATTTTGGCCTTGTGGGTTAAAGTCCCTAGAGAATCTAATTTTTAATTTTAAAGTTAGATCCACAACTCATGCAATCTTAAATTAGATCATTCTTTAATTTGAAAAATGCATATATATTAATTAATGGAAAAATAATATACATGAGGAAAACAAAGCCTAAAGGAAGCACTTCTAGGCTAAAAGGTTTGAAAGCAACAACTTAGGTTGGATACTAATAAGCATTACATAGAAGAGAAAATCAACTAAGGTAGCTAAAAGGAAAAGATTTCAATCAAAAACAAATTACAATAAGAGAAAAGATCACTTTTCTCCAAGAGTACAAAGCACATGATCGTTTATAATGATATTAAATATTGTAAGTAAAGACCCATTTTGATCTTTAGCAATACTTGTCAAATGAGACTGAACTATAAATAATTGTGTCTAGAGCTCTGAATTGTTGTTGTGATTCTCCTTCAAGGCTTTAGCAAGATTTCCCTATTGCAAAATAACATTAAAGAATAAACCATGGATAATCACTTCCATTGGAGTATAAGCACTAGAAAGAGATAGTCTTACAATGAAGCATCCAAATGTATAAAAGGCTACATTGACAAAAAGATTCAGAGAATAAGGCAACCCTAGATGATTTTATTTCTATTTTAATTATCTATTAAATATGGTTGGAAGAAGAGTCATGATTGCTTGTTAAATTTATTGAGAGTGCTCGCAAGTCCAAAAAGCATGGTTGATAGTTTCTAGCTTATGATAGTAGGGATATTTGGTGGACTAGTTGGGAAGAAAGGAAAGATGTTCTCCCAAAAAAAAATTATAATGAATAATCTTCCATACTTGAAATTGAGATTTGGCCTTGGCTTTATATTTCCACACAACAAAACTCAAGGTGAACGATTTGATTTTACTCCAATTCAAAACCCATTTTAGGTTAAGTCTTCGTTGAATTTGGATAAGAGGGAGGATTTTAAGATAAATTTAATTTGAGAGGGAAGTTTTCAATATTATAACCTAGACACCACCTCCAATATTTAAAGAAGTTGCACAAAATGAGAGTAGAAAGTTTTAGTTGAAGATCCAAAGGAACAAATGCTTGCACCTTGTGAATGTCATTGATAAGAGCTTTGGACAATTTGAATTCATTATTGAGTTGCAAGTCATTTTTTCAAGTTAGGGATGTGAGCTCTCATATATCCTTGAATTCCATAATGTATTTTTTGAATAAGAGGTTTACTATGTAGTTGATAATTAGTAGAAAGAGGTTATTATTGTAATTTTATAATCTATTCCACCCAAAACAAGAAGAAGAGAAGCTCATGTCATGACCAAGATCTTTTCCTTTCGATTCAAGAAGAGTAGATACTATTTGTCAAGCTTTCCATATGGTTAAGAATTATCTAGAGGGTTGAGGTTTGAAATATTTTTCCATAAGGATTGTATCTTTCCATCCAACCTCTTTCCAAGCATTATTAGCTTTGGTTGTAGCAATTCTCTACCTAATAAATATTTCCATGGAGATATTCCATGAAGGATCTAGTAATCCATTTAGCAATAAGGCAAATCCCTTGTCTAAGGGGACCAATCACACCTAAACCTCCTTTGTTTTTTGGTTGTATGCAGTATAGCCATGAAGCAATTAGATGAGACTTTTATATGTTCCATTTTCCTATTAAAAATACCCTAATTAATTGATTTAGTTGATTATAACAAAATTTGGAAGGAAGCCAACAAGATGAAATGTAAACATGACTTGCAATTAGTATCTTTTTGGCAATTTGAATGGATTTAGCCATAAAGAGGATTTTGTTTGACCACAATTGAAGCTTATTTTTTAGTTTATTGATGAGCCACTTCCACATTTTATATACAAAAGGGATGCCAAGGTATCTTGAGATTACACCATGATCATTAAATTTCCATTGTGGGGGAACCCAAGAAGGTCGTTGATCAACTGAAGTCATCTAGAATTT
Organism: Cryptomeria japonica; assembly: GCF_030272615.1. Taxonomy (NCBI): domain Eukaryota; kingdom Viridiplantae; phylum Streptophyta; class Pinopsida; order Cupressales; family Cupressaceae; genus Cryptomeria; species Cryptomeria japonica. Next base: position 453,299,801 of record NC_081412.1, on the reverse strand, counting down.
TGTTCTATTATGCAAGAGTTGAGATCTAGGCGTTGAACAAAAAAGGTCCAAGACATCAAGAGTATTATCGAGTTCTTCTTTAGAGTTTTGAATGAATAATAAATTGTCATCAACAAAGTGGGAATTAAGAGAAACTTTATTTTCAGGTAGAGAAATACCATGAATGAGATGTTGCTTTTTTACATGATTTAAAAGGTATACAAGTGCATCGGTTATGAGCACAAGGAGAGCCTTGTCTTATTGAGCGATGCAAATGAAAGGTTTGGGTGATTAAGACATTAATAGCAAGGTAGGCATTAGCATCAACAAAGAGAATTTTTAAATGTGAAATGAGCTTGGGACCAAAGCCTAACCATTTATGCAATAATCACAAATGCACTAAAAAACAACTAAACATATACAACTTCCTCTTCATCCTTGTCATAAATACACACAAGTGTGACACCAATGACATAATCATGCTAATTACAAACAACCTCCCATGACAACAAGTTTTACATCAATGAAAACACAAACTCATATTTGCAAAATTTTCAACCAATACCTTTGACATCAATGACAACACTAATAACATTATGTCTAATAGTTCTCCCTAAAATTAGTTTCTTCTAGTGGGCAACTTGCCATCATAAATTCCTCACTATTGATAATCTCAAGAAGAGATGAATACAATTTATTAATAGGTGCCTCCTTTGTGAACAATATGAGGAATCTATTGACAATCTCCTAATCTACTACAAGTATACTTGGAATGTCAAGGATAAGTTTATTGGCCTATTACAAATATTCTAGGGGTGATTGAGAGATATAAAAAGCATGTTTGAGAGTTGGTTCTCCCCTTTTTCTCATCTCCTCATTAAGAAACTATGGTGTGCAGTCTTCCTTCACATTGGTTGGGGGATCTGGAAGGAATGTACCAACAAAATTTATAGGAACAAAAAATAGCCAAGGCATATTCTTGTGAAGTCAATTGGTAATGTTATCAAATAGAACATTAAATAAGTTGCCTTGAAGAAGTCATCTAAGAACTCATCAAAGCTAAAAATTCAAAATTTTAAAACATGGGAGATTTATAAATTACTAAGTAATGTAAACAACACAAAAATTACCACTAGGGATAGAAATTCTTGGTCCCCTTTGCCTGAGGCTAACTAAAACTCAATTTTGATGGTTCTCCTCATGGGAACCCAAGGTAGGCTAGAGGGGATGGGGTCATGCAAAAAATTAAAGGTAAATTTCTATTTTCTTATGTCATTAATCTTAGAGAGTAGATGTCACACTTTGTTGAGGTGGTTGCGACCTTAGATGACATCCTCATAACAAAAAATAAAGTTATTGATAACATCATTATAAAGGGTGATTCTTTGAATATGATTAATTTCTTGAATGATAGGGGAAAGCCCAGTTGGTCGATCGGTGTATTTTCCTCGCTTTCATTTTGTGTGAAAACAAAACAACCCCTACGAATTTTTCATAATTTGCCCTTTTCTTTCAAAGTCAAGAATATGAGACATTTTGGTCATCTCATTCATCCTCGAATATGCGTTATTTAGTGTTGAAATTCCCTCATTGAGTTAAAATTTTAAAATTTTGACTTAAAAAGTGAACTTCTTTGTTTTGGTGCAAAATCGAGTTTTACCTCTGATTTCGCATCATCTTTGGTCATTAAGTGTAAAATTAGGTTTTAACCTCGATTACACACTGGCAATCAATTTTAAATTGGACATTTAAGTCCAATTTACACCTTTTTATTCTATTAAGTGCAAATTGGACTCATAGGTCTGATTTACACATTTATTATGCATGATTTTGCAATTAATGCTTTGAAGAGTTTGTGAACCAAGGGAAAACTAGGGTGAGGTATATGGTTAGTTAAAACACAAATAAACATAAAACATTCAAATAAACTCAAGAAATACCATTATACCTTTATATGTCTCCACTTGTTCCTCGGATTGAGCATGATGAGGTTGGAATAGTGCCCTTTTCCAACTTGATTAGATTTGCTCCTTGTTAGATGTGATTGGCTCTCAAAATTGTGCACAATATAGCTAAATAGATGATGATATAGATGGATTAAGGATGGAATGGGTATGCAAAATAAATGGCTAAGTGATGGATGAGGGAAAATTTGACTATATTTTGGGTGCTTGGATGATTGCCCGGACTGAAAAGGGCAACATGGACTTACTTAATTTGGAGATCAAAAATGAAGGAGTGGAGTCTCCAATTTATAGAAGAATATGAGAGGAAATGGAGGGCTAGGATTGATCCGAGATGGAGGGTCAAGATTGCATGTGATCCCACATATAGATCAAGAGGAGTTGACAAGACAAGTGTTGAGTCCAAGAGATATGCCATAAAGGCATTTCTTGTCTCCACACACCTCAAGGTTTATTGGGAAGGCTTCCCAATGCACCTAGGGAAGATAAAAGGAATAAAAATATTCCTTGGATGATGAGAGGGAGGAATTAAAAATTATTCAAAAAGGGAGCATGGGGATTGGAGGAATAAAAAGGAATTAAAAATTCCTTGGGTGAAGGGATACCTAGAGGAATGTGAGAATTTTGAAAATATCACATTCACATAGGAAAAGAGCATTTAAGAAAGGTAGATGGATGGGAAGATGCACAGAGAGATGTGAGGAGATCATTTAAGGAAAGTGATTGAGTGAGGGGACAAGGAGTTGACTTTGTGACTAATCATGGGGATTAGCCTCTAGCAACCCATTAGAAGAGGGATTAGGTGGGATTAGAGCAAGTGGATTTGTAGGAGGATTTGACTAGGAGAGATAATGAGTGGAGGTAATTAAAAATTAGAAAATAATGGTAAGTGGGATTAAGAGGACTTCTAGAAGAATTAATTAGGTTAATGATGGATTAGGAAAAGGTGATTTGTAGGAATCACAAGGGTTAATTAATTAATTAAAGGGGAGTTTAGGAAGAATTAATTTTGGATACCTTAGGAGAGGAAAGGAAAATTGATATATTAAATAAATCAATTCTTGGACTATAGTGACAATATTAATTAAATTTAATTTAATTAATATTGAGAAGAATAAGGATTAACATAGTTAAATAAATTAATCATGTGGGATAGTTAATTGATTAAAATAATTAATTTAAGTGTCTACATTTTGCCCCTCTTTTACACAGTGACAAAATTTGGTGATGGGTAAAAGATAGAAGAAAAAGGATGCCTCAGCGTAAAGCACGGGTGGTGTATGCCCCCTCAAGAATTTTTTGGAATTTTTGAAGAAAAATTAGTGGAAAATTCTCAAAAAGAAGAAGGAAGGAGGAAAAAATGACGATCGAATGAGAAAGCAAGAGAGAAATGATTGAGGAAATATGAAAAGAGATAGAAGAAGGAAGGAGACGATGAGAGTGGGCCCATGAGGGAGGCCATATAAGCCACATAGGGCCAAATGAAGGGTCATTGTCACACAAAAGCATTGGAGCATATCAAAGCTTAAAGTGCAGAAGAGGAGATGGACTGTGTTCCGACACACGAGCACCACACCGAGAGGGTTCATCGTTACGAGAGGTCCGCCCATTATGGACCACTAGTACATACCACTAACCTCCTTTGTGATTTGATAGATTTAGGGTAGATTTAGGGACAGAAATAGGCTTAGAAGTCTAACGGGACAGACGCGTTGATCGTCGGTTTGACGCACGTGCCCCTAGGGTAGTGTGAGAGTTGGCGAATAGGGTTCCTAGGGGATTTTGGGGTAGGCAAACGCACTTGGCGTGAGCACCCGCGCTAGTGTAGGTTAGGGTTTGGTCTGGGGGGAAAAAGAGGCTGCGTGGTGTGAGCACCCACACTGATTGGGGCTAGGTCCAAAATTAAGGTGGTTTAGTGCATAGGACTATGGCATAGCATGAGTGCCATGGGTTTGGTGCGAGCGTTGGATGAATCAACACGAGTGCTAGGGGGGTGAATAATTTGGTGTGTAAAGGTATAGAAAATGGCTTAAGGGGGGATCATGAATGTCTCAGGAATAGAATAGAGCTAAGAATGTCATGAGATAATGAAGTGGTTTGTGTGGATGCAGGTGGATTTGGGATCATTGGCATTGAGGGAGCACTGGTTGACAACCATGAGACTTTATAGGCAGCTGAGGGTGGACGATTTGGAGATACTGGTCGCAATAGGATTACGTTTTTTTAGTCAATGGCCGAGGATCAGAGCATATACTGCCATGATGACTGCTCTAGTGGAGAGATGGGATAGCAGGACTTGTACCTTCGACCTACCCACAAGAGAGGCCACGGTGACTCTATTAGATGTATGGAGGATCTTGAAGATCCCCATTCGCGACGTCATTCCTAAGTATCAACTAGATGCGACAAACTTCTACCTTAGGGAGATCTATGAGTATGAGGCGCTACCCATGATGGACAAGAGCTAGATGCATCTAGGGAGGGTGATGGAGATCCCACACATTCATCCCCTAGTGTTTGTGATCTATGGGTTTTTGAGTGGAAGAGTGATGCCTAATCTAGGAGGGCATGGATTTCCTATTGGATGGAGCTACTATGTTTGTTACGTGGTACATGACTGTGTAGACATGTCTAGGGAGAAGCGATGTTGGCCCAGCTATATCATGATATGCACCTTGTTGTATACAGGGACTATGCTAGTCTATCTACAGGGGTCACCCTTCTACATATATAGGCATGGACAACATCGCAGTGACATGGCCACTCGGGGTACAAGACAAGCGAGCCTAATGTCCTTATATTGACAGATACATCGACCTTTTGCACTATACATGGATAGGAGCCATCCGGTTTTGGTGTCGCATTTTTGACGAGCTCATGGAGTTCACATGATGGCCATTTTTGGATTGTGAGCAATGGAGGGGAGATTGGCAGCTGCATTAGGCAGGCGTAGAGATGTGGCTTTTTGGATGATCTATTTATGTGATAGAGTAATACACACCCTATAGGGTAGCTCAACAGTTTGGCCAAGTACTAGATATAGTGGGAGACATACTGATATACCCTCAGACTACTCGGGAGGCTGGGAGTTGGGGGCAGATAGTGAGTCCATTGGAGGGGGGGACCAACTTCCAAACAAAATCCTATCTTGTCTGGGATGAGCGGAGGGGTGCAAGGGAGGATCCGGGGATGACATGAGCATACCGGAGCTAGTGGGAGGCGCACTTGCAAGTATGTCTAACCATTCCATGGGTCCTAGAGGATGATGAGTTGTAGCCAGTTGTAGATGAGATAGTCAGAGGGGAGAAGGATGCACCTGGAGACAACGTTTTGGCAAGAGGGGGCAAGGGTGTTGTGAGGTAGCGAAGGGGGGTGATACGAGGGAGAGGGTTGGAGGTGGTCGTGCTAGCACAGGGACAAGTGGGAGGAGTGATAGGGCAGGCAGCTAGGGGGATTGGGTGGATAGGATGAGGCAGTGCCTATGGAGATTCTTGGGGTATAGGTACAAGATGTTGGGGCGGAGGGTGGAGGAGGAGTATCCCAGGCAAATTTTGGCAGGATGTTGTAGTAGAGGGATGCTACTAGAGAGAGAATACACTCGCTTGAGGATGAGGTATAGATTGAGAGAGTGAGGAGGGAGAGCCTACAGGCAGAGGTGGAGAGGCTACAACGAGAGGTCAGTGATTTGAATGAGAGCCTATAGATAGCCAGGATGAAGGTGGATGACTTGCGAAGGGATAGAGAGGAGGCAAAGACGATGCTGGATGAGGTGAGGACAGGGACCGCCATTGGGGATTTGTAGAGTGCTTTACGACAATAGGATTAAGAGCTGGAGGGGTTGCGAGCGAGGGTACATGGGGTAGAGGTAGATGTTACTTACTTGAGAGGGGAGAGGGATGTAGCATGACAGATGGTCTTGGACAGATGTATTCTGACATGATGTAGCAATAAGAGAGGGTAGAGAGAGCAGGTCAAGAGGCTTCCTATTACAGAGGGTTATACCATGGGGTGGTACTAGTTGATCAGAGAGCAACATCATACACCGAGAGTGTACGCTCCCACAGGACCCATAGTTAGCCTCCCACTCAGAGCCAACAGACAGGTGGATCGGTGGGTTTCAGACCACCTAGGATAGGGGGAGAAGGGGGATCCAAAGGAGGAGGAGGTGATGAGGAGGGGGCCGGAGAGACAAGCGTAGAGAGCTAGCTCCATTTTGATTTATGTGTTATTTTTTACCCTTCCAGGCGATCATCAGACTATGACAAACATATTCATTTTTGAGATATGTATATATATATATATGATTTTGGCGGCAGTTATGCATGCATGTATTTTATTATGGACATTATTTATTATTTTATGATGTGATCCATGGAAGATGATTATGGATGTATTGTGTTGACCTATTTGTGATGCAGGATGAATGCTTACATATGCCTATACTTATGATGTGCTACTGACATGTTGATGGATGCAGGATGGATACACATGCACATGTTTATGATATGTCACTAAACCTTTGATGGATGCAGGATGGTTGACTATGTGGATGCATGTGTTTTTGAGATTTTATGATGTGTGTGTGTATATATATATATATGTATATATATATATTTGTATGATGTTTTGTTTTGAGATTTTTTCTAATGATTTGAGAATCTATAATGTGATTTAATGGATTAATCTAAAATGAATATGCAATCAATCTATAATGAAATGAACATTTACACCTATAAAATGAGAAGTGCAACAAAATTTGGATGCAAACTAGGTGATAGGCACAACATAAAAATGTAACAAAATTTGTAACCTAAATGATGGATAAAAATTTGGGATGCAACCTAAATGAATAATGCAAATTGAGATGAAACTTAAATGATTAATGCAACAGATAAAAATGTACCTATATGAATAATGCAACATCTATTTGTGAATATACCAATCATAACACAATGACCTTAGATAGGATAGTAGAATAGGAGGCTGAAAATTGAAGACTCCATGGGGATGGTAGATGGGGAGAATTTGAGGACTTGATAAAAATGTAAGATGGAAATGATGAGGGGGAAGTTGTGCACAAAATATGTGGAGAGCCAACCTAGTTTGATATTTCCTTAGGTAACCCGCACCACTGATTATAGGAACCAGGATGAGATGAGAAACCCAAGGCATGGACTGAATTACAAACAAGCAAGAATTCCTTACACATATCTATGCAAGTGTTGAGGAACACTGATACAAATTTGAGGGTACATGTAAGGAAACCCTCAAACATATAGATATTCCTTGTACATGACAAGGTAAGTGTTGATAAACACTAGTACCATGTCGTCAATTCGTACAAGAGAGATCCAAAGCATGCCATACAATGAAAACATGCCCCAATATGAACCCATCGTAAACATACCTAGATATTGAGGATCCGGGTAGTCGTAAATAGGAGTGGTCGTAGGGCAGAAGATGCAAGTCAAAAAATAAAAATCCAAAAAATCAAACAAGTCATCCATACATGACCAACTATTGTCTCTTGCCAAGAGTAGGAGTAGGATAAAAGAATAAACTACAAGGCGAGGGAAGGATTCATCCCAAGGGAAAAGGATAAGGTGGATAAAACTGACTAGGCAATTGACCAGATGACCATGAGGACTAACCTGCAGACATAGGACTAACATCAAGACTTGATGAAGCTCACATGGAGGCACAAGATCAGGATGCGCGAAAAAGCTCAATGTGATGAGCTAAAAGCTTAGTTTGATAAGGTGATCCTTATTCATGATTCAGGCAAAGACTCATCATCATGCGAGTGATCGTTATGTCAGGTGTAGGTGAGTAGAGGAATGATGAATGCTATGGTAGAAGGATTGGATAGTGGAGATCATGGATATCTGATGGGTGAGCGGTGGGGAGTGAGTCTAACCTGATAGACGATGGGTCCAAATTATTTACCTTGACACCTGCATGCAGGTTTCCACCAAGGTACTTTCCCATAGCGGCACAAAGTGGTTTTCATTGATGGACAATTATTTTTCTTTAATTTTTTAATTTTTTAATTTTTTAATTTTTAATTTTTAATTTTTAATTTTAATTTTTGAGATTTTTGAGATTTTTAAGACAATTGGTGACCTTCTTAAGACTAGGCATAGAATCTCTTCAGGTGCATGATGTTCATCAGCTCATCCAAGGGATCTCCTTCAGGAGTAGCCAACTGATATGCCCCTGACCCATACTTTGCTGTGATCACATAGGGTCCAAGCCAATTGGGTTCGAACTTGCCTTTCTTCTTTCGTTCTTGAAGGTTTCTTTGATTTTCCATAGGGACAAGATCACCAACTTCAAACTCTTGGGTTCCGAATTTCTTGTTGTAGCTCAAGCGTAAGCAATTCTGATATACCCGGAGATGGTTTAAGGCCTTGAGGCACCTTTCATCTGGCAATTCTAGCTCTTGCAGCCTGACAACTCTGTATTTTTCATCCGGGAGGATGTTCTCCAACGACGCCCTTTGGGACGGTATCTCAATCTCAAGAGGGAGGATAACTTCAGATCCAAAGATGACGAAATATAGAGTGGCACCTGTGGGTGTGCAGATGGAGGTGCGGTAAGCCCACAAAGCAGGATGGAGTTGGAGGTGCCAGTCATGACCAACTTCATTGACTGTCTTTTTAATAATTTTGATTAAGGTTTTATTAGAAGCCTCAAATTGACCATTACCTTGTGGGTAATAGGGAGTGGAGAAGTGGTGTTGGATATCAAACTTCTAACAAAGCTCTTTAACATCCTAATTTTTGAAAGGTCTTCCATTATCTGTGATGATAACTTTGGGGATTCCATATCGATAGATCAAGTAGTTCAGGAAATTTGTTTACTAGTGGTGAAGGTATGAGGTATATCCTCCACCCACTTGGTGGAGTATTCAGTGACAATAATGATGAATTTATGACCATTGTAGGATGTAGGGTGGATTTTCCCAATGAGATCGAGCCCCCACTATGAGAAGGGACAGGGTGTGATAAAAGGTTGCAGATCTTGTGATGGAGCATGAATCTTGTCGTTGTGCTTCTAGCAAGGGATACATTTCTTCACATAATTGTATGCATCTACTTCCATTGTAGGCCAGTAGTATCATGTTTGCAAGAGCTTCTTAGCCAAAGTGAAACCACTTGAGTGTGCCCCATAGATACCTTTCTGCACTTCACGTAGTGCCCATTCAGCCTCTTGTTTGTCTAAACACCTTAGGAGGGAGCCATCGAAATTCCTTCTGAATAGGGTGTCAGCAAGGATAGTATAATGGGCGCATCAATGAATAAAGGTTTGTTGTTGAGTTTTGGTGAGGTGTGGGGGAATGGTGTTATCTCTTAGGCAAGTGAAGGTCTCTTGATACCAAGTGGATTCAGGACCATCAAGTATGCACACCATTTCAAACTCTGGTAGGTCATATGTAGGTATGAAGAGTTGCTCGACCAAAAACTCACACTTTTGACTATGTGTCGGCATCTGAAGGAGGGAACCAATAGTGGCAATTACATCTACAACTCTGTTGTTGGTGCGTGGAATCTGATCAAACTTGATTGATGTAAAATGTTTCTTGAGGTCTTCAACCATATTGCGATAAGGAAGAAGCTTGTCATCTTTTGTTTGATACTCATCATTGACTTATTTAATGACAAGTTGGGAATCACCATAGACATGTAGTTCCAATGTCTTACATTGGATAGCTAGACAGATTCCAGTGATTAGTGCTTCATATTATGCGATGTTGTTGGTGCATGCAAAGGCTATCTTGTATGATTTAGGGATGCAATCTCCTTGGGGTGTGATCAACAATATTCCTGCCCCTGATCTGTTTTGGGTGCAAGAACCATCAAAGTATAACTGCCATGTGGAGGATGTAGTGATAGTCATTATAAATTCATCTGAAAATTTTGTGAGGATCGGATGGTCACCTGGAAGCAGAGCATCGACCAACTAGTCTTCTATTAATTGTCTTTTAATTGCTTTTCTATCCACATATTCAATGCCAAATTTACTTAACAACATGACCCATTTACCACTTTTGCCAATTAGAGTAGCCTTTGATAAAAGGTACTTGAGAGGTCGATCTTAGCAATCAATTTTGTTTTGTTGTTAAGCATGTAGTACCAGAGCTTTTGTATGTTGATGACAAGTGCTAAGCATGCTCTTCAATAGGGGTATAATTGAGCTCATACCCTACTAGTATGTGATTGATGTAGTATATAGCATGCTCTTTTCCCTAATCATCTGTCTGTGCCAATAATGCTCCCAATGCCATTGCAGTAGCAAATATGTACAGAAGAAGTGGCTTCCTTGGAATAAGAGGCATAAGAACTGGAGGCGATGCAAGATATTCCTTAAGTTTCTCAAAATCCTTCTGACACGAGCAATCCCATTTGAATTTGGTATCCTTGTGTAATAGATGAGAAAATGGGTGACATTTGTCTGTAAGCTGTGAGATGAAGTGTCTGATAGATTGGAAATTTCCTTGGAGGGTGCACAGTTGTCTAAGTGTCTTTGGGGGAGGAATTTCCATGACAACTTTCACCTTTGTAGGATCAACCTCTATGCCTCTGCGTAAAACAATGAAGCCTAACAGTTTCCTTGATGTGACACCAAAGACACATTTCTTGGGATTGAGGTGCAATTTATATTTTTCCAATCTCTCAAAAATTTGCCTTAGGATAGGGATGTGCTCATGTCTTGTCTTGGACTTTCCTAGAAGATCATCCACATAATCCTCCATGATTTTATGCAAAAGGTCATGGAAAATTGTTTTCATTTCTCCTTGGTATGTAGCTCCAGTGTTCTTGAGAGAAAAAGCCATGACTTGATAACAAAAGGTGCCCCATGGTGTTGTGAATGTCATTTTGTATTGGTCTTCCTTTGCAATCCCAATCTAATTATATCCAGAAAATCCATCCATAAGTAATAACATTTCATGTCCTATTGTGAGGTTTACAATCATGTCTATGTTAGGGAGTGGGAAATCATCCTTAGGGAAAGCTTTATTCAAACCTCAAAAATTTGTGAAAATATGGATGCCCCCAATAGGTTTGCCGATACCTGTACAAGGTTGGACACCCATTCAGGATAGTCTATTGGTTTTATGAACCCAACATCTAACATCTTTTGAAGTTCTACTTTGACTAGGAGTGCAATGTGTGAATGCATCTTGCGTAACTTCTGCTTTATTGGTTTTGCACCTGAACAAAAAGTAAGATTGTGAACTACCAAGTCAGGATCTAGGCTTGGCATATCAACATAGGACTAAGCGAAATTGATCTTTGTTTCTATGAGGAAATTGATAAAATTATGTCTCTCTTGATCCGTCAAGGACTTGGCGATGGGCACGTTCTTCAGAGTGTCTTCAATACCCACATTGATACTGTTTATTTCCTCTATCAACAAAGTTGACATGTCCTATTGAGGAGGAACAATGGTAGGGAGGTCAAGTCCCTCATCCTCAAGTGCTTGATCCAGGTTTTCACTTTTGGATACACCCTTTGTTTTTACTTTATCCTCATCCAAAGGTGCCTTAGAGAGTTTTTCACCTAGGGAATCATGATTTTTCTTTTAATTATCTTTTTTGCGACTAAGGGCATTGACCTGACTACTAAAGTATCCTTTTTCATGTAATTAAATCCCATGAACTATATTGCAGTCTTTTAAACTACACATAGTCAAGAGAGTCATGAGAGCATTGTCATCGACGCAGATGTCTAAAGTGGGTTTGTCTTGTTGGTCCCAATCTATAAGCTCGGGGTGAATGAGTTGTAGTTCATGCGGGGTGGAAGGGGTTATGGGGGCAATGGTGTTGATGTGGGTGTCAAATAAGATGTCATCTTTGTATTCAAAAGGCATTTTATGGAACTCCTCTTCATCAAAGTCTTCGACATCCAAAGAAGGACTTGGAGGGGCACCAGTGATAGTGATCTTAGGTACTAGAGTATAACCCAAGCCCCTGTTATACTTGTAGGAGATGAGATTTATTGGTGCTTTGATTCCTTTCTCTTTCAGCCCCAGTTCGTGTCCTTTATAACCCATCTTCTCCACTATGGTTGTTGCTTTTGGTACATCTTATTAGGTATTTTTGGTGGATCTTCATCTTCTTCATAGTACAACTACAAAGAAACATATGTCTCAAGACTTTCCTCATCAAGTGGACCCCATTGTTTGAAGGTACTGTCCTTACATTGTATAACAGATTTTTGATCTTTTTAATTTGTTTGGACTTACCAAATGACTTAGGAGATAAGGGGAGATTTCCTATTAGTAAGACATCCTCAAGTTTGTATTCTCCATAGTCATTGTCTAGGATCTTGACTTTGGCCTCACTTTGAGATGAGGTGGAGGCAACTTTAGATGCGTCGGATGGGGGGATTGGAGTTGTTGGAATCCAAGAACACTAGGAGGGGGGGAGTGAATCAATGTTCTATTAGAATGATCAATTTTAACCTTATTAAAACATGCATACACAAACCGGTATACCGGTACATATAGAATTAAAAGAAGTAAAGAAAGCAATAAGCCAATCACATAAATGAATACCATAACACACATAATTATACATGGAAAACCTCAAAGAAGAAAAACCACGGTGAGATTTGTGACCCACAATATCAATTTACTAGCCATATGAAGAGATATTACGAAATATAGGGGCCTGCACTTGGAGGAAGGCTTACAGCCTAGAGCACATTGCTCAATCACAAAAAGGAGCCTCACTGAATACATACAAATCCAGACTACAATCCAGAGAAATGATTGAACTACAAAGATAGCATCTTCTATGCCTAAATACAGTTCTGGTTAAGCTTTGTTTGTTCCAGTCTGAAACCCTAAACCCTTTACCACAATACCCCTTGCATAAATATCCTCACATACATGATCTCTCTCATATGTTTCGCATCTCCTTCACTATATCCTTCCTAATGCATATTCACCTGATATATCAAAATGATCTAATCAATTGACCTATATACCCTTTACAATTTATCATGCCGTAATGTTGGCTTACAAAGATCATTACAATGACAATATACATGTCAGCTAGATAACATAAATACATGAATAACAATTGTCGATGTCGGATCCAAAAGATGTCGGCTTCCAATGTCGATAACCTGATTCTAAACCATGTCGTCTTGCATTGTTGGTAACCAAAGAATTCTATCCAACCTACCAGTGTTGGTGTCGGTATTGGTGCTAGTGTCGGTGCCGATGCCAGTGAAGTGTCTGTCGGTACACAACTAACCCAAAATAAATTTCCATGTTGCCATCAATGACAAAGTAGTGAAACCAACCAATTGAGTGTTAATTGCCAACAATCTCCCTCTTTGGCATTGATGGCAAAACTCATGTGAAAAATGGTCAAGGTTTCCAACTGCTTGTTTCATCCCGAACCTACTCCCCTTGAGATGAATATCCATCAATACAAAGTACTCCATACTTCCATAGTTTTCCACCTATAGTCCCCCTAATGTATACAAATCCCTTTTTCTTTTTCACATCTATATCACTCCCCCTTTGACATCAATGCCATCAAAGTTTCCAAAAAGAATACCAAAAATCCAAAACCAGGACGAAGAATGAAAGATACTGTACAATGAATATCCCCAAAATACCTTACCGGAGCTTAATATATTTGAAAATTTCTAGATAGGCCTTCTCCAAAAGCTCTAGATATGTATCCCAACTGGATTTGAAAGTTCTAGAAATAGATACAAGTTCATTTAACATATGGGCAAATGACTCTTTCTCATTTATCTCTGTTGGTGTGGGCTTACCAACCATATCTATACACTCCTTCTTATGTACACTAAATGAATCCAACCGGGGACTCACCAATCCTCTAAGACTTCTGGCTCTTCTTATGATTTTGTCTTTTTCTTTCTCAAGAGTAGAAACTTGGGCTTCCAAAACCAAAATTTGAGCATCAATGGATGTAGTCAATGAATTCAATCTATCAAAAGAATTGGCCATTCCTGCAATTTTCTCATGAGATTCCTTAATCCTCTTATCCAAATTAATTGTAAGTAAATATGTATTACAACATACTCTGTAAATATTTGTACACTGCTTTAAAGAATTGTCTATCAATTTAAACTTTTGATTAATCTTCTTCCTCTCACACTCAATCACTTGATCAAATGTAGCTTTTTTTTCTTGTGTGAACCTCTCCAGTGCTTGCCGGTTTGAAATCTGCTGCAAGGATTGAAAATCCTTTGAAATATGTTCAGTGATTATTTTAGGCTTTCCAACTTGGCTCGCTTCATTGCCAAACTTGCACTTTGGGACTAGTCCATGCAAAATAGTGATAGATTGATCAATAATACCTTTATCCATAGATCCCTCCTTCATCATTTTTTGTGCAACCATCATCATGAGTTAAATAAAACTCATCTCAGTTATTCTTTTCTTTACAACCTGCGAGGTGTCAATTGAAAACAATGATGGACTCACTACAGGTTCCCTGCCAAATTCATCTTTCTTCTCCTCTGATGTTTTAACTTTTATAGTTTTCTCACTTGCACTGGTGGCTTCGCCACTTGGTGCAATCTCAATAACTATTGGTTCCTCCCTACGAACTATAACCTCATCCTGTACATTTGTATTCGGAGGACTATTGTCCTCAACATTAGTATCCTATAAATTATCAACCTTTACACTCTCTGTATTTGCTGGTATCTCAACATTTGTCTGTACACTTGTATCTACCGAGGGCTTGCTTTCTACTATCTTAATGTTTTTCAAAATTGAGGGTGAAGTACCCATATTACCCTTTCCTTTCCCTTCCACTGGGATGTTTGAAGTATCTATCTTAGTGTCCAGTGAAGTATAAAAGCCATGGTTCTCTTCAAAGAACTTAACCCATGCCTTGTGGGTCTCCTTGATTATCTCATTTACCCTTCCTAACATAAGACTGGTTATTCTATGTTTGATATTAAAGATTTTCCTATCTGCAACCTCAAGTGTCGTATCCATCTCCTTTGGAGAAATAGAAACACAAACATATAACAACTCTTGTATTTTTATATGCTTGTCCTCTTGCATTGTTGATAGTCTTCTAGAATCTAACATATCATACAACTATGCTTGTATTTGGTTTTCAATTTCTATCAAGGCTTTCTTATAAATATCCAAATATAACAAAACTGCTTCCTCTACTTCTCTTTGTTCATCATCCTCTAAATGTTCATAATAAAACTGTACATTCTTTAACATACCATCTTTAGTAATCTCATCAACTAACTCTGCACAAGTCTTTGGAATGATAGTTACATTACCTGATTCAATTGCCAGATCAATGTCATCCTTCTTCTTTCTCCTTATAGTACTAGATGGGGTTGAAGGTGTTACTTTTGGTGCTTTCTTCTATGTGGGTACCCTGATAGTAACTTTCCTAACTAGTTATTTCTTCACCTCTACGTTACTTTCTTCAATTTTCTTCCTTATTACCCTTTTGAATGCTAGGGGTGTATCATTTTTAGATGTAGACTCTGCTGCAATAGGCTCAATGAGTACTTCTGGTTCTTTTCTCTTCCTGCCTTTCTCTGGGACAATATCAATCAATGCTTTGATGTCCTGAGAAACCTTTTCAACAAACTTACTTTCCTTTCCTTCCTTCTTCTCTCTCTTCTTCTAGTTGAACTCCGTTTCAACCTCTTGTGTCTTCTGCTCAACAGTGCCAAAGGTTTTGACGGATTCATCTACCAGTGTATCAATTAGCATTTGTGCATAAGTATCAAGAGTATGAGCATCAAATTCATAACCCATCTCCTCAATCCAGATCTTTTGGGGTTTGACCGCTTCCATGAGTGTTTCATCTTTCTTAACCATGAAGCATATGTTAGTTGAGTATTTCTCAACAATGTGCTTAGGAACCCTCATCCTAGAATTCATAGCCTTTTGAAATACTTTAAAATATCCCCATACTTTGTCATCTCTTTGACTACCTAATGTAGCAATAGACTGTTTCAGTTGCCTCCCTACTAGGATATCAAATGCCCATTGTCTCTTCCCAAAATTGAGAGTCTCATTGATGAAAAATAGCATTAAAAAAACAATTAGGTTACCATACCAGAAAGTCCCCTTCTTTTCTCCTTTAATATTTCCTAGGTTTCTCAACAGTTCATCCAACATCCAACCACATATATCTACCTTCTCATTCTCTCTCATCATCTTGTAAGTTGCATAAATGCAGGAGCTAGAAACATAACTCAATCGGTTTGATTGTGTTACCTTGTAACCGATAACCACGCTTCCAGATTTGATATTGGTATCAATGATAGTACTGAATATCATTGACCGTTGGTCTGATGTTGCACCAGTAATCTTATTAACCTGGTCATTTGAAATTTTCTTCTCCAGACATTGTCTAATCTGTGGTAAACTGGTGATTGTCGTGATGGCCTCCTTTGTAGTCTTATATGGTCTATCTAACTAGATAAACTCTCCATGAACTATACTCAAAACATACCTAACAATTTCATCTTCTAATTCCCGAATATCCAGAATGTCGGTAAACCCTAGATCAACAATATGCTGGTATTTAGGTTTAATCTTTCCAGAATCTCCCATTAGCTCATTCATGTACATTCTCTTGGTACCAGTCATTCCCAAATCCTCAATATGACAGTGAATGTAAGATCTTACATCTTCGAAATACACAACTCCATCTGAGACACGGGAAAAATTGCCAATCGAATCATCCAAGGTAGCAACATGTGGATTCGCTTGAAAATTGGCCTAGGACGGTCCTTAACCTCAACTATAGTCATATTTGCAACAAAGATAGGTATAGATGATGATCCTGCTTCCATGATTGAAGATAAATACTTGTGAATTGCTGTCGGTGAAAAACCCTAAAGACCTCTTCCAATCACTGGTGAAATTGGTCAAGAAGATATTTGATCGCCTTGAATCACACTTAATCACTTTGAATCACTCTTAATCGCTCTGAATGCAAGGTGATAAAAAAATTAAGTAGATTCAACCTTATATCCTTCAAGAAAAACCCTAATCTTTCATTGACATCAATGACTTCCGGTGAAAGATACTAGATCTCGAACAAACATTTCCATGTCGGATAAGCATCTCCAATGTTTGGAACATCTTCCAGAACCTCTTCCTGGGGCATATACAACATCTTCATGAATTTTGCCTACCCCTAAGGCATCTGCCTTAGTTACTAGTTGAGCTACCTGCCGGTGCAGGAGCAACCTCTTCTGCCGGATAAGTAACTGGTGCATTACCACCTACAGATTGATCTTCAGTCTTCCTGACCCATCTTTGGGTATGATCTTGCCGGATTTCATTAACCTTTTCTTTCCCTTTCTCATTTGATCCTCCATTACCAACCAGTGGATTTTTGCTTCTATAGAATTTAGCAATATGTCCAACCTCATTACATGCATAACATCTAACATTGTTGTTTTGAATTGCTTTGCTAAAAATGATATAATTGCTTGACCTGCCCTAATTAGCCATATGTCCAAATTTTCCACATGCATAACATTTTACATTAATTCTACAATCTTTTGTCTTATGACCATACTTATTACATTTAGAACATTGACTGAGAGCATAATCAAGGTTCTGGTTTGCTCTGTTTCTACATTGCCTAGCCATGTGACCAAATTCATTATAAACAAAACATCTACCATTAAATTTATAAGCAATAAAGTGCCTTACCGGTGCCTTATGGTTTTGATCTTCATTTGTAGTATCGGAACTTTGTCCTTGTTCAAATCCAAGTCCACTAGAATCACCATTCTGCCTCTGTCTCTTTAATAACTCATCTAGTTGTGTTGAACTAATCTTGAATTTTTCTTTATACTCACTTGTAATAGTCAGATCATCTCTCAAAATTATCATTTGTCTCTCAATCTCTTGTTCATTACTCTGGGATTGTACTAAATCAGTTCTCAACATATCATTCTCATGAACCAACTTACCACATTCTTCAAATTCATTCTTCAAAGATACAACAAGATTTTCTTCCTTTTTCTTCCAGTCTTCAATCTCTTTAGACATCCTCATAGTTATAGCTTGCATTTTATTTCTCATAACCATGTTCTCCTGACTTAGCTTCTGACACTGTTCCTTTAGTGCGTCTTTCTCATCACCATCCTTATTTTGCAAAAGTTCCTTCCTCCTAGCTTGAACAAATGACAAACTCTCCTGTAAGACAAGAATGAATTCCTCAATGGAATTTAATTCATCTGGTAGCTTTAAGTTCTTCATCCTTTTAGCATCATAATATTCAAGTGCCACCTCAAGTTGCTTCTCCAAACTCATATCCATGGATTCCAGATTCAGGATCTTCCTCAATCTGTTAAACTTCCTATGAGGCACAAGTCTTTGATACCAATTGTTGGAATCCAAGAACACTGAGAGGGGGGGGGGGGGTGAATCAGTGTTCTACCAGAATGATCAATTTTAACCTTATTAAAACATGCATACACCAACTGGTATACTTGTACATATAGAATTGAAAGAAGTAAAGCAACCAATAATCCAATCACATAAATGGATACCATAACACAAAATTATATGTGGAAAACCTCAAAGAGGAAAAACAACAGTGGGATTTGTGACCCACAATATCAATTCATTGGTCATATGAAGAGATATTACAAAAGATAGGGGTCTGCACTTGTAGGAAGGCTTACAGCCTAGAGCACACTACTCAATCACAAAAAGGAGCCTCACTGACTACATACAAATCTAGCCTACAATCTGGAGAAATGATTGAACTTTAAAGATAGCATCCTCTATGCCTGAATACAATTCTGGTTAAGATCTGTTTGTTCCAGTCTGAAACCCTAAACCCTTTACTGGAATACCCCTTACATAAATATCCTCACATACATGATCTCTCTCATATGTTTCACATCTCCTTCACTATTTCCTTCCTAATACATATTCACCCGATATATCAAAATGATCTAATCAACTGACCTATATACCCTTTACAATTTATCATGCCTTATGTTGGCTTACAAAAATAATTAAAATGACAATATACATGTCGGCTAGATAACATAAATACATGAATAATAATTGTCGATGCCGGATCCAAAAGATGTCGGCCTCCAATATTGATAACCCGATTCTAAACCATGTTGGCTTGCATTGTCGGTAACCAAAGAATCCTATCCAACCTTCTAGTGTCGGTGTCGGTGTCGGTGTCGATGAAGTGTTTGTCGGTACACAACTAACCCAAAATATGAAGCCGAAATATATTGCCATGTTGCCATCAATGACAACATAGTGAAACCAACCAAATGAGTGTCAATTACTAATAGGAGCAGGTATGTTCAATGTGCAATGATATGGATGTTTTCCCTCTAAGAGCTTGCAATATTGAAAGGGTTGTGGATCACCTTTGATAGTGATCTCTCTACCATTGAAGGGAAATTTGATGTATTGATGGTAAGTGGAAGGAATGGCTTGAAGGGAATGAATCCATATGCATCCGAGAAGGATGTTATAGGGGAGATCAAGATCTAGAACTTGGCAAGGGGTCTCAATCGTAACAGGGCCCACTTGAAGAGGCAAAGTGATCTTTCCCTTGGAAACCCTTTCTGCATCATCATAGGCTTTGATTGTGATTCTTCCTGATGTATCAGTCAGGTACTTAGAAATCCCCAATTGCTTTATTAAATTATATGTACAAAGATTGAGTCCAGATCCACCATCTATCAAGATGCATTTAACCTTGTGTTTCTAGATAAGGGCTTCAATATACAATAGTTTGTTATGATCCTCACCTATAAGAGCATCATTGGAGATGAAAACAAGGTGTTGTTAGGCAACGAGATTTTAAATGAGGGTTTGGAATTTGGCAGCATTGATGTTGTTGGGGACACACGAATCAAGGAGGGCTTGTTCCAAAATCTCCTTGTGGACAAGGGAGGTCTTGAGGAACTCTAGGATGGAGATCTATGTGGGGGTATTCCCAAGATGGTCAAGGAGATCATATTGGTGGGTGGATGACATGGGGGGCAGGTTCAGCGGAGGAGGGGCTCCTTGGATAGTTACTCTCCCTCGACGGGTAGTTCATTGCACTCATTTTGAGAGTGGGAACCAGAAGGTGTGGCACCTTGAGTGACTATCTTAGTAAGGTTAGGTTTTCTTGCTCATTGAAACGGGTCAGGATCACCTTAAATAGTGATCCTAGGTCTGCTTTGGGAAGGGGGAGGGTTAGCTCCCTAGAAAGAGATGACATTGACATGGTTATCTGCAGGCTCAATGTGACCCACCAAAAAGTCAAAGCATGTTATATGATTAGTATAATCATAGTTCACAACATTAGATGATGAGCCCTTACCTTTGTCATGCTTTGGGAAAGGTTCCTGGTACATCTTGAGTTTGTCATGTTATTACTAGGTTTCATTATCGCTACCTTAATATCACCTTTATCAATGAGCTCTTGTATATAGTTCTCCAATTTCATACACTTTCGTGTATCATACCCCTTGATTCGATGATAATCGCAATACTCATTTTCATTATATCACCTAGGTTTAGGTTGATTAGGATCAAATAGGCGAGTTATTGGAAAGATGACCACACCTGCCTGGACAAGCTTTTGGAACACAACCTCAATGGGCTCAACAAGGGGAGTATACTCTCTTGGAGCCTAATTGTTAGATCAGGGTGGTCATCCCTAGACTAAAACATTGTTGGAAGACATTTGAGATTGATTTTGGTTTTTTTGATGAGTATTGAATTGGTGATTAGTGGTGGTGGACTTTGGAGGAGCGGCCATGGTCTGAACCCACTTTGCATCAGTAACATCGTCATTGACTACATTCTTGTTCTTAGACCAAAATTTTGGTTTGTCATTGTGATAAGAGGTGAAATTATGACTTGATTTTTGATAATTATTTAGGGTACCTTCCTCTAACAAGATACATTCAAGGGCTAGGGCCTTCTCAGTCAACTTCTAGAAAGATTTTATGCACTAAGATGTCAAGGGTTTTGATAGTTTGGGCTCCAGATTTTTCTGAAATAATTCAATTTGATGTTTTTTTTTAAAATTCAATTTGATGTTGTTTTGGCATATCCCATTGGAATTTCTCTATTAGGTGTCGCCACCTCTGCAATAATTTAGCACAAGTTTCTCTAGGCCTCTGTTTTGTGTTACAAAGGTTCATCATAGAAACATCATTGACAATGTTATAAGCATAGTGGGCCACAAAATTCTCTGCTAAGTCCGAGAAGGAGGTGATAGAACCTTGAGGCAAGGATGAGAACCATGCAAGAGCATCTCCCATGAGACTCTTCTGGAAGAGCCTTAGAAGATATAAATCACTATAAGAGACTTCTTAGAATAGGATATGAAACTCATGGACATGGTCTCAGGGGTCCCCTTGACCCGCATACTTCATGAACTTAGGCATCTGAAACCCTAGTGGATAATGTGCAACTAATATTGATGGGTCATAAGGACAAGGACAAAATTCCTCAAATGAAAACACTTTTCTTTTGTTAGTCCCTTCCTTCATGTTTTTGATGATGTTTATCATGTCCTGGATTTCCTTGATGATATCTGTATGCAGGAAAAGCGGGTTGATAGAACTTGAAATGTGAAAAATGGAGTTCTATGGAGCCTTTCTCACACACCCACAGGACTTCTTGGTGCAAGCTATGGAGTAATGAAGTATCACTCAGCTTCCCAAGGT
This sequence comes from Cryptomeria japonica, assembly GCF_030272615.1. NCBI lineage: Eukaryota > Viridiplantae > Streptophyta > Pinopsida > Cupressales > Cupressaceae > Cryptomeria > Cryptomeria japonica. The sequence goes on along the minus strand of NC_081412.1, from coordinate 453,278,155 downwards.
TGGTCCCATGGTTCTCTATCTTACACGGTCCCTCAAACCAATGTTTTTGCTCTCAGATCACTGAGCAAAATGGTTTAGGGATGGCAAATGCAAGAACGAGGGATACTTTTGTTGGTTTTAATATGAGATGCATCCTAAACTATGCATGATCTTAAAATGCAATAAACTAGATTATAAGATGACAAGGTTAGTATAAATACTATCCTAACATGATATATTAGTCTATGATTGAGCTAAAATGATAAAGAAACTATTCTAAACATGCATATTTAGACTAATTCCTAGTTAAAGAGAGGCTAAAATGATGAACATAAAAATGATATGAAAGCTTGAATGTATTTGAGCATAAGTATGATACTACAAACTTGGATTCTTAAAATGGAGGATGGAGAGCTCTATTTATAGCAAAAATAGGGCAATGGATGGTCAGGATTGAAAGATTCAATCAAGGGTTGAGTTTGAAAGTTGGGAATCCATGTTTGCAATTTGCACCAATGAAATGGTGACAAATGTCAACATAGGGTTGGATTGAGAGAAGGGGTTGGAGGCATTAAATGCCTGAGAAGACCTCATGGTCATCTAGAGATAAGGGTTAAGCTTAAGTTAGGCTTACCCATTGGATTAAGAGTTAATCCAAGGATAAACTCTTGTGCAAATGATTAAGAAATAATCATGGTCAAAGCAATAAATGCTTGAAGAGACCCTTGGGTTGGATGAAGGCTAAGTTAGGAAAAAAGTCTCTAACCATGTAAGAGGGTTGAATTAACCATTAATGGTTTGGGAGACTTTGGGAAATTAAGTGGTTGAAGACTTGAAGCCTTTAATGGTTATCAAAGACTTTAAGGGTTTGAGAAGTGACTTCCCTTTGTTTAGGGATGCGACAAAGTTTAGAAGATGGGTTAGGTTAATTTAGAAGTGATTAGAAGGGTCTAGAAGAAATTAGGAAGGGGTTTAGGAAGCAAGTGGGAGATGTAGGAAAATGCAAGTGGATGGAGGGATAATAGGATTTAATTGAAATAAAGTTAATTTAATTCAATTTGGTTGCAATTTGGGGAAATTAAATAAATTAGATTTATTCAATTTAGGATAACTATTTAATTAAATTTGAATTTAATTAAAAGTGGATAGAAGGGAGTTAATTGAATAAAATGATTTATTCATTAAATGGGTATAATGAATTTAATTGAGTAATTTACTTAATTAAATAGAGGAATGCGGTTAATTTAATTAAATAGAGAAATGAACATAAAATATTCATTTAGGAATATGGTCATTTTTATACGTCTACAATATCTTGTTGCGGATTCTGGACATGATGGATTTTGTTTGCCCCTAATATCAGACAAGTCATGGAAGGTGTACCGCCACCGCTAATATATTGATATGATGAAGAAGAGGGGATGTGAGATGTGATGATCGATGTCACGGGGACTTGAGTGACAGTTGGTTGCGACTCGCAAATTATTGTGATGGGAGGAAGTGAAGCATGGATGAAATTAGCAACATTATTGAGAGGAATGGAGGATTGTGGAATAGAGACATGTGGTCAGGTAGAAGAAGATGGCATAGAAGCATGTTGAAGGATAGATGTGATCGGATTGGATATTGGCATGGATGTCAAGAAGGAAGGATGTGGGATAGAAACCACGGGGATAGATACCGTGAGTGCTATTGATTGGGGTTGAATGATAGGCGGGGGTGCAATTGATTGGGGTTGAAGGATAGGCATGATGTTGTGAGTAGGAGCAAAATCTCCTTGTGGTTGTTGATCAAGAATGGATCTATCAAAATCAAGGGGAAGGCGAGCTCCATTTACAATAAGAGTCTTTAGAAGACCACTAGGATTATGTCAGATGAATTTCTCCATCATTTCTTGATTGTATGAATCTTCTAGGAACGTTCACACTTTCGAGGAGATGTCATCTTGATCAACCATGTTAGGGTTCCCTTGTAATTGTGGATCTTGAATGTCAGGTTGCGCACATTGTGTAGGATCTTGTGTAGGGTCTTGATATAGGAAAATAATGTTCGACACCATATTGTTGTTCAACCATCTTTTTCTTTTGGGATCAAGTTGTGACCATACAAGAATAACGTTAGGAAAATTTGTTGGAAGAAAAGTTTTGATGAAAGGACTTAGCTAGGATTTTGGATTTTGATATGATTTTGATTTGATGAAATTGGATAGATTGATTGATTGGGTCCTTGGATTAGGATGAGAGTTGATTAAGGTTGTGCCTTAGTCCTTGGATGAGGATTTTAGGTGGGAGATGTTGATGAAACCACAAGCAAGGTAACAACCAAGTTGGGTAAAATTTGGACCTTAGGACGACGATCAAAGTCTCTTTTCTACTAAGGATTGACTAATGATCCTAAGTAAAATAAAGATGTAGGATAAGATCTTGATCGACTCAAAAGATGAGGCAAAGGCACTTGGGGGAGATTCTTTCCCAAGCACAAAGGTCAAATGATTAATTGATTAAGGATGAGGTCTTAATAGAACTTCACAAGGCGTAAAACCTTAGCGTGAGGTTGATTTGATTGAAGGATGATTGATTAATGATTGATTTGATCAAAGATGATTGATTAAAGATTGATTGATGTGATAAGTCCTTGGGAAAGGTTGATGATGAGAGATCAAAGAAGGGTGATAGTGATGACTAGAAGAACTTGATGATTAGATTATCCTTGATATGGAAATGACTCAATAAGTGATAGGTTCATATGGCAAATTGTATGAAGGTATGCAACCACTCCGATTTTGATGATAGTTGGTATTGAAAGACAAACTGAATCCTTGGTGTAAAGTTGAGACTCTTAGTTCATCACTAGCATCAAACTCATTGCTATGACCATGAATATAATCATGATATCAGTGCAAAAAGGTCTTATGTTTGAGCAAGAGTTTGTAGTTGGTATACCAAAACTTTTAGCGTCTATTGAGTTGTGCTTGTGTGAGCTTCTTCTTCTTAATTAGATGATGGATTAACTTCTTATGATACTTATACAACTTAGGCTTATGAAACATGAGGCGGGTGGAGTTTCGATGTAGTTTGACTTGTTGGAAAATTTTGACGAATGTGACTTGGACTTGACTAAGGTTGATTCAAAATTTGGACTAGGATATGACTAGGACAAAACTAGGACATGACTTGGGTATGACTAGGACATTACGTAAGGATGACTAGGGACTATGACTTGGATTATGCTCGACTTGGATTATAATGTGACAAAAGGTGACTTAGACTTAGACTATGATGACTAGGATGCTGACTTGCATACACTAATTTGACTCTTGGCAAGAAGACATATAAAACACATTAGCCATTGACTCAAATAGAGACATCAAACATAACATTCTATCTTAGGAAGTTGGTTGAGGAGGAAAACCTTTGCTTGCTGACTTAGGTACACACCCAAAAGCTAATCAGAATACGGTCGCCAAGTCTCATGCAATAGATTCTCAACGTCGTATTAGCTGACTCAAAATGCTAATGGGGGCACAATATGACAATTCTTTTGGGGAGTTACTATCTCCCTTGCATAAAGATTATCCACCTTTTGGAGGTGAACTAGTTGGCCTCTAATCCTAGATCTCTTAGTAAGGGTTTCCATTCAAAGACTACCCTTTGTATTCATGCAAGAGTGATTGAGGCCTATAGCCCAACAAAGTACCAAGCAAGATGTAGTCACACAAGCGTGATTGAGACTTAAAGGCCTTACAAAATGCCCGATATGAGATTAAACTCTCAGATAGCTCCGTCCTCCAAGATTTTCATCCCAAGAGGCCTATTTATTATAGTAAGTTGGAATGATTGGGTTTTAGCTATACTCACTTGGGCCATTCCCCTCTCACTAATGCCTATGCGAGTGTGCCAAACAAATCGGGAGGGTGGGCCTGCTAAGGGTAAAAAGCATGCAAGCGAACTAGAAAAGTTTCAAGGGTCTGGATTTATAGTTGTCTATATAGACAAGAGCATATTCTCCTACCTCTATGCTTTCCTTAAACACATAAAACAAATAGTTCTTTTATCCAATTATATTTAAGTGCCTAAGAAAACAATTAAAAAGACACAATGTTTGCCTGTATCTCCTTAGGCAACCTACAAAAACAACGAATTAGTAGTCCTATGGTTTGAACAATAAATTATTTGACAAGCAGAATCTTGGACTAATGTTCTTAAAAAATACAGGTTAGTAGTCTCAAATTATGTCTTGGACCAATCAGGAAAAACTTGCAAACTCAAAGATCTAATCAATAACACAAAAGTCTATAGAAACAACACTCATGTTGTTTTGTAGAAGGCCGCATTGAAGCGTATGCGTATGCGCTGCAGTGGGGTCTGAAAATAGAAAACATAAAATATAGAAAAATATGAAAAATTACAGAAAAACGTAGATTATACCTGGAGTAGTCGCGTTGCTTTACTATCAGTCGCTCCAAAGCACTTGCGCTCGCGCCAAAACAGAAAAATAGGTTAGCGGTTAGCAGCAAATTTGAAAATTCAAATTTGAAAAAATAAGCGGGATGTTTTGAAGAACTCGCGCTATTCACAGAGCACTCACACTAAAGCAACGTTTCTAAAATTAAAAAAGGCTAGCTTAAAAGGATTAACTATTTTTATTTTTTTATTTTTTAGGTTCTTTCCTTTTTATGTGTTTTTTAAATGACTGATTATAGAATGGAAACATAATGTGCAAAAACAAAAACAAGAAAGTAGATGAAGTAATGTTGTCGGTGGTCGCGTTGTTCTCGCAACGCTCGCACTAATTGGCAGACCTGCAAAAAGGTGGGTTAGGCAAAATTTCAATTTAAACCGGATGCGCTAAAGCGCATATGCACATGCCAAAGCTCGTATTGCTCGCGTTGAACTCGTATTGCTCACGCTAATTTGATACCTACGACTAAAAGCTCACAAACACTTCAAGAAAAATCGTTAAATTAGGGACATGGGTCCCACTGGGCATGCTAAAATAAACCAAGAGAAAACTAGGGTGAGGTATATGGTTAGTTAAAACACAAATAAACATAAAACATTCAAATAAACTCAAGAAATGCCATTATACCTTTATAAGTCTCCACTTGTTCCTCGGATTGATCATGATGAGGTTGGAATAATGCCCTTCTCCACCCTGATTGGATTTACTCCTTGATTAGATGTGATTGGCTCTCCAAATTGTGCACAATATAGCTAAATGGATGATGAGATAGATGGATTATGGATGGAATGGGTATGCAAAATAAATGGCTAAGTGATGGATGAGGGAAAATTTGACCATAGTTTAGGTGCTTGAATGATTACTTGGACTCAAAAGGGCACCATGGACTTACTTAATTTGGAGATAAAAAATGGAGTGGAGTTTCCAATTTATAGAAGAAGAGGAGAGGAAATAGAGGGCTAGGATTGATTGAAGAATGAGGGTCAAGATTACATGTGATCCCACACATGGATCAAGAGGAGTTGACAAGACAAGTGTGGAGTCCAAGAGATATGCCATAAAGACATTTCTTGTCTCCACACTCCTCAAGGTTTATTGGGAAGGATTCCCAATGCACCTAGGGAAGACAAAAGGAATAAAAATATTCCTTGGATGATGACAGGGAGGAATTAAAAATTCTTCAAAAAGGGGGCATGGGGATTGGAGGAATAAAAAGGAATTACAAATTCCTTGGGTATACCTAGAGGAATGTGAGATTTTCAAAAATCTCACATTTACCTAAGAAAAAAGCATTTAAGGAAGGTAGTTGGATGGGAAGATGCATAGAGGGATGTGAGAAGATCATTTAAGGAAAGTGGTTGAGTGAGGGGACAAGGAGTTGACTTTGTGGCTAATCATGGGGATTAGCCACTAGCAACCTGTAAACACCTAAAATTAATATTTAATTAATTTAAGCCTATCAACATAAATTAATTGACTTAATTGTGTCATCCTCATTCCTCTCATAATCAATTAAATCTAATTTAATTAATCCTATCACTATTGTCCAATAATTAATTTATCAAATAAATTAATTATTCCCCTATTCTTCTAAAATCCCCTCCAATAATTATTTCCTCTAAACCCACTCAGTTAATTAATTTTAATTAATTAACTTAGTCATGTGATTCCTACAAATCACTTTTCCTAATCCCACTCAACCTTATTAATCCTTCTAGAATCTCTCATAATCATGCTTATCATTATCCCTCAATTTTTAATTCCCACTCATGTCACATCAACATTTTTAAAAAAAATAAAATGGGTAAAAACTTTATTGAAACTCAATTACAACAATTACAAAGAGAGCCAGAGCCCCGAGGCTCCAAAAAAGAACCAACAAACCAACCCTACTTCATCCAACTTCATAACCATCCATGTCCTTAGTAAAAATTTTCTGCAAGTCCTGAGAGTAATCCCTAGAGAGATGTGCCCAACCTTCAACTTTCCAATCACTACCATGTTTTGAGGCCCACTTGGCCAAACAATCAATTGCTCTATTCCATTCTCGAGGGATATGGATGAAAGACACCTGCTCCATTAAAGAACTAATTTGGAGAATCAATTGAACAATCCTTGCCAACTGCCATTGGATCCCAGTCACCTTCTGCCCATTCAACAAGTTAACAACAATTTGTGAATTTGATTCACAAATCACCTTCCTTCGTCTCAACTCCCAAGCCCACTCAAGAGCATAGAGAATTCACAACTCCCTCCATAAAATTATTAGACCACCTCCCTTTATGCACTAAAAAGAGGAAAACTAGCCCCCCTACTATTCCTGCCAACTCCACCAGCTCCAGCAGGGCCTAGGTTACCCCTAGATGAGACATCAGTGTTAATCTTGATCATCCCATCTTGAGGGGGTATCCACCTTCCCACCCTTTGCACCTTCTTTGTAGCCCGTCTACCTCTCCTGACACAAGCCAAGGCAGGAGACAACTCCTGCAAGCCAAGCCTACTCACAAAATCTGCCTCCTCTCTACTCAGTAGAAAATTCACCTCACATTTGGCTTCCACTATCTCTTGGATCATAGCAATTGTATGCGGGAAAAGTGGGCTGATAAAACTAAATATGTGAAAATATGTTAAATAACTAGTCCACACACACACACAGGACTTCTTGGTGCAAGCTATGGAGTAACGTAGTATTACTCAGCTTCCCAAGGTGGGTCCCATGGTTCTCTATCTCACAATGTCCCTCAAACCAATGTTTTGCTCTCAGATCACTGAGCAAAATGGTTCAGGGATGGCAAATGCAAGAACGAGGGATGCTCTGATAGATTTTAGTATGAAATGTGTTATAAGCTATGCATGATCTTAAAATGCAATAAACTAAATGATAAGATGACAAGATTAGTATGAATGCTATCCTAGCATACTATATTTAGTCTATGATTGAGCTAAATGATAAAGAAAGTATTCTAAACATGCATATTTAGTCTAGTTCCTGATTTAAAAGAGGCTAAATGATGAGCATAAAAATGAGATATGAAAGCTTGAATGTATTTGAGCATAAGTGTGATGCTACAAATTTGAAGGATGATTCTTATGGAGGAATGAGAGCTCTATTTATAGCAAGAATAGGGCAATGGATGGTCAAGATTGAATGGTTTAATCAAGGGTTGAGTTTGAAAGTTGGGGATCCATGTTTGTAATTGGCACCAATGAAATGGTGACAAGTGTCAACATAGGGTTGGGTTGAGAGAAGACGTTGGAGACATTGAATGCTTGAGAAGACCTAATGGTTATCTAAAGGCTAAGGGTCAAGTCTAAGTTAGGATTACCCACTGGATTAAGAGTTAAATCAAGGATAAACTTTTGTGCAAATGTTTAAGAGATAATCATGGTCAAAGCATTAATGGCCTGATGAGACCCTTGGGTTGGATGAAGGTTGAGTTAAAACAAATGTTTTAACCATGTAGGAGGGTTTGAGTTAACCATTAATGGTTATTGGAGACTTTGGGGATTAAGTGGTTGAAGGTTGAAAGCCTTCAATGGTTATCAAAGACTTTGAGGAATTTAGTGGTTGAAGACTTGAAGCCTTTAATGGTTATCAAAGACTTTGAGGGTTTGAGAAGTGACTTCCCTTTGCTTAGGGATGTGACAAAGTTTAGAGGAGTGTTTAGGTTAATTAGAAGCGATTAGAAGATTCTAGAAGGGATTAGAAAGGGGTTTAGGAAGGCAAGTGGGAGATGTAGGATTTTGCAAGTGGATGGAGGGATAATAGGATTTAATTGAAATAAAGAATTTCATTCAATTTGGTTGCAATTAAATAAATTAGATTTATTCAATTTAGGATAACTATTTAATTAAATTTGAATTTAATTAAAAGTGGATAGGGGGGTTTTATTGAATAAAATGATTTATTCATTAAATGGGTATAGTGAATTTAATTTAAATAAATTGAGTAATTTACTTAATTGAATAGAGGAATGTGGGTAATTTAATTAAATTGGATTTAATTAAATAGAGAAATAAACATAAAATATTCATTTAGGAATATGGTCATTTTTATACGTCTACAACAATGATCCTATTCCAAATCTGCTGAACAAACAATTTGACCTCACAAAAAATCCTCCCGTTCCTCTCGAGCTAGATCTGCCAGAAAATGAAGATGGGCCCAATATATCAGACAGTTTGGAGGAAGGATGACAAGATAGGAGGTCTACCCAAACTGCTCTAGAACTCAACCAGAGAATCCGTATGGAGACAAGGATGCTTCCACACCCCCTACTAATAATTCCATATAAGCCTAGAGAAGGGGTATCTGAAGAACAGGTGTGAGGAATCTTCCTCCCCATTACCACACAATGCATAAATAGAAGGCTCCAAGAATCCCCTCTTGCGGATATCGTCCCAGGTTAGACATCTATTCAAAGCCAAAGTCCAAGCAAAGCAGTTACACTTCGGCCAAGAAACATTATTCCACACCTATTTCCACTAGTTCACCTCTCCTCCCTCAAGTCTTTGGCTCAACAATTCCTAGTATCCACTAGCCACAGTAAAAACACCATTAGGATTTGGAGACCAAGCAAGCCCATCCCTTCCCTTGAGGGAGCTATAGTGTCTACTTGCCAAAATGTCATGCAACTCAGCACATTCTTCCTCCATCCCAGCAACCAGCCACTCATTAGGAGCCTTCCACCACTCCAACTCCAACTGACCACACCTATAAACAACCTTAAAGTCACTCACCCTTGACCATACCACCTCCAAAAACCTCTGGCTCAGATTCCCAAAGTGAGGAAACTACTCAAGGATGGGAGGATATACATCCCAAGAGTTGTTCCAGAAGAGGACCTCTTCTCCCTTCTGCAAACCCAAAAAAGCCCAGCCTTAATGAGAGAAGCCCCCCTCTTGAGAGTATACCAGATCGATGAGCCCTTTCCCTCAAGCAGATATCTAGGGATTTCCTCCCTCGGGATCCTTTGCATATATTTGTTGGCCAAAGTCCTGGCCCAACCTCTATCCTGCTCCACACACCACCTCCAGTATAATTTAGCAGCCAACGCTTCCCCAAAAAGAATAGACTACCTTAAACCAATCCCCCCGACTGCTTCGGGCTACACACTAGGTCCCAATTGACTAGACTCCATTTGGAAGAGGAAAGATTGCTTGCCCATAAGAATTGCTTAGCCAGAGAATCCAAACCCTTCAAGAACCACTTAGGAGCTACTTGAAGCATACATCGATAGATTAGAAGAGCCTGAACCACCAACTGAATCAGTTGAACTCTCCCAGCAAAGGATATCCATCTATGAGTCTAGTGATCAACCTTCATGCAAAATTTATCCAAAATACCTTGCCAAGACACCCTAGGAGGGTTGCCAGAAGAAATAGGAATACCCAAACAGATCAAGGGCAGGGAGCCAACTTGGAATCTCAAGATAAGAGCAATCCTCCTTTGAATAGTCATAGGAGTGTTGAAAAAGAGGATAGAATATTTATCCTCATTGATCAACTGGCCCGAGGCCACAAAATAAACATTCAAGACCTTACGTAGATTAGTAGCTTCTTTGACCCAAGACAACCCCATAAGGGTCATGTCATCCACAAACTGCAAATGAGACTATGGCTGCAGGTTGTTAACCCATCTCCAACCTTGAATAATACCCAATCCCACATTATGCTTAATCAGCCTCCCTAGAACCTCAGTCAGAAGAATGAATAAATAAGGGGAGAGGGGGTCCCCCTGGCGGAGACCCCTAGAAGTACCAAAAAACTAAGTATGGTTTCCATTGATAAGTACAAAGAAAGAAGTAGATGTAACACAACTCATAACCCACTAGACCCACTCATCCCCAAAACCAAAATCCGCAAGGATCTTCTGAAGGAAGGACCAACGAACTCTATCGTATGCCTTAGCCATATCCAGCTTGATAAACATACCTTTTTCCTTGGATGAAGCCATAGAATGAATGGTCTCCGTAGCAATGACCACACCATCCAAAATTTGGTGCCCTTCCACAAATCCACTCTACTCCTCAGAGATAACATTCCCCAGGCACTTCTTCAATCTATCCACTATCAGCTTAGAGATGATCTTATAAATCACATTGCAAAGAGAGATAGGGCGGAATTGGCCTAGTCAGTCGACCCCATCATACTTGGGGATTAGAGAAATGAAAGTCGCATTCAATGCCCAAAGCATCTGCTTATTCCTCTGGGACTCCCATACTACCTCCAATAAATCCAGTTTGATAATATCCCAAAACTCTTGAAAGAATTCAACTGGGAACCCATTCGGTCCAGGAGCTTTTCCTTTCCTCATGTGAAAGACAATCCTCTCAAGCTCATCCAAAAAAATAGGACACAACAACTACTCATTCATCTCCCCTGTGACCAGAGAAGGAATGCAAGCAAGAACTTGATTCTCCGCCATCGATTCCCTTGGGGGGTCCTCCCTGAAGAGGGCCTGAAAAACTGTAACGACTCCCTAGAGATCTCCTGCAAGGATAAGCACTGCTCCCCTCTATCGTTAACCAAAACAAGAATGAAATTTCCATGTCTTCTTGCTTTCACTGAGTTGAAGAAGAAAGCAGTGTTCTTGTCCCCCTCCTTCAGCCAATCAATACGAGGTCTCTACTTCTAGTATATTTCTTCCCTAAGCTCCCATTCGTCAACCACCTTGACAACCCTGTCCTCCTCCCCAAGCAAGTCCTTAGACAGGCCATGCTCTCTGATTTCTTAGCATGAAAAATGTTCCTAAATCCCTATCGGTTCCACTGTTTAAGCTAAAACTTAACAAATTGCAACTTCTTGGCAAAAGCGTACATGGTAGTGCCAAAGGCTAGCCTCCCATTCCTCCACCACTCCGCTACAAGAACCTGCAAAGTAGGATCTCGAAGCCACATAAGTTGGAATTTGAAAGAAGGAGAGCAAGCAACACGAGCTGAAGAAGAAACCAGCTTGATGGGCCAGTGATCTGACCCTCTCCAATCAATAATCTCAGTACTTGTGGACCACCCCCCACCAATCCATAAACTAGAGACCAGAAAATGATCCAGCCTCTTTGCAATCCAATACTCTCCCACCCTCCTATTGTTCCAAGTGAACAAACCATTGCCCGACTTAATGTCAACAAGTTGCAACAAGGATATACTATCCTAAAAAAGGACAGAAGAAGGTTCCAACTGCATGACACCCCCCTCTTTTCACTCAACTCAAGGATGGCATTGAAGTCTCCTACCATAATCCAAGGATGAAAAGGGACTAGCCTTCGCAAAGAAGAAATATGAGACCATAAGTGTTGCTTACCCTGAAAATCTATAGGGGAATAGATGTTAGAAAACAAGATGAACTCCCTAATCTTAAGACTAGAAATAACCCCGGATAAAGAAGATCTGGAGGCAACCCACCAGACAGGGCGAAATCTTAAAAGGTTCCAAAGATAGACCACTCCTCCAAAGGAACCAGTTGTCCCAACAAAGTGACACTCACCTCGCCCCCACAACTTTGGCACTAGACCCATCATACTCTCCACTGAAAGTTTAGTTTCTTGCAAGAATAGGACATCAGGTGAATGATTCCTAATCAAATCCTGAACAACTTTTTATCTAGGGCCACCGTTCAAGCCCCTCACATCTCATGAAAGCACAATCATTTTGGGGGATTGGAAAAGTGAGAATCCAAAGTCTTTACTGACCTCGACTCAACCAAGTTCTCCCCCATCAATTTGATCTTATCCAGATCCTTCTTTCTGCCAACCTTTGAGCTCTTCTCTGAAGCACTTTTCTTAATATCTTTCTGATACAAACCTAGGTGAGCAAAGGACTTATTACTTTTCACCCCAGCCGGTTCCAATTTCAAAGCTATTGGAGAACCCTCCCCCTCAACCAAATTCACCTCAAAACTAGGAGTGAGTCCCAACTGGACCCCTACTGGCTGATCCATCTCCATCTACTAGCTTCCAACCACTAACAGGGCCTGGGTAGAGTCCTCAGTTACTCTTTCCGGAGCCCCCCCTATTGCACCTTGATCCAGAGGGGTTAACCCCAGATTTACTTCCTAGTGGCCAAGATCATCCAAGACCTCAAATCTGTTGAAGGAATCCTCCTCCCGTCTCTCCTATAGGGGCCTCTTTTGTCCTCAATTCCTATTCTTTGTCTTAACTGAGACAAAAACATCAGCACCCTTAACTTCTACCATCATGGCAGCTTTCCCTTTCTCAGCCCTATCTAGGCTCGGGTCCGACTGCTGAGGTTAGTGCACTGCTGGTTTATATCTAGGGAACTTACGCTATAAATGACCATACTCATGACACATACGACATCAAAATGGTAAAGTCTCATAATCTAACTACTGAACCCAAGAATAAGAGCCCACGCACATATCTATAGCATCTGACAATGGTTTACTAAGATCAATTTCAACACAGATATGCGCAAAGGTCATTACCTTTCTCCCCAGGGTTTGCGTTGAAGATCCCACTGGCCTCCCAAGCAGAGCATCAAGCATCCGTAGCACATCCTCCCGACAATATTCCATAGGAAAACATGGTAACCGAACCCACACTGGAACCCTATTCGGGAGCTCCTCAGAAGGATTAAACCCCGCATGCCAAGGTTTGATGAAAAAACCCACCTAGTTGTAAAAATACGTGCCTCCTTCGAAGACCCTATTGCGATCCTCCATGCAATTGAAAGTAACCATGAAGTAGTTATTTGCCAACAACATAATCTCCATTTTGTTAGGATTCCCAAAGATACTGAGAGGGGGGGGGGGGTGAATCAGTATCTAACCGGTTAATGATTTTACTTGACTTAAAACATGAAAAGCATATTAAAACTGTGTACCGGTAAATCAAAAATAATGTAGTAAACAAGAATAACAATAACCACATGAGAAGCACACCATAACACAGTATTTTAACGAAGAAACCTGGTGTGGGAAAAACCTCGATGGGATTTGTGACCCATAATATTCGCTTACTGGCCAATAAGGGAACATTACTCTTACAATAGGGGCCTGCACATGCAGGAAGGCCAAGTTCCTAGAGCTCATTGCTCAATTACAAAAGAAGTCACACTGACTTACAAAAATGGATTATATTAATCTAATGTCTTGTATTGCTTCAGATTAGCATCTGCTATACCAGATCCAGTACTAGTTTAAGCTCTGCTACATACATAAACCCTTAACCTATAATTCACATATTAGGTCTGCTTATCTCGCATCCTATTACAAAATGATCTCATACATATATGAGTCATATTACAACTATCCATGTCGGCTTACAATGATTTTACAATTAATTACAAAATACATTTCAAACAAAATTAAGGTCGGCCAAGGTGCCAGTGTCCTTCCTTTCATTGCTGGTGTCCTGTTTGCCGGTGTAGAGTTTGTCTGTCGGTGCCGGTGCCGGTTTCTTTGTCTTGCCGATATCATATGATTGTAAGGTTGCCATCAATGACAAAACCTTCAATCACCTACAATTTCTCATTAGAGTGTGCATTTTCCAACACATTTCCCCTTCCAGTGCCCAAGTCCTCTGTGCCTAGTTTTCCAAAAAATGCAAGGAAACCCTCATTCCCAAAAACTTTCAGTATAGCGAGTGTTTTGAAAAATATTCAATGTCTTTAACTATCATCTCAAGAGGCATAACCAGCTTCGGCCTCTCACTGCATCTCTCCAGACAACCATTAATCTTCAAAATGCGAGAGCTGCCACTGCTCCCAAGCCCAGAATCTGATGAGAAAAGATTATTGTTAAAAGTCTTCATACTCTGAAGTGGGGGTTTTGAGCTTATCGTAGCACGAAAATCCATGGCTGGTGCAACCTGTGAGGCCTCACCACCAAAAATTGACATCAGAGCACCGAAAAAATAAAACACTAGGGCCAAGAACCCACACCCCAAAAGGGCCACTCAAGGAGGCACGACACCCAAGGCACCACCCCACCCAAGCCCCACCAAAAGAATGGGCCAACTGACACCCCCAGGTACATGAGAAACCCATGGGCCACAACAAACTAAAGCCCCACACCCGCACAGCCTAAGCCCTAACCCCGAGTAGCCAAAGCCCCACCCCTGCGCAGCCTAAGCCCCACCCCACGTAGCGAAAGCCCCGCCCCTGTGCAGCGAAAGCCTTGCTCGTCAACCCCCACACACACAACTGAACCTAACACAACCCCCACTACCACAACACTCCTTCGACGCCCTGCACAACCCTCCCTCGCCGCACCTACAACCAAGCTCCCCATGAGCTAGGGCCTCGAAACCCTAGCTCTGCCGCCCAAGAACCCCCGCATGCATGCCATCCTTCAAAGAGACCTGTGTGGGGGAAAAAGCGAGACTAGGTTATCATGCCCTAATCCTACCTCTTGTCACACACTACGAAATACGAAAAAGCCTAGAGGTATCGCACAATTGGCTACTTCTTTTTGTGAAAGAGAGAGCCACGGGCTACCTATTAGGGTTTCTATTCCTTTGTTGTAATTGAAAGGTAAGATTATGCAAGTTCAATTCCTAACCCTAAAATGCAAGTATGAGCTAACAACAAGATTACAGAATTGAACTTAAACAATGGAAAGCTGTAAATACAAGGATGAAATAAGAATGCAGATGTGTACCCGGAGTCAAAATCGGACTGAAAATGTGCAGGACGGGGGCGCGGGCGCCACTGTCCTGAAAACTGCACCGGAAACTGTCGTTCTGCACTCTGAAACACTGTCGGGAAGCTGTCTGAAAGCTGTCTGTCCGGAGGACCAGGGCGCCCAGCACCTCTGTCCCAGGGACCAGGGCACCTAGCACCCCTGTCCTGGTAGGACCAGGGCACCCAGCGCCCCTGTCCCAGTCTTCTGCTCTGCAATTTGATACAGAGTGCTGTCTCGACCTGTTCTCTCCGGATCTGTATCCTACGGCGTCGTCCGAGTCCCGAAACCTGCACTTATATCTGAAAAAGGGGGTATGGGCGGCTATATAGGGTTTTGCCTTAGTCAAACCCCCGCTTTGGTGATTTCCACCTCCATGAATAGCCAAGTTGTTTTGTAAAATGTATTGTGTGTGCAGACCTAGTGTGTGTGCAAGGTCCTAAAATGCAAGAAAGCAAACTAGAGCAACCTAGAAAGTAAACCCTAATTGCTTGTAAATGATAATGTAAATGCTCTAAATCAAGATGCAAAGTGATCTAAAGCATGAATGAAGGATATATTGAAGCTTTATGCAAAGACATGAAAACAATATGAAATCATACCCAACCCTCAAGGGAGAGGTACAAGCCAATCTTCAGTCGGTAATCTCCTATTGTTCCTCAATGTCTTCCAAGCCCTAAATGGATGAATGGAATTGATAAATGCTTGATAGAGGGATGTTGTAAGATGTTGGAGTCTTCAAAGATCTTCTCTTTCGCTGCATATGAGGTTCCTGGAAACAAAAATCCCCCCCTTTCAAATGAAGAAAGAGAGCTCTTATGTATGAAACCCTAGGTCGCAATTTCGTCTTTTGGCCGACCTAGAGATTGAATATCCCGCCAATTTCTTGGGGTTAAGCTTTATTTTATGATTGGATCGCGCTCCTAAAATTTCAGGAAAAATGTCTGGGACCGTGTGCACTCCGGGCGCCACGGTCCCGACAACTTTTCACCAAATTTTCAAGGCCGTCAGATATGATGATTTTAGAGAGAATCCTGAAGTTACAGGTGATTTCGAGATGTTTTGACCCCCGAAATCAAGCCCCCAAGCTCAGAATAGGGCTTAATTAGGGTTTTTGATTAAGTGATGTATTGGAGGAATAAAATGAAAGGGGCATGCTTTAATGAAAGGGCCCGACTTTGTGATGTGGAAGATGATGAAATAGAACCTTTAGACCTAATTAATTTGATTAATTAAGTGCTAAAGGGGAAATGCAATGCAAAATGCAACTGCGCCAAGGCGGGTGCTAAACTAGGTGTTAAATTGTACTGCTTTAGCAAGTGCGTACAATTTATGACGTTACATTTAGCCCCCACTTTAGCGGTCATATGAGTACTACGTGCATATGCAAGCTAAAGTTCAAAAAAGTAAACATTATTTGAAAAAAGGATATATCCATAAGTTGTCGGACGAAGCCCCCAGCGGTATCTGCAGTACACAATTAGGAACCACACCCTACAAAACACACATTAGATCACAAAAATCACCTAATGCTTACTAAGGAAAGTGATGAAATTTGTGAGTAGCTGTATGCCCCCCCCTATTTCGACTTGCTTATTAGGGAGGTGAAACAGGGTAGCATGTTTACTTACGACAAATTGTGTAAGAGAGTATTGATGAGGGATGTTCACTGAAAAGGCTTCATCAGAGCACTTTTTGGAACATCCTGAGAGTAGGGGAATGAAAATACGATTCCTATGCAACAAACGGTTTGAAAATCGCATCTCCCAAACTCAAGTTATGATGAAATGAGTGAAAGAGGAAAATTAGGGTTTTGAAAGTAAAGGTAAAGGAATGAACGTATATACCTTGAAAGAGACATTTGCATTTGTCACTTTGTTGATTCTAAGTACTGTTCATTGCAGTGGAGCCCACATAGCCATCATCATGCCTTCACGACGATCGGAGCGTCCCACGAGGGTTGAGATCCTGCGCCAGGCCGTGATTGACGACGAGCCACTGGACGAGGTGAGTTGACTAAACTTTGACTTTTGATTTTCTGCATTTTGACTTTTCTGTGATCGTTTGCGGGCCCTGAAGGCTGACCCGGGCCCCACCCAGGGCGCCATGGTCCCCCTAGGGCGCCATGGTCGCTGTGGGGCGCCCTGGTCCCCCCAGGGCGCCATGGTCCCTGACAGGGCGCCATGGTCCCAACCAGGGCGCCATGGTCCCTAACAGGGCGCCATGGTCCTTGACAGGGCTTGGCATACGATGTTCGACAGCTTGCATGAGTGATTTTGATGATCGAGTACTGATTACAGTTATGTTTTTGTGTTGCAGGGCCTTCCGTACATGAGAGAGCATACAGCGGGACATATTCTTCACAGTTTGCGAGATCAGATTCCGCGGCTTACTCAGGCAGAGAGAGACACATTGTCGATAGTAGGATTATGGTCTGTGATCCTCATGCCAGCCATTCGGTTCCATCCTGCAATGCTGATGGCATTGATGGAGCGATGGGATCCTGACACATGCACATTTCATCTTCCAGTAGGGGAGTTGACGGTTACACTCGAGGATGTGTACCGTATACTTCGTCTTCCTATCAAAGGAGCGACTGTTACATACGCGACCGATCGGTTAGTGGAGGATCATCAGAGGGAGCAGGTGTATTGCATAGGGAGAGTCATGCCGAGCGAGACGAGAGGTCGCATCATGGTCAGTTGGCTCTTACATCCTACAGGGGAGGTACCCCTTCTGAGACGCCTTATGATCGCCATCATAGCACTAGCCGTCTACCCTAATGGGCGAGGCACGCACATGCATGGGGGTCTCACATGGTGCATCAGAGCGATGGAGAGACATAGGAGAGTGTATGCTTGGGGTCGGAGAATGCTTGCACATCTCTATCACAACCTTGAGGAGTATGTATTTGGACAGGGTTGCAGTTTGATGACATTCACACTTCTGCAGGTATGGATTTTAGAGCACTTCACATGCACCAGGCCTGTTGGCTTTCCGCTGAGTACGGCTAGCGAGCGACCTAGGGTGTTTGCTTATCCACTTACCAGCGAGTGGAGGTTTGGAGATTTGTTATATTGGAGAGTGATTTTTGATAGACTGACAGCTGAGGTGACAGTGTGGAGACCTTACCTGCGGATGCACAAATGGGATGGGATGGAGAGACAGTTAGCATGCTTACAGAGGAACCGCCTACTGCAGGGACGATATTCACACATCATAGTCCCTTTCTACTTTGACCGATTACGGAGGCAGTTTGGGCTAGAGCAGTGTGTTCCAGCCGATGTGCCCATCTATACTCGACACTCGCGGGTCCTTCCCAGACCTAGAGCAGTAGCGAGACCGACGATAGATGACATCGAGACTACAGATATAGAGGGATCTGATCAGGATGTAGTCACTGATTATTCTGCAGAGCCTGGAGCACAGCGCAGGTATGTCTCATGGTTTATGAGATCATATCCAGGTCCTATCTTTCCACCAGATCACCCGACAGGCCATCCAGGCCCATGGAGACATGGAGATCGAGATGAGGACCAGGGATCCAGGTCAGAGGAGCCAGAGGAGGGAGAGGGTCATGAGGAGGCGGGAGATCTTGATCCACCTACAGGCGATCAGCCCAACGTCGAGGAGGAGGAGGACACAGATGGAGATGAGGATGAGGAGGAGAGAATTGATGATGAGGAGGAGTCAGATGCAGATGAGGATGAGGATGCAGATGAGGATAGAGATGATGAGGAGGAGTCAGATGCAGCTCCTCACCATTCAGGGGATGATACCATAGCTCTGGATCCTCCTCTTATTCCCCAACAGGGGGAGCATAAGGCGATACGGAGACCTGTTCCTAGTACCGCCCAGCCTACACCCATCGTGCACAGATTAGTCGAGCGAGGGGAGCCTAGTAGATCCCAATCACAGATGTTACCGTATCATGATCCCTACTGGCGCGAGGGAGACCCAGGTATAGTAGGTTTAAATTGATTATTAATGTTTTGATGATATAGAATGGTACTAATACAAAAATCTATTCTACTGCCACAGCTAATGTGCAGGAGTGGCGTTCCCTGATTCAGCAGGCAGTGACAGACATTTCCACGATAGCACAGATCCCTAGTTCCTCACAGATTGCCTATAGGCCTCAGGGGAACGCGGGTCGGCACGAGGACTTGTTTTCCCCATTCCGAGTTCAGGTAGACATATGGAGGGAGAGAGAGAGAGTCCTATCAGAGGACCTTCAGCGGGTGCGGCGAGATCTAGCAGCAACTCAGGCCGAGGCTACCACCTATCGCGCGATCCTTATGGATAGGGATCGTAGGAGTTCCTCTCGGAGTCACTCGCGGTCTGTATCGCGCTACACACCCATGGGTCCACCTTTACGGCCAGATCAGGAGGGAGCATCCAGCCGACACTCTCCAGCCACTAGTCCTAGGGATAGGAGGTGATTTTATGATGTAGGAGAGGTCACATTTTGGATGTATAGTGACCTATATTTGTATACGATCCACATATATATATGTATATACACATGCTTCTCTTTTGTCTCAAATGTGTTATCTTTAATGCTTAAAACAATGTATGTTTTGCTTTGATTAAATCTAATACATTTGGTAAATGTACATGTATGTTCAGAATTTAATTTCCATATGATTGATTTCTCAATGCACTATGATTAAATTGATACATGTGTGACTTAATTAAATATTTAATCAAGTACTACATTGATGATAGGGAAGAAATATGCATTAGGTCTAAGAATCATATAACTAATGTGATTTAATTTGGAACTTAAACACAACAGGATACGATTCTACTTAACACATAGAGACACTGTATAATATGCTAGCATAATGGAAATGTAAATCTTTTACAATTTACATAAATGAATTCAAGACAAACCATGAAGTAAGGAAACACGCTTGTCAAGAACAAAGCAATATAGATTAAATATCATAACATTTAATTCTATTTTGCTCTAATTAGGAGATACTAACATATTACCCAATGTTGAAGAACTGAAAAGAAGATAAATAAGGAATGAAGAATTAAGCATAATATCTACGCAAGTGCATAGCATTTATAGGTTCTTTAAGAGGCGTACTGTCTACATCCGCTATTTTGTATGCACCTGACCCATAATCCTCAATAACGATGTATGGTCCAAGCCAATTAGGACTGAATTTTCCCTTTTCTGCAGGTAAGGCATTCACATTGCGCTGATTCTCATAGAGGACTAAGTCACCTACTGAGAAGGAACGTTGAATAACCTTATCATTATAGCTTCGTTGTAGAGTTTTGTGATATGCTTGAATATGCTCAAGAGCGTTTATACGCTGTTCATCAAGCATCTCAAGCTGTTGAAGTCGTTGTTCTCTATAAGAGTCATCATCTACTATACCTTTGAGAGAAACCCTAAGTGATGGAATCTCTAACTCTAAAGGCATAATAGCATCAGCACCATAAACAAGATTATAAGGAGTAGTTCCTGTGGCAATTCGTACACTCGTTCGGTAAGCCCAAAGAGCATAGATTAGCTGGTTACTCCAATCCTTACCATGCTTATTCATGGTTTTGCGAAGAATTTGTTCGATTATTTTATTGGATGATTCGGCTTGACCATTTGACTGAGGATAGTATGGTGTAGAAAATCGATGTTTGATATGATACTTCTCAAGTAATTTCTTCACGTCCTTGTTCTTAAATGATGTCCCATTATCTGAGATTATAGTAGAAGGTATCCCGAATCGAGAAATGATGTTTTCTAGAAGAAATTGACAAATCACTTCAGCAGTGGTAGAGCGAAGGGGAATAGCTTCTACCCACTTCGTAAAGTAATCTGTTGCGGTTATAATGAAGGTGTGTCCTTGAGATGAAGGAGGAGAGATTTTACCAATAAGATCCAAACCCCATGCGGAAAAAGGCCAAGAAGCTACTTGAGAACGGAGTTCTTGGGTAGGAGCATGAATCAGATTATTATGTTGTTGACATTGATGACATTTCTTAACAAATGAAAAAGAATCCTTCTGCATAGTTTGCTAATAGTATCCCATACGAAGCAATCTATGAACCAAGGATTTGCCTCCAAAATGCCCCCCACAGGCACCTGAATGTGCCTCTTCAAGAGCAACGGGGATTTCTGATTTGTTAAGATAGTGAAGGAGAAGACCATCATAACCCCTTCGGTAAAGGACATTAGAAAGAATGATATATCTACCAGACAACTTGCGGATTCTAGCCCTAGTGTTTCTATTAGCAGAATCAGGAAAGGTACCATCAGTCAAATATCTTACGATATGCGAGTACCATTCATCTGAGTCTATAAAGTCACAACATGTTACCAGAGTAGGATCGTCTACAATAGCTGGAGAAATAAGGTTGTGAATAACAAATTTAAGATCAACCATAGGGTCCTCTAAAGATACAAGAGAAGCCACACATGCCATTGCATCCGCATGTCGATTATCTTTTCGAGGAACAGGTTCCATGGTATAAGAATCAAATTTTTGTAATAAAGAGATGGCAACATCTTTATATTGTGATAATTTGTCTTGTTTTGCTTGATATATTCCTGTTACTTGTCTTATAATCAATTGCGAATCTCCATAGATATGTATGTGTTTTATGTTCAGAGCTAAGGCTGCTTTTATTCCCGCTATAAGAGCCTCATACTCAGCAATGTTATTGGTACACAGGAAATTTAGACGATAGGATAAGGGAATGGGTTTCTTTGTAGGAGAAATCAGAACAACACCTGCCCCCGATCCCGTACGACACTTAGAGCCATCAAAGTATAACTCCCAAGTTTCATCTTTCTCTATAGAAAGAATGAAGTCATCAGGAAAAGACTCAGGGTTAGGGAAGGAGAAAGGTGAAGGGGCCTCAGCTAGGTGATCGGTCAATGCTTGCCCTTTAATTGCTCTTTGTGAAACAAATTTAAGGTCAAATTCAGTTAACATCATAACCCACTTAGCTAGGCGTCCTGATAAATCAGTTTTAGAGAAAAGATGCTTCAACGGATCAAACTTTACCATGACGTGGACTTCTGAGTTTAAGAGATAATGTCTCAATTTCTGAGTCGCAAACACCAAGGCCAAGCATTGTCTTTCTATCGTAGAATATCGGGTCTCATAATCGAGTAAGGTACGACTTATGTAATAAACCGGACATTCTTTACCATCTTTATCATGTTGTGCCAATAATGCTGCAAGAGCATGAGAGGATGCAGCCATATAAAGAAGGAAGGGTTTAGAAGGTTCAGCCGGTCGAAGGATAGGAGGATTGGTTAAATACATTCTTAAATCTTCAAATGCTTGCTGACAATCCTCATTCCATTGAAAAGTGATATTCTTTTTGAGAAGTTGAGTGAAAGGAAAAGTACGATCCGCAAGTTGAGATACAAACCTACGAATAGCTTGAATCTTTCCTTGTAAGCTTTTAAGTTGAGACACATTTCTAGGAGGTGGCATGTTGACGATAGCATCTATTTTCTTAGTGTCCACCTCAATCCCACGATGCGAAACTATGAATCCTAATAGTTTTCCACTATCCACACCAAAAACACATTTTCAGGGATTCAAGCGCATGTGATATTTACGAATCCTTTCAAAGATTTGACGAAGGATTTTAATATGATCCATGCGAAGAAAGGATTTGGCTAAAATGTCATCAACATAATCCTCTAAAATCTTATGCATATAATCATGAAAGATAAGGGTCATCGCTCATTGATAAGTTGCACCGGCATTTTTAAGTCCAAAAGGCATCATTATCCAACAAAACGTACCCCAAGGGGTAGTGAAAGCGGTTTTGAATTGATCTTGAGGGTTAATAAAAATTTGATTGTATCCTGAAAAACCATCCATGAAGGATAACAAGGCATGTCCTGCCGTAGAATCAACTATCATGTCAATGTTTGGAAGAGGAAAATCATCTTTTAAAGAAGCCTTATTTAGATCCCGAAAGTCGGTACACATTCTTATTTTGTTATCTGGTTTAGCCACAACGACAATATTTGAAATCCATGGGGAATAGTCAATAGGGCGGATAAATCCAGCCTCCAATAACTTTTCAATCTCAGCCTTAACAAGCAAAGCTACCTTAGGATTCATTTTTCGAATCTTTTGTTTCACGGGCTTAGCATCAGGAACTAAGACAATGTTATGAGTAACAATCTTAGGATCGATACCAGGCATGTCAGAGTATGTCCAAGCAAAGATCTCGGGGAATTCATGCAATAAATCTTCATATTGTTTTTGTTCCTCTCCATCCAAACATTTTCCGATTTTAAGAACTTTCTCTTCATTGCAAGGATCCATCTTAACATTAGTGGTGTCACTTATGAGAAGGTTACTTTGTTGAGGAGTATCCTTTAGCTGAGGGAATTCTTTCACAATCTCATCGTTATTCGTCTCCTTTCCAAATTAGGCTTTAGTGTTCAAACAATAAGGGAGTCCCCTATTGTGATGATAACGAGGAAGAGTGTCATATGCTCCTAAAAATTCAGCTAAAGCATCATCGGTAGGGAAAACGTCAAAAGCACAAGTACACGAAGGATCCCCATCAATGTACTCGGGGTGTTGCATTGATAGAGAGGTGGAAATAACATTAACACTAATGCATGGTCTTTTAGAAGCTTTAGTGCGCTTGCAGGGATTATAGCCAAGTCCAAAGGCATAACTGTGAAAATTAGTCTCTAGAGGAACTTTTATCCCTTGTTCATGAGCACCGCAACCATTTCCATGATACCCATGCTTAGCAAAAATGCGAAAACCACGACCATAACGATCAGCCATTTCAGGAAGAGAAGGTGGTTTTTCATAAGACAAAGAATCAAACTCTTCATAATTAGAGGTGTGAGGAGAAGACGTTTGAGAAGCGGCCACAAAATTATTACTCATAGGTTCAGGTAAGATTGATTGATTTTTAGCTTCTTCCTTCTTTTCAACTTTAAGCTCTCTAGAAGGAACCTTATATTCACCCACAAAGGTAGGATTAAAATCAAGGGATCCCCAATCATTGTCTGCGAGAACCTTCTCAGGATCAAAATCCTTCTTATGTGTAGTTTCAAGTCGAGAAGAGTCTTCTTCAGGAGCTCCAGACTCATCCAAAGAATTTTGATCATCAGAGATTGAGGATTCACCGATAGGTATCTTGTTTAAAGAGTCACGACTAGACGAGGGTGGCTTAGAGGCACCCCCTTTGGAAGTAGATGTTTGCAAACAAGCTTGAGAATTGGTATCACCTATCAAGGTATATGTCTTATTGTTATAAATAAATTTAACTTGTCTATGCAATGTAGAAGGGACAGCTTGCATACTGTGAATCCAAGGTCTCCCCAGTAGCAAGTTGTACGTTAGATTTCCCGACATAACATGGATAGGTGTAGGCAAAGTAACAAGCCCCACTATGATGGGTAAGGTGATAGTACCTAATGAAGTTTTAGCCACATTATCAAAGCCTCGAATAGGATGAGAATCCGGTTCAATTAAGGATGTATCCACATTCATCTTATGCAAAAGATTAATGCTACACACATTAAGACCGGAGCCATTATCTACTAGTGTTCGCCTTATAGCAGTGTCTTTCATGATAACCACAATCATTAAGGGATCATATTGATGTTGGATTTCACTAGTAGGCAACTCATCTTGGGTAAACACAATTTGAGCTTTAGGATTCATCATAGAGTTAACCAAAGATGCTATATTACTAGATGTATTCGGTGGAGGAACATTCAAATCTTTCAAGGCATCTTGTAACATTCCATGATGAGCGGAAGAAGTTTGAATCAAATCCCAAAGGGATATCTTAGCAGGGGTAGCTTTAAGTTGTTCTATGAGATCATATTCCTTACTAAGAACTTGCGAAATACGGGGAGCTTATGGAAGAATCGGTTGAGGATTCGGAAGGGAAACTGGGATAACAGGAGGAGGATTAGGTTGCCTATTATTTCTGGTATGATAAGTATGGGCAACCGCATGATAACTCTCTCTAGTTATTTGCTTGGCATAATTATAAGGACTTATAGGTTTTCTTCCTTGCACAATGATGATTGGTTTATTCGGAGTACGAAAGGAATCATGATCATACCCTCCTTGGACAGTAAGGAGAGGTGTTTTAGGACTTTGAAAGGTGGGAGAAGGATAAGCTCCTTGGACTTCAAAGAGAGGCTTTTTATGCTCATTCAAGTTTATCATGTTAACCAATTTAGAAGTCTTGTTCTTGTTTAAAGATTTCGATAAAGCCACAAAGTCATCAAGAGCATCATCCAACAAAGCATGATCATATCTATTAAAAGGTTTATCTTTTGATTCAAAAGGAGACATCTCCTCATAGAGGGGATTGTTGAAAACAACCATGTTACTAGATTTAGTGGAAGAGTTGATATTAATGTACCCTTGAGAGGACTCATTCAACTTATCTTTCTCATCACAACGAAATGGCATAGTAACAAGGTTTATGAGTTTTTGGTAAAATGAAGGTTTGGCATCTTTAGGGTTCAAAAACTCATCTAAAGCTTCATCTAATTCATCTTGGCTATACTCATAATAATCATCATAAGCATGAACATTTTGCAAATAAAAGTCTGACATTTTGAAATAAAAAGTGCATGAAATTTAAACACACAATGCAAAGAAACACACTCTTTTTTTCTTTTTTTCTTTTTAATGAAAATGAAATGAAAACACACTAAATCTAGATCTAGATCTAATAGATGCAATGCAAGAAGAAGCAATGATAGATTCACGTCGGGTTCACCAAAATGTGTGGGGGAAAAAGCGAGAGTTATCATGCCCTAATCCTACCTCTTGTCACACACTACGGAATACGAAAGAGCCTAGAGGTATCGCACAATTGGCTACTTCTTTTTGTGAAAGAGAGAGCCATGGGCTACCTATTAGGGTTTCTATTCCTTTGTTGTAATTGAAAGGTAAGATTATGCAAGTTCAATTCCTAACCCTAAAATGCAAGTATGAGCTAACAACAAGATTACAGAATTGAACTTAAACAATGGAAAGTTGTAAATACAAGGATGAAATAAGAATGCAGATGTGTACTCGGAGTCAAAATTGGATTGAAAATGTGCGGGACGGGGGCGCGGGTGCCACTATCCTGAAAACTGCACCGGAAACTGTCGTTCTGCACTCTGAAACACTGTCGGGAAGCTGTCTGAAAGCTGTCTGTCCGGAGGACTAGGGCGCCCAGCGCCTCTGTCCCAGGGACCAGGGCGCCCAGCGCCCCTGTCCTGGCAGGACCAGGGTACCCAGCACCCCTGTCCCAGTCTTCTGCTCTGCAATTTGATACAGAGTGCTGTCTCGACCTGTTCTCTCCGGATCTGTATCCTGCGGCGTCGTCCGAGTCCCGAAACCTGCACTTATATCTGAAAAAGGGGGTATGGGTGGCTATATAGGGTTTTGCCTTAGTCAAACCCCCGCTTCGGTGATTTCCACCTCCACGAATAGCCAAGTTGTTTTGTAAAATGTATTGTGTGTGTAGACCTAGTGTGTGTGCAAGGTCCTAAAATGCAAGAAAGCAAACTAGAGCAACCTAGAAAGTAAACCCTAATTGCTTGTAAATGATAATGTAAATGCTCTAAATCAAGATGCAAAGT
This sequence comes from Cryptomeria japonica, assembly GCF_030272615.1. NCBI lineage: Eukaryota > Viridiplantae > Streptophyta > Pinopsida > Cupressales > Cupressaceae > Cryptomeria > Cryptomeria japonica. The sequence goes on along the minus strand of NC_081412.1, from coordinate 453,251,469 downwards.
GATCTAAAGCATGAATGAAGGATATATTGAAGCTTTATGCAAAGACATGAAAACAACATGAAATCATACCCAACCCTCAAGGGAGAGGTACAAGCCAATCTTCAGTCGGTAATCTCCTATTGTTCCTCAATGTCTTCCAAGCCCTAAATGGATGAATGGAATTGATAAATGCTTGATAGAGGGATGTTGTAAGATGTTGGAGTCTTCAAAGATCTGCTCTTTCACTGCATATGAGGTTCCTGGAAACAAAAATCCCCCCCTTTCAAATGAAGAAAGAGAGCTCTTATGTATGAAACCCTAGGTCGCAATTTCGTCTTTTGGCCGACCTAGAGATTGAATATCCCGCCAATTTCTTGGGTTAAGCTTTATTTTATGATTGGATCGCGCTCCTAAAATTTTGGGAAAAATGTCCGGGACCGTGTGCACTCCGGGCGCCACAGTCCCGACAACTTTTCACCAAATTTTCAGGGCCGTCAGATATGATGATTTTAGAGAGAATCCCGAAGTTACAGGTGATTTCGAGATGTTTTGACCCCCGAAATCAAGCCCCCAAGCTTAGAATAGGGCTTAATTAGGGTTTTTGATTAAGTGATGTATTGGAGGAATAAAATGAAAGGGGCACGCTTTAATGAAAGGGCCTGACTTTGTGATGTGGAAGATGATGAAATAGAACCTTTAGACCTAATTAATTTGATTAATTAAGTGCTAAAGGGGAAATCCAATGCAAAATGCAACTGTGCCAAGGCGGGTGCTAAACTAGGTGTTAAATTGTACTGCTTTAGCAAGTGCGTACAATTTATGACGTTACAAGACCCTTGTGTTATTCTTCCAAAAATCTTCAATTAGGGATCTGAAGGCTTCAACAATTGCTTTATCTTTCCATGGTAATCTATCAGAAAATTTCTATAACTCATTGTTATATGGATCCTCCAGTCTTTGTCGCCTTCCCCATGTCACATCAACATTGAGTCTCTCAAATAAATTCAAATTTCTTTGAATCCCTCAATGCATCCTTATTTTGGATTTTTTAATTTCTCATTTTTGAAATTCAAATTTCTCCCCCCTTTTTCCAATAAATTTTATATTCCTATTTATTTTCCCAAGACACCCTTGATCCATGCCTTCTATCTCAAATCAATCTCAACCCTCCATAAGGAAATCAATCTTGGCCCTCCATTGGCCTCCTCCAATCTATAAATTGGAGCTTATTCTCCTCACAAAGGATCCACTTCTCATGCATAGTCATGCTGCCTATTTCTTCTCTCATCCTCTTCTAATCGTCCCTCCATCATGTCCTCATAATCCTTCATTAAATTCAAATCCATCCAAAATCCATCCAATAATCCTATCAAATCCATTAATCTTGTTGAGCAAATGAGATCAATCCACATCCATATCTAGCAAGGAGCACATCAAGTGGAACATCAAGGGCACATCCTCATCATCCATCCACTTCATCAAGCTCAATCCGAGGGAGAGGTAAAATAACAAGGTATAAATGGTTATTATTTGTGTTTTATGTGTTTGAATGCTTCATTTGAATACTACCCATCTAATCCTACCTTGCTACGTTTTCCCCTCTTCATTTTGGCACACCCGGTGGGACTCACGTCCCTAAATCTAATGTTTATTTTGAGTTTTTATGAGTTTTCAAGTCATAGGTATCGAAACAGCATGAGTGCCCGCAAATTAGCGCAATCGACTCAGGATCAACGTGAGTGAAAGGAATTTCAGTGTGTGCGTAAGCCCATCAGCGCGAGCGCTCCAGATTTAAATTTACTTTCTCGCTCCCCTGCAAGTCTACATATTAGCACGTGTGTTTCTGGAACAACGTGTCTGATTTAAAAATTTCCTGCCTAATCTAACAGTCTTCTTCATTTTTCATTCTTCTTATTTCTTGTTGATTAATAGTCAAAATACTTAAAGAAATAAAAATAAAAAATCTAAGAGGAAAATTTGGTTATTTGGATTTAAAAGTTAGTCTTTTTTTTAGTACTCCTGGTTCAGCGCGAGCACTTTAGTGGATCCCCGCTCAAATTCAAATTTTGGAATTTTTTGAATTCTACTAACTTTTTTGGTCTTTTTCAGCACATTCACTCGCGTTTCAGCGCATACACTCGCATTTCAATGCGGGAGAACCTGTATCAGCACGACCGTTTTCAGAATCCTGCCCACTTAAATTTTTTTTTTTTTTTTTGAATTTTCCATCTAACCGCTAACTTTTTTTTCTTAGTTGTTGTGTTTTAGTGCAAGCGCAAGCATTTCAGCGTGTGCGCAGGCACTTCGGTGTGATCGATCCGGAACAACACGACAGTTAGGTATAAATCAATAATTCTGTTTGTTTTTATTATCTATATTTCAATTTTCTTTCAACCCTCTTCAATGCATACGCAGGTGCTTCAGCATGCTTGGCTACAGATCAACGCGTGCTTGACTGTGAGTGGTGTAGCTTCTTCAGTTATCCAAGACTTAAAAAATACAAATCTACTAATCAAATGGTTTTGCAGGTTGCGTAGGAGTTTCAAACAAACATTGTGTCTTTTATTTAACTAGGCACCTAGATCTAATTAGGGGGTAAATAAACCATTGCCTTTTGTGTTTGTGAAAAGCATAAAGGTAGGAGAGTATGCTCTCATCTATCTAGATGATCAAAAGTCCAAACCCTCCAAGCTTTTCATGTTTGTCGCATGTTTACCCTTAGCAGATCTGCCCTCCCGAGTTTCTCTTTGAGCCAGTGAGATGGGAATGACCTAAGTGAGTACACTTGGACCTAGGGTTCCTAACTTACTATAATAAATAGGCCATTGAGATCGAAAGAATCAATGGTTGGGGCTATTTGAGAGTTCACTCTCACATTGGGTGCTTAGTAGGATCCTAGAGATCTCAATTATGCTTGCATGACTACTAGGTTCCTTTTTTTTTGTTGGGCTATAGGCCTCAATTGCGCTTGTGCAACTGTGAAGGGTAGCTCCTAATGGGAAGACATACTAAACACCTTGTGCATAGTGGCCAAAAACCTTCTAGTCATTAGTGCAGGAGGTCGAACCTCCGAAGTCGCCCATATTTTTACGGCCCTTAGTAGAGACACAAAGTTCACCATGAGGAGTTTTTATGGGAATTGATGCTTGGTTTCCCAAAGAAGTGAGTGCCGTGGAGGGGAGCTAGTGGAGTTAAGCATCTAAGTGTCCGCTTTGGGTAAGCATAGCTGGGAAACCAATTGGGATCCATTGACTATTGTCCTTGCTCGCCATAAGATATGTTGTGAAGGAGCATGAGTGTCTTTTAAGTCAAACTTCTTTTGACCATTATGTTTTCTTTACTTGACATCTCTTGCCAAGTCCATGCCCCACAACCAATCAATCATACCTCTTTCCAAATTCCATCTTGTCATCATCAAATATTTAATCCATTTCTATCTATCCAAGAAAATCTCCAACCCCCAATCCACTTTCATCCATTCAAACAATCATCCTTCCTCAACCAATATTTTTGTCCAAATCATTCATCTAACTTTGGATAGCCTCCCCCTTTATTATTTCTTTTATCTATCCATTCTTCCATAATCATTCTCCCTCTAATCCAATCAAATATACAAAATTTCAATCAATCAAATCCATCCATCTTCCTAATCTGGTTATCCAATCCTCCATCAAGCAATCATCCAATCCTTAATCCAATCAAATCCAATTCATCATCAATTCCAATCAAGTCCTAATCCAAGGACCAAATCAAATCAAATCCAATCTAATCCAATTCAATCCTATCCAATCCAATCAAATCAAATCCAATCTAATCCAATTCAATCCAATCCAATCCAATCCAATCCAATCAATCAATCATCCAATCACATCAAGTCCTAATCTAAGGACCAATCCAATCAAATCAAGTTCTAATTTAAGGACTAATCCAATCAAATCAAATCCAATCAAATCTAATCTGTCATCATTCCAAGCCAAGTCCTAATCCTCATCTTCATTTAACATCATCTTCACAATCTTTCTCCTCAAAAACATATTCATCCAATCTCAATCTAATCCTTCACTCTCAACATGACTACCCAGAATTTCAAAACTTGGTATGAGAATATTCTCATGGAAGTTCACAAATCTTCCTACCGAGTTAATCTCATAATCTCCCACTTGCCTATCATACCTTCATCCATCCCATCTCAACACATTACACCCAATCCCAATCTATACCATATCTCTTATCCTTCCTCTACCTTCGACAAGGGAAATCCATCTTATTCCCCATCCATATCTCTATATTATCCCTCATCCACATACTCCTCTAATCCAATATGTATACCTCCATCTCCCACCCCATCTACATCCCAATCCCCATCCTTCTACAATGCATTCATTACCTCTACTCCCCATCCAAATCTTTTACTCCATATTCCTCCAAGCATTAATCCTAATTCCCCAATCCATTATCCTAATCCTCCATCCAATCCCAATCCCAATCCCCCATCTAATCCCAGTTCTCCATCTAATCCTAATCCGCCAAAATCCATATTGTCCACGTCCTCCAAATCCATCATCCATAATCTTATCCAAGACATGCTAGCAAAGGAGACAAAATCCCCACCTCGAAGAAAAGTGGCCAAGTCTCCTCAAGTCCTCCATCCACCCCAATCACCTCCACCTCAAAACAAATCCCAATCCTCTGCACTTCATGATACCCCCATTTCCCCATCTACTCGCATCAAAGCTTCTATATCTTCCTCCATCACACAATCCCCACAACTCCAAACATGTGAAAAACTTGTTCCAAAGCATGCTAGCATAGAATACTCTCCATCTCATGATGCATTTCTCTCTAATCCATCTAATGATGGCATTCCATCCACTTCCTCTCATGGTCATATGATTCCTCTATCTAACCCTCTCCCTCCATCGCATGATCCTCTTCCATCTCATGATCCAATCACCCCTCCCACTCCATCTCATGATACCCCTCCTAGTCAAGATCAAAGTATCCCTTCATCCCCATGTCATGATCCTAATCCATCTAAAGATCCTAATCTTCCTTCCACATCTCATCCCCCTCAAAATGGACTCGCATCTCATTTCCAAAATAATAAGGGTCCTCAAGCTAATGCTCAAGATGTTGGTACATCCTCTATTCCTCTTAAATCCAAATTTCCTTCATAGAAATGAAATCCCATTATACACTGTCATCCACATCCATTTAGGGACCCTATATTCCAAAGTTAAATCCTCCATTCCTTCCATCCATTTTGGGTCCTTACATCCCTCCATCTGCCACCCCATCACCTCAAATAATCCTAAAGCAAGATCAGCAAAGGCACACATCATTGAATGCCTCCCAACATGCTCCCTCCATCATCCTACCATCCATAAAATCCTTAAGTCATTTATCCTCATGCACCCATCCCATTTCTATTGGAAGCAATTTGGATGCCCAATCTAAAAAGCATAAAGCTCAAAATCCATAAAAATCAAAGGATCAACATGTCCCCTCAAAATGACATGCTCAAAACAAAATAATGATCTGAAAGAAAGAAAAATAAAAAAGGCCACAAAAGAAAAAATCAAAAGCTATGTGGATTCCCAAAGAGGCAATGCATCCCAAAGCAAAATCAAAATTGGCATCCAAACTTGCTAATCCAAAAGCTACATCCATTCATAAGTCCTCCAATCCTCCATCTAGAACTCCTCCATCTTAAAAATCCATTTTGGGTCCTTATGTCCCAAAATCCACCATCCCAACTCCATCACTCCCTTCTTCTATTTTGGATCGTCATTTCCCAAAATCCACACTCTATCCCCCATCTAATTCAAAACACTCTCCTCCACTAGTCCACCACCCTTCAAGGTGTGTGCCAATGTTGATCTTCCACAAATTCTTCAAAACCCCATCCATTATCCACCATCCACTTTTCATAATCCCATTCCATTAGTCCAATCCTTTCCAAATCCTTATCTTCCATCCCCTATCCATTTCATCTCCCCAATTATTTTTACCAACATCTATTAGCATACATCCACTTCAAAGCAATATTAAGGGATACCATCTATGGAACTAGATGCTTGAGTCCTCCCTTCCTCTTTCATATGCCCACTATCTTCCACATCTACTCATCCTCATCCTTATCCATCCAAACTATTCCAAAAATTCAAAAAATAAAAATAAAAATAAATTCAAGAAAAATACTTAAAAAAAAAAATCAGAAAAAAAGTAAAGAAAAATCATTTCATCCAATGGTGAAAACCACTTCTTGTGGCACCTTGGGTAAGTACCATGATGAAAACTTGGAAAACAAGCATCATTTGTAATCTCCTCATCCCCTTGCACTCTACACTTGGGGGCAAGCTTCATCCTCCCATCCATCTACATCATATCTAAGTCCATTCTCCTTTCCTATCTTTTATCTTGACTATCCTGCCCATATCCCCCATCTCATATCCCTCATCCTATCAAAATGAACCCTCCATTCCTATCTTTCATTTCGATCATATAAGAGGCAAAATAATGTATATGCACGCATGCTTTGGAGCATTCAAGCCTTAATCTTCTACCATCCATTTTAATTACACATTATCCTTCAAACTAATACATCTATATCCACCATCCTTAATTCCACTACCTCTAGTGTGGGGCATTGCACTCCTTTGCATGATAGTCCTTGGGTCTCCATCACCCTACCCTCCATCCTTCATTCCTCCATTTCCTATTCATCCACCTATCTCCTATCCAAATAATAACTCTCTCCTTCCATTCATCCATCCTCTTACCAATCCTTGATTCTTCCTTGTCATTGGTTCCATTCAATAAAATCTTATCCACCAATCCACCCCATCCTATCCAATTTCTAATCCAATCCTATCTCATCCAATCATATTCTCCATCTCTTCCAATTCTATCATTAATCCCATCATCAATCTGATCCTACTCAATCATCCATCCCCCTTTTCATCCTATCTAATCATTTATCCTTCTTCCAATCTTATCCAATCTATCAAACTGAGCTTTTCCCATCTAACTGATCTTACACTGACTTGTGCCTAATCCAAGCACTCATCCATACTTTTCTAATCCAATCCAAGCAACAATCCTCTTATCTACAGATCTTGCACATCCAGCTTGTCTTTTGTCATCAATCAATCCATCGCTCTGCCCATTGGGATGAATCCTTCCCATGTCTGGCAGTTCATCAAAATCCATCACCTGCCCATTGGGATGTCTCCTTCCCTAGTCCGACAGTTTATCCAAATCCATATCCTACTCTTGACAAGAGATGTCAGTTGGTCATGTGCATTTTGTTTGCATGCTAAAGCTTTTCGCTTTGTTTTCATCTTGTGTCCTAGGACTACCTTGATCATCCTATATCTTGGTATGTCTTGGATAGTGTATAATGGGGCATAGTTTTCATGGCATGGTGTATTTTAAGGTCTTCCTTGTATGAACCAATAACCCTGCATTAGTGTTTATCAACACCTGCATGACTGTGTGCAAGGCATTCCTGTTTGACTGAGCGTCAGTCCATGCCTCAGATCTTCATATCATCCTGGTTCTTATAACCAGTGGTGTAGACTATCCATGGCAATATCAAATCTAGGTTTTCTCTCTATACTTTCTCAACAGGAATCCAATCCATTTATCATTTCTTTGTCTCATTTCATTCACAACACTCTAACCCATCCTAGTTCCCTCTTTCATTATCTTCATCCTTTCATCACTTATTCTTCTAATTCCTTTCGAGAGCACACCCGTGTTCTTCAAACTCGCATGTCCTTTGGAGGGGGCATACCACTACTTCCTCTTCATCCTTCCTCTTTATCATTCTTCCTCATCTCATGACTGAGGCATCATGCTACTAGTCCTTATCCTTTTCTTCATCTCATGACAGGGGCATCATGCTACTAGTCCTTTTCTTCCACTATATTTTATTCTTCTTTGATATAACATCATTTCACGACACTATATCAAAGAGGGGAAAAATGTAGACACCTAAAATTAATATTTAATTAATTTAAGCCTATTAACATAATTAATTGACTTAATTACGTTATCCTCATTCCTCTCAGAATAAATTAAATCTAATTTAATTAATCCTATCACTATTGTCCAATAATTAATTTATCAAATAAATTAATTATTCCCCTATTCTTCTAAGTCCCCTCCAATAATTATTTCCTCTAAACCCACTCAGTTAATTAATTTTAATTAATTAACCTAGTCATGTGATTCCTACAAATCACTTTTCCTAATCCCACTCAGCCTAATTAATCCTTCTAGAATCTCTCATAATCATGCTTATCATTATCCCTTAATTTTTAATTTCCACTCATGTCACATCAACATTGAGTCTCTCAAAGAAATTCAAATTTCTTTGAATCCCTCAATGCATCCTTATTTTGGAATTTTTAATTCCTCATATTTGAAATTCAATTTCTCCCCCCTTTTTCGAGGGAATTTTATATTCCTGTTTATTTTCCCAAGGCACCCTTGATCCATGCTTTCTATCTCAAATCAATCTCAACCCTCCATAAGGAAATAAATCTTGGCCCTCCATTGGCCTCCTCCAATCTATACATTGGAGCCTATTCTCCTCACAAAGGCTCCACTTCTCATGCATGGTTATGCTGCCTATTTCTTCTCTCATCCTCTTCTAATCATCCCTCCATCATGTCCTCATAATCCTTCATTAAATTCAAATCCATCTAAAATCCATCCAATAATCCTATCAAATCCATTAATCTTGTTGAGCAAATGAGATCATTCCACATCCATATCAAGCAAGGAGCACATCAAGTGGAGCATCAAGGGCACATCCTCATCATCCATCCACTTCATCAAGCTCAATCTGAGGGAGAGGTAAAATATCAAGATATAAATGGTTATTCTTTGTGTTTTATGTTTTTGAATGCTTCATTTGAATACTAACCATCTAATCCCACCTAGATATGTTTTGCCCTCTTCACAACACACTAGAAGAAATATTAGAAGAGGGATTAGGTGAGATTAGAGCAAGCAGGATTTGTAGGAAGATTTGACTAGGATAGATAATGGGTGGAGGTAATTAAAAATTAGGAAATAATGGTAAGTGGGATTAAGAGGATTTCTAGAAGAATTAATTAGGTGAATGATGGATTAGGAAAAGGTGATTTGTAGGAATCATAAGGGTTAATTAATTAATTGGGATTAATTAATTAAAGGGGAGTTTAGGAAGAGTTAATTTTGGGTACCTTAGGAGAGGAAAGGAAAATTGATTTATTAAATAAATCAATTATTGGACTATAGTGACAATATTAATTAAATTTAATTTAATTAATATTGAGAAGAATAAGGATTAACATAATTAAATAAATTAATCATGTGGGAGAGTTAAATTAATTATAACAATTAATTTAAGTGTCTACAGTTTGTTTCAAATCGAGTTTCTCAATACCTAGTTATTTTTTAATTAGTGCCCTAATTTTTCATTATCATTTTCGTGGAGAAGTGAAGAGCTCGATTTTCCTCGAGCTTCATTCATAAACTGTGGTATGTATCCATTTCTCAAAGCTTTTAGCTTTTGATATTAATCTTGTCGTGTCCTAGTTTTTACATTGGTAGGATCAGGTTTGAAACCTGACACATATCAAGAATTACCTTGATATGTATCGGATTGCAAATATGACTTCATTATTTTTATCCAAGTTTTGTTTTCATGGTGGTGACGAGATTATATGTTCGTCACACACCATGGCATACATCATGGTGTGTGGTAGGAACACACCCCCACCACTTTTACCTCTTGTTATTATTGTTCATGGCAGTGATGCTTGGGCGAGGGTATTACTTCAATCCTCACCACAGTCTATGACTGTGGTGTTGATCGGGACCATATCCTCATCCCACCTTTTGTTCTTCCATTTTGTTATGAAAGTTGGTGGTGATCGGGTTTATATCCCCAACACCCACCACTTTCTCTACGGTGAACCCCGTCCACCACAAAGACATTCTCTACACTTTTTGCATAGTGTTGGTCAGGGTTATAACCCCGCCCGACACCATTTTTGATTCTTCTTTGAAATTGTCGGTCGAGGTTACAACCCCGATCAACACTATTTCGTTTGGATTTCCTTTGAAAGTGTCGGTTAGGGTTACAACCCTGCCCAACACTTATTCATGGTTTTTCCTATATAAAGTTTAGATTAGACTTTTAAGCTTGGTATACACTTAGCTCAGTTACTTTATAACTAGTGTATATCAGAGTTATAACTCCGATTTGCACTACTTTGTGAGTTTTTTCCATGATGTAAATCAAAGCTATATCTCCAATATACATTAGTTTTTGATATTTATTTTTATGAAGTATAAATCAAACTTTTAAGTCTTATATGCACTTGGTCTTGATTTTACATCTATATTAAGTGCAAATCAAACTTATAAGTCCGATTTGCACCTAATGCACACACATACAAATTGATGATTTTTTATCAAATTGTGCTTGATCAATAGACTTTTCCTATCAAATGAAGATTTTTATGGAGGGTAATCATTTCAAATGGTACATTTTCATGATGCAGTGCATCCATTAAAGAACACAAGTGAACGCTGAGAGGGGGGATGAATCAGTGATAATCTAAATCTTCAATCTAGTGTGTGTGCAAATAAAAACAAAACTAGAATCATACACACACAAGGACACATCACATAACACCAGTAATTATGAGGAAAACCCAATGTGGGAAAAACTTCGATGAGAATAGTTGCAAGAGTCTATTGCTCCAATACAACCTCACAAGTAAATCACAGTTACAATATGTTTTAGGGCACCGACTCAAAGAGCACTAACCCCTAAGACTTTGAGCACCTACCCCTTCTTTGAGCACCCACTCAGAGATACACAATGAATCAATAAACAATTTTACCATTATAAAAAAATTGTTACAAATGAGTTTTGTAGCACCTATTTGTTGCTCTGAAAGATTTACCTTAATGATACTTCATCTTTGTCTCTATCTTTTCCTTCTTGTCTTTTCCAAATTAGCCTTCCGTTTCTGCTCAATTTTATGCCTCCATCTTCTACAATTACTTCTTTGATTTTGGCTCTGCTTCTTTTCTCAAGTTTACCTCTACAATACTTTCTTCTCTTACTTGTTCAGTAATCACTTAATCAAACTTATCCTTCTCTCTTCTTCTATTTCGATAACCACACTACACTATGTCCATTGCTAAGTTCATAAAGCATACATCATCTCCAAACAATCAATTGGATCATAACTCATCACATGCAGGACAGTCGTTGTTCTTCCTCATTGTCATGCCCCATGATCTATACAATTTCAAATGTAGCTTGTAGATTGTCCACTTAGTCTGTTTGTATTTGGCTAGTAAACAATTCAAGTTTCTAGACGCACCAACCTGTTTTCATGATCAATTTTGAATATAAGTCATCGAACTGATAGATTCAACTAGGAGGACTTGATCATAATCGTCATCATGGCAGTTCCATGTGCCACATCATCTTTGTGTTTGTCACCATGCAATGTGTCCTCAAGGTCTTCTTAATCTCCTCAATTTGCATCTAGGTCACTCGATCAAACCAGGTCAAACATCCACATGGACTATTAGACTGTAGTCATGGCATGCTCTGCAAACATGTTGCACGTATCAGGCTGACTCATTCTGATACAATTCTTCAAAGCTCTATCGGTATAGCTTTAACTGTTATGCTGACATCTCGCATCTACTCCGCCTTCACAACTTATCCTAAAATACAATCTCCATGGTGACATACTTCATTGACATACTTTACCTCGAACTAAAAGACTTCAAGCCAGTCAACCATTCATCAGGATCACCATAACTATTGGCATAGGAAAAACATGTTAGAATGATAGAACAAGTCATTCCAATGACATACTGTCAACTCACCTTTATCGGCATAGGTATTCAAAAATGCATACCCATCAGAACAACCAACACTATCAGATTAACATCTAGACACTCACTTGTATTGTTGATGACTGTTTTGACATGCTCACCAACAGTTAGGTAGCCAATGTGAACACTCACCACCTCCCCTAAAAAATAAATAAGCTTTGGAAAACTCACTACTCCAAGGTCTCTATAGTTGGGTCATGACAATGATGGGGAACCCAATGGTTGTATCAACTGATGGTGGTACGGGGGTATTGCTAATTGGAATTTGTACTACAACTGTTGGAGGAGGTTGAGTGGGCACATCTTCATCTATTTTTATTCGTTCATCTTTCTCCTTAACACCTTCTCTTGCAACCTTCCCTATAGTTGTCCTTGGTGGAAGCACTTTCGCGAGTGGCACTGCTCCCAATCCATCTGTTACCCCCAGGTTTGCATCCTTCTTCAATAACTTAGACTCCCTCATCTTCTCTTGAAGTTTCCTCATTAGGTCCTCGGTGCTATCTTGGGGCCCCACCTCTTCATCAAGGTCAGTAGATGTATTCTTTCTAGAGGTCGATCTTGTTTTCTGAGCAAACTCCTTATAACCCGTTGACTGGGGTACCCCTGAGGTAGACTCTTTTTGCTTCCCCTTTGAGGCACTATGCTTGACCCTTTGACTTAGCCATTGTTTGGTCCTATTGGTGACCGCTTGGGAAATATATTCTATATTCACATCCTCATTCGCGGACCACCTTATTGAGGAGAGGGGCCCTTTATAAATTTCTTGCCCTTTGTAGGTAGCATCAAGCAAGTCTCCATCATCCCTCAAGTCTTTAGGGAGATTGGTTTCAATTTCAAAATCCCTTATTTGAGGCACTGACAACCTATTGTAATTTTTCTCTCTCCCTTAAAAACTGTCTTGGAGGTTTGCCCAAAAATCCTCCAGTCTAGGCTTATGCCCCTCATATGCCTTAGGCATATTTTTCTTTAGGTTCTCATAGGGATCATAGAATTCCCTATCATAATCAAGTTCCTTAAGATTCAAACCTTGGAGCTCTGGCTCCACCAAATTTGCCACCTGTATCTTGGAGCAAGAGAAATACCCAATAGACACTGAAAAGTCAATCCCTATTTTGTGCTTGGATAATAGAAGGGATTGGAGGCCTAGCAGCTACCTGACATATTCTAATAAAATTATCTAGTCATTACAGTACCTTGGGATCTACATTAGGTTTCCTGTGAATCCACTGACCCTAATGTAGGTGGAGCGTGGGTTTTGGATAAACCAACATGGCCACTCTTGGATGATATCCATGGCCTTCGAGCTAATCCTGTATCCGGTATCTCCTGTTTAGTTTAATTATTACAGGAAAAATGAAGGCATCGTTGATCCTTTTAAAATGGGTCTTTGCATTGATGAGGGGGAGTTGGGAATAATATTCCCATACCTTGTTCATCCCCTAGTTGACCTTCAACCTATAGGCCTAGGAATTTTCCAGTTCTTGCAACCACCCAGATGACATAAGATGTGAAGAAAAATTTCTTGGTCTGGTGGGCCTCTTTCATTTGCCTACAGATGTTGTCCGAAAGGATCTGAGGCCAGTCAAAATACTGTTTCCCTACTAAGATGGTGGTCATGAATTGGAACATCCATGGGTGAAAGTGTTTGCAATCGAGCTTGACAAAGGTACTTCTTAACATGATGATCAGGTCTCTCTAAGGCTCCTTGAAGTCTACCCTTAGTATTTATGTCACCTTCAGACCTATTTTCCTCTCTTCCTCCAACCAATTCTCATTCATGTACCTTTTGTTTGAAGTCACATTGTCATTCCATACCTTCAAGGCTTCCTCTTTAGTTGAGAGGAATATCTCATCTTTGATTGGGACACTGAACATAAATCCCAGCATATCAGGGGACAAATCTATCATCATTTTACCTTGTGCGTTGGTGCACTTCCTGGTGTCAGGGTCATAAAATTTGGCAATTGTCATTATGAATTCGGGAGCCTGCACTGACTGTTGAAAGATGGTAGCCTCTACTAGGCTTGATCTCTTTATTCTCCTCTGTGGGGCTTTGAACCTTGGCTTGTCCAACTGGGTTTTAATATCTTCAATTTTGATGTGCTTGATCTCAGTATCAGTAACCCATTTAATTTGATCATCTAATTTGGAAGCCTAAACCTACCCTTGGTAGTGGTACTTTATGGTTGTCGGAAGTCGATCAAAATCCTTGCCTCTGATGTTGGAAGATGGGTCCATCTAATTGCTTGAATCTGCAAGAAGGAAACAAGTGTCAGTACCTTATAAAAAACATGAAAAACTTCATTAATCTTGGGACTTCAGGGTTCCGGAGTTTCGAGGTGAGTAATTTTCTCTTTAAAAACAAGGACCTCGAAACTCTTGGGTTCCAGGATAGGCAAACTTTAAAAAGGTCTGGAACTTCGGGGTTCTGGGATGGGTAGGCATGAATGAAGTCTGGAACTCCGAGGTTTCAGGCTTGATGGATTGCAAATGGGTCCGAAACTCCGAGGTTATGCGATAGGTAGTTTGGGCTCATCTTGGGACTCGAGGGTCCTGGACCAGATACAAAGATACCTAAAGGAGAAGAAGGGCTCATAAGAATAGACCTTGAAACTCCAGGGTTCCAGGGTAAGTGGTATTACTTTTTCAAAAGGGATAATCCAGAACTGCAGGATTCCGGGGTTCCAGGTTCGTCAAATGTTGGCTCAACAAAAACCTCGGAACTCCGGGGTTCCGAGGTTTCGGGGTGGGGAAAAGAAAATAACTTGGAACTCTGGGGGTCCAGGTTAGGAACTAGGACACATGGGAAGAAGAAAACATAAAAAAAAAATAAAACAAGAAAAACCCGTGACAAAAAGAAAGATCTAAACTATGAACGACGAGAAGGGAAAGAGGAATCACCAACCTGGTGAGAAAAATCACCCAAGAACGCAAAAGGAGCTCAGAAGTTCAGAGGCACGAAGTCAGGAGGCAAGAAAGCAAGAGCTCTAGAAGGTTGAATGCACAAATGAGCTTAAAAAAGTTCACTTATCATATTTGTAGCCCCGCAAACCTTGTCCATATGAACGCCTTAAATCGAACCTTGGGACTTCGGGGTCCTGGGGTTCTGGGGCTCGACAATAAAAACCAAAAACACTTCACCTTGGGACTCCGGGGTTTCGGGATGAAGGAGAGAAAGCAAGCATGCAAGGATCAACCTCAGGACTATGAGTTCCGAAGTTTCGGGGTTGATCAATGAAAACAAGCAAATGGACAATCAACCTCGGGACTCCGAGGTTCTGGGGTTTACAAAACACAACGTACCTTGAGACTCTGGAATCCCGGAGTTCTGAGTTAAAGGACACAAAACACACCTCAGAACTTCGGGACTCTGGGGTTCTGAGGTAAATGAAAGAAAAATAGACAAGACAAGGCACCACCTCGGGATCCTAGGGTTCTGGGGTTTTGGGTTAGGTGCACTAACAAGCAAAAGGGCCAACTTCGAGACTTTGGGGTTCCGAGGTGGACAAAGAGAAAACAAAAGGAAAGAGACCTCAGGAATCCGGGGTTCCGAGGTAAAAGGAGCAAAACAAAAAGAAACAAAGCAGGATAAAGCAAAAAAAAAGAGGGACCCATATTTTCACACAAGGAAACTAATGGGGGTTAGGTATGCAGGGCATAACAAATGGCGACTATCTGAGAAAAATGACTCTAGGCAATGTAGAACTTCAGAATCTTTGGTTAACCCAATGCCTAAGGCTACTATCATTAAAAAGGATGTATAAGAGCCAAAGATGAGTGAACGAATGAACAAACAACCAAGTCTAGAACTGAACATGATTCACTCGTAAGTGTGTGCATATGATTTAGTACTCCATCAATTTCAATAATGCAAATAAACAGGGGAAATTGGGCCCAAGCTATGTAGGTGAAGTCAACCAGTGTGTTTCTTGCAAGGTCATCTTGGGCATAGCTCTGCTGCTAGTCAGGTGTCTATAGCCCTACCATAGATACCTCTAGTTCCCATCAAGCAACACTCCATTGCTAGCTAGGTGTCCATAGCCCCAGTGGAGGTTACTCAAAACATCCATTTTTAGTTGCTTTAAAAGGATCATTTCTTTTGGTTTTCCTTTTCTTTTCTAAAAAACATTATGGAATATATATGACTCGTCTCTTTAATAACCTTTTAAGAAACTTTTCAAACACTAAAGTCTGATTACTGGGTTGGGAACCATAATGGATAACATGAAACACCCTGACTCCTGATTTTTCACTTGAAAACCAATTCATCTGATAACTTGCAAAACTTTCTGATGTATCTTAATGTGATGGTAGTGTTGAGTTATCAAGCTAGCCTTTTCCAATTGAGGGTCAAAAACTCAAATCATATTTAAACCATTATATACCACCTTGAACGAGAGTAGACAAAGGTTTCAAAATTAACGAAATGACAATGAAGTTGTAAATAGCAGCGAGTCGAAGTCTCTTAAAATTTGGCAACTTGTTATGCAAAGGACACCTCCCTTTTAGACTCTCTGAGATAAAATATGTAGATCCTGACACAATGAAACAAAAACAAACAAAATGAAACAAAGAAACAAAACAAAAAGGGAAACATGCATGCAACAAAGTGAAAACACAACAAACATGCAAAAACCCAAACAAGCAATGAAGAAAATGAAACAAAAACAACTAATCTACTATATACAATAGGTCAAGCTTTACTGGGGATTAATCGAAGTAGTATTTGAGGAATTGACCATTGACAGGCAATGGTACAAATTCTCCAGTCAAAGAGCTTAACCTGAAGGTGTTCTCCCCTAAAATTTTGTCTATTTGGTAAGGACCTAACCACAACCTTTCAAACTTGTGGTGATCACCTTTCTTCTCATTGGCCTTGTCCCATAATAGAACTAGGTCAGAGATCCAAAAATATTTCACCTTGGCCCTTTTGTCAAACCATCGCTTAACAACGGCTTGGTACTTGGCAAAGTGTTGTAGAGTATTAATCCTTTTTTCATCCAGTTTTAATAGATTTAAAAGGCGAACCTCTACCTGATCCTCAATTTGAAGTTCTTTTATTAACTAAAGGACCGATATTTGTAAGTTGATTGGGAAAATGAGGGTTTGGCCATAAACAAGGTAATATGGAGAAGTTCCTAGGGTGACTTTTACTCTGGTTCAATCGGCCCATAAGGCGCATGTCAATTGATTATGCCAGTCCTTGGGATTCTTTTTGAGTAGCTTTTTAATGACATCTAAGATGTTCTTGTTCGTAGATTCAGCTACTCCGTTACCTTATGGATAGTAGTTAGACAAAAACTTCAATGTTACCTTATACTCGTATAAACATTGCATTAATTATGTAGAAGTAAAAGCAGGGCCACTGTCACATACCAGAGCAAATGGCATGCCAAACCTGGTGACGATGTGTTTTTCAATGAATTTCAAGACTACCTCTGTAGTAGCATTTCGACATGCAATGGCTTCCGTCCATTGGGTGCATTAATCCATCGCGGTAAGAATGAACTTATGTCCTACAGACAAGTTAGGATTAATGACACCTACAAAATCCAGTGCCCATTGGGTGAAAGGTCTTACCTCGAACACTGGTTAGAGAGGCATGGAGGGATTCCTCTCTCTGGAAGCTCTGGTTTGGCACGTATGATAGTGACGAAAATGATCATGAGTATCCTTAAAAATACTAAGCCAATAATATCCAGCCTTCAAAATTTGATGTACAGTGGCATCAGCTGACCCATGACCTATACCATACTTCCATGGAATTCATCTATCATGTTATGGTCTTCTTGATGATCGAGACATCGAAGGTAAATACCTTCATAATTTTTTATGTAAAGTGCCAAATCCTTGATCATATAATTGGCACTTTTGAGCCTTAAACCTCATCTTTGTGTGGCTATCAACCCCTTAGGACACTTATTATTCAGCAATATAAAAACCAAATCCGTGTACCATGGGTCCTGAGTGAATGATTCTAACGTATACTGTTGGCACCGGATTTGAGGGATGTCAGTCGCCATAGCTTGAGACAATCCTTGGCCTCTAACTAACTTCATTGGATGCATCTCCAGATAAAATTCTTCTAAAATTACCATCCATTTCCCTCGATGTTCTCCCAGCTCGAATTGCATAAGCAGTGACTTCACCACTTGATCAGGGACAATTGCGTAGATTTTACTCCTTAGGATATAATACCTGAATTTATTGACTACTCTCGCTAACACAAAAGCATCTTTTTCAAGAGGAAAATATCTAACCTCAGTACTCTTGAAAGGAGAGCTCATAAATGCAATGGGTTTCTCATCTTCGACTTACCTTTGTGTCAAAACAACTTCTCCTAAGTGTAACGAAGCAAAATAATATATGTAAAACGATAGAGTGTAGTCTGGGCTAGTTAACACGAGAGCTTCAACGATGGATTTCTTAATCTGAGCAAAAGCCTCTTTTGCTTCAGTTGTCCATTCGATATGAGCATTTTTCTTCATCATTTCATTTAATTGTTTGACTATCTCTGCAAATCCAATGATAAGCTTTCTAACAAAGTTGAACTTCCCAAAGAAAGATCTCATCTCCTTTTTACTGCCAGGCATTTGTAACTTCAACAATGCTTCTACTCGATCCGGGTCAATAGATATCCCCCTCTCAAAGATTACATGACCAAGGAGCTTTCCTTCAGCTACTCTAAATACAGACTTCTTGGGGTTAAGGGAAATCCCATATTTTTGACACCTTTCTAGTACTTTTCGAAGGTGGTCCAGGTGATCTTCTTTGACCTTGGAAAATATAGTCAAGTCGTCCTTATAAATAATAATACATTTACCAATCAGATCTTTGAAGGCCATATCCATTGCTCTTTGGAAGGTTGCCCCGATATTGATTAACCCAAATGGCATCCTTTGGTATGCATATGTTCCCCACTTTGTCATAAATGCCATTTTCATACGATCCTCATAGTTCACCAAAACTTGGTTATATCCAGAATAACCATCTAAAAATGATATCATTTCTGAACCATTTACTATTTATAGTACCTCATCCAAAGAAGGAAGTGGGTAATTATATTTTTTCAGATGCCTTATTGAGGTTGAGAAATTCCACACAAAGCCATATTTCCCCATTCTTTTTCCTTATTGGTAACCAAATTGGCAACCCAAGTAGAATGACATACCAGAAAAATAATCTTAGCAGAGAGCAACTTTTGTACTTCCTTGAAAATCAAGGGTTCGATCAGTGAATTAACTAGTCATTGCTTCTGCCTGAATGCCTTTATGTTAGGTTTTAGGGGGATGACATGGGTGATGATCGATGTATCGAAAGTTTTTAAATCTTCGTACCCCCATGCTATTACATCAATGAACTCTTTCAAGATTTGTAAATTTTCTCTCTTTCATTTTGAGTGCAAATCTTCCCAATATAGGCAATCTTCTCTTGGCCTTCTGGACCAATATTATGTGGTTCATATTTCTCAGCATTTAAGTCCGTTTTTAATCTCTCCTTTACTCTGGGATCAAATTCAAAGAACCTCTCTAAGGTGACCATACCCTTAGGAATAACGTTTGTAGGCAAACCCATAATAGCAACATTATTACCAACATCAAGATCATCGGATCTATCTTTTTCATCAATGATTTGTTCTTCAAAAGCCCCTAAAATGGCAAGAAAGGCTAGAATGTGGGCATCATCTTGGAAAAATTGAAAGTGATTGATATTATTAGGCACAACAAGCGTGGAGACCAACTCCACAGAAAAATTCTTGAGAGGAGATTGGCTCACTAATTCTAATGCACTGGCTGCTACAGCCAACACATCCGGTATTCCGTTTACTTTCCTGGGTACCAGTTGAATATCAAAAGCATCAAAATCCTCAACAAAACTCCATACTCTATTCCTATATCCTGCTAACCTTTCATCGTGACATGCATATTGTCTCCGCACTTGTTTGACCACCAGCTCAGAATCTCCCTACACTTTCAAGCATTTATCTCCCTTCTTATGAGCGAAGAGTAATCCTCTAACTAGGGCTTCATACTCCATCATATTATTACTACAAGGAAATTGGAGTCAGTAAGAGGCTAGAAATGTTTTTCCTTTTGGAATGGTTAACTCTACGCCTGCTCCACTGCCTTGCTTGGATCTTGACCCATCAAAATTTAAAAATCATATTTCATCTTTCGGTTTCTTTACATTTTTCACCTTAGGGTCAGTGATCAGATTAGCTTCTAGAGGTGATTGTTGTCTCTCGGGTTCAAGGTCTTGCAACACCTGAGGTTGTTTGATTACTTGTTGCAAGAATAATTCAGAGGTGTTAGGAGTAATCTATTCTACTTGAGGTTGGGGTTGAGATTGTGTTTCTTCATTCTCTTGCTCAAGAGGGATATCCTCCTTCTTTTGTTGGACAATCTCAACTGCAAAGATTTCCCTATTGAATTCTCTAGGTTGGGAAGTTTTACTCATAAGATTCATTATTCAGGGCACTACTCCCTCGCAACCTGGAATTTGAATTTCTTCCATGTTGATGGTATGATCAACATCTTCGTATGGGACCAAGCTCATCAACTTTTTAATCTCGTTCTGACATGGGATACATGACATCTCTGAGTGTTCCTCATGATGTATCCAACACCATTTTGGAAGCAACAAATCTTGTATTTTCATAGCATCTCCCAACAAACACATCCCTTATTTTACTGCTGTAGCAAAGTCTTTGACCCACCCTCTATATGCAGTCATGTCCACTTGACGTAACTGGAGAAGAGCCGGTGTAGAGAAAGTGAGGATCTCATTGACTTTATAGACTCTTGGACTCACGTCAGCATATGCCACCTCATTGGGAGCCCCATAATCTGTGATTAACTTTTTCAACTCGGGTTCACTATCAATTCGGATCTGGTTTCTCACCCCCTTCCATGGAAGACATAAGTATGTAAAATAGGTTGAGAGATATCCTCCCAAGGTTTTTGACCAATCCCTAGTAAGGAGCATCCCATATACCTTTGGAATATCCGCCACTTGAATGTCTATGTGATGGGATATATGGGGATCAACACCCAATTGGATATATACATTTTTTAATTATCTGATTACATGAACCTCAGTCTTGTCTAGTTGTACCACCTTACTGTTTGCACATACTGGGTTGAGACTGAGCTTCTGACATATAGAGTAGGGTATTATGTTTGTTGAAGCACCTGAATATACCAAACAATTATGTAGATTCTTTCTACATATCCTCAAACTTAGTAAAAATGGTGGGTTCTCAATTGCATCACTACCGATGTTGGTGTTGACTTCATTTAGGTCAGCCATCTTAACCTTGTTGCTTGGTGACTCTAATAGTTCCAACTTCCTAAGGAGAGCCTTCTTTTGTTCAGGGCAATATCTCAGTACTTCCATTAGGGACATAGTGGTGGCAGTCCTCTCCATCTCCTTAGTAACATCAAATGATCCTTTCAAAACATATTCTTTCCCTTGAGTTTGTCCAGGGTGTGCTCCTTGAAAATCCCAAGGAGGGTGAGGATTGTTGCTTGCATTCACATCGGGAGGTACAAACCCACCCTTCGGGGGTGGTGGCTTTGTTAATGGAGCCTTGCCTTGACTCCTAAGATTGTAGTTTTTTCGGGTCTGAAAGGCCCAAGCATCATAGACACATGGTTCACCTTCAACTTCAGCTTGAAATTATTTGCACAGGAATGTATCAACCAACATTGCGGTATTAACTTTGTTGGGTTCGTCAGTAGAGAAATATTTTGGTTGAGAATCAACCGGAGCAATCCTTATGATCTTTTCAAACTAGGCACAATTAACCTCAAAATGTGCATCTGTATCATGCAACCTACACCAATTAGTCAGTAAATTCATATCAACAAGGCTAACACTTTGTGTGTTGTTTGGGTTATCTCATGCATCAGGATGATCATGGTTCACCCCATCATTGTTTGGACCCGTGTTCCATTTCCTATTGTAAGGTTTGTTGTTATACCTTTGGTTTTGGTTCTGGTTGTTGTACTTTCACTAATTATTATAGGGTTGGGATTGGTTATACCCTCCTGGAGGATTCATCTTCAACTAGCTCAAGTCTAAAGTAACTTGTGAGATCATTTTCTTCAGTGCTTCTACTTCAGTGGATACATGAGATCCTTGACTCTTAGGCATCGTAGTTGGTGGTTGTCTTGTTTTGTGAGTATTACCAAACTATTGATTTCCCCCTTGTACTTGACCAACATATTGCATTTGATTGGGGGCCGCATTGGCATTATTCTACCAATTCAAAGCTTGGGAAGAAAACTATTGATTAGCCTAGGGTTGGGATGCATAGATTGGCACTAGGTTCATGGTTGGGGCTCCTACATGTAGAGGCGAGGGTATGCCAGGGAGTTGGTTGTAGTTCCCTTGATTCACCCCTATGAGTAAATTGTATCTGATCCCTCCTAGTGTTTTGTTCAAATCATGATTCATGTTGATTTCCAATGCAAAGACTTTTGCCAAAGTGTCCCTTTGATCTTGGGGAACACTCTTCTTGATAAACATAGTGGTCCAAGGGTCAATAGCTCTTAAATAGGAGTCAATTGCTACGTTGGGTGCTACCTGGTAAGGAGCTTGTAACCTCTTGAATACCCTTTGAAATCTAGTATTAAAAGTTTTTAAAGGCTCATTCAATGACTTCTTAAGAGAGGCAAACTGATGGTAAAGTTTTACGGGGTCTACATACACTCATAATTGATCAATGAAGGCTTTCTCCAAAACATCCCAGCCAGTGATGGAATTTGCTAGTAGCGTTAAATACCAATTATATTCATTCTCCCCAAGTGAATATGGGAAGAGCCTACATACTAAATCTTGGTGTTGAATGTTGTTATGAATGACTGCATCTTTGAATGCTTCAATATGCTTATCAATTGTCTTGCCTCCTAGATAATAGAATTTGGTGCAACACTTATCTAGGTTTCTGGGTAGGTCATGTATACCCCCTGGTATAGTTCCTAGTGGTAATTGGTCTTGGTTAAAGAAGGCTATTGAAGGTGATGATGATGGACGTTGAGTCACAAAAGGTGCAACAATGGGATGAGGACTAGGGATCAATTGACCTTCTATGTTGAGTATAGATGACTGCACTGGTAAGGTTGTTGAGGGTTGTATCTTAGCTTTGTTCCTATTTCTCCTAGTGGCAGGTCCTAGTTCTACTAAGTCAGATGGTGAAGAACTACTCCTAAGGATCCTATGGAATCTCTTTGGAGAGAAAGATGATATACGATCCAGCTTAATACCTCAATTTTATGGTTGTGGAGGTGGTTGTGGATTTTCCTACAGATTCTCCCATGGGAGAAGTTGTCTTTGTGCCTCTGCGTCTATACATATATCCTTCTATCTTTCATTGTCCAAAACTTGTCGTGCTCATAACCAATCATTATAATCTCTTGTACTGTCCCAAGAAAGATTTTATAGTTGGGTAAGAATGTCGTCTTGCTCGTAGTTGAGGTTAGGTTGCGTAAGGGGCAACCGTTTGTCTCTTGGAAGTACCATATGGAGTTAACCAATGAGGGGACTAGTATAGGGCCCTCCTTCTAGCACTAGTTTCTATTGACGACCATTTTGACACACCCGCCAACAGTCAGGTAGCCAATGTGAACACTCACCACCTCTCCTAAAAAGCAATAAGCTTTAGAAAACTGATTACTCCAAGGTCTCTATAGTTGGGTCACGACAGCGATGGGCAACCCAATGGTTGTATCAATTGATGGTGGTACAGGGGTATTGGTAACTGGAACCTGTACTACAGTTGTTGGAGGAGGTTGAGTGGGCACATCTTCATCTATTTCTATTCCTTCATCTTCCTCCTGAATACCTTCTCCTACAACCTGCCCTATAGCTATCCTTGGCGAAAGGACTTTGATGAGTGGCACCACTCCCAATCCATCCATTACCCCCAGGTCTGTAACCTTCTTCAATAACTCAGACTCCCTCATCTTCTCCTAAAGTTTCCTCATTAGGTCCCTGATGCTATCTTGGGGCCCCACCTCTTCATTGGGGTCAATAGATGTATTATTTCTAGAGATCGATCTTGTTTTCCGAGCATACTCCTTATAACCCCTTGACTGGGGTACCCTTGAGGTAGACTCTTTTTGCTTACCCTTTGAGGCACTCGGCCTGACCCTTTGACTTAGCCATTGTTTAGTCCTATTGATGACCTCTTGGGAAATATTTTCTATATTCACGTCCTCATTCATGGACCACCTTATTGGGGAGAGGGGCCTTTTATAAATTTCTTGCCCTTTGTTGGCAGCATCAAGTAAGTCTCCATCATCCCTCAGGGCTTTAGGGAGATTGGTTTCAATTTTGAAATCCATTATTTGAGGCACTAACAACCTGTTGTAATTATTTTCTCTCACTTCAAAGCTGTCTTGCAGGTTTGCCCAAAAATCCTCCAGTCTAGGCTTATGCCCCTCATATGCCTTAGGCATAGTTTTCTTTAGCTTCCCGTAGGGATTGTAGAATTCCCTAGCATAATCAAATTCCTTAAGATTCAAATCTTGGAGCTTTGGTTCCGCCAACTTCACCACCTGTATCTTGGAGCAAGAGAAATATCCAATAGACACTGAAAAGTCAATCCCTGTTTTGTGCTTGGATGATAAGAGGGATTGGAGGCCTAGCATCTATATGACATATTCTGATAAAATTATCCGATCATTACAGTAGCTTGGGAGCACCAATGGGTTTCTTGTGAATCCAGTGACCCTAATGTAGGTGGAGCGTGGGTTTTGTATAAACCAACACGCCCACTCTCAGATGATAGCCATGGCCTTCGGGCTAATCCTGTATTTGGTATCTCCTGTCAGTTTAATTATTACAGAAAAAATGAAGGCATCATTGATCCTTTTAAAATGAGCCTTTGCATTGATGAGGGGGAGTTGGGAATAATATTCTCATACCTTCTTTTGAGCTTCTTCATCCCCTAGTTGACTTTCAACCTGTAGGCCTCGGAATTTTCAAGCTCTTGCGACCACCCAGATGACATAAGATGTGAAGAAATTTTTTTTGGTCTGGTGGACCTCTTTCATTTGCCTATAGATGTTGTCCAAAAGGATCTTAGGCTAGTCAAAATACTGTTTACCTACTGTAGACGTATAAAAATGACCATATTCCTAAATGAATATTTTATGTTCATTTCTCTATTTAATTAAATCTAATTTAATTGAATCACCCACATTCTTCTATTTAAATTAAGTAAATTACTCAATTTATTTAAATTAAATTCACTAGATTTCTTTTTACCATTTAATGAATAAATCATTTTATTCAATTAAATCCCTTCTATCCACTTTTAATTAAATTCAAATTTAATTAAATAGTTTATCCTAAATTGAATAAATCTAATTTATTTGATTTCCCCAATTACAA
Source organism: Cryptomeria japonica (assembly GCF_030272615.1). Taxonomy (NCBI): domain Eukaryota; kingdom Viridiplantae; phylum Streptophyta; class Pinopsida; order Cupressales; family Cupressaceae; genus Cryptomeria; species Cryptomeria japonica. Next base: position 453,226,170 of record NC_081412.1, on the reverse strand, counting down.
CCAAATTGAATGAAATTCATTTTATTCAATTAAAATCCTATTATCCCTCCATCCACTTGCAAAATCCTACATCTCCCACTTGATTCCTAAACACTATTCCTAACCCCCCTTCTAGACTCTTCTAATCACTTCTAAATTAACCTAACCCATCTTCTAAACTTTGTCACATCCCTAAACAAAGGGAAGTCACTTCTCAAACCCTCAAAGTCTTCAATAACCATTAAAGGCTCCAAGTCTCCAACAACTTTCTCTTACAAACCATTAATGGTTAACTCAACCCTCTTACATGGTTAGAGACTTTTTTCCTAACTTAACCTCCGTCCAACCCAAGGGTCTCCTCAAGCATTCATTTCTTTGACCATGGTTATCCCTTAATTATTTGCACAAGAGTTTATCCTTTAATAAAAGCTTAATCTAATGGGTAATCTTAACTTAAGCTTGACCCTTACCCCCTAAGATAACCATGAGGTCTTCTCAGGCATTTAATGTCTCCAACCCCTTTTTCTCAACTAGTCTTATGTTGACATTTGTCACCATTTCATTGGTGCCAATTGCAAACATGGATTCCCAACTTTCAAACTCAACCCTTGATTGAATCTTTCAATCCTGGCCATCCATTGCCCTATTTTTGCTATAAATAGAGCTCTCATCCCTCCATTTTGATAATCCAAGTTTGTAGTATCATACTAATGCTCAAATACATTCAAGCTTTCATTTCATATATGCTCATCATTTAGCCTCTCTTTAAAATAGAAATTAATCTAATATGCATTTTAGAGTATTTCTATTATCATTAGCTTAAATCATTAACTAATATAGCATGCTAGGATAGTTTGTTTACTAACCTTGTCATCTTATAATTAGTTTATTGCATTTCTAGAATCATGCATAGCTTAGGATGCATCTCACATTAAAATCAACAAAAGCATCCCTCATTCTTGCATTTGTCATCCCTAAACCATTTTGCTCAGTGATCTGAGAGCAAAAATGTTGGTTTGAGGGACCGTGCAAGATAGAGAACCATGGAACCATCCTTGGGAAGCTGAGATATGCTTCATAACTCCATAGCTTGCACCAAGAAGTCCTGTGGGTGTGTGAGCAAGGCTCCATAGAGCTCCATTTTTCGCATTTTGAGTTCTATCGACCTGCTTTTCCTGCATACATTTTTGGCGCCCACCGTGGGGCATTACCCCATATATCAAATCATTTTTTTTATTTAACCCCTTTTGCAGGTACACGAGAAAAATGAATTAGCTCGTTGAGTTAACTGTTTAGCGCATCCGATTAACAGCCTTGTGCATTCGGTTCACTGTTCAGCGCATTGAGTCCATCATCTAGCGTGTCGAGTCTATTTATTAGCACATCAGCATACTAATTTTTCCTGTAGGTTTCGACGTGGGAGAAAAATAGAGCAGCGTCTCTGGAACACAGAGTAGCGCATCCCGAAGACAGTATAACGCATCACTAATTTATCTTAGCACATTACTGTGATTTTGTAGCGCGTACAATTTGTTCTGTAGCATATCACAGATAGAAATAAGAAAAACAAAAATTGTAACCGAAAGTTAGAAATTAGGCTTGTGGAAGTCCACCGAGATACCTAACATCTTTTCACTGGTTATTTTGCAGGTTTCTAACAACTTTATTGCAGATGGGAGCTTCGTCTTAGGATCAAGATAGTTAGATTTTTACTAACTTACCTATGTTAGTTTAAAATTTGATTTTCGTTTCTTAAAATTGAACTCACCTTGTTTTTAGGCTATAAAAAGAACCACTATCAGAAATTTTCTTGCTTTCATAGGAGAAAACCTTTATTTTAGGCTCTAAAAAGAACAACACAAACTTTCTTTTTGCAAACATAGCTCTAAAATGAATCTCACCATCCTTTGGTGTATAAAATGATTCATTTTAAAATTTTGCAAAGGAAAGAACCTCATTTACAAAGTTTTGTTCAAAATCAAAAGAGGGAAGTTATTCCCCTTTTTTGATTTTCTTTTGTTGACCACATCGATAATTTTGCTTTGTTGACCAGATTCTTTCACTAGATTAAATAATCATTGCTTTGAAAAACTAAAAGGAACACCATGCTTTTCTTGGAGCAACATCTCCAAGTAGAGGTTAGCAAATCACTGAATTGAAGGCTTAAAAAGAAATTTGATTGCCTTGTATCGAAAGAGGAAGGTATATGCTCTCCCCTTAATTGGGTGATCAAAAAGTCAGACCTCTCTTAAAAAGCTTTCTTTCCTTCAAGCATTTACATCCTTTAGCAGGCCTGCCTTCCCGAGGAGTTGAAATCAACTCTTAAAGTCGTTTATGGCCTATGTGAAGGGAACAACCTAAGTGGGAAATGACTTTGACACCAAGTATTCCAACCCACTATAATCAAAAGTGGAAGGAGACGAAAGTCCCTTTCAACGGTTGTGTGCAGCGATTAGCCTTCCCCCAGTATCCTTGAGATACGTAAAGCCTTTGTTCTAAAGGTTGGGAAGCCTCCTGAGGGAGTTTATCACTTACGATCGAACATGAAGCCTGATTACGAGCCATAGAAATAGAAACTTTGAACCAAGTCAGTAACCAGACATTTATAACATCATAGTGCAAGGGTGGGGAAGAATCCACCCCCAAGATTACTCACCATATATCTCCCAAGATAACTACTCAACTGTGAAGCAATTCACTTTGGGTTAATTTCTGGCAAAAGGCAAAAAAACGGGCACCCTCTAGGGGTGACACGGCTGTTTGAGCTGATGGAGTATCAAGACTAGTGGGCTATGATGTTATTTATGACCTTTGAATAAAGAGTCTTTCTGAAGTGTATTATTCGTATCCAAACTTGTTAAAACATTGGGGATTTGAACACATCCTCGCAGAACATACACTTTTTGTTAGATTAGGCAAAATAGTTGTACTTGCATTTATTACTTTAGAAAATCATCCATCTAAGCTGAAAAACTCACAATCAAACCCAAAAATTGTAGAAAAACCAACCAAAGGAAAAAAATAGGGCAGATTAGCGCGTGGGGACAACTCCTTAGCGCATAGGGTATTTCAGTTAGCGCATCAAACCATCTAGTTAGCACGTCTGTTCCAAACAGTAGCATTTTATTCCAAGTCCAAAATAGTGTTAAAACATTTAGCGCATTAGAAAAATAGTCTAGCACGTTGAAGCATTAGCTTAGCGCGTAGGAGCCAAACATTAGCGCATTAGGTTTAATAGTTAGCGCGTCATAGACCCAGATTAGCACGTAACTTTTCAAATAGGCAGAAAACAAATTTTGAACAGTCAAAACTTTAGCGTGTGTCTAGGGGCAGCCTAGCGCGTGTGGTCATTCGTTTAGCATGTGGAGTAATTTTGGTAGCGCATTTCGTCTCTATTTTAGCGCATGACCAAAAACATATAGACAAGGGGCAAAACAGTGAGGAATTTTAAAATTTTTGAAAACATTTTCAGAAGCCTCTTTTCATCAACAACATTTTTCATCAAAGCAGAGTAGCGAAAATAAGACTTTAAAAGCTATTTCTTGAACCAAATTTGTGTCAAAACAAACGTTGTAAAAATCCAAAACTGATCGAACAGTAAAACATATCTATCGTATCATAATCCGGAAACCTCATCATAAGTATCAATAGAATCCTTTACCATCTTACAGATTTCATCTCAAAAACACTTGTTTTAAACAATATCAGGTTGTCAAATCAAGTCTCCATATGGGGAGACTTTTATCCATATCATTTGGCACACTTTGTCGTGAAGGGGAATCTAAACCTTCATTTTGATAGAGTAAAACTTGAAATTTTCAAAACAAGATCAACTGAATCCAAACAAATCAAAGGAAACCATTGATCACTCATGCATGACTAATTCCCATATTCTAAGAAGAAAGAACCTTTATCGTAACATCACGTTGAAGAAACAACAACCTAGTTTTTCCAAATTCATCAAGAGAAATAAGTATTTATACATCAATCATCAACTCTTCAAATCTCATCGAGTATTCCTTCATCACGTCAAATGTTATATCCAAAACAAATCCAACGAATTTGACAAAGAGCCTTTAAAAACAAGGGCATATTGTCAAAAATCCGCTTTTAATCAAATCATAAACCACAGAGGAAGGATCAATCCGACATTATTACCCAATGAGTGTATCACTTATAACACACCCTGGCCAGAACCTCCAACTCCCGAGCACCACATTGAAGAGGATTTTATCCCCTTCGTCACTGAAAGTTTCTACTAAAATTCCTATTACTCGCTCTCAACAAAACCAACAGAGCAAGACACACGCGGAGTCTACTATGATTCGAAGGTTGTCAAATCCTTTTGAGGGTCCAAACCTAGAGGATACTGAAATTTTTGAAGAATGTCAGGAAAACGCTTCATTCCAAAAGCTTGTAGAAAGGCTTATGGAAAATGACAAAGAAAAATATTTGCTCATGCTCACAAGTAAAGGAGTAAAACTCCCTGACAACCTTGACACAGATGTGTTTAGGACACACCCTCAACATTACGAATATCAAGAACGACAACGAGAAAGGGAAATCCGAGACCCTGAACAAAACATCCTGGATCAGAACATACCAAAACAAAATACACCAATGCAAAACGTCTCGGATCAAAACATACTGGAGCAACATACACCGAGACAATACCTTCCTGAGCAAAACATACCGTTCCAAACACCATTTCAACCTAGGATCAATACAAGGGAAGAAATTTTCCGTCGGCAAGACAATGTACCTTTGGTTGCCCTTACTCAACAAATGCAAATGTTACAAAGGCAAATGCATGACATACAACAAGGGACAATAGTACGGTACTCTTTAAATGAAATATGTCCTTATCCTTTTGACAGGAGATTGCACATGATCCCTTTTCCTCCAAACTCAGATGTGCCTAAATTTGACAAATACGATGGAAAGAGTGATCCCCATGATCATGTCAGAGAATTCTGTACCATGAGTCTTGAGTTTGCTCATGATGACACCTATCTGATGAGGTTATTCCCAAGAAGCTTGGGAGGGCAAACAATGGAATGGTTATCCAAAATTATACCACCTATCAGATCATTTGATGAATTGGTTAACAAGTTCATAACACAATACTCCTATAACATCCAACATGCCATAACCATGCTAGAAGTCTACAACACCAAACAAAAGAACAACGAAACATTCATGATATTCCTTCAATGCTGGCGGCGTATGGTATCATGATATCCTTGCGATATTCTTGAAAAGGAGAAAATGGAAATCTTCATCGACAACTTGAATAGTGAAATGAGTTATAGGCTCAAACTCCAATGCATACCATCTTTTGCTAAATTGATTGAAAACGACATTCAAGTAGAGGAAGCCTGTGTCAAAAAGGGAACACTCAAATTCTTCAAGGAAGGAACAAACTCATCAAATTACAACAACCAGAACAACAACAACTTGGACAAATCTCGATTCTGGACTCGAAACAAAAATGAAGGCAACAATGAAATGAATGATCCCAAATCTAAGCAACCAGTACTTGCATTATCCGGAAATCCTCAAGCCACGAAAAATCCTAAAAATGCTAATCCAAATACTAACACATATGTACCAAATGCCCATCAAGGACAACTCAACCCAAACAACACCAACGATACTCAAAGCAAAAACATGAATCTAGGACCTAATAACAATTCACACGACAACATGAAAAATTTCCAAAAGTGTCTTCACACCACTGGGGCAATCACTAGAATCAGCATTCAGAGAACTTTTGGCAAACAAAATTCTCTCCTTGCCTGCAATCAACAACTATGAACCCCAAATCAAACCACCTTGGTGGAATGATTCACACTATTGTGATTTCCATCATAACAAGGGTCATTGAACGAACAATTGCATGAGATTGAAAAACATTGTGCAAGACATGATTGATCGAGGTGACTTAACGGTGGATGGTCTCAAAACAAATAGCGATCACGAAGCCTTTAAAAATCCTCTTCCAAATTACAACAAAGATGGAGCTTCAACCTCAGACTATACACATGGAGCTCGTATCAACCATATCTACAACAACACCATAAATCACATATCAGTTGAAGATCATCAAGTAAATGTCATCACCATCCAAGATCAGCGTGATCATGAATCTGTCAATGTGACAACCAAAACTCAGAAATATGTCTTAAAAGGACATACTGCGCCTACAACTACTACACCAAAAATCCAATATGACTTGGTTAGCCAACTACGTAAAACACCAGCTTAGATATCTATACTAGAATTGCTGAAACTATCACCGAAACACAAAGACATATTGGAACAAGCGCTATTGGAAACCGATGTACCTCAAAATCTGGATATGGACAGATTTCAAGCCATGGTCGCCCATATGACAGGACCTCATAACCTCACCTTCTCAGAGCATGACAATGCTTCCTTGAGTCATCTGCATAACACTCCTCTCCATATCAAAGTCATCATTTACAAACACTGAGTAAAAAGAGTCTTAATAGATGGAGGAGTTGGACTTAATATATGTACTTTAAAGCTTATCCGTGCATTAGGCTTCTCAGAAGAGTCTATTGATCCCCGTAAGAAGATTACCATAAAGGCATATGATGATGAGGAAAGGTCCTCTAAAGGAACCGTGATGTTACCCATTCAAGTGGGACCAGTGTAAAAGGATACTATGTGCCAGGTCTTAGACATAGATCTCACCTGCAATATTTTGTTGGGGCGACCCTGGATACATGAAATGCAAGCAGTGCCTTCTATGTATCACTAGTGTGTCAAATTTCCTTATGATGGACAAGAAATCTCCATATCTGCTGATCACAATCCATTTCAACATTGCAACGCAATGGGGGCAGCCCAGGATAGTTTAGTTCCTCATAATAGAGAAAAGGAGGGATCTTCAACATCAGATCTACAAATAACAAAGTCCAACTCATTATCTGGGGATTTCAAGCAACAAATGCAAATCAAAGACCAAGGTATGGGAGAGTACTCTTTGGAGCCCATGTGTTTGGCCAAATTACCAACATCACCTAGATCTCATGGATTGCCTACTACATCAACACATCTGGTCACTTAGCCTATCACCAAATTTGATGGTACCTTCATCCAACTGGGCACTCTAGCACATGAATTAGAAGATAAGGATATTCTTAGTTGGTTATACAAAGATGAGGAAGAAGATAATAGAGTAGCTGCTCTAGACATTGTTCTACTAACACACCTATATGGAAAAGGATACTTAATCATGCAACAAATGGGATATGACAGTAAAGGACCTATTGGGAAACACAAAGAAGGAGTCACTGAACCCATAGATCTTCCTTCACAGCCCAGTAGAGACAAAACAAGATTGGGTTGTAAGCTCACTTTCCTATTAAGAAAGCCGCCACGCATAACTGTGAAACCTCAATGGAAAGTAAAGAGGAAATACAAAGAAGAATCCTGGTAGGAAGCACTATTTGAGTCAGCAGAAACAATCTGTAAGGCATGGGAATGTCAAGAACAGAAGTTACATCAAGAAAAGCTTCTAAGCCACAAGAAGGCCATATCTGCAGCAGTAGCTCATATTCAAAATCCACTATTTCAAGAACAAATAAAATCATCTCAGGATACTGTTATTTCTCCCCAAGGAGGCATAGTATATGAACAAATACAGAAAGTAGAAGCAGGATCTGACACCGAATCAACAAAAACTATCAAAATGGTATCCATTATCAAAGATTTGTTTTCACCATACAATATACCAGTTTACATCACTGATAGAATCTGGGATGATGCCTCTGAAACTGATTCCAATGAATATGAGTGGGGTACTTGCTCAAATGCTACTACAGATATCCCTAATAACACTGGCACTATACCCCTTTCTTAGGAAGAGCATGACACAGAAGATAGACCTCTTGAATTTGGACCACAGATCATCTATGACGCCAAGGAAAGCGAACATAAACATTATGAACAAGTCTATATGGAAGATAATACCATCAAAGACCTCGACGAAATCCTGGACTTCTTTAAAACCAAGAACAATCACGATGAAACCTCTGTCTTAACACTTACAGTAGCAGAACTTAATCCACCAAACGATTCCTTACCACTTGTCTTTCTTGACCTCATAGACTGGGATGAACCTAAAATCCATGATATACCAATTTTCCGAGATGATGAATCTATTATCCACTACCTATGTACCGTTAACCCAGAAATAGGCTCTACCAGTGAACAAAGTAACAACATCTACAATCCGGGGAGTGCCAAGTCTCTCAGTCGCAAAAATGAACCAAGTAAAAGATCTGATGCTGAAAACCAGTCAATGGCAGCTCAAGATCACAAAAAAGTAAAAATAAAGGACGCATATGAGGGTGAAAACCTTTTTAAGGCACCTAAAGATGGGAGACTTGACACTCTTCTTGAGCACTTTCATGAGTGATCACCCATATTGATTGAGCCCACTCAATCAATCAACATTGGCACAACAAAAGTAGTCAGAAACATACACCTTGCAGAATCTCTGACAGAGGAGGAAAGATCAACATTTATCATTTTGTTTAAAGAACAACAAATTAACTTTTCTTGGTCATATGCCGATATGCCCAGAGTAGATCCACACTTAATCATGCATCACTTGTCCATCTCTCCAGGAGTTAAACCAATCAAACAAAAGCTACGAAAGATGAATCCATAGGTGGCACTCATGGTCAAAGCTGAACTGAAGAAACTATTAGATGTCGGATTCATCCGACCCATTGACTATGCAGAATGGATTTCCAATATAGTACCAGTGTCAAAACCAGACGATAGTATCAGAATCTGCATTGATTTTTGAGATGTCAACAAAGCTTGTCCAAAAGATGACTTTCCTCTACCCAGTATTGACATAATTGTAGACCTTACAACGGGCCATGCAATGCTCTCACTAATGGACGGTTTCTCAGGGTATAATCAAATCAAAATAGCCTTGGAAGATCAAGATAAAACTACGTTCACCTGTCCTTGGGGAACGTATTGTTGGAATGTTATGCCTTTTTGCTTAAAGAATGCAGGGGCTACTTATCAAAGAGAAATGACTACAATCTTTCATGACATGATGCACACATTTATGGAAGATTACGTGGATGATTTACTAGCTAAATCCTTCACTAGAGCAGAACATCTTGGCATCCTAGAAAAGATTTTTGATCAATTGGAGAAATTCCAAGTCAGGCTCAACCCTAAGAAGTGTGTCTTCAAGGTTACATTAGGCAAGTTACGAGGCTACATAGTCTCAGCTAAAGGTATTGAAGTAGATCTAGCAAAGGTACAAGCCATTATGGAGATGCCACCACCAAAGAATATCAGTTAACTCAGATCTCTACAAGGACGACTCTAATCAATCAGGCGATTAAAATCAACTAGCCGATAAAAGTCTACCATTCAATCATTTACTACACAAAAATGTACCATTCAAATGGGAGACCAACTGTGCAGAATCTTTTTATCAAATCAAATAGTACCTGATGAATCCACCAGTTCTAGTACCACCAGTCGTAGGAAAGCCACTTATCCTATATATCTCAACAACATATATATCGCTGGGGGCACTATTAGCACAAGAAGATCAACAAGGAAAGGAACGAACCATCTACTACATCAGTAGGACATTGAATGGCTATGAACTCAACTATACATTCATTGAAAAGGCTTGCCTAACAGTGGTCTTCGCATCTCAAAAGTTTCGACATTATATGCTAGCACACACCATTAAGCTAGTAGCAAAAATTGATCCTCTCAAATATCTACTCAGCAAAGCAGCTCTTACTAGACGATTGGCTAAATGGGTCATGATTCTCAGTGAATTCGACATCCAATACACAGAAAGAAGAGCCATCAAAGGACAAACAATTGCAGATCAACTAGCTGAAGCACCGCTACCAGGAAAACAAACTATGGCGATTGAATTTTCGGATAGGGACGTTCTTTCTCTTTCTACCAAATAATGGACTCTATACTTTGATGGATCCTACACCCAACACGGTTCAAGTGCTGGTATTCTTTTCATCACTCCAGAAGGACACACTATACCAAGATCATATAGGCTTATGTTCCCTTGCACAAATAATGTGGCTGAATATGAGGCATTGGTTATAGGCATCAAAATGGCCGTAGAATGGAAAATCATGGAGTTAAAAGTCTACGGAGATTCACAACTAGTCGTCAATCAGATCAACAATGACTATCAAACAAAGGATGACAAGATGCTACCCTACAAATGAATGGTGGATGAATTCAAACAGTATTTTGTGCACATCACCTTCGAGTAGATACCAAGGTTGAACAACAAAGCAGCCGATGCCATGGCTACTATCGCTTCATTATTACAAATTCTAGAGCAACAGAGTCGTTACGAGTTCCTAGTAGAGCAACTATTCTCCCCAGCCTATGACCACTCTGAATCCCATGTTATCTATGCTTTGACTGGTTCAGATTCTCTGTTATATGGACCAATATATGACTACCTTAAGAACAATATCTTATGCATTGACCAATCCCGTAACCAAAAACATAATTTTATTCGACAAGCCACCCGTTATACCCTCATTGCTGATACTTTATACTGTCGAGGTCTAGATGGTACTCCTCATCGTTGCCTTGATCGTAATGAATCTGACTCCGCTTTACATGAGCTTCATGAAGGTATTTGTGGCACACATTCAAGTGGTACTACTCTTGCTAAAAAGCTTCTGAGAATGGGATATTACTGGCCGACAATGGAGAAAGACTCTTATCACTTTGCAAAAAAGTGTCCTAAATGCCAGATCCATGGTAATCTAATACATGCACCAGCACAGGAACTATAGCCATTTACAACATCCTGGCCCTTTTGTCAGTGGGGACTAGACTTAGTCGGCAAAATTCATCCTTCATCTTCCAATGGACACAAGTTCATTATAACTGCAACATAATACTTTACCAAATGGATAGAAGCAATTCCTATGACCACAATAACTAGGAAACAAATTGCCTCTTTTATCCTAAATAATTTGATCTGTAGAGATGGTATTCCAAGTTCAATCATCACAGATAATGGCCAACCTTTCAAAAACCAAGATGTACAAGAACTGTGTGAAAAATTCAAAATCCAACATCGGTTCTCTACACCATACTACCCACAGGGAAATGGTCAAGCAGAAGCATCTAACAAGACAATACTAAAAATCCTAAAGAAAACAGTGAAAGATGCAGGCAAGGATTGGTACGTACAACTTAATCCAGCACTTTGGGCATACAGAACCAACATCCGCACACCTATAGGAGAAACACCATACTCATTGGTATATGGATCAGAAGCCATTTTACCTCTGGAGGTAGAATTCCCGTCTCTCAGAGTCTCTTTGAAAGGTTTAATCCCAGATGAAGAGTATCAAGTTAACCGACTGCAAGAACTGGAACCGTTAGATGAAAGACGTCAACATGCTTACACTCATCTCAAAGCATATCAGCAATGCATGTGCAGGAGCTATAATCACAAGGTCATCCCTTGCAACTTCAAAGTTGGTGACCTAGTCCTCAAAGAAAATCCAAGAAATCAGCAAGATTGAGAAAAGAAAGGGAAGTTTGAACCTAACTGGTTGGGTCCCTATGTCATCATATCAGTCTATGGATCAGGTGCCTATCAACTAACAACTTTAGAAGGAGATGTGCTCGACGAACCAACTAACAACATCCATTTGAAGAAGTACTACACTTGAGTAGTCTAATGCACGGAAAAAGCCAAAACAAGCAAAAAAAAAAAAAAAAAATCCAGAAAAAGCAAATAACAAGGTACAATAAAAGCAACTGGTGAAAACCTGGTAACAAGTGCTATTGTGAGAGGATGACTCCTCTATCTATATCAATACCATTTTATCCATATCCATCAAACACTATCGGCCATTGCCCAACACTTAGCAAATATCCATTCAGGACATACTTAGCATAGTCACTATCCTGGTCTATCTATATATATCCACATTCCACCATGGCTTGGAAATCACTGTACATATTCACATCAAGAGGGCCAATTAGCTAGGGGTAATAAATTGTCAAAACTTGCAACACATTCAAGACATCAAAACTATTTGCAAAACTCAGAAACATTACATCCAAACAACCAAAACTACACTTCATCGCAAAACAAAACAAAGAATCACAGAAATACCAAGGATGGATGATTTTTTGAGGTACTAAATGTTGCATTATCACATAAAATCTTGACTATTTTTGCATTTTGAACTTTTTATATTATTGGATTCTCTACCTTTTCTCACTAAATGCTTGAAAACTAGAGATTATGGGGAAACTCCAATATTTTCTTAGTCTTCTGTCTGGGAGGAGATCACTTGTACTGTGTGAATACTTGCCTCGAGACATGATACATCGGATATCACTGAAGGCATGATTCCACTTCATGCATACAAATTATTTAATCTTGTCTGTTTATACGCAATCCGCACTCTGGTCGTCCTGGTTCAATTATACCTTGATGCTTGTGCTATCTTGCAAAATCAAACATTATGTAAATTTTTCTCAGGTCATGATGATTCAATTATACCATTATGCTTGTATAAATTTTCAACATATCCCAAAATAAAACCAAAGCTCAATGATGACACTTATCTCGAAAGCAAATAACATATGGTTATATCAAGATGGCAAATACAGAATGAGGATACTCCAAAAACAATTAGTTGCATATCATTTTAACATAGTTGCATATCATTTTAACATATTTGCATATCATTTTAACATAGTTGCATATTATTTTACAATCAGTTACATATCATTACCATACATCTCATTTTCAAGATCCATCTCACAGCATATCATTACCATACATCTCATTTTCAAGATATATCTCATAGCATATCAAAGCATACATCCTGCATCATACATTATATCATATATTTAAGCATTGCATCATCATAAAGTAAAGAAAAGAATGCATAGCACATACATCCATGTAACACACCACATGATCAAAGACAATGATGTCGTATATATATATCTCAAAAATGATCAAAATGTACAAAATCTGTCATATCTGTGCCCAGTACAAAGAATACAATGATAAAAAATACAACGGAGACAATGTCTCTCAAGTATGGCTATCCCTTGATGGAGATGGTCTAGCTCCAGAAGTCCCCACCCTTGGATCTCCAGGGGGATCCTGTCTCGATGGCCTTGTCACACCTCGACTCTCGGATTGCGACCCAGTATCTTGAGATCGATTGGATCTCGACTATGTAAAGCTCTGTACTCAGCAATCCCTGGGTACCGTAGCCTCATAGTGATGACGGTAGTACTCCACCTCTTGAGCTCTCAAAGATAGCTCTCTCAGGGTGTCTCTCATTGGACCACCCATTGCTACTCTGCACGCTCACTGCAAGCTCCTCCGCTCGACCCCATCGCTCTATCTCTGTGTCTCACTCAGTGGTCAACTGCGCAATCTGCCGCTGATATGTCAATAGTTGTGCCTACAGCTGCTGTACCATCACCTATAGGGTCCTAATATGTGCATCCTCAACATGAGTGGGGATCCGGACCCATAGGGGTACCTGTGCAGGGGTATCCCCTCTCCCTTTGCCTGTCCTTGGTATTGGAGGCGGGAGAACATCCGTCCTCCTCTGAGCTGGCTGTGTCACCTCGTCAGTTCCCCCCACTGCAACATCCAAGTCTAGGAACTCCTACCAAGGGATCTCATATCCACATACTGTCTCATCATGGAATATGCGGCAAAGTGCCTCTATACTGCCCTCCTCCGACTGCTCATAAGGTAGTAGTGAACCTACTACGGGTATGTGCAGAATCCTGTAACAGTCCTCTGGCATGACTGTCATCTCACCCGTGGCAAAGTGGAAGGTGTTCATGTCGCTGTGCCACCTCTCTACGAGCACTGTAAGTAAACCCCGATTCATAGTGAACCGAGGCATATCCAACAGGGACGTAAGACCGTATCTCTCGATAATGTCTAGGTTAGCCTGTGTCAACCGTGGTATCAAAGTCCAAGGCCTAGGAAATCGCTCACATGACTGAACCACACCCAATTGCTCCTGTCAACCAGCAAAACGAGTCCAATATCAGTTTCCAAATCAAAACAAAGATATCAAAATCAAAATCACATCAACAACATGAAACAATTTGCTCTTCTACATCAAGTTCAACATCCTATTACTTCATATCAGCTTGTAAAACAACTCAAGTTATCAAAAACCATATCAAAACTTGTAAAAAAACTCAAGTCCCCAAATCACATAAACTTGTAAAACAACTCAAGTTTCCCACCCATATCAGCTTGTAAAACAACTCAAGTTTCCAACCCATATCAGCTTGTAACACAAATCAGGCTTCACACATTGAACTTGAAACAAAGTGCAAAAACAAATCATGCTTTAATCAAAACAACACATTAATATCTATGCATAACTTGAAATATCGCAAATCAAAACAAGTTATATCAACACTCATATTGGACAAATCAATAAAAACCATGACAACAAAACACAACAACGCACCAATTACACCTATCCTGACAAAACTGGCTTTATCCTATCAATTTTTCTCATTCACAAATCACCCCATCTCACAAATTTTTTCCCGATGCGCTAAAATAGATTCTCCCTGCGCTAGAATACACCCATGCGCTAAGCTATTTTCCCCACACGCTAATATATTTACCCTATGCACTAGACTGCCTCTACGCGCTATCCTTCTTCCTCCATGCGCCACCCAACCTACCCTATGTGCTAAAACCAGTTTATGCGCTAACCTATAACTTGCTGGTGCTACCTATTTGACCCTATGCACTAAGTCTAACCTACGCGTTAAAAGCCCTTACCCATGCGAACCCCTGCGACCCCTATGCGCTAGGTCTAGCTCAAGCGCTACCCTGTTAACCTGATGTGCTACCCTATGTTCAACATGCGCTACTCTATTGCCATGCACTAACCTAGAACTTTTATGCGCTACCCTATTTGTTTCGGATGCAACCTTAAATTCAAACTCTATGCGCTACCTAAATTATCGTATGCACTAAATTATGACTTTTACGCGCTAAACCGATGAAACCGGATTTTAAAAATAAAAAACAGGCCAAAAAGGACAAAATAAAAAATAAAAAAAGGGTCAAAAGCATTGACTTACTGGTGGTCCATATGTGGTAGGTCTCCGGTACCTCCAAACGCGCTCAAAATGATGCCTGGAATACGGAATGGGCATTTTGACTTCTCTCTAAAATCTCTTTCTCCAAAGTCAACAATGCACAAATGAATCAAATCAAAGCACTTTTCCCCTTTTATAGGAGAAAAATGGAATTAGGGTTAGGGAAATGGGCATGTAATTTGGTCATGGTCTCCCTTATACCCTAAAACATGTAAATTATCGGGAGATGAATCAATTTAAACATTTCACATAGACAAAATCATATACACCAAACACGAATCACCAAATCAAATCAAAATTTTCCAAATATTGATTCATCTCCCGAGGGGGCATCACTATCAAATATCAAATCTGGGGCATCACACATGAAATCAAATCTGGGGCACGACTTGAAAATCATAAAAGCGACATAAAAATTTCATTTGATCATAAATCACGATAACACATCATTTTCTTTGAAATAACATGTGCACACACGTCACTTCAAAGAGGGGCAAAATGTAGACGTATAAAAATGACCATATTCCTAAATGAATATTTTATGTTCATTTCTCTATTTAATTAAATCTAATTTAATTGAATCACCCACATTCTTCTATTTAAACTAAGTAAATTACTCAATTTATTTAAATTAAATTCACTAGATTTCTTTTTACCATTTAATGAATAAATCATTTTATTCAATTAAATCCCTTCTATCCACTTTTAATTAAATTCAAATTTAATTAAATAGTTTATCCTAAATTGAATAAATCTAATTTATTTGATTTCCCCAATTACAACCAAATTGAATGAAATTCATTTTATTCAATTAAAATCCTATTATCCCTCCATCCACTTGCAAAATCCTACATCTCCCACTTGCTTCCTAAACCGTATTCCTAACCCCCCCTTCTAGACTCTTCTAATCACTTCTAAATTAACCTAACCCATCTTCTAAACTTTGTCACATCCCTAAACAAAGGGAAGTCACTTCTCAAACCCTCAAAGTCTTCAATAACCATTAAAGGCTCCAAGTCTCCAACAAGTTTCTCTTACAAACCATTAATGGTTAACTCAACCCTCTTACATGGTTAGAGACTTTTTGCCTAACTTAACCTCCATCCAACCCAAGGGTCTCCTCAAGCATTCATTGTTTTGACCATGGTTATCCCTTAAACTATTTGCACAAGAGTTTATCCTTTAATAAAAGCTTAATCCAATGGGTAATCTTAACTTAAGCTTGACCCTTACCCCCTAAGATAACCATGAGGTCTTCTCAGACATTTAATGTCTCCAACCCCTTTTTCTCAACTAGTCTTATGTTGACATTTGTCACCATTTCATTGGTGCCAATTGCAAACATGGATTCCCAACTTTCAAACTCAACCCTTGAATGAATCTTTCAATCCTGGCCATCCATTGCCCTATTTTTGCTATAAATAGAGCTCTCATCCCTCCATTTTGATAATCCAAGTTTGTAGTATCATACTTATGCTCAAATACATTCAAGCTTTCATTTCATATATGCTCATCATTTAGCCTCTCTTTAAAATAGAAATTAATCTAATATGCATTTTAGAGTATTTCTATTATCATTAGCTTAAATCATTAACTAATATAGCATACTAGGATAGTTTGTTTACTAACCTTGTCATCTTATAATTAGTTTATTGCATTTCTAGAATCATGCATAGCTTAGGATGCATCTCACATTAAAATCAACAAAAACATCCCTCATTCTTGCATTTGTCATCCCTAAACCATTTTACTCAGTGATCTGAGAGCAAAAATGTTGGTTTGAGGGACCGTGCAAGATAGAGAACCATGGAACCATCCTTGGGAAGCTGAGTTATGCTTCATAACTCCATAGCTTGCACCAAGAAGTCCTGTGGGTGTGTGAGCAAGGCTCCATAGAGCTCTGTTTTTTGCATTTTGAGTTCTATCGACCCGCTTTTCCCGCATACAACTACTAAGATGGTGGTCATGAATTGGAACATCCATGGGTGAAAGTGTTTGCAATTGGGCTTGCCAAAGGCCCTACTTAACATGATGATCAGGTCTCTTTGAGGCTCCTTGAAGTCTGCCCTTAGTATTTCAATTGCCTTGAAACGTATTTTCCTCTCTTCCTCCAACCAATTCTCATTCATGTGCCTTTTGTTTGAAGTCACATTGTTGTTCCATACCTTCATCTTTGGTTGGGATGCCAAACACAAATCGTAGCATATTAGGGAACAAATTTATCACTGTTTTACCCTATGCATCGATGCACTTCCTGGTGTTAGGGTCATAAAATTGGGCAATTGTTATTATGATTTCAGGAGCCTGCACCGACTGCGGAAAGATGGTAGCCTCTACTAGGCTTGATCTCTTTATTCCCCACTGTGAGGCTTCCAACCTTGGCTTGTCCAATTGGGTTTTAATATCTTCAATTTCTATGTGCCCAATCTCAGTATCAGTAACCCATTTAATTTGATCATCTAATTTGGAAGCATAAACCTGCCCTTGGTAGTGGTACTTCATGGTTGCTGGAATTCGATCAATATCCTTGCCTCTCTTGTTGGAAGATGGGTCCATCTAATTTCTGGAATCTACAAGAAGGAAACAAGTGTCAGTACCTTATAAAAAATATGAAAAACTTCATTCATCTTAGGACTTTGGGGTTCCGGAGTTACGGGGTGAGTAATTTTCTCTTTAAAAACAAGGACCTCAGAACTCCGGGGTTCCGGGATAGGCAAACTTTAAAAAGGTCCGGAACTCTAGGGTTCCGGGATGAGTAGGCATGAATGAATTTTGGAACTCCGAGGTTCTGGGGTTTCAGGCTTGATGGATTGCAAATGGGTCCAGAACTCCGAGATTCCGGGGTTTTGGGATGGGGAAGCTTAAAAAAAAAAGGTCTGGAAATCTAGGGTAGGTAGTTCAGGCTCATCTCGGGACTCTGCGGTCTCGGACTAGATACAAAGATACCCAAAAGGAAAAGAAGGGCTCATAAGAGTGGACCTTGGAACTTTTGTGTTTCGGGATAAGTGTTATTACTTCTTCAAAAGGGATAATTCGGAACTCCGTGGTTCCGGGCTCATTAAATGTTTGCTCAACAAAAACCTCGATACTCCGGGGTTCTGAGGCTTTGGGGTTGGGAAAATCAAATAACCCAAAACTCTGAGGTTCCGGGGTAGGAACTGGGGCACACGGGAAGAAGATAACATAAAAAAAAACAAAAAAAAGAAAACAAGAAAAACTCGTGATAAAAATAAAGATCTAAACTATGAACGATGAGAAGGGCAAGAAGAGTCACCAACCTGGTGAGAAAAATCGCCCAAGAATGTGAAAAGGCTCAAAAGTTTGGAGGCACAAAGTCAGGAGGCAAGAAAGCAAGAGCTCTAGAAGGTTTAATGCACATATGAGATTTACAAAGTTCACTATTCATATTTATACCTCCCCGAACCTCGTCCGTACGAACACCTTAAACCAGACCTTGGGACTTCGGGGTCACAGGGTTCCGGGCTCGACAACAAAAACCAAAAACACTTCACCTTGGGACTCCAGGGTTCCAGGATGAAGGAGAGCAAGAAAGCATGCAACATCGAGACTCCAGAGTTCTGAAGTTCCAGGGTTGATCAATAGAAACAAGCAAATAAACAATCAACCTTGAGGCTCTAGGGTTCTGGGGTTGACAAAACACAATGTACCTAGGGACTCTGGAATCCCAGAGTTTCAAGGTAAATGACACAAAACACACCTTGGGACTCCGGGGTTCCGAGGTAAACGAAAGAAAAAAAGACAAGACAAGGCACCACCTCGAGATCCTGGGGTTCTGGGTTAGGTGCACTAACATGCAAAAGGGCCAACTTTGGGACTCCGGGGTTCCGAGATGGATAAAGAGAAAACAAAAAGAAAGAGACCTCGGGAATCCAGGACTCCAGGGTTCCGAGGTAAAAGGAGCAAAACAAAAAGAAACAAAGCAAAAAAAAAAAGGGGACCCATATTTTCACACAAGGAAACTAATGGGGGCTAGGTATGCAGGACATAACATGTATTCCGATGACCCAACATGAACAAGTATTGACATAGATATTCTGAAATCACATACCCACAGTCCTTCAACATATCAACATATGTTAAAACGATAAAATTACTAAGGGGTCTTCTCTTCATTTTCCTCTATCAAAATAGCTTGGTCTATTTGGATAACATTTTTGACTTGTCCTGATCTTGTATCTAATCTCAATGGTGTCTGCATCAACATAAGGTACCCCGATAGGAAGATGCCGGAATAGTTTAGTTCTATCACCATTGTAAGAATTTGTCATTCCGCCTTCAATAGTTATTTTGATAGGTATCCTCAGTTTCTTGGTCGCCATAGCTATTCCGATACAATGATATCAGAGTAGTTTACTCTATTGGCATAACACAAACTTGTTACACTGCTTTTATCAGCTATTCTGATGTGTGGCTTTGCTTTGGTATTCGACATTGCTATCCCGATCTAACAAAACACAAAAGAGCATATTGATGCATCGCTTCTTCATCGGTCGATTTATCCTGATATGATCACTTCTGCAACCTACTGAGTTATCCTGATATGATCACTTCTGCAACCTACAACACTTGTTTCTTTGCATCCTCTTGGCATCCCTGCAGAACTTGTTGACATTGATGATAATAATGCCAATAATCTCCCCCTTTGGCATTGATGTCAACACACAAACTATACTTGTCTTCTCTCCCCCTTTGACAACAATGGAAAAGGGTATCCTCTAGCTGAGCAAGATGAACCATTATGACAATATAAAAAGGCAAGACCACTACCGCTTACACAAATTCAGATCTCCCCCTGAGACCAAACATAAGGTTCAAGGATAGGAATAAGTAAACCAATGAGCTCCCCCTGAACCACAAATTTTTGTAAATTCTTAAGTGCTAAAAGAAATTGGGACAACCCCCAATTTGAGTCTCAGATATTCAAAAGTGTCCTTGGGCAGAGTTTTGTAAAAATATTAGCCACTTGCTCACCTATGCTTACATATTCAACCTTGACTTCCTTGTTAGCTGCCTTCTCCCTCAAGATATGATACTTAATTGCTATATATTTTGTCCTTAAGTGCATGACAAGGTTCTTGGATATATTTATAGAACTCGAGTTGTCACACATGATAGGAATGGAACCTGAAGAACTCTACTTGAATGTCCTTTAAAGTTTGTTTCATCCACAAAACCTGTGAGCAACATGTGGTGACACCTATATACTCTGCTTCAATTGTGGATAGAGATATATAAACTTGCTTCTTGTTGTGCTATGAAACCAATCTGTCACCAAGGAAGAAAGCTCCACCACTGATGCTGTTTCTATCATCTACGCAAACTGCTCAATCAACATCAATAAAGGCTTGTAAAGCGAAATCTCCTTTTTTTGGATACCATAAGCCATAACTAAGTGTTCCCTGTAGATACTTGAAGATTATTCTAACTACATTCATATGTGATTGCTTTGGAGCAGCTTGGAATCTAGCTTCCATGCACATTGCTTGCACAATATCAGGCCTTGAGGCTGTGAGATACAATAGGTTACCAATCATGGATCTATACAAGGTCTTATCTACACTAGGTGACTCATTATCTTTGCTTAATTTTCATCCTATCACCATGGGAGTACTAACAGGTTTGTTGTCATCCATTTGAAACTTCTTCAACATATCCTTAGCATACTTGGTTTGTGATATAAATATACCCTTTTCTAACTGAGAAATTTGTAAACCAAGAAAATATGGCATCTCTCCAAGCATAGACATCTCAAACTTGGACTGCATTTGGTCGACAAACTATTTGAATAAGGTGTTCTTGTCGCCTCCAAAGATGATGGCATCTACATACACCACAACTATGATCATGTGATCACCATCTATCTTAATGTATAAATTACTATCGACATTTCCCTTTCTGAAACCTTGTTGATGAAGATACTTATCCAATCTTGAATATCATTCTCTAGGGGCATGTTTCAAACCATACAATGCCTTTTTCAACCTACATACAAAACTTTCATTTTCATGAAGCTAAAAACATTTAGGTTGCTCAATATAGAACTCTTCTTCAAGATTCCCATTTAAGAATGCAGACTTAACATCCATTTGATATACATTGTATCCTTTACAAGCTGATAATGCCAAGATCATTCTAATTGCTTCAAGTGTTACAACATGAGAAAAAGTTTCTTCAAAATCTATGCCCTCTACTTGAGCATACCCCTTGCAGACTAGTATTTCTTTATTCCTTATCACCTTACCTTCTTCATTCATTTTGTTCTTGTAAACCCATTTAGTCCCAATGATATTCTTATCAGTAGGTCTAGGAGCCAATTCTGATGTTTTTTTCTTTTCAATATGTTGCAACTCTTCTTCCATTGCCTTCATCCACTTCTCACTCTTGATGGCCTCATCATATGTCTTGGGATCCATCTCAATCATAAGGTGGAAGTTTACTTGTTGATTAATTCTTGTATAACTTATTCTTGTTTGCACACCTTCATTTTTGTCTCCTATAATTTGATCCTTAGGATGATTTTTCTGAACATACTTATTTGGTGTCTTATTTGGTGCCTCTTCTTGTTCACTCTCAAATTGTCCTTCATCTTCAACATAAGGTTCTTCAATATCATTTACTTTATTTTACCTTCCTTTGTGAAAGTTCGCATCTATTCTAACATTCACACTCTCAATCACTCTCCTTAGTCTTTTGTTGAAACACTTGTAAGCTTTGTTGTGAGTAGAGTAGTCAAAGAAGATGCCCTCATCACATCTTGATTCAAAACTACCTAAACCATCTTCATATTTTTTGATAAATAATTTGCTGCCAAACACCTTGAAGTACTTGACTGAGGGTTTCCTATCATACCATAGCTCATGGGGTGTCATTTTGTTGTTCATTCTTAGCTGAACTATGTTTAGTGTATATACAGTAGTATAGTATGCCTCCTTCTAGTAATAATCAGGCATATTTGCTTCATTTAATATAGTTCTTGCCATCTCCTTTACTGTCCTATTTTTCCTTTCTACAACACCATTTTGTTGTGGCATCCTAGGGGCTGAATATTGTCTTTTGATTCCATGCCTTTCATAATAGTCTTTGAATTCATTTGATGTGAATTCACCTCCATGGTATGATTTGAGACATTTTAGTTTATAACCACTTTATTTTTCAACCAACCTTATGAAAATTTTGAATCTTTCAAATGCCCGCGACTTGTCTTGCAAGAAGGTAACACATGTCATTTTTGAAAAATCATCAATAAACAACATGAAATTTCTCTCACCATTTAGAGCTCTTGTCCTAGTAGGACCACAAGGATTAGTATGCACAAGCTCTAAAGGCCTTGTAGTTGAGTACTGCTTTACCTTGAAGCTTACTTTAGTTTGCTTTCCTCTTAGACACTCATCACAGAAAGTACTTGTTGGTTTGATAATATGAGACATACCCTCTCATTCTCACTTTGATAAGATTGCCAAAATTAATGTGTCCTAGCCTTCTATGCCATAGCCAACTCTCATCAACTTGTCCCATCATGCATTGTGTTTCAAAACATTCTTGTAAGTTATAGACATTTCCATCAGTCCCATTTCCTTTTACAATCAATTTACCATTGCCCTCCTTTATGATTTCACATCCTTTTGAATCAAAAGTAAACTTGTATCCTTTGTCACACATTTGACTAACACTCAACAGATTGTGTTTTAAAGCTTCCACATAGTATACATCATGAGATTTTAATTTCCCATCTATGCTGAGAGTACCTTTGTTTCTGATTTTGATTGATGAATTGTCTCCAAACCTCACTGAGCCTTAATTCCAATCTTCAAGACTGATAAATTTTTTCTTATCACCAGTCATGTGATTTGAGTAGCCACTATCTACTACCCATAATTTCTTCCTTTCAGCATGTAGGGAAGTTTGAACAATCAGACTTGACTCGACCTTGTCCTTAGCTTTTTCAACCCAAACTTGTTTGGTTTCTTTCTTCTTGTCTGCTATTATTTTCTGATCTTGATTGGCTTTAGGTTCCAAGGTTGACATTTTCTTCTTTTGCTTAGTTGTTCTAATTTTACAATGCTTTTCTATATGTCCAAGATTTTGACAATGATAACATTTGACATTTCCATTGAATGATGAACTTAAGGGACTGTCATAGGACTGAAAACTATATCTCCTACATTTATAACTTCTATGACCAATACCATTACAATGGTAACAAATAATATTTGCATCTCTAAGAGCAGAAAAATGATTTCCAAATAATATTTGCATCTCTAAGAGAAGAAAAATGATTTCTACTTTCATATCTAGGAGGAGACCTATTCATTAATCTACAATCAATAATTCTATGACCATATGTATTACATTTGTAGCAATAGCCATGGAATTGGGGTACATACCAATCATTGCTAAAGTTGTTTCTCCTTGGAGAAGTGTAGTTTTGTCTTCTTGAGTTCTTCCTTGAGTCTTTGACTTTTATTAAACCATCATTATCCTTCTCAATCTTTCTTTTAGGATCAAAAAGTTTTCTTTTTGTAGCATCATTATATGTTTTCGTCATGTCTTCAACAATTATAGTCAGATCTATTTTCTTCCTTGGTGCATCCTTGACTATGAAGGTTTTCCTATTATCGTAATTAATTTAAGTAACAAAGTATATTTCCTTGCTTGATAAGTCTTTACTCATATAATATTGATCAACATAAAATCCAACACCCTCTGTGTATTTGGAGTGCTTTTGTTTGTTCAACATTTTATCCCATGCATCTATGCTACTCTCATACTTGATTCTCACCTTGAGTTCATCTTTGCACTTTTCAAGATCCTTTCTGAGATTCACAATTTCTTCGTCCATTTTTTGGTACTCCTTCTCCTTATTCTCTAACTCTGTTTTAGTTACCTCATACATTCTTTTAGCTTCATCCAATTGTATTCTTAGATCTGAAATGTTTTGCTCAAACTCCTCAAGACATTTGTTCAATCTATCTTGTTCTTCAGCAACAACATACCTAATCTTTTTGTATTCTCTCCTTACTTTTCCAAGTTCTTCAAATTCACTCACGAGTTCACCTTCAAGATCTACCTCAGCTTCAACTTCATCTTCCTCATCAACAACACATTCATCATGCAACTCTCCTAGTGCCATAAAGAAATTCACTTCTCTTTCATTCTCACTACAACATTCATCAGAGACACTTTCTTCATATGTAACATCATCCTCAAATGTGTAAAGACTGTTCATCCTTCTAAAATTTCTTTTTCTTGGCTTGAAAGAATTCTTCATCTTCTCTTTACCATAGGTCTTCATATTTTGCTTCTCATTTTCATCCTTCTCTCCATAAGGACATTTAGATGCAAAGTGTCCAATCTAGTTAATCTTAGAGGATTTGGTTAATACTAAGGGGGGGGGGGGTGTGAATAAGTATTAACAACAATTTCAAACTTAAAACTTGAACTTATAAAACTTTACCAAATCAATCATAAACCAGTAATAAACTTTACCATTACCGATAATCACTGATAACCAACTGTTAAACTGGTTTATCAGAACTACTCATTAAGTGTTCATCAACATGCATAAACTAAAAGTAAAACATAACAACACATAAAAACATTCACCATATTAACACCATGATTTTCACATGGAAACCCAAATAGGGAAAAACCATGAAGGGAATTGGTACCCACAAAATTTGTGCACTCTTTCAGAATGCACCTTGTTAGGAGCCTAGCTCGGTTAGAAGATTACAAAGATGGCCTCTTAGGAGCAGACCTTGTTAGGAGTCACCCGGTTAAGGGATTTAGATGATGATACCTGTTAGGAGCTTTGACCTATTAGGATCAACCTCGCAAGAGGATTTAACACTCATATGTTGAGCTACCCGGTTAAGGGATTTACAATGTAAGGCTTGTTAGGACCTACCCAATTAAGAGATTTTGTTGTTGTAAATGTTAGGGAAAAACAATGAATGATCTAGGTATAGCACTTAACTTCTTGCTTGATCAGATCCAATTATACTCCAAATCTTCTACATTCACTCAGGCAGATCTCATACGTTGGTTCAACTTCACACTCTTCTCAAAACCACCAACACAACAAACATCAACTGTACCAGTAGGCATCTAAAAATGGTCAACGCTTGCAGTGTCATACTTTAATATGTCTATGTGACCTTATTTTAGGCTTTTCACATCCTATTAACATTTCTTCTATGTCACACATTTGATCTTTATTATTTGCCGACATTTTGTCATTCTTCTACGTTTCTTGCATCTGTTGCATTCTCAATTAGGTCTTGTCAACATTATCATTATCAATTGCGATCTTTGATAATTATGAATATTATCATGTCAATACAACATCATCAACCCTTCTCAATGTTGAATTAGGGTTATGTCTTGATCAATCATCAATTTGGATTGATTAGTCATTGGTCCTCTTCAATTGGCGTCTATAAATGTATGCAGAGGAAGAAGTTGAAATGCTTGTAGAAAGAAGGAAAATTTCTAATTTGGGTGTAGAGCTAGGAAGAAGTTTGTGGTATCTTCACACACCCTTCTATCCCTCCTCCAACCTTCCAAATCCTGATCTTTTCATTCACAACCCATCTCACCATCAAAATATTGTCCTGACAAACTGAAATACCCAAAAAATAGTCCTTTCAACTCATGTATCACGTTGAAGAATTATCATGTGGCCCTGCAAAGACAAAGAAGATTAAATACATGATTACTAGGTTCATACCACTCCTTGAGAAGTATTTTCAACATGGGAATGACCACCAAATCATTTTCTTACTATCTCGGGTTACCCTAGTTTAGGGTATTGGCAATTTTTACTAGATCTTCTCTAACTTTGTAGAAAATGAATGAAAATAGATGAAACCAAAGGGAAAAGACAAAGAATCCACTCCTCTAACACATCCAATGGATCTCCCAAGTTGGTGAAGTAGTTAATACAAAGAAAAGTTCATTTTAGTAGACTTTTACGTCTGAGAACACAAGAAATCACTAATAGTATTTGGATGGGCCCTTACTTAAATAAAGATAAGCTTGCTAGGTCATCACTTCGAATTAACTAAGAATCCATTATTTTCCATCTAATTGATCAAAATTTGAAACAAATCAATTCAAACTTGGATTTCTTTTGGAAGAAGCCTTATTTTGCTTTTCCTTATACTCCTTATAATTATAAAAATATTAGCCTAAAGATCTTTCATTTGGCCCATCTACCCATTTGATTCGAAAGTCAACAACTCTAAAAACTTTATTTAGTTTGGTAATAAAATTATCTAAGGCTTTCACCATATTGGCAGCATGAGATGTAGCCACAATTAACCCCATACATTCATTTAGGACTTGTTCATCAAAACTACTATTTGGCCCAAACTTCCCTTCCACCTTCTTATCCCATTTAGACAAAATAACTTATATAGTGTCCAACCAATCCTAATCTGATCTAAAGGGATGAGGCCCCAAATTGTTTGTTATGTATTCATCATAATTCCGACACTCAGTTAACATGGGATAATGGTACTTTACCATCTTAGTTATTTTTCCTTCTATGATTTCGAGCTTGAATATTAGCCCGTCTAGAATAATTTGAATGAAGCCATTATCTTCATCTCTCAATACATCAACTTGTTTGATTTTATTTTCACTCAATGTTTTAATTTCACTTCCTCACATCTTTCTCTCATTGATTAGCATAGGTTGACATTATTAATTCCCACTTACTAGCTTCATCATAAACATTGTAGAACTTAGCAAAGAAGGTTTTGGTGCGATTCATTTTCTCCATAACCCATGTATCCATCATTGTAGCTTTACCCTTCATAGCATACAAATATTTCATTTATTTTTTAGGAAGAAAAGTAGGCATCGGTATCCCTAAAACTTGAGAAGCTCAAGGGGCATCAATATCTTTAAAGATTTGATCATGTACTATGATACTAAATAGCCTTCCTTTCTTGTTTAGATTGGTATCATTTTTGCATCCTTACCTTTATAGTCTTAGGAGTTGCATCTAAAGTTGCTACTTCTCCCCATTTAGTTTACTTTCTAAATTTCACTCAAGTTCCCTAATGATCAAAAGGATCCATTTCTCAGTCATCCTTCTTTGGCATTGTGATAGTGATGTTTGCAACTATCTCTCCTTGTGCATAGTTTTAGGTGGCATACAAGGTCATTTCCTTCTTTGGCTTCCTTGCGGCATCAACCTCAATGATCATCTTTTGCAAACTTACTTTATTCAATACTCTCTTCTTTATCCTTTCAAAGTTGAATTGTAGCCACTTAGGAATATCTAGATTCTCATCACTTTGGATGGATGGGTTCATGGTAGTTACAACCTACTTTGGCCTTTGTTCTTCATCTTGTTCCTTGTGTACCTAAGTTTAAAATTTTGGAGGAGTCATACTGGGGGTGGGGGCCTAGATAGATCCTCTTTTTCTTGATCTCCATGATTCTTTGACTCCATGTTTCTTCTCTCTTCATTTTGTTTGGCCTTAAGATCTGAAAATAAATTTTATTGGTCTTCTATTGTCATGATAATTCTTGAGTTGTCTTGGTCCACACCCATTTTCATTGCTTCTTGTGTTTGCACTTGGGTAGGAGCAACCATAGGTGTATCATGCTAACTTGGGTATCATGCTATGTATCATATTATGTTGTGTGTAGGGCTTCAAATTAGATTTGGTACGTGTTTGGGCATGAGGACAGTCTGATATCTCTATGTATCAGACAGTAAAATGCAGTAAGAGTGAAGAATTTGGTGGGAAGACTGAGCAATTGGTATTTTGAAGTGGTTGATGACAAAGAGAGGGGCGAGGGGACCCTATGCAACATTCATAAGGGTTTGTGGATAAAAACCAAATGAAATAGATTAAATTTCTATGACTGTCCTAAGGGCATTAATTATCACAGTCATAGTTTTATTAGTTATATTGTTTTTTGTTTTGATAGAGTTGTGTTTGTAAACCCAAGTGTGGACATGTAATGGAGTCATGAGATGTCTTAAGACTACATCAATACTTAAAAAAAACATAGTGTGTAGGCACCTAAATTATGAAAGGACTACATATTGGAAGGAGACAATCATCCATACTTATCACAAGCTTCTACAACTCATGTAGACTCAAGGTGAGTTGCAAAATGACCATCAATGAGTGTGAACCTTCTCTTCACAAATTATGATCCGTTTCCATGATACTTGACCCTATCCTCATGTTGTTGGTTCAATTCATATTAGTTTTCCCAAGCTTAGAAGCCAATTAGTTTATCCAAGGGTGTCTAGAAGAATGGACTGTATGATCATTCTCAATTCAACTAAAGGTCCAAAGTGCTCATTCTCAACAGTTTGAGTTACAACTATCAATTCCCAATGCTTGAAAACTCCATATTCTAAGTTCCTTTTGACTTATATTTCATTTTCATGATTCAACTTATAGTTCTTAATTCAATTATAGGCTAGTATCTTGTGTGTTGATTATACCTCTTAGTTTGATAAGGTTTTGGGTGGAATTTAATCTTTAATTTTGAGGAAAATGTTTCCCTATAAATGTAATTTCAAAATTCATTTTGAGGGTCTAAGAATTGATTATTGAAGGTCCACGTTTAGTAACGCTACTTAGTTTGTTTTCTTTCAAAAGACATTTAGCAAGAGGCTGTAGATTGAATACTTGTGCTTTGCTGGTATATTTTGAAGAATTAATGGAAATGAAGTTCATAGTTTGCAATGGTATTGGTAGTCTTTTTTGATTGCTCGGTATTCTTCTATTTCTTTCATTTTCCTTAGTCCTGAATTAATATTTTCTTTCATTTTCCTTAGTCCTGAATTAATATTTACATTTATGAAATATTTTCTTTGTTATAATCAATTTGTGCATCTTTTGTGGTGATTGAGGTTAATAATGAACATATGAATGAATAGTAGTAGTTGTTCTAGAGCTTTCCTTGGTTTCATTTTCATGTTAGAATTGGCAATTTTGGCATGATAAATTATTTTCATACAAGGTTATTTCTATATTTGTTGATAATGTGGGTTTAGATAATACTGATGAATCATTCTCTCCTAGCCTTCTTCTATCTTTGAAAATTTATTTTAACCTTTTAGCTTAGGCACATTGAGAAATAGACATTTTAACTTGATAAGTGACATTTTCCCCTTGAACAAACTGGCCACATGAACACCTTGTTATCTTGTATCATTGTTACCTTGGGAGGTCTGGAATACCTTTAGTTTCTACTATTTTATAAGAGAGATTAAGTGGTGATACTTAGTCTATGTTGAGTGTGTCAAAAGACCCATCAACAAAATTGGCTCTAGAGGGAGGGAAAGAACAAGCTGGAGCGTATGCCATTGTTCTCTCTTGAGAAGTTCAAGAGGGTTCTAAGATAAACTCCCAACATAGGAAAATTATTAGAGCTTGGAATCATCACTAGATCCAAAGGAAATAAAGGAAAATTACAGCCCCATATTCATCTTCATAATCAACACCCATTGTCCAAACAATATCCCAATTTATCATGGTCCCTTTGGTGAATAAAAACTGTAGTTATCTTAGTTGTCCAAACAACATGAACACTTAGTTATCTTGCATCATTATGACACAACAAAGAGACCTTGGGAGGTCTCGAATACCTTTAGTTTCTACCTCTTTCATATTAGTTTCCCCAAGCCTAGAAGCCAATTAATGTACCCAAGGGTGTCTAGAAGAATGGGCTGTATGATCATTGACTTTGTATGTTGAAACCATTATACATGCCCCTACCTCTGCATCATGTACATGAGTCAAGGATGATAGTGTGGTGTGCAAACATCATATATGGATAGGACACAAGAATCTGTACTAGATAGGGCTAGGTAAAATGTATTTAATATATTAGACTTACAAGGACATATGGGGAACTTTGCATGTGTGATGATTCCATGAAAGGTCTGATATCGCTATTGATGGTATGATAAAAGAATAAGTATCTGGTAGAATACTGAGAAGGGGGGTGAATCAGTATATTGAAAAAATGATACAAAGTTCCCAAACTCAAAGTTAGTCAAGATCAATATTCATAAGAATACTTGACATCAACCGGTTTAACTGTTATGACAACTTTAACAATAAACAACTTCAATCTTGTAAACATCAACAATGCTTAATCATAACTCAACATATTCAACTCTCAATGCTTCTACTTAACATGCTTTTATCAAAAGTTAACCAAATCAACAAATAAGATCATAACCACAAAAGCATTCACCATTTGACACAAATGTTTATACGTGGAAAACCCAAATAGGTACTGTATGCGGGAAAAGTGTGTCAATAAAACTTAATATGTGAAAATATGACAAATGACTTATCCACACACACACACATGACTTCTTGATGCAAGCTATGGAGTAATAATGTATTACTCAGCTTCCCAAGGAGGGTCCCATGGTTCTCTATCTCACAATGTCCCTCAAACCAATGTTTTTGCTCTCAGATCACTGAGCAAAATGGTTTAGGGATGGAAAATGCAAGAACGAGGGATGCTTTGATAGTTTTTAATATGAAAGGTATGCTAAGCTATGCCTGATCTTAGAAATGCAATAAACTAAATGATAAGATGACAAGATTAGTATGAATCCTATTCTAACATGATATATTAGTCTATGATTGAGCTAAATGATGAAGAAATTATTCTAAACATACATATTTAAACTAATTCCTGATTTCAAAGAGGCTAAAATGATGAGCATAAAAATGATATGAAAGCTTGAATGTATTTGAGCATAAGTGTGATACTTCAAATTTGGATGATGATTATTCAAAATGGAGGAATGAGAGCTCTATTTATAGCATAAACAGGGCAATGGATGGTCAAGATTGAAAGGTTTAATCAAGGGCCAAGTTTGAAAGTTGGGGATCCATGTGCATAATTTGCACCAATGAAATGGTGACAAGTGTCAACATAGGGTTGGGTTGAGAGAAGGGGTTGGAGGCATTAAAGGCCTGAGAAGACCTCATGGTTATCTAGAGGGTAAGGGTCAAGTCTAAGTTAGGATTACCCACTGGATTAAGAGTTAATCCAAGGATAAACCTTTGTGCAAATGATTAAGAGATAATCATGGTCAAAGCATTAAAGGCCTGATGAGACCCTTGGGTTGGGTGAAGGTTGAGTTAAAACAAATGTTTTAACCATGTAAGAGGGTTTGAGTTAACCATTAATGGTTATTGGAGACTTTGGGGGATTTAGTGGTTGAAGGTTGGAAGCCTTTAATGGCTATCAAAGACTTTGAGGAATTAAGTGGTTGAAGGTTGAAAACCTTTAATAGTTATCAAAGACTTTGAGGGTTTGAGAAGTGACCTCCCCTTGCTTAGGGATGTGACAAAGTTTAGAAGAGGGGTTAGGTTAATTAGAAGTGATTAGAAGATTCTAGAAGGGATTAGAAAGGGGTTTAGGATTTTGCAAGTGGATGGAGGGATAATAGGATTTAATTAATTTAATTCAATTTGGTTGCAATTTGGAGAAATTAAATAAATTAGATTTATTCAATTTAGGATAACTATTTAATTAAATTCGATTTTAATTAAAAGTGGATAGGGGGGATTTAATTGAATAAAATAATTTATTCATTAAATGGGTATAGTGAATTTAATTTAAATAAATTGAGTAATTTACTTAATTAAATAGAGGAATGTGGATAATTTAATTAAATTAGATTTAATCAAATAGAGAAATGAACATAAAATATTCATTTAGGAATATGGTCATTTTTATACGTCTACAGGTACAAACCACGGTGAGATGAGACTCACAAGGATAGCTATCTGAACTCTTTTGAAGTTCTCTCTGTTAGGAGCCAAGCCTATTAAAGCATTACAATAAGTCATGTTAAGAACTAATTCTAGTTAGGAATCACCTGGTTAAGGGATTTACAAATATGCCTTGATGAAAAGCATAATGCCCTGTTAGGAGTAACCTCCCTAGAGGATTTAAGAATCCAAGCTAATGGACCACCTTGTTAGAGGATTTAATGAGTAACCAAGCTTGTTAGAGCTTACCCGGTTAAGGGATTTCACTTTTGTTGTAATTGTTAGAAAACAATAGGTTTTCTTGATCTGTCTGAGTAGCACTACATTTGCTTGATCAGATCCTTCTAAGCTTCAATCTTCCTTCACTCAAAGTGTAGATCCATTCACTGGTTAGGCAACTACACACTCAACAGGTTTCTATCAACCTTGCCAACACTCTTTGCAAACAACTTCATTGACCTTAAATACAAATCAATTAGGTTGGTAAGACAATACAATCCTAATTCTCATCATTGAGATTACAAACAAGTCAGTACAATCATGACCATTAGAAATCATGACAATCTCTTCACATTCTTAAAGAAAATTCCAACTGCTCAATGATCACCGCTTCATCTGACTTTGTAACTCATCACACGTTGTGCACTAGATGCAATCTACTTTTCTCCTTCCCTAGACAAAAACAAACGCGTCAAAACAATTTGAACATATCCTCATACAATGATCACAGTGTCTCCATCATTACCGCTTATCAGATAATAAACCATCCAACTTGATCGGTTAGGGTTTAACAATTGATAGGGTTTATCAGTTACATTACATAGAAAGGTTTAACCCTTTACACCGGTTCACCAGTTCAACTCACAAACTTTACATATTAGTTTACAACATCTTCCACAAAGCTCTTCTTACCAGTTACTAGCCAATATAAAAAACAACAATATCAGCAATAACATGAATACCATTACCGGTTCAATTGAAATCAATGAAAACATATCATTAATGCAATCTCTATGCAAAATGCCAACAATCTCCCCCTTTGGCATTGATGGCAATACAAATATCAACGCCTCTGATTGCTGTTGAGACTAGTGAATAGGAATCCTGGTTTACATTACCAAGTATTCACCTTGCTCTATCTATCTTCAGCCTGCCGCTGGTTCACCTAATCAGACACATAATTATTTTCCGCAATCACGTAATTCTTCTCCCCCTTTTACAACAATGCCAAAGTGAAAGTAAAACATGTAATTCTACTCTCACTATGCATCAACATCATTCTGCAACTTGTTGCTCCCCCTATGGAATACATCCACTTCTTCATCAATCCATGTAAAATTCTGCAAGTGGTTCAGGGACTGATGCAATCAACATCGTGCTCAACTAACTTCACGAAGAGGGACAACCCCCAATTGACTTCTAAGATACTCAAAAGTAGTCTTAGGTAGAAGTTTGGTAAAGATATCTACAAGTTGCTCCTTGGTAGAAACATGCTCCAAGATAACATCTTTACATTGAACTTTTTCCCTCAAGAAGTGATATTTCAATTCAATGTGCTTAGTCCTTGTGTGCAAAACAAGATTTTTTGAAATGTTTATTGCACTTGTATTATCACACAAAATCTTTATTGGTTCTGAGATTTCCATCTTCAAACCTTCCAAAATTTGCCTTATCCACATAGCTTGTGTGCAATTCATATAAGCTACTACATACTTAGCTTCAGTAGTAGATTGTGAAGTGCAACTCTGCTTTTTACTACTCCATGAAACTAGCCTTCCTCCTAGAAAGAATGCTCCATCGGTAGTACTCTTCTGGTCATCAATATTTCCTGCCCAATCAACATCTGTGTATGCTTTCAAATCAAAATTTCCACCATATGGATACCATAACCCATAGTCAATAGTACCTTTCAAATATCTAAAAATTCTCTTGGTTGCCATCAGATGTGCCTCCTTTGGATTCTTCTAAAATCTAGCAACAATACCAACTGCATGGGCAATATCCGATCAACTGTGAACAACATAGTGTAATTTGCCAATCATTGACCTGTATTCCTTTTCATCTACAGACTTAGATGCATCTTCCTTGGACAATTTACAACCTATAACCATTGGGGTTCCAATTGGTTTACAGTCACTCATACCAAATGTCTTCAAAACCTCTTTCACATACTTGGTTTGAGTAATGAAAATACCATTCTTCATCTGCTGTATCTATAAGCCTATGAATTTTTTTATTTCCCCTACTAATGACATCTCAAATTCATTCTTCATTTCATCTGCAAAACAATTACTCATGTCATCATTACCTCCAAATATAATGTCATCTACAAATACTTCAATGACCAGTATTTCATCTCCTTCAGACTTGAGATAAATGTTGCTATCATCACTGGTTCTAGCAAAGCCTATCTTAATCAGATGAGTATGAAGCCGTTCATACCATGCTCTAGGTGCTTGCTTTAATGCATACAAGGCTTTATGCAATTTGCATACCATGTCTTCCTTATCTGTCAATGCATAACCATCGGGCAGCTCTATATAAACCTCTTCTTCTAGTATCCCATTCAAGAATGTAGACTTAACATCCATCTGATATACCTTGAACTTCTTATGAGCTACAAATACAAGCAATGTTTTGACACCTTCCAGTCTTGCTACTGGTGCAAAAGTTTCTCCATAATCCTCTCCTTCTTCTTGCACATAACCTTTTCATACTAATCTTTCCTTATTGTGAACTACAACACCATCTTCATTTAATTTGTTTCTAAACACCCATTTAGTACATATAACATTCTTGTTTACCGATCGGGGTACCAGGGTCCAAGTGTTGTTCTTCTCAATTTGATCCAACTCCTCCTCCATAGCTTTCACCCAATGATTATCACCAAATTCCTCCTTAGCACTTCTAGGTTCAAAGGTGGAGATCATGCAAGAGTTCTCTCTTATTATCCTTCTAGTTAGTACACCTAC
Organism: Cryptomeria japonica; assembly: GCF_030272615.1. NCBI lineage: Eukaryota > Viridiplantae > Streptophyta > Pinopsida > Cupressales > Cupressaceae > Cryptomeria > Cryptomeria japonica. Next base: position 453,191,222 of record NC_081412.1, on the reverse strand, counting down.
ATCCTTATCCCCAATTATCTATTCAAGACTATGATTCAGTCTCACATACCTAGGAATAACATGATCATTCTCTTCAGGTTTAGCTTCTTCATTATCATCTTCCTCTAAATTTATTTGTTCCGGTTGAACAAGTACATTAGGATTTTCTTTATCGGTTTTTGATTTAACAGTTTTAGGTTCCAAAAGCAAAATGCAAGGATCTTCATCCTTCTTCTCAGAACTAGTTCCTTCAGAAACTTCAGGACATTCATCTATACAAACATCATCACTCTCAAAATTTTTTGTGTCCGGTTGTTGAAGCATTTATAGGCCTTACTCTTGGTGGAATAGCCAAGAAATATGCCTTCATCACTCTTAGCTTCAAAATTGCTTATGTAATCACCTCTTTTAATAAAACATTTGCTTCCATCTTAAAATAGCTAACATCAGGTGATCTCCCATACCAATACTCATATGGGGTCTTGTCCTTACCTCTTTTCACAAGAACTTGGTTCATTGTGTAGATAGTTGTACTTACAAATTCTTTCCAAAATGTTTTTGATACACCTCCTTGTATCAACATAGTTCTAGTAGCTTCAACCATAGACCAGTTGTTTCTCTCTTCTATACCATTCTACTGTGGTGTCCTTGGTGCAGAAAGCTTCCGCTTGATACGATCATCATCACAATACTTAGTGAACTCAACAAAAGTGAATTCACCACCTTGATCTATTCTTAGACATTTTATCTTTTTTCTAGTCTCTTTCTCAGCTAAGGCTCTGAATGCCTTGAATTTATCAAAAGATTCATTCTTATCCTTCAAGAATGTGACCCACATCATTCTTGAACAATCATCAGTGAAGATCACTAAGTATCTATCACCTTGAATGCTTCTTGTTCTTATTGGTCCACATAGATCAGTATGAACCAAATCTAACAAGTGCTCTACTGAGAAGGACTTGCTCTTAAAAGTTGAAGAACTCATCTTTCCTAGTTGACATTCTTTACAAAGAGTATTAATTGGTTTGTCTAGCAGAGGCAGACCTCTTACTATCTTAGACTTTCTTACTTTAACAATATTGTCAAAATTTATATGACAAAATATCTTATTCCAAAGACAACTATCATCTATTTTGCAATCAAACAGTTGCTAACTTTAGGATTGAGATGAAATAGATTACCTCTGGTCTATTTTCCAGTTGCAATCAATTCACCTTTGTTGTCAAAGATTTTACACATTCCATTTCTAAAATCTAGTGGGTATCCTCTGTCATTAAGTTGTGCCACACTTAAAATATTGTTCTTTAGGCCTTCAAACCAATAGACATCGTCATCACTGCTCTTCCCATTAAGAGAAATAACTCCCTTACCTTTAACCATATAGGGTGAGTCATTACCAAATCTGACAACACCGCCATCAAATTCCTTTAGGGAAAAAAATTTGCTCCGATGACCGGTCATGTGATGTGAACAACCACTATCAATGATCCAATCATCAGAGTTATCCATTCTCAATACTAGTGCCTTCTGATATGATATTTCTTCCTTAATAGCTACAAACACAATATCTTCACTAGCATCATCATCAGATTCTTCATCAATAATACCAATTTCAATAGCTACAAGACAATCTCTCTTGCCTTTACCCTTGTAGTTCTTAAATTTGTCTCTCTTGTATTCATTTTCACCATTAGGGAAATTTGTTTCTATATGACCAATCTTGTTGCATGCAAAACATTTTAAAGGTAGCTTACCTCTATATTTACCAGTGCCTCTAGACAGTCATTTTGCCAACAATGCTTCAAGTTCCACTAAGTTGTCTTCATCTTCAGTATCTCTGCTGGATCTAGATTCATAGTTATGGCCAGTATCTCTACTTCTTCTCACAGATGGGTTAGAGACAAAAGCTCTAAATGCAAATTTTGATTTTAGTACACTACTATCATAGCCATTTAGTTCAAAAGCAGTAAGTTTGCCAATAATAGAGTCAAGAGTTACCTTTGTCTTGTCAATGGATTTTAGCTCTTGAATAGTTGCAACTCAGATAGCATAGAATGGTAGCAGGGTTCTCAGTACCTTACTGATTACTGTGGCATCTTCCACTTTCCCTCCTACACTCTTTATCTCACCAACTATCTCTTTAATCCTTTGATCATACTGCTAGATATTCTCACCTTCAGACATTCTCATGTCGTCAAACTTTCCTCTTAAACTCTCCTCTTTGGAAATCTTAACATGTTCATCACCACTATAAATCTCTTCTAATTTCTTCCATCAGTTTCAAGATCATGAACATCTACATATTCAACATTAGATAGGGAAATGATAATAGCTTCTAATGCCTAGTGTTTTTCTTACTGTTCTTTCTTCTGATCATTAGTCAGGGGTCCATTAGGTGTAGTATACTTATTTTCTATATGATCCCAATACTGACTATGAAGACTCTTAATGTAAATATTCATTCTGTCACTCCATATTCTATAGTTAACTTTGTTGAACTTTGGACCTCCTTTCTTCATCATGATCTACAAGATCTTTTCCTCAAGTTGTTAGGCTTTTAGATTAAGAAGATATGAGATTCTCTGATACCAATTGATGGTATGATGAAAGAATAAGTATCTAGTAGAATACTGAGAGGGGGGGGGGGGGGGTTGAATCAGTATATTGAAAAACTGATACAAAGTTCCCAAACTCAAACTCAGTCAAGATCAATATTCATAAGAATACTTGACATCAACCGGTTTAACTATTATGACAACTTTAATAGTAAATAACTTCAATCTTGTAAACATCAACAATTCTTAATCATAACTCAACAGATTCAACTCTCAATGCTTCTACTTAACATGCCTTATCAGAAGTTAACCAAATCAACAAATAAGATCATAACCACAAAAGCAATCACCATTTGACACAAATGTTTATACGTGGAAAACCCAAATAGGTAAAAACTTCGGTGAGATGAGACTCACAAGGATAGCTATCTGAACTCTTCTGAAGTTCACCCTGTTAGGAGCTGAGCCTATTAAAGCTTTACAATAAGTCATGTTAAGAACTAATTCCAGTTAGGAATCACCTGGTTAAGGGATTTAAAAATATGCCTTGATGAAAAGCACAATACCGTGTAAGGAGTAACCTCGCTGGAGGATTTAAGAATTCAAGCTAATGGACCACCTTGTTAGGGGATTTAATGAGTAACCAAGCTTTTTAGAGCTTACCCGGTTAAGGGATTTCACTTCTGCTGTAATTGTTAGAAAACAACAGGTTTTCTTGATCTGTCTGAGTAGCACTACATTTTCTCGATCAAATCCTTCTAAGCTTCAATCTGCTTTCACTCAAAGTGCAGATCGATTCACTGGTTAGGCAACTACACACTCAACAAGTTTCTATCAACCTTTCCAACACTCTTTACAAACAACTTCATTTACCTTAAATACAAATCAATTAGGTTGGAAATACAACAAAATCCTAATTCTTATCATCGAGATTACAAACAAGTCAGTACAATCTTGACTGTTAGAAATCATGATAATCTCTTCACATTCTTCAAGAAAATTCGAACTGCTCCATGATACACCGCTTCATCAGAATTTGTAACTCATCACGCGTTGTGCATTAGATGCAATCCACTTTGATCCTTCCCTAGACAAAAACAAACGCGCAAAATAATTTGAACATATCCTCATACAATGATCACACGTGTCTCCATCATTACCGCTTATCAGATAATAAACCATCAAACTTGATTAGTTAGGGTTTAACAACTGATAGGGTTTACGACTTACATTATATAAAAAGGTTTAAACCTTTACACCGGTTCACTGGTTCAACTCACAAACTTTACATACCGGTTTACAACATCTTCCATAAAGCTCTTCTTACCGGTTACTAGCCAATATCAAAAACAACAATATCAACAATAACATGAATACCATTACCAGTTCAATTGACATCAATGACAACATATAATTAATGAAATCTCTATGCAAAATGCCAACACCTATGTATCAGACTGAGAAAACCAGTGAAAGACAAAAAAAAATTCATTGAGAAGGAAAAAGGTTGAATTGCATAATATTTGGTGTTGAAGTGATTAGTGGGGATCTTGCCAAGTCAAATTCTCATGGTGTTGGCTCAATTCATATTAGTTTTCCCAAGCCTAGAAGCCAAGTAATGTATCCAAGGGTGTCTAGAAGAATGTACTGTATGCTCATTGACTTTGTATGTTGAAACCATTATACATGCCCCTCCATTGAGGGTATTGAGGAAGATTGGGATCAGAATAGTGTGTTTTGTTGAAGAAACATGATGCAAGAAGTTTGATGCAGAGGCAAGGGTAGAACTTAGTATTTCATATTAGGACAATAGCCACATTGATTAGGCAAGTCAAATAAGGTCTCTCCAATGTTTAGGATACAGAGGGCAACATTAGTCATGTAAGTATGCATGAGCATGGGAATGGATAGTTACTTTTCTTTTAGACTGATTTGGATAGTATCATCCTTATTCTAGTAGGCAGATGTGGGGCAACAGGGTGGGGGGTGTAGCATGGAAGAGGGGGGAATGTTGAGTTCATTGGGTTGAGAATAATAGAGGACAAAAGGGTCTTCCTGCAGGGGAACATTAGTGGGTGGGTGGGAAACTATAGTTCCTGCTGTCCCACACATGCCAAGAGGATCCTATAAGGATGACTATCACCATACTCTCAATGAATTCACAACATTGATAATGAATTCGCATTAGACACTCATGGATTACCCCAATAAGACATTAGTCAACTTAAGATATGATACAAGGATTTCATACCACAAAGCCATTAGCATATCACCTGCTCTAAATCACCACAAAGCCATTAGATATGTTTTTCAGATGAAAAAGAAGAGTTAAATGGTTTTGGTTCAATCATAATTTCTATGTTCAAGTAATTTAATTTGGTATATTATACTGAAATGTGATTTCATAACTAACATTTCAACTTCTATATAACTTGACTAATAGCCCAATTTTTTTGCTTGTGAAGAAAGACCATGTCAGACAATATCAACAAACAACAAAATAAGGAGAGAATTGCTAGATTGTGGTCTAACTTGAAAAGAAAAGGTGATGGAAAATGTTATTGTCCCTACAAAATTTGTAAGGGGTTAAAGACTAGAAGACTTCTAATCAAAACAACTTAGTAACATTGTAGGCTGCATGGTCACATTGAAGGGGGACATGATTATCATCCATTGGTAAGTTTTTCATTATATCATTTTAACAATTTATATACATAGCAAATTACTTGATGATGAGATCACCCCGAAGCACATGATATAGATCAACACAACCCAGAGAATATGGTTTTCGAAGTGGAGGAACATGGAGGTGTGAATATCGAAGCTGAAGATAATGATCCCATGGAAGATGACGATCATCAGCCACAAAACACAATTGAAGATGATGGTACAAATATATTGGTCCATGACACATTTAGTACTGGCACAACTGATCATGATGATCAAGATGAGATTGATGTTGTTCATGATGTCCCTCTACTTGAGAGGGCATCTGAGGCCCTTTATGAAGGCTCCCAAACAACTCTTCTCTCCATTGTATTGTTGTTGGTGAACTTGAAGGTTATGAATGGTTTATCCAACATAACAATCTCATGTATGTTAAGGTATGTCATATATGTCATTATAGTTAATAAATGGTGAATCATGTACCATTAATATTTTTTATATTAACAAATTATATTTTCTTTCTTTAGATTGATAAGTGAGTTTTTATTACACCATCAAATATTCTACCTCACCCATACCAAGAATTATCTGCCATTATGAAAGATATTGGAATGGAGTATCAAGCAATAGATACTTTTCCCAATGATCATATTTATATCACAAACAACATGAATTTCAAAGTTAATGCCATGAATGTCATATCAGTAGATATCGAACAAATCAAATAACAAAAAGGGTGCCTCGCATGGTAATTCGTTATATTCCCATTATTCCACGTATGCAATGATTATTCAAGTGCACTAGCTTGGTAAAACTTATGGATTACCATGCACGCAATAGAAGTCGAGATGACATTATTCAAATGCCTACAGATGGTTCAACATTTATGGACATAGAGGAAAAGTGGCCACACTTTAAAGAGGAACCTCGTAATCTCAGGCTTTCATTGGCAGTAGATGGTGTCAATCCATTTGGAGAGCTGGGATCTGTTTACTCGGTGTGGCCTATTTTTGTTATCAACAATAACATTCCTCTATGGATGTCAATAAAGAGGGAGCACATAATGTTGGCAATGATTATTCTAGGTATTTTATCATTTAATAGTTGTCTACATTTAATTATAAATATTGCAGTAAAATGGTCATAATAATTATGTAATGTTTTTGTTCATTCAATTAGGTAAGTACCAAGGTAAAGATATGAATGTATATATTGAGCCTCTTATCGATGAGTTGCTAGAGTTATGGAATGGTGTCACTATGTATGACATCTCTAGACCAATAGGACAAAGACAATTTCAATTCTATGTGATTCTTGTATGGACAATACACGATGCCCCAGGGCTAACACATTTTTGTGGTATGTTATAGTGTTCAAGTTGTGCATGATAATTATAATTAAAAAATATAACATATTTAATCCAATTATATATTATCTTGTAGGTCTTCAAACAAAGGGAAAATTTGCATGTCCAGTTTGTGGTCCAAAGATGAAATTTCATCATTCAAAAAGTTTAAGAAAGCAGGTGTTTGATGAGCATAGGCACTTTCTCCACAAAAATCATAAGTATTGAAATACTAAAAAACATATTGTTAATGGGAAAGAAGAGAATACATCAAAGCCATGAAGAATGACACCTCATCTGTGGAAGTTGGAATATAATAGAATTAATCATCAAGGTAATGCCATTCCATCTAATGGTTTATGTCATAAAACATCTTTTCTATTGTGTTTTGTTTACTGATGATGTGATTGATGATCGTGAAGGTCATCAAGGCATAAAAAACCACCTTCCTAAGGGACTAAAAAGTTATCCCCAAAAATTTAGTATGTTGCCCTACTACGAGTAGTTACAAATTGTGCATTTGTTTGATACTATGCATTTTGGAAAGAATATAATAGAGACATTATGAAAAATATTGGATGGAAAGCGTGACAAAGAAAAAATTGTCAAAATTTGTAGTGATATTCAAGAATCCAATCATGAAATGAAAAATTTCATTTAGTCAAATAGCCATGGAGACCGGATTAATATAACTGACCTTCCTTGGTTATTAATGGACCAACAAAGCAATGCTATAAAAGAAGTCATACAAAAATTTCGATTTCCCATAGGATTTTGCTGCGAACATAAACAATCTCATATCAAAGAAATGTGAATTTAAGTAAGGGATGAAAACGCATGATTGACATACCTTCATTAAGGTAATTCATGTTCTTGTGTTTTTACTATATATTTGTATACTGCACATGTACTTTTCATTGTATTATGTTAGAAAAAAATGAAAAGATAATTTTATAATTGTTGCAGTACGTTCTACCTCTATCTCTCCTAGATGACTTCGACAATAATGTCAAGCAAGTCATATATAATCTTGGAAAATATATGAGGTAAGTAGTGATATTTGTTCAGTTCGTTGTATAAATATTCTATTTGAAATTTGTTTTACTTGTTATGTAATATATTTTTTCGCATCTTGAATATCTTGTAGGTGGTTGTCATGTAAAAAAATCCATAAAGAAGATATAAAATATTGGAAGAGAAAAATTCCTCATCTAATGTGTGAAATGCAAAAGTTTCTACCTTTAGATTTTTTCAATGCACAAGAACACTACCTCATACACCAAGTTGAGGAGATTGAATTGTGTGGACCTGTACACACTAGGTCGATGTGGATGGTTGAGAGACACATGAAATTTTTGAAAGCTTTGGTTCAACAAAGAGCACATCTCGAGGGTTCTATGGTGGAGGGATATATGGTATACCAGACTATGGTGTACATTTATGAATATCTTCTTAAGTTTGCAGCAAAGATTCACATGGATTGCATTTGGGATCCCAACTCCATTAACAAATTCAAAGGGGAGTACTTGACGAGGAAAGGTAGATTGAGGAAAGTGAGAGGTAATTATAAGATATTATTGTAGTTAATTAATTCCTAATCTTCAAAATAAACTGGTTGTAAGACATCTATTTATTTTTTGTACAGTTGGTCGAAAGTGGGATGCACTACATTTGTATATTGCAAACAATCTTGATTGGAATACAAACAATTTCGCATCAAAAAGTTGGATGACACGAAGAAAACTTGTGATTCTGGGATAACTGTAGTCTTTGAGGTGACAAAATTTTTATCGAGAAATGACATACATCATCAAGAGTCTCAAAATAGATACTATGGCATTTTGGATGATATACTTGAGTGTGACTTTAATTCCTTCAAATTAGTTTTGTTCATTGTCAAATGGTACAGGCTACGATTGAATAAAAATGATCTTGATAGAATTGTTATTGAACATGATAATGGTTTTACAATGGTTAATACAAGGTCATTTGAACTAGTTGGGGATGAGCCCTATGTTCTTCCAAGCCAATGTGAGCAGGTATTTTACTCAAAGGTTCCACATAAACTGGATTGGTCATTTGTTGTTAGACATGATCCAAGAGGAAGGCCGATAAAGTATAATGTGATGGAAGAAGAAGATACAAAAGAAGTAGAAGATGATGTAGATGATGATCACGATGACAGTTACTCAATGATGATGAAGAAGAAGAAGAAGATGATGGTGATGGTGATGGTGATGGTGATGGTGATGGTGATGGTGAAGATGATGAAGACGATGATGGTGGTGGTGGTGGTAGTGATGATGATGATGATGATGATGACGATTATGATGGTCATGACGATGAATGAAATATATGAGGTATGCGATTAGTATATTATCTATTTAATATTGATTTCTTGATAGAAATTTATTTGACTTATATGGTTACATAATTAATTCATTATGTTTTGAATTATAATTCCATTACATAATTAATTCATGATGCACCTTTTAATGTTTTTAATTCATGTTCCATGACCTCTAGTAGGTCTTTATAGTAGAACTATGCCACCCCAAGGAGATGGAGATAGGGAGAGTGACTATTTATGTGATATTTTTAAAACTTTGTGTTTATTAGCAATGTGATGGATGTTTATTTAAAATACATATGTGATGGATTACATGTTTATGATGATACATGTGACATTTTTTGAACTTTGTGTTTATTTATAGAATGTGGATTGTTTATTACCTATGTGATTGATGGTGATTTATGATACATATGTGATGCTTATGATGCTTATGATACATATGTATTTATTGTTTATCAACTTACAAATGTAATGCTTATGATGCTCAATCGATGGTGCTGATTTCATGTATATATTTTGTGTGATGCTGTCACCCTTGACTACAGACATCGTTGATCCTTTAGTTGAGGATCCTGCATAGTCTACATAAAGTAAATGTAAGGAATTAAAAAATTTACAATGATTATGATGACATCATCTTTTTTATAATTTAATACTCTTTTTGTCTACAAAGTTCATGTTGTTCGTGTTGTGTACTATGTAATTTTTAGCTAGCATAAGATAATTGAATTACATGTGCAGGAACCTGAACCCCTTTGACGAGGATCCTGCACAATCTCATGGATCGACAGGTATAAGTCAATACACCCTATAGAAATAGTTTATTTTTTAAAATTACTTGGAAAACAAACTTCCTCAGTTTTTCAAACCTCGACATTAGCAACAAATCTTATACAGTTATCAACACTTGAGACCCCAGTTGGACTTATTCAAATTTTAATCTCAACATCAACTTTAGGGCCGACTTCTTCATCAACATTACCCTCATTTGAAAAATATCTCTCTCATTACCAACTAACTCTCTCATTTGATGGAGTGTAGGTACCACCAAATAGGTATTCATCAGATGCGTCTTCCTCGAGTGAGGGAAATGTAGGAATAGAAAATGAAAGTGAGAGATGTAGTAGGTCTACAATAGGGAGATCAACTAGAGGTCAAAAGATTAGAAGAAAATTAAATAAAAACATGAAATTTTTCCTTGCTCAAGGGGGGTCATGTTCTTATGATGATGAGACCAAAGGCGACATTGAGGTACCCTTGAGGTACAAACATCTACAGAAACAATGGGTACCCAAGGAACTTCCTCCAATAAACACTAATTTTTGTGTTAATGATAGGATATATCGTAGCACCTTCATCGTTACATAGTTTTGGCCTATTTTCCATGGATGACATAAAGGTCTGTTACAACAAAGTTGCTGAATTGATGGAGTTTGTCAGACCTTGTTACAATTACAATAATTGGATGCAAATTGTTCGATATAAAAAAAGTATGCGTAGGTATGTGTTGGTGTAAAAATATTCATTATGGATATTATTACACTTTACTTAAGTTAACTTAGGATAATGCATCTCTTTGTAGTTTGGATTTGAGACACTTAGGGAAGTGTGCACATAGGGATATAGCTTGTAGGAGAAATTTCACCTTTTGTGGTCTTATTTTGTTGTTACACTCCACATTCAGTGGGTCATCCACCTCTTGTGGAATATTATATTATTTCTCCTACCTACCCCTATTTTTTCTTACCTACCCTTGTTTCTCATTGAACCACATGTCATGATTGTGTGCTTGCACATCCATATGGCCTTGCCTATATAAGCAGGCCCATATTCATTGTATTGGTTAATCCAGTTGATCATTTGCATATTGATGAGAATATAGTTTGTTCTTGTCATTCTTTTGTCTCTCTTTTATAATTTTCATTGTTCCCTTGATCTTGGCAAAATCTCACATGGTATCAGAGCCATTGGGGATTCATTGATTGGTTTTTGGAGACATCTTGGAAGGCTTCACTTTTTTGGATCTGAAGAACTACGCTTTTTGGAGGCATCTTAGAGCATTTTCGATCTCACCATTGCGTCTGGGAGGCCATTTTCATAAAAATTGAGTATAAACTTGACCTATTTTGGTGAAAATCGAATTTTGGGTGTTGGAGGAATTTTTTGCCCAATTCAGGCGGTACGGTACAAAATTTTCGGATTTGATATTTTTTTTTTTTTTTTTTCTGAATTCTTTTTTTCCAATTTTGAATTTTTTTTTTTTGCGGTCTATACCTTCTGCCCAGTCAGCAGTGCACAGTCAGCCGCTTAGTCAGCGCCTAGTCAACACCCAGTTAGCAATTTTTGAAAAAAATTTAGATCCCTCTCCATTGAGCAGTTTGGATTTTTGGGTCAACTTTGGAGGCTCATAACTTGCTCAATTTTGCTCCTTTTTGCGTGCAATTTTTTTTTTTATTTGGGCTAATTTTTTGTGCTCTTCGTAGTGGTGTAGTTATTTTCTGATTTTGGTGCACATGTTTTTCAGAATTTTTGGATTCTCTCAGCTGTACCTATCCAATCCTCAATTTTACAACTTCAAAGGCTTTGTTTGAGCTCATCCGACCTCCTTTTCAGGTGCCGTTTTTTTTGAAAGTGCATATTTTTTCATCTACTTTCATAATATATGATCAGATTTCATAGATTTTAAGTGAAAATTTTACTTTGAAATATTGGTCTTATTTGGCCTATTTGGTACTTGTAAATTGCTTGGATATTAGTTTAGATCTCTTGCATTATTAGTTTGAGTCTCTTTTGGCCTTATTGAGGTAGTTGTAAATTTGAAATCAGAAGTCCACTTTGCCATTTTTTGCAAGTGGCCCATTGTACACACACTAAGTATAAAGTGCCAAATCATCATTTTTTTTGAGGGGGTGTTCTTTGATTGAGTGAATTTTTGGGGGTGTCTTGTGTGATTGTGCCTCTCTTTCTTTGTGCTCTTTCATTTTTGTTGCAATGAGTCCTCATAAATTTCCACCTTTAACTCCACATAATTATGCATCATGGAAAATTAAAGTATGGAGCAAATTAATGGAAAAAGGTCTCACACATTACATAGATGGAACTATAGTAGCAGCACCTGATCCTAAGGTTGATCCTAATGCTCAGTTAGAATGTCTCACTAAGAATTGAATGGCTCTTTGAACTTTGTGTAAGTATGTATCAGATGACCTCATTTTTCACATTGAGAAGTGTACTATAATCAAAGAGGCTTGGGATATGTTTCAGAAATTTTATGGTCAAGTTGATGAAATCAGAGGTCACAAGATTGACAATGATCTCACCAAATTGGATCCCAAGAGTTTTGATACAATCCAAGATTATGTCACCAAAGCAAATGAGCCAAGAGAAAAGCTTAAGGATTGTGGAATTGACAAAAAAGATGCTCAATTGATATTCAACTTGTTGGATAGGCTTGCACCAGAATATCCAACATTTGTATCTATCTTCCAAACTCATCGTTTGATAGTGGGGAGTTCCTACATTATGCCTTCATTTGATGCTTTCACAGAAATGTTGATATTGGAACAATCTAAGTTGTTGAACATGGGGCTTCTCAAGTCTTCAAAGTCCAAAGCTTTGGTGGCTAATCAAGGGAATCAAGGAGGTCAAGGCAAAGATTCCAACAAGAAGAAGAAGCAATCTAAGTCAAAGTCACAACAGGAAAAAGGGGTATTATCCTCTCCATCACAAGGTGATTTTTCATCCTCTTCCAACAAGGGGACTCCACCTAAGAAGGATAAACTAACTTGTGCATATTGCAAGAAGTATGGTCATGATGAGCATCGATGCCACACCAAGAAAGTTGATGAGTTGACAAATCTTCTTAAGAAAAACAACATCAACTTCCCATTCACCTACACAAAGAAGGATTCATCTCCTTCCTCTTCCTCATAGTCTAAGGGAAAAGGGCAAGCATTTGTGGCTACAACAGGTTCTTCACAACAATGGATACTTGACTCGGGTACCTCTTATCACATGGGTTCTACAAAGGAGCAATTTTCTTCATTGGAGCCATCTAAGGTACCTCACATTTACATAGGTGATGATACACAAGTAGAGGTTGAAGGGAAAGGTTCAGTTGACATGGATGATGGAACATTTGAGAATGTTCTTTATGTTTGTAACTTGTCTACCAACCTTCTCTCTATCTACCAAATCACTCACTATGGGAATGGAAAAAAGGTTGAGTTTACACCCGATTTAGTTATGGTAAAGGAACTTGATGATGATTCCTTGGTAGCTGTGGGACAAGTCAATGACAACTCAAGGCTTTATTCATTCTCCCACTTTGTGTCAAGTTCTCTTTCTAGGGCCTTGCTTACTCATTCAAATTCAGAAAGTAAGCTATGGCATGAGCGGTTTGGTCACCTCAACTATTGCTATCTTCAACAACTCAGCACTAAAGACATGGTCACAGGTCTACCTTGAATAAGTTTTTTAGAGGGTGTATGTTCAAGTTGTTCCATGGGAAAGCATCCCAAAGATAATTTTTATAAGGGGAAAGCTTGGAGAGATTTGGAAGTTCTTCAACTTGTTCACATCGATGTAGCAAGTCCATTTCCAGCACCTTCATTTAGCAAGGCCCGCTATGTCCTCACCTTCATTGATGACTACTCCCGCTTCACTTGGGGCTACTTTCTCATTCATAAGAGTGAAGTATTTGAAAGATTTCAGGACTTCAAGACTCATGTGGAGAACCAATCCAAGAAAGTGGTCAAGATTCTTCATACAGATAATAGAAGGGAATATGTGAACAAGAGACTTAAGGATTTTTGTACATTTGAGGGGATTGATCTTCAACATCCCATTGCATACACTCCATAATAGAATGGAGTTGCAGAGTGCAAGAATATAACTCTCAAAGAAATGGCTAGTTGTATGATACATGCACATTCTCTTGATCCTGCCTTTTGGGAAGGGGCTATCAGTTGTGCCACACACATCTAGAATTGGGTTTCTCAGAAAGCTTTGCAAGGTATTACTCCTTTTGAGGCTTGGGCTGGTAGGAAACTGATTGTGAGACATTTTAGAGTCTTTGGGTGTCCAACATGGGCTTGCATACCTCCATAGAAACACAAGGCATTGGAACCTCAGAGTAGGCCTTACATATTTGTTGGATATCATGAGGGTGTTAAGGCATATAGATTGATGGATCTTGAGACACATGAGGTGTTTATTGAGAGGAGTGTTCACTTTGAGGAAAGCTCTCCTAGCTTAGCCTCTCTACCTCCTCCACCTTCCTCCATTGTGGATAGTGATGCTAGTGATTCAGATGATGAGACTCCTTCAACTCTGACTCCCAGGGTTACACCTCTGTAGGGTCCACTTGCAGTTGAGGAGCCTCATTCTCCACCTCCACCTAGACCTCATTGGGCTCAAAAGACACTTGAGTCAGCAAGATCTCTTGTTGGGGATCCTTTAGATACACAGAGGACTTGATCACAACATCAGGATCTTGTACATGCATTCATTGCTACCACTTCCGATCCACAAATATTTTGGGAAGCATCAGGGGTTCCTGAGTGAGATCAAGCTATGGAGGAAGAGTATAGTTCCTTGATGAGGAATAACACATGGGATTTATTCCATCTCCCTAAGGGGAGAAAGATGGTTTGATGCAATTGGATCTATCAAACCAAGTTTGTAGTGAATGGTAGTGTGGATAAGTATAAGGCTTGACTTGTTGTGAAAGGTTTCTCTCAGGTTCCAGGTATTGACTATACTGAGACCTTTGCGCCTATAGCCAAGATGAACTCCATTCACTTGACACTTGCTATTGATGTAGCTCATGGTTGGGTTGTACATCAGATGTATGTGAAGAGTGCTTTTCTTCATGGGGATCTTGATGAGGAGATATATATGGAGCAACCATAGGGTTTCATCCAAGATACTTCCTTTGTTTGCAGACTAAGGAAATCTCTCTATGGCCTTAAGCAGAGCCCCAGGGCTTGGTATGCAAAGATGGATTCCTTTCTTCTCTCCATAGGGTTCACCAGGTGTCATTCCGATCCTAATGTCTACATTTTGTGACACGATGTCTCTCACTTGATACTTGTGCTCTATGTTGATGATTTGATCATTACAGGGAGCACCACATCTATCATTAGTAGGGTCAAATCTGCTTTGCATGATAGATTTTCTATGACTGACTTGGGTCTTTTGCACTACTTTCTCGAGATAGAGATTTTATAGTCACCTTCTGGGATTACACTATCGTAGCCCAAGTATTCTCTTGATCTACTTGCACACTTTCATATGGCTGATTGTAAGCCTACCCCGACTCCCTTTCTTTGTGGAGTCAAGATTGAGGCTCAATGTTCTTCTCTACCAGTTGATGCCACATTGTATCATCAACTTGTTGGTAGTCTCATCTACTTGATTCACACACGCCCTAATATTTCATTTGTGGTTGGCATGGTTTCCCGCTTCATGCAGGAACCACATGAGATTCATTGGAAAGCAACCAAACATATCCTTCATTACATCTAGGGTACACATCACTATGGGATTCACTATGTAGTAGGCACATGACTTCGCTTGGTTGTTTATATAGACTCCAATTGGGCTGGGGATCTTGATGATCGTAAGTCTACTTTAGGTTACAATTTTCACCATGGTTCAGGCTCCATTTGTTGGCAGAGCAAGAAGCAACATGCTATTGCTCTTTCTTCAACTGAGGCTGAGTATGAAGGAGTTGTTAACGCAACGACTGAGACCATTTGGCTTCAGTAGATTCTCACAGAGTTTAGGTTCACCACTCCACGACCGACAGTTCTACATTGTGGCAATCAAAGTGCTATTGCCATCTCGAAGAAACCGATCCAACACCAGCGGACCAAACACATCGAGATCCATATGCACTACATTCGAGAGCTGATTTAGCAACAGGTCATTGATTTGCAGTATTGTCCTACAATAGAGCAGGTTGTAGACATATTCACCAAACCTTTCACTAAGAGTAAGTTCCAGCAGTTGCGAGCTCTCTTGGGGGTGTGGGATGTCTCATGAGGTGGGGTCAGCTGACTTCTCCTTCCTCTCTTATGGGGGGACTTTTTCCTCTTTGAGGTTTTGTCCTTCTTTTTTGAGAGTATTTTGTACATTCATCTCTCTTTTGGGGGGGAGTTTTTCCCACTAGGTTTTCTCCCTTTCTCCATTTGTGAGAGATTGAATTGCATAGTTTTGCTTGCATTTGCATATTGTACATGTGTACCTATCATGGCCTAGTAGCCAGGACCCATCTTACATTGTTGACTTGAGTCTTCATTCCCCTAAGTTGTACTTAAGGGGGGGTGTTGGTGTAAATAAATATTCATTATGGATATTATTACACTTTACTTAAGTTAACTTAGGATAATGCATCTCTTCGTAGTTTGGATTTGAGACACTTAGGGAAGTGTGCACATAGGGATATAGCTTGTAGGATAAATTCCACCTTTTGTGGTCTTATTTTGTTGTTGCAATCCACATTTGGTGGGTCATCCACCTCTTGTGGAATATTATATTATTTCTCCTACCTACCCCTAGTATTTCTTACCTACCCTTGTTTCTCATTGAGCCACATGTCATGATTGTGTGCTTGTACATCCATATGGCCTTGCCTATATAAGAAGGCCCATATTCATTGTATTGGTTAATCTAGTTGATCATTTGCATATTGATGAGAGTACAATTTGTTCTTGTTATTCTTTTGTCTCTCTTTTATACTTTTCATTGTGCCCTTGATCTTGGTAAAATCTCACAGTATGCACTATCAACAAATTATATACAACAGAAAGATAATGAAAAAAGTAAACGAGTGGTTGTATACATTGATGGAAGGCCAAAAGCAACAAGGAATATTGTAGGTTTTATAAATAGTATGTGACCTGGGTCAACTAATAAACAACCCAATTGCATATTTGAGGTGTGCGAGAGAAATCATGTATTCGTATGTGTGATAAAATCAATAAGTGCAGGGGAAGAGCTGCTCATTGATTACAATTTGAATCATATAGATACAAACAAAGTTACTATGATGGGGGTGGTACGTACTATATACCATTTAAATTAACCAACCTCCAATTAATTACTCCAATATACCATTTTATTATGAAGTTTTTTTTTAAAGTCTATTGGTTTCATTTTGCTAACGTTTTTATATTCTTTCTTTGTCACAGGGCGACATGGATCCATCACATAGCACATATAGGGATGTAGGTCACGATACTTCTACTGAGTAGGTAAACCTCATTGTAATTGTACAAATTAGATAGAAGCAAATTGTTATATTATTATGTTCTTTTTTTGAGTGTTTTAGAGTAATTTTGTAATTGCTAATGATATTCTTGTCACATACGGATGTTCGGGGAAAGGGAAAGGGAGTTGCACTACCTGAGCACCTCTCTAGGGATGTGGACTCAACAATATTATGCGATGACAACCCTATAAATTCCACACCCTATGGAATTGATTAAAAAGTCTATTAAAAAAATTAGTAGAGAGATTGTTGCTTTGGCATCCATGGAGCTTCAGACTGATGAGATACGAGAGAGGGTGCAAAAATTGATTCAGACAGCTAAAAAATTGCAAGTAAGTAGTAATGAAAGCTTTAATTATAACAAAATTTCAATAATGGTTTATATTTTATACTCTTTTATGTCATTAACTAAAATATGTACGTGTTATTTTTACAACGATTTGTGCGTCCTCATCAAACTGGTGGCCATGATCAGGGTATTGCAGGTAGTTCAGGTGATGACAATTTTCTCACCTTATCAATTGCTTGGCTTATCACTTTGAGTACCCAAAATATATCATACTTGATACTGTCAATGTTCATAATAAAGGTTCATCCTTGTTTACAATTCTTGCACTTTTCATATATTTAATGTACTATTTTTCAGGTGCTGTCAATGTTCCTGTGCAAATGCCGCCAATGCCTCATCAGAGGTTAGCCCCACCTGTATTGCTAGGTGTAATGTCGGCAACACACATCATGCAGACATCCTCTATTGCATGTCATATTGGCCCGCCCACTATTGGTAGATCCCTCTTTTTCTCTATCTTCTGTTATGTGTTTATTTCCCTTCAAGCATTCTTTCTTGGGGGCATTTCATAGTGGATTCATTTTCTGCAATAGGAGATGCACATGAGGATGTGCCAGAGGCGACTATTGCTGATAACATATCATCATTTTCTAGATCTTCTCGTATTACTAGTATGGGAACGTTGCTGGCCACATTGGTGGTGAGCGACGAAGAAATGATTCCCTTAAAGATACAGAAGGTTCCAAGTACTTTAAAATTATTATTATATATACTCTAATTGTAATTTACTTTTTGATCACTCGGTTTGGACTAATGATCCCATGAAGTTTTTGCAGGAAATGATATTTTTTATAAAAATCTTAATGACATTGCATTGCAGATATTTGGGCCCACCATTCATAAAAGGTGGAACATCATATGTTAACTAACCCTAATCCACTATTTTGATTTCATATCATTGCTAGAATAGTTTTCCTTTGATCCATTTCTTGAACTATAATAAATGTAGCTTTAGTTCACTCTGAATCTAATAGGTTTGTTTTTGCTTTAAAAGGTGGAATGACCAAGAAAAAAGGTTAAAAGATGAATTGACAAACCATATGGTTGAGTGGTTTGGAAATGAGTCATTCGACAAAACCAAGCTCCTTGAAAAAGCTGGCACATATCTAAATCATGTGAGGGACCAATACAAGACCCATTTAGAGAAGAACGTAAAGTACGAGCGTCCCCCATGATTCCAGAGAGGGAGTGGAAGGACCTAATTTTGGATACCGAGGAGAGAATTCAAAGGAAAAAAAGAAATACACCATCAGATGCTAAAAGAAGGTATGGGATACTACTAAGAATGTAATTATGTACTAATTAATTACTCTTTATATTTATATAATCTAACATATTTCAAACTTTTCATAGACTGAATGACATGTCAAAGGCAACCAAGGCAAGTGAAGAAAAGAACGACCAACACAAACTCAGCTCTGGTGGTTATATAAAACTTGTCGTACGAATTGTAAGTATTTGTAAATGAAATATCACATCAAAATATTTATAAATTGCAAATGATTTTTTTTGATCAAACAATGCAAGAAAAAATCATGATACCAAACAAAAATTCAAGGCTCTGAATTCAATAGAGCGCCCAAAGAAGATTGCAAGAGAATTGCCTACCAGCAAGGCTATACAGCCATCGCTGATTGACTATGAGAATTGAGTGGGTAAACACAAGATTTTGGTGCATTCGTCCCACAAGTAAATAAGCTAAATGAAAATTATTTTAAATTGAATACTTTACCTGCAATAATCTAATTTATGTTGAGTTCCAACATAAAGTGACTATATTTGTTTTAAATAAAAAAGCAATGATAAAAATGCGCATGACATTGGAATGCAACCTGCTAATCATTAAACACCACCTGCACATGAAGGTCCAGATGTGCATCCTAGTAGTGGAGGTATTCATTTGCTATTCAAATTTATTTATGTAATTATTAATAAAATTAAACATATTAATTTGTAATTAGAGTAGAAATTAATGTAACATTTTATTAATATTTTAGAGCATGTAGTCGGTGGTGACCAAGTGGAGCATGATCCTGGTACACAACATCAAGAAAGTGATGTTCCCCAATCAGGTAAAGAGGACTACTGTTATTCACTTAAAAAAAAATAATTGAATTTTGTGTTCAAAATTAATGTAACCTTTAGTATTTCAACCCCAGAGGATCTAGAGGGTGTTCAGTATGTTGAGGTTGAGGCTAGACAAAATGATGTGGCCCCAATAGGTAAAGAGCACAACAATTATGTTATCTAAATTAATGAAATACTTTTAACAATAAAAAAAATATTTTGAATTTAACCGATTTCTTTGTTATTGCAGAGGAACCCCCTTCGCTTTAGTGTCCTTGTCCTTAGTATAGGACTAGGCGTACATCAAGATCATGAGCAGAGGGAAGAACAACTGAAGAGGGGGGAAATGATGAAGAAAACGATTTTCCACTTAGTCTTTTCATATCTTCAAAGAAAAAACAAAAAAAGAAATGATTGTAATCTACCTTATTTGATAATGACTAATTTTTATGTGTTAATGAATGTAATTATGTGCTAATGAATGGTTATGAATGATATGTGTTAATTAATATTGATGAATGTTGTGTTTTAGTTAATGTTAATCAATGTTATGTGTTAATGAACGTTATGTGATATTAATGAATGAATGCTATATTTTATTAATGGTAGAAAGAATGATTGAATGTTAGATGTTAACGGGGAATTTAGAGTGATGTTAGGGGGGGGGGGGGGAGGGGCCAAATGAGCTTCCACCTTCACATGGTTGACCTTGTTAAGTAGAGAATATTAAACTATTCTCTAAACCAAGCAAAACTCAATAAGATAACACACTTTTCAATATTTCATTATGTTGCACAGTTAATCTTATTGAATCTTAATTGCAGTGTTCAATAGATCCAACACAAACAACAACACCACAAGTTGCTGGGTATAATGAACTCCCATATTGTCTTGTATGTACAATCACAGTATGAGTTATATATGCTTCTAGTGTTGATATCCATGGCGGGACTGCAAAAGTTATGAATATGCCTCAGCCTTGTAAGTTTTTTTATTACTTGACTTTTTCTTTAGCATTTTTAAAATTTCCTTATCATTTTAAGTTTAACCACTTTTATATGGAATTTATTGTTCTAGTTTTTATTACTTGACTCCATGGTTTCTCTGTGTGAGGATTATTATGACTGTATGTTGCTATTACTTGGTGATTTATATGGACTATTATTTAGGCATTCTCCTTATCACTGTTGTATGATCTGCATGGTTGCTATCTTATATTTGTCAACCAATCTTAGATTTTCCCTCGATGATGATGTATTTTATTTCTATTTGTATTCCCCATAATTTGAGTCTTTCTCATACTATTTTTTATATGCTTTCTCATCGCCTAGACTAATGCATAAAGTTCTATCATAAGCTAGATAGTCCCTCATTGTTGAAAAGAAAAACTTTGAATAGTAGCATACTATTTTACCATCTTATAACAAGATGGCTCCCATAACATCCTCAATAGCATTTGTGTAAGCTTCAATGAGAAACAAAGAATTAGGCAAGGTCAACATTGGAGCATTGTGATGCAGAGTATGGAAATTATATCGTCAAACATAATTGACAATATTCAGAGCATGATTCTACTAGCCTGTTGGATGAATCTTCTTTAACAACTACTCAATTAGAACTAATGATTCAACCCTCTTCTTAAATAAATCAAAAATTGAATTGATCTAGCCAGGATTGTATTCTTATGAGTATGCCTTTAACTGCTAAGTGTCTAATATGTTTTGAGCATGCCTACTCCATGGGTGTTTTATAAGTACACTTCCCTCATGTATACTTTGTGCTTACACCATGTCTGTCATGTGTTTGGAATATGTGTTTTATATCGTATGTGTATTTGTGTTTGATGAATAATGATGATCAGTAAATACTCAACAGATACTGAGAGGGGGGGGGGTGAATCAGTATAGACAAAAACTTCTCAAACAACTCAAACTGCAAAGACTGCACTAACTGGTAAACAACATCACCAATCTAGATCAAGACACTATCGGTAGAACACAATATGACTGTGATAGACATAAACTAGTAACACTTAGATTATCTCACAACCTAATAACTCATCTCAAATTCACCCATATGCTTAAGCAAGTAATATCAGAAATACTTATGACCATTGGAACAACATACATTACCGCTTAACATAAAACACTAAAACATCACATGAAAAGACATCACACATAACACAATTATTTTTTCACGTGGAAACCCAACTGGGAAAAACCACGGTGGGGATGAATACCCACAAGTTGTTCTTTGAACTCTTCTGAAGCTCGCTCTATTAGGAGCCTAGTCTAGTTAAAGACTTCTACAACAAGTTCTGCTAGGAATCGATCTTGCTAGGGATCACCTGGTTAAGGGATGGCTAAATACCTGGTTAAAGGTTAAAAAGGTTAAAACCCTATCAAAGGTTACCTTGTCAAAGGATTTAAATAACTCAATGATTTTGAGTCACCCTATTAAAGGATTTACAAAAATCCTATTAAAGCTACCCGGTTAAGGGATTTTCCAACTGTTGAAATGATTAGAAGTCAACAAGTAATACACTGATCTGATAATAGCACTCAATGCTAAGGCAGATCCACTTTAGTTCCTATACTTCTGCAATCACACTCTGCAAGTATTTACTCACTTCTCTAGTCTGGAAAGAATCAAGTATCTCTCCACTCGGATACACACACAACATTTGCCAACAACTTTACAACAACAAAAATTATCGACCTTATAGACAATGATTAGGTCAGTAGCATAAAGCCTAAACCCTAAGCATCTAGGTTATCAATACAATCGGTCCAATCCTGACCGTTTAATCACATTACATAGGATAAAACAATCTTGAAAAAATCTCAAGATGTTATGCATCATCCATTCTTCACCGCTTCTGGAAGCTGATAACCTATCATGCGATCTCAACCATTTACTGTGATTTTGCACATTCCTGATGTGGATAGAATCAATCTTCTTCATGCAAGATCTTCAAGAAGATTCTTCACGTGCACAAGGATTACGTGGAAACGTGATCTCATCTTCATTTCAATGCTAACTCATCACAGATATCTCTATTTCAATGCTAACTCATCATAGAATATCGTCGGTTGAATCACACAGACTTGAAATGCTTCAACCGAAAACCCTGAAGCTAAGACTACCAACCAGTAGTCATATCAAATGAAATCCTGATACAAACTTTGCATATACTGGTTCACATTCCAACATATCGGTTCACCTTTTTGCATGTACTAGTTCACATCAACATACCGGTTCACTTCATTCTATCATACCAGTTCTCTTGCCAGTTTGCTTTCTTCAATATACCAGTTCACACTTCAGCATATTGACATCAATGAAAACATACAATATCATCATGTCATCAAACTCTGCACATATGCCAACAATCTTCCCCTTTGGCATTGATGGCAATATACAAAGATATCTCTACACCTTCACATCTTCTCCCTAATCTCTTCCATATTATGTCTTCAATACTACAGATATCTTCTTTGCTTCACATCTTATCCCCCCTTTGACAATAATGCCAAAGTGGATGCGGGATGGAAGGTGGGCAGTTCCAGGATTCAAATTCGAGTGGGAATTCTAGATCGGCATCGAGACAGCATGCGACAGTTGATTCAGAGATTCCTGTTGAAGGAGGAGGTTCAAATGGTAAGGACCCCAATGATCTCGTGAACTTGGGGGACCTAGGGGGAGGAACAACTCCATGTGAAGAGCAGTTAGCAATAGAGAGCAGGAAATGGTAGGTTCAAACTTCAAAAATAGAAGACGGCAACTCGGAAGGAGCCCAAGGACAACAAATGACTTGTGTTTCAGAGAACATGGTGGAAGGTAAAGATCATCCAGAAAAGGTTCTTTTGTCAATGAACCCTAAAGGGGGACCCAATGGATAGACACGTAAGTGGTCCTCGTTGTTTGGGGTCAAGCCCAAAGGTAAGTCCTCATTGCCTCCTATTAAAAACTCCTCGAATGTGTCTCAAGGCAAGTTTGCTATCGTTGTTCCTGTTAAAAACATTGCTAGAATGGAAAACACTTTGATTGGTTATTTCTTTAGATCTAGACCTAACATAGAAACAGTTTGTGGATTTGTCAAAAGAAAGTGGAACCTGAAAGGTTAGGTTGATGTGGTAGCAATGAACAAAGGCTATCTATCCTTCTCCTTTTCTTGTGATGAGGATAGAAGAAACATTCTATGTAGTGGGTCTTGGGCAATAGGCAAATACATCATGTACATCTAGAAGTGGTACCCTAATGTAGCAAAAGGAAAGAATTTTTTGGCCCAAGTCCCGGTGTGGGTCAAATTCCCTAGGCTCCCAATGGAATTCTGGGAGGAAGATGTTTTTGCAGAAATTGCCAATACCTTTGGGGATCTTATCAGCATTGATCAGATCACAGCTTCTAGAAGAAGGCTGATCTATGGAAGGATCTGTGTTGGAGTTGGACCCGATACGAACTTGCCAAAGGAAATAGAGATAGAATCAAAACTAGGGAAGTGGAAGCAGAATATTGTTTATGAAACAATCCCCTTCGCCTATTTTCATTGTAAAAAAGTTGGACACTGGGCTAAAAAATGTCCATCTATAGAGGATAAACCCTATATCCAAACTAAGGTTTGGAAAAAAGTGGACAAGCAACTAAAAGCTTAGGATTCCAATGATCCTAATCAGGAGAAGTAGTCCCAGATAGTAAGGGTGGAAGAAGAAATCACCCATGAAGTGGGTAATGAACCAAAGAGTCAGATGTTGGAACAGGGTGTTAAGGACTCAGTACACAAAGAAAAAGACAACACTCAGTAAGAGGATCAGAAAGAGGACAAGACAAAGGTAGAGAAAGCAGATAAAAAACCCATAGGTAATAAAGAGGAAGGAGATAACTTCAACCTGTCTCAAAATATCAAGATCAAGACAAATAAATAGACTGGTTCCAAGAGGCCCAACCTGATACCATTTTGGGCCAAGGGCTATCGGAAATCTCATTAACCACCCCAGCAAAGGGAAAGCTAGCCTATTCGGAAGAACAAGATCCAAAATGGGGAGATGAAGAGGACATAAAAAAGGCACTGGGGAAGAATGAATCAAATTAGGAGGACGAAGAAGTAGCAAAGGATAAAAGAAAGAACAAGCAAAAAAAAAAAGAATAAAAATAACCCAGTAAATAGTACATTGACTAGAAACACCAGAAGCAGGCTTGGTGATGTGGGAGCACAACACACTTCTCCAGGAAGACACTCAAATGCCAAACAAAGAACATTGGAAACAAGCAGGAATTCAGCAGATGGTACCCAAAGAACCATCTTTGAGGCAGGTATTTCTAAAATCCATGAAAATCATCTCCTGGAATATTAGGGGACTTAATAGTCCTAACAAACATAATTTAGTTAGAAACATGATTAGAGACAAAAAACCTGACATTTTTTTGATTCAAGAAACTAAGATGGTGAAAGATAAAGTTGAAAGTTTGAATATTTTAAAAAATAGAGGAGTCAGCAGAGGTAGTTCAGAAGGAGCCTCGGGAGGAATTGTTACATTCTGGACCAAAAACAATATAGAAGGAGAGGTGTTAATTTAGGACAACAATTTGGCCTGTATTAGATTTAAGCACATTAAGAATTGCACTACGTGGGTCCTAACTAATGTTTATTCTCCTAACACTAAGACTAGATGAAGCGAGATGTGGAGATATCTTATTGGGCTAAGAAGAAGGTTTGCTAAGGACAGCCAAATAATTATGGGAGATTTCAACACTCCCTTGAAGGAAAATGAGAAAAAGGGAGGGAGTCATGCTAATCTGGATAGCAGATTGGACCTAATGGACTTTATAAACAATAATGCCATTATCTGGAGTTGCAAGGAGTCAAATACACCTGGACTAATCAAAGAAGTGGTGAGAATTTGATTCAGGTTAGACTAGATAGAGCTCTTCTTTCCTTAGATTGGTTTAATCTTCATGATTGTTCTTTATCTTCTCACATAAGGGCTGGATCAGATCATTACCCTATAACCTTAACTACTGAAGTAAAGAATAGAAGGAGACATTTCCCTTATAGATTTGAAAAAATGTGGACTAGACACCCGGATCTAGAAAGTAAGATTAAGGACTGGTGGCAGGTCAGTATTGAAGGCAATGCCATGTATAAAGTGGTCAAAAAGCTAAAGAATGTTAAAGATAATGTCAAGAAGTGGAATAAGGATTGCTTTGGGAACATCTTTGCCTCAAAAGCAACAACCCTCTTAGAACTCAAGGAAATCCAAGATGAGATACAACACAATGGTTATACCTATATGTCTAGAAACACTGAAGATGCTATTCTGATGAGATATCATGAAATAATAGCTAAAGAGGAAACCTACTGGAAACAAAGATCGAGAAATGTTTGGTTAAAGGAGGGGGATAGGAACACTAAATACTTCCATATGTCCACCCTTAGACATAAGGCCATAAATAGAATTGTACAGATTAAAGTGAATGGCAGATGCGTTGAAGATGATGATTCCATGAGCAAGGCTGCTATGGATTTTTTCTCTAATTTACTTGCTAAGGATCAAAATTTGAATATACAGGCCCAAAGGTAACTTCTGGACAGTATACCTACCATTCTGGTGGAAGATCACAATGATCATTAATTGCCATTCCCTCCCATGATGAAATTCTGACAGCTGTTAAGTCCTTTGAGGGCAGCAAAGCCCCAGGTCCGGACGACTTTCCTATGTTCTTCTTCCAAATGTACTGGCATATTATTGGAGATGATGTTACCAGAGCTATGAAAGAGTTTTTTGGTGCTAGAAAACTTTTGAAAGAAGTTAATGGTACTTTTATAGATCTTATACCCAAAAAGATGGGGGCAGATTCAATGGATCTTTTCAAACCTATAAGCTTATGCAACTCTCTCTACAAGATTATCTCTAAGGTCCTTACCTCTAGAATTCTCAAATTGCTTCCTTCCATTATATCGCCTCAGCAAAGTGGTTTTGTCCTGGGAAGGCAAATTTTGGACTCTATCATCTTTGTTCATGAAAACATCCATTCTCTAGCCTTTTCTAAAAAAGAAGGTTTTTTTTTGAGACTTGACCTTTCTAAAGCCTATGATAGAGTGGATTGGGATTTTATGATGGATTTTCTTTCTGCTTTTGGTTTTAATCCTAGGAGTGTTGGCCTTATCAGGCAACTTGTTTCTTCGACTACTTTCTCTGTGTTAATGAATGGCTCCCCCTCTCCTTTCTTTAAAGCCTCAAGAGGTCTCAGGCAGGGGGACCCCCTATCTCTAGTGATCTTTATCATCATGGCAGAATGTTTGGGGAGATTTATTGGAAAACCAATTGAGAAAAGGGAGTTTTGTGGTTTGAATCCTTCTTCGGCAGATCAAATATGCTCTCATTAGCAATTTGTTGATGATTCTATAATAATGGGAAAAGCCACTGTGAAGGACGCTAGAAGACTAAAAAAGGCCTTGGATAACTATGGAGAGGCTACTAGTCAGCTTATAAATTGGTCTAAAAGCTTTGTTTAT
This sequence comes from Cryptomeria japonica, assembly GCF_030272615.1. Classification (NCBI taxonomy): domain Eukaryota; kingdom Viridiplantae; phylum Streptophyta; class Pinopsida; order Cupressales; family Cupressaceae; genus Cryptomeria; species Cryptomeria japonica. Next base: position 453,164,116 of record NC_081412.1, on the reverse strand, counting down.
TTTATCAATACCCCAGAGAGAAGGAGGATTAAAATTAGTAACATTCTGGGTGGCCAAATTGGTAGCTTTCCTGCCTCCTATTTGGGGCTCCCTTTAGGTCAAGATCCTCCGGATACCTTTTGGGGAGCCTTGGTGGATAAATTCCATAGAAAGTTGTCTGGATGGAAGGGATCTCTACTTAGTCAAGCAGGTAAGGTTCAAATGCTAAAAACCACTCTTCAAAGTATCCCTCTCTATGCCATCAGTCTATTTAGGATTCCTACTAAGTATACTGAGGCCATTGAAAAAATACAGAGATCCTTTTTATGGATAGGGGTTGAGGAGAAGAAGAGAATGAACTTAATTGCTTGGGAGAAGGTCTCTAAGCCTATGAATAAAGGCAGTCTGGGCCTTAGAAGAATAAGAGACATAAATGAATACCTTATGGCCAAGCAGATTTGGAGAGGATATAGAAATCAAGGAGAGTGGAAAAAAACATGGGACAACAAATATGAAAGCCAATGTCCAAATCTTCAAAGTTTCCTCAAAGCGGAGATTATCCCAATTGGATCCAATATTTAGAAAAATATCTCTAGGACTAGAGACTTAATTATCAAAGGTACAAAATAGAAGTTGGGGAAAGGGAATCTTATTCAGTTCTAGGAGGACCCTTGGCTTTTGGAGATCCCTTTAAATGAAAACCCTGAGTGGAACAGATATCCGAACCAATGCAAGGAAAGATTTGGAACCAAGGTGGAGGATTATTGGAAAGATGGATAGTGGAAAGACTTATCTCAAGTGGATCAGTCTTTGGGTAGTTTGAACAAAGTCATGAACTCAATGGTGAGGATTGAAGAAGAAGACCAATTAATCTGGAAACTCACAGCTAGTGGTAATTTTACTGTGGCATCTCTTTATCATCAATAGTACAATAACATGGAAAGTCCTTGCTAGGCTAAAGCATGGGTGAAAGGCCTTACCCCCAAGATCAACATTTTCTTTTGGATAGCCCTCCAAGAAAAAATTCTTACTATAGAGAATATAAGAAAAAGAGGTATCAGCATACCAAGTTTCTGTACACTCTGTAAGAAGAATGAGGAGACAATAAGTCATATGCTCTTTCATTGCCCCTTCTCAGCTGATGTTTGGGGAAGTTGTCTGGATCAATTCAATATCAGTTGGAGCTTCCCCAACTCGATTCAGGAGATTTTCAAGTCATGGCATCATCCTTCAAAAAAAAAACCACTACCTTACTATGGAGAATTGCTTTACCACACATGTGCTGGGGTATATGGAAAGAGAGAAATGATAGAATTTTCAAAGAAAAGAATACTAAGGCTAACATTGTGTTTGAAAAAATAAGAAGAAGCATAGTGGAAAATATGAATATTATAGGTGGTATTGATAATCCTAACACTAAAGAGGATCAATTTGTCTATAAAAAATGGAGATTAAAAGATCAAGAGAGTATCAAGAGTAACCCTAGAGAGGGAGTGATATGGACCAGTCCGCCTAGGGGATGGATGAAAATCAATTTTGATGGAGCCTCTAAGGGAAACCCGAGGGTTGCAGGATGTGGAGTGGTCCTAAGGGATGAATGGGGAATATGTAAAATCATAAAATGTATTCCTATAGGAAAATAGACCAACCATGTTGCCAAAGCCATGGTGGCTTATAATGGGATTATCCTTGCCAAAGAAGCCAAATGCACTAAAGTTTGGTGTGAAGGAGACTCCTTAAACATTATCAATTGTTTAAATATGAAATTTCCCCCATCATGGTCAATTAGTAATGCTATTAAAGCAACTAGGGAAATTAGTGAAGAGTTTGAAATGTGTGTTTTTACACATGTTTATAAGGAGGTCAACTCTTGCGCTAATTGGGCAGCCAACCTGGCTTGCCAATCGGGAGACATCATCACTAGTTATGGTGAAATGGAGATTGCAAGTGAAATGAAATCCTTGCTCAATCAGGACCGAAGCTATACAAGGTAACGTGGTAATTTTAATCATTATTTCTAATGACCTTTTTGCCTTTTTCGATGCAGGGCTTGCTTGAAGATAATGAGCTATTAAATAGGTGTCATATCATCATTATTTGGTACAGATTATGGGCGCTCTTACAGAATAACCACAGAAACTAGAGGAAAAGTTATCAAAATGAGAGAAGGCATTGCAAGGAAGGTGCTAGAAAAATAGGAGGAAACAAGAAGAGATTTGAACCTGCTTCCTGCTCTAAATGGAGAAAGAACGAAGAAGTCTGGAGTATCCTTCAATAGGGGGGTCTCAATATTTTCATGGAATGACTAAATGGTAAGGACCCCACAATTACCAGCTACTTCATCAAGAACTGGAAAAATGGAAAAGTTTTGATTGGATCACATATGATGAATGTAGATGAAGAGGTTATCATTGAGGCCACGGGGATGACTACCGAGGGTATGCAATTTTACAAGGACAAAGGGATATCAGATAAAGTTTTCCTGTTACGAATGGTGAGAGAGGAAAGATGATCAAAATTGACAACTCCTACCACTCCCTGAAGAGAATTTGCAGGCCATGGAGGTTTGTATTATTTGCTTCTATTGAGTATATTACCTTAGATGGTAGGTTTACTAGGGCTTATGGGCATCACTTCATCCTTCTTAACCATTTTCGTCATGGAGAAAAGGTTAGCCTTCCCTATTACCTGGCCTGTTCAATGGATCATACTATAAAGTAGATCCAGAAGGACCCTAAAGGTGACCATGCCCTCCACTAGGGGCTTATGCTCCTAGTTTATAAAATGTTAAAGGGGAAGTTCATTGAAAAGCCTATTAAAGGAAAACATGCCAGAGATGAGACTACGGAAAGTAAGGATAGTGGTTTCAACTTTGATTTTGAGACTGAGGGAGAGTCAGAAGAAACTAGCAAAAAAGGGAGGATTAGGGCCAAGAAGAGGAGGATTATTATGGAATCTGAAATGTCAGACTCTGAAACTGATTCCCTTGAGGAAAAACCTGTTAAAAAGAGGAAAGGGAAAGCCTCTGGAAAGAAGGCTCAAAAAACGAACACTAAAAAGGGTACCAATTCTGATCTCAATTATGTTCTGGTTGAGTCTGAGGAGGAGGATGATGATAATAAGAGGATTGATAGTCAGGACAAAGAAGGGGAGGGTAACTCGATTAAGGATAATTTGGAAATCGTGGAGACCGTGAATACCTCTAGTTTGTATAACGAGGAAAAAGGGGTCAAAGTGATAGTGGTGATAAAGATACCATTAAGGCTTTCTGTGAGACCATTACTACTTTGGTGAAGGATATTAATAGTTTGAAAACTGATACATAGGCCATGGCAAAAATTACAGTTGGTGACAAGACCTTGGCAAAGCATGTTAAAGAGTTAGTGGCCATTCTGCATAATGCGCAAGCTATTGAATGTATGGTTGGAAAAATCTTAGCCATGGAGAAAAAGGTCAATGAGATGGGAGATAGAAAGGAAATGGACAACAAACTGAAAGATTTTGGCAACAAAATTGACAAGTTGGAGCATAATGTCAAGCAACTTGCTGATCAAAATTTCCAAATCCTTAAATCTTCTGTGAACAACATGAACATCTTTATCAATAGGTTCAAGAATAATGCAGAGAAGGATGGTGATAAAGAGCAGGTGAACAAGAAGGGTCATGAAAGGAGGACCAGAGCCAACACAAAGAATAAGGTCAACATCGATGGTTGTGAGCTAGAGGATATGAAGACCTTAATGAACAACATGAAACAAATGGTTGTTCACGCTGAGGAGATTCTGAATAGTATTTAGTTCCAGTTGCTATCCTTGGTTTTGTCTCTTTGCCATCTTTTGCTTTCCTTTTGCTGTCTGTTCTGAGTTTTATGTAATGATGTATTAAGCTGAGCCCTTCCGGTGGGTTCATTTTGACTTTTTGAAGTGATCAAGCACTTTTTTTAGCATTTCTGTTTTCCTGGCTTGTAAAAGGTTCGGGTACCTTTCAAATACATATTTTTACTTAATCAAAACAATGCCAAAATGGAGGCAAAAACATCCATGATCTACTATGCTACTCCCCCTAAGGAGTAGCATCCTTCAACACACTAATCCTGAAAATATTTGACAATGCAATACCTGACTGATGTGGAGCACATACCTTTAGTTCACCTCTTGAAGGGGAAACACCCCTAATTCATCTCTTAAATAGATAAATGTATCCTTCAGTAGAGGCTTGGAGAATATGTCTACTAACTGCTCCTTACTGGAAACATGTTCCAATAAAATCTCTTTGTTCGAAAATTTCTCCCTCAGGAAATGATACTTGAGCACGAAAGTGCTTGGTTCTAGCATGCAATACCAGATTCTTGGAAATATTAATTGCACTTGTGTTATCGCAAAAGATACTCACTAGTTCACATACAGGGACTTTGAAACCACTTAATACATATTTCATCCAAATCATCTGAGTGCAGTTCATAAATGCTACTACATATTCTGCTTCTGCTATGGACTGAGAGATACAACTCTGTTTCTTACTCATCCATGAGACTAGTCTACCACCAAGAAAGAATGCACCACCGGTTGTGCTCTTCTAGTCATCCACATTACCATCCCAATCGACATCGGTAAACACTTTGAGATTGAAATCATTACTATATGGACACCACAATCCATAATCTATAGCTCCCTTCAGATATCTAAGAATCCGCTTGACTGCTACCAAGTGAGATTCTCTTGAACTTTTCTGGAAACGTGCATCAATGCCCACTACATGTGCTATGTCCAGTCTGCTATGTACTACGAAGTACAACTTACCAATCATTGATTGGTATTCCTTCTCATTCACCAATGCTGAGTCATCTTCTTTTGACAATTTACAACCGGTCACCATCAGTGTACCAACCAGTTTGCTGTCTTCCATGCCAAAGGTCTTCAACACCTCTTTGATATACTTGGACTGAGTGATAAAGATGACGAATACTAAGAGAGGGGGATGAATTAGTATGTCAATAATCAATGCCCTAAAACACTTAAACAGTCTGAAGATAAACTGGTAAAAGAGTTTAATAGATAGTCCGGTTATCACACATGCAAACCAAAATACAAATAAAATATTCACCCACAAAAGAAATACAACCATAACACAAGATATTTGACGTGGAAACCCAAATGGGAAAAACTACAGTGAGATGGAACTCACAAGTCACTATCTGCAGAATAGAAACCAAACCAGTTAAGGTCAAACCGGTTAAGGTCTTAAAATATTCTTCACCAGAACAAATCCTATTAGGAATCTCAATCTCTGTTAGGAGATAAGTTCGATTAAAGACTACCTTGCTAGAGGATTTTAGATTCACAGAGGTGAACCACCTTGTTAGAGGATTTTACAAAAGGCTTTTGGGCCTACCCGGTTAAGGGCTACAGACTTGTCAAAGATGTGAGTAATCAACAAGTGTTTGATCTATCTAATAACATAGACTGCTTGGTTAGATCCAGTATAGCTCATAGTTAATGCATTCCAGCATTACTTCAGTCTTCTCTATCTCTCACTCAGTTACAACTTGATCTTCTCAGATAAGATCACTCTTACAACAACTCATCAACCACCTTAAACCCTAGCACAACATAAACCCTTTTAGCAACAAACTAAAACCTTAGACATGATGTCCTTTTAAAGGAGTCTGATTTCATGTCAGTCCAATAGGATTACATTTCAATTTCCTAGGTTCAATGAATCTAGACATACTTAGTAACATGACACAAGAAGCACCGCTAGTGTGTCGGCACCGTCAAACAATAGGTGGATTGGTAACTCATCACAAAATGCTGGTTGGTAATTCATCACAGAGTATTACCGGTTCATACAAAATACTGGTTGTCGGTTTGACAAAAGTGAAGACTGGTAAGAATGTGTTATGCTGCTTTGCTCCCTCGTACCGCTTGAGATCTATGAACCGCTTGGGGTTGACATGCCACTTCAGACTAGGAAACACATTCTACAAAATCACCAATAGTCTAAAGACTAGAATACAACATACCGGTTGGAATAGATACCGGTTGAGCTCTAGCTCATACATATAAAGGTGATCTCAATGCAAGTGTGTGTCCATCAATGACAATCACAACATAAACATCAAAAATGCCAACAATCTCCCCCTTTGGTATTGATGGCAACACTTAGGAAAATAAAATTTTGACATCTAAGTGTTTTACAACAAAAATGCACCATTAGCAAAATTGCTCCCCCTAAGCATATACACTATCCCTTAATCAATACAATGTATAGCAATTTTGTATACAAAACATAAACATTGAGATATCGGAGCATATAGCATATATCAAAGCATATAGCAAAATTTTAAAACCAGATACTTCTCCCTATACTTCTCCAAAATAGATAGAGTACTTCTCCCCCTTTCCCAACAATGACAAAGTGCCACTGAACAACCCTGTTTCCATATTAAAAGAATAAAAGTTTATGACAACAAAGAATAATACTTGTCAAAAACCGATTTATAGTCTTGCAAAAATTATTTCATGGATAGAGATCAGGACTCAAGTAGGGAGGTGGCCACTTCTTTCTTTGTTTGCATCTGGGATACCTGTTCTTCCATGGCACCAACTGTGCTCATCTTCTGCGTAACTGTCAAGGCATCCAGGTTCAGATAACACTTCTAAAGAATTTGCAGACGTGTAAGTAAAACCAGTTGTAGCTCCTACAAATCTCTAGACCATGTACTGATCTCTTGCTCCATTTTGGTTGACTGGATCTAAAACCGATGAACACTTTGCCCATAAGTTGCAAAGGAATCATAGGGTGGCTTAAATGTGCTTAAGTAAGATTGTAAGTCCATTTGAAGCTTTTGCTTCTGGGTTAGCACATAATCATAGAGTAGATGGGGTTGATAGATTTTGCTTAGCAGTAGATTTCCCTCATCCAAAGCATCCCTTATATCCTTTTGGTCTTTTAGCAGTTCAGACCAAAGTTCATTCAACTTCTTCACCAGAGAAATGTTAAGAGCCTTTTGGTGCTCTTTCTTGACATTTGCCTCAACTGCTTCTTCCAGGCTCTGCACCTAATCATCCACTACAGTACATAGTAGCTTAAGCTGTGCTAGTGATGATTCAGTGTTGGGAAGATTGGTACCGGGGATCAAACTGGTAAGGGTGTCTACAACCACTTGAATTATATCTTGCTCCTTTTTCCTTCAAATGATTTTAAGGTGCTCTTGAGAAACCTTGATGCTCTGCATTAGCTCCGATTCACTTGTAGACTGGAGATCGATAGGACTGGAGATATCAGCCGGTTTGGCTTGACTCCCGGTTGCCTTCGGAGTCTCCATTTGTGTGCTCTTCACTGCTTTTGCTGCCTTGTCTTCTTCTTCTTTCTTTTTCTTCTCAGCTTCCTTCCTCTTCTCCTCTTCTTTCTCTTCCTCTTCCTTCTTCTTCTTTTCTTCTTCCTTCCACTTTTCCTTTTCTTTATCCTCCTCTTCCTTCGTCTTCTTTTCCTCTTCCTTCTTCTTCTTTTCTTCCTTATCCTCTTCTTCTTTCTTTTTCCTCTCATCTTCTTGCTTCTTTTTCTCTTCATCTTTTCTATTCTCCTCTTCCTCTTTTCTCTCCTCTTCCTCTTTTTTCTTTTTCTCTTCTTCATCCCTCTTCTTCTTCTCTGCCTATTCCTTAGCCGCTTCCTATCTGTCCTCGGCTTGGTCACTGCCCTGTTTGGCCTATTGCCCATGTTCTGTTCCCTTAGAAGGTATGTCCTGAGTGACATCTTCTACGTCCAGGGCATCGACATCAATAGTGTCGATTGGTTCTTCAACCGGGTTTCCTTCTTCATCAAAAACTTCATCCGGTTTTGATATAACCGGTTCTTTTTCTTCTTGTAGGTTGGCCATATGTGCTTTGTGAGCTTGGATAACATGATTCATATGCTGATGAGTGTCTTTTTCAACATCATCAATTATTCCCTCTAATAGCCAGAGTCTTCTTCTCCTTGTGAAGAAGAGTCCTTTATTTTGGTCCAAAACATCAAATAATTCTGAGTTTGAGAGGTCAGGAAAGTACTGTGCAAAGAATTTCTCCCTAATCTCCTATTCTTTTTCTATGACAATTCACCATTTATTATCTAATGCCTTATACAATGAATCCGGTGTCTGAGATTTAATCTTTGATTGCGACCGGTCATTCTTACACAAATAAATAATAATTTCCTGTAGTACTTCTTCTTTCTCCTCATCACTAAAATCATCATAGTAATCTCCTAAATCATGAAGTAATTTTCTCCTAATATTCTTTACTGTTCTTTGACAATGTGTCAAAGGTTTATATGAGGAGATATCGATATTTACCGGTGTTGATGCTGCCAGTTCATTCTTCTTCATCTTCTTCGTCTATCTGGCCTTCTTTGGCATTTCATCAGACTCAGTCTCTTCAGAGTCCGGTTCATTTGACTTAGTCTTCCTTTTTCTTTCAAAGACTTTTGCCAGTGCCACTTCCAGTTTCTTCTTTGCAGGTGACCACTTGGTCACTCTTGGAGTTGTAGTAGTAGCCGGTGCCGATGCTACAGGCACTGCCTTTGCTTTCTTTGCTACCAGTTCTTTTCCTTTCTTAATAGAGGGTTTCTCAACCGGTGCAATCCTTTCCAGATAGGTTCCGGTCCTCTTTGCCTTGGGATCAAGAGGTGAGGCAATAAGGGTTGAGGCATACCCTTCCAGCATATCATACATCACCTCATAGCCCATTGGCTCCACTTCCTCCATTCTAGGCTCAACAACCTCCATTAAGCATTTGTCCACCTAGATGGTGAAACATATGTCATCTTCATATTTCTTGAAAATATCACCTGAGATCCTCATCCTTTGGCTCATCTTCCATCTGAACTCATCAAAATATTTGTTCAGCACATTAGGGTAACCGGTTCCATTAGCTTGAATGCTTTCCTTGATTTGCTTGGTTACCGGTTGGTTAGGAGACCACTGGACATCTCCTACTCCAGGAAAGTAGCCTTGGAAATAGAAGAACAACCCAATCAATAGTTGTCCAAACTTGAATCTTAGTGCATTATCCTGTTTAATCGACTTCAGTTTAGATAGGAGTTGCCTCTGCATACCGGTGCACAGGTCAAATGATGCATCCTCTTTAATCATCTGGTAAGTGGCATTTACCGCTACAACAGATACAGAGTTAATCCTGCTGGCTGAGAATGTTCTGTAGCCTATCACCATGTAGGCATACAAAACAAGATCATCCTTGATGGAGTTGACTGTCATGCCTCGTGAGTCGCTTGTTCAACCGTTGAGCTTGGCCATTTCAGTTTTGCTTACCGTTCTTAGGGCTGGCACTTCCCTTGTGTTGCAGAAACTAGTGGCTGCATGAATTGCCTGAGGCATGATATCATGCGTCCTTTCTAGGTACATCTTGTCACCATGGACTCTGCTCAAAATGATCCTAATATGATCCTCTATAAAGTCTTCCAAAAAGTATACTGCATTATGGAGTTTCTTCTTCTCTTAGATACTATATTCTAGTTTGATTTTCTTGTCCTTCCACAAAATAGACCTAGTTGAGAGTGGATGGCTAGAGACCCTAGGTCTTCAATCTTGCAATCAATATAGTCAGAAATTCCTTCTTCCACTATCACTCCAGCTAGAACTTATGATAGGGCATTATACTTTGACTTCCTTTGAATGAAACTTTCAAACTCAATGGATGTACTAGAACTGGTATGAGATGCGGAAGCCATTGTAGAATATTTTAAGAGCTTGAAAAATACCTTTAAAATGTGAATTTAGCGCTTTCTAATTCTGCTTCACTCCACACTCTGTCGGTTGCTGAATTACCGCTTTGTGTTCTCCTCTTGACCGTTTGCAAATTGAATTTGAATCTCCTTCAAGATTTGTCAATTTCTTGAAATCTTATCTCAAATCGCCTTTTCTTCGCTCGAAAACAGATAGTGAGAAATGATTTGAATATGCTTTTATACATGTCTCTCACCTACCGCCATTAATGCTCCTCTATTAGGGCGTAAACCCTAATTTTCCTTTTTACCATTTTCGGTCTTCTGCCAAATGATAGGTATCACATACCGGTTAAGGTCTTTTACCGGTGTAAATTGGGGGTTCGAAAACATTTTTCCGTTTGCTTGCCCTAAGCCTTTTGGAGCTTAGTTTGCTGGTTTCGATGTTTGCACACTAGGTGCAGAAATCGGTTCCTCTTCCTACATTGTTGGTTTCTTCCTCAAGGTTTTGTTCATGTCCGCTTGAACTGTTTCAACATCAATTTCTCCTTCCTGAGTGACTGGTATATCATCAGATATACTCTTTCTGCTTCTGCAGAATCTTGCAATGTGACCTGCTTTGTTGCAGTGATAGCAAACCAATCCAGGTGCTCTCCAAGGTCCATTGTACATGTTTCCATTCTTCCTTCTACATGTAGCAGCAATGTGACCATGACCATGACATATCATACAATTTTCTCTCCATACGGTTGCTGCTTGATGGCCACCGCTTCTTGATTGATGATTGAAGACATTAAACCGGTTGTGGTTCCAATTCACAAAAGGTTTAGGACCAATTCCTTGGGTCCTTTGAGGATATCTTTCGGTGTTATTCATCACAGACCTGAATTCAAATTCTCTATGCCCAAACTTGTTGCATGCATAACAATGACCATTGAACTTATTGGATCTAGGTACATTGTTAATAAAGTAAGGAAAATTATTGTAGGCTTTGCTCCTACATACATTGGCAACGTGTTCTTCTTTAAGACAGTTAAAGCAAATAGGTTTGAATTTTTGCTTACCTTTTCCTTTGAATGTCGGTTGCTTCTTTGATGCTTCAACATTTGTTCCTAAGGATTCTCCTTCCTCATGTCCAGAGAAACCAATTCCATTGGTATTCTTTGCTGGTCTAGATGACTCAAGCTTTTGCTCTAGCTTGATAGTACTTTTGTTGAACTTAGCAAGTATTTCCTTTGACTCAAAGAGTTCTTTGGAAATAGTAGTATTTGTCTCCATTAGGCTTGCATTTTCAGAGATGGCTATGTTCAGTTCATCTTGTACTCCTTCTTTTTCCATTCTTCTCTCATGAAGGCGAGCAGTCAGTGCACTGATCTCTTGTTTCAACTTGGAGATCTCATGATCTCTGTCCTTCACAAGGTCTTCAGTTTTTCTCCGGTTCTCAAGCTCTTGACTAAACCGGATAGTCAGTCCTTCCAACTCCTTTCTCAGGTTGGAGTTTGATTCATTCAACTTATTTACTTCTGCTATCATGGCTTCCATATCCGCTTCATCTGCAGAACTATTTTCAGATAGCTCCATCAGCTTTTCTGCATGTTCTCTCCTTTTTTCTTGAGAAGCCTTGTATTTGACCATAAGATTATCATAGGCTTTCTCAGACTGAGTGAGCTGTTGAGTAAGTTCCCTCAAGGTGTATTCCCCCATATCTCTTTCCAAGTGGTTAAACTTATAGAAAGGTAGGCTTTGATACCAATTGATGAATACTAAGAGGGGGGGGGGTGAATTAGTATGTCGATAATCACTGCCCTAAAACACTTAAACAGTTTGAAGATAAACCGGTAAAAGAGTTTAACAGATAGACCAGTTATCACACATGCAAACCAAAATGCAAATAAAGCATTCACCCACAAAAGCAATACAACCATAACACAAGATATTTGATGTGGAAACCCAAATGGGAAAAACCACGGTGAGATGGAACTCACAAGTCACTATCTACAGAATAGAAACCAGACTGGTTAAGGTCAGACCAGTTAAGGTCTTACAATGTTCTTCACCAGAACAGATCTTGTTAGGAATCTTAATCTCTATTAGGAGATAAGTCCGATTAAAGACTACCTTGCTAGAGGATTTTAGATTCACAGAGGTGAACCACCTTGTTAGAGGATTTTACAAAAGGCTTTTGGGCCTACCCGGTTAAGGGCTACAGACTTGTCAAAGATGTGAGTAATCAATAAGTGTTTGATCTATCTAATAGCACAAACTTCTTGGTTAGATCCAATATAGCTCACAGTTAATGCATTCTAGCATTACTTCAGTCTTCTCTGTCTCTCACTCAGTTACAACTTGATCTTCTTAGATAAGATCACTCTTACAACAACTCACCAACCACCTTAAATCCTAGCACAACATAAACCCTTTTAGCAACAACCTAAAACCCTAGACATGATGTCCTTTTAAAGGATTCTGATTTCATGTCAGTCCAATAGGATTACATTTCAATTTCCTAGGTTCAATGAATCTAGACACACTCAGTAATACGACACAAGAAGCACCGCCAGTGTGTTGGCACCGTCAAACAATCGGTGGATTGGTAACTCATCACAAAATGCTGGTTGGTAACTCATCATAGAGTATTACCGGTTCATACAAAATACCGGTTGCTGGTTTGACAAAAGTGAAGACTGGTAAGAATGTGTTATGCCACTTTTCTCCCTCGTATTGCTTGAGATCTACAAACCGCTTGGGGTCGACATGCCACTTTAGACCGGGAAACACATTATGCAAAATCACCAATAGTCTAAAGACTCGAATACAACATACCAGTTGGAACAGATACCGGTTGAGCTCTAGCTCATGCATATAAAGGGGATCTCAATGCAAGTGTGTGTCCATCAATGACAATCACAACATAAACATGAAAAATGCTAACAAAAGATACCATCTTTTATTTGTTGAATCTATAGTCCAATGAAGAACTTAATCTCTCCAATCAATGACATCTCAAATTCCTTCTTCATTTCATCTGCAAATGCATGACTGATCTTGTCATCTCCACCAAAAATTATGTCATCAACAAACACTTCACAGATCAAAATCTGATCTCCTTCGAACTTCAGATAGATATTGCTATCTTCACTTGTTCTTTCAAATCCAATATTCACAAGATGGGAGTGTAATCATTCATACCATGCTCTAGGTGCTTGCTTTAATCCATACAAGGCTTTATGTAGCCTACACACCATATCATTGCCTTCTGATAGGGCAAACCCATCTGGTTGCTCTATATACACTTCCTCTTCAAGTATTCCATTCAAGAATGCAAATTTTACATCCATCTGATATAATTTGAATCCCCTGAAGGTTGCATATTCAAGTAGCATTCGAAATCATTCCAATCTAGCTACTGGAGAAAAGGTTTATCAATAGTCTTCTCCTTCCTCTTGAGCATATCCTTTACATACCAATCTTGCTTTGTTTCTTACCATTGTGCCATCTTCATTCAACTTGCTTCTAAAAACCCATTTGGTGCCAATAACATTTTTGTGCTCAGGTCTGGGTACCAAAGACCATGTACCATTCTTTTCTATCCGGTCAAGTTCCTCTTCCATAGCCTTAATCCGGTCTTCATCTTTGTGTGCCTCTTTAAATGTTTTGGGCTCAAATTCAGAGATCATGCAAGAATTCTCTCTGACTTGTCTTCTTGTAAGTATTCCTGCATCCTTATCCTCTATAATCTGCTTTGGATCATGATTCAACTTTACATACCTAGGAATGATCTTAACTAATTCCTCTTGCTTTTCCTCTTCATCCTCATTTTCATCCATACTAGCATCTACTGGTGTAGGAGCATTGTTACTTGTACTTGGTTGTTTTGCAACTGGTTCCCAAATGGTTACATCTGGTTCATCTATTACTTGCTTGCTACTGGTTTCCTTAGGTTTCTAAGAGGTTTCATCAACTCTAACATTGATACTTTCAACAATTCTCTACGTCCTATTTTTAAAACACTTGAGAGCTTTTCTCTTGGTGGAATACCCTAGGAATATTCCCTCATCACATTTTGCATCAAACTTGCTCTGGTGTTCACTCCTCTTGATATAACACTTTCTACAAAACACTCTAAAGTAGCTTACTACTGGAGTTTTACAAGTCCAATACTCACAAGGAGTTTTATCCTTACCTTTCTTGATGAGTACCTGGTTCATAGTATAGACTGTAGTGCTCACCGCTTCTCTCCAAAAAGTGTGAGCAACCTTCCCTTGAATCAACATTGTTCTAGCAGCTTCAACTATATTCCAATTGTTCCTTTCTTCTAAGCCATTCTGTTGTGGAGTCCGAGGGGCAAGTAGTTGCCTCTTGATGCCTTTCTCTTCACAGTACTTATTGAATTCTCCAGAGGTGAACTCACCTCCTTGATCGGTTCTAAGGCATTTAATCCTCTTACCGCTTTCCTTTTTAACTAGTGCTCTAAAGGCTTTGAACTTTCCAAAAGCTTCAGACTTGTCTTTAAGGAATGTGACCCACATCATTCTTGAGCAATCATCAGTAAGAATCATAAAGTACCTATCTCCCTGAACACTCCTAGTTTTCATAGGACCACACAAATCAGTATGCACAAGATCAAGTAAATTATCTGCTATGAAAGATTTACCTTTGAAGGTTGAGGAAGACATTTTCCCCAATTGATATTCTTTACACAAAGGATTCTCTGGTTTTTTCAGCACAGACAAACCTCTAATTGCCTTGATCTTACTGGCCTTTACAATATTATCAAAATTTACATGGAAAAATCTCCCATGCCATATCCAACTATCAACAAACTTAGCCATTAGACATTAACTGATATTTGTATTTAACTAAAATAAGTTACCTTTGGTCTGCATACCGGTGGCCATCAGTTCACCACTCTTTCCTTTTATTTTTCACACTCCATCTTTGAATTCAGAGTGAGTCCATTATCATTCAGTTGGGCAACACTCAGAAGGTTATGCCTGAGACCTTCTATCCAATACACATTATCAACACTGTTTTTTCTATTTAGGGAGATGGACCCTTTGCCTTTTACCATACAAGGTGCATCATTACCAAATCGGACTACACCTCCATCATACTCTTCCAGAGATAGAAAATTTCTCCGGTCACCAGTCATGTGGTGAGAACAACCACTGTCAATAATCCACTCATTAGAATTATCAAAGCAGGAGACAAGAGCCTTCTTGTCTAACACATCTTCCTTAACAACAACAAACACTATGTCTTCACTTTCTTCATCTTCGGATTCATCATCAGTGACAGCTTCATCAACTGCAACAAGATAGTTTCTACTATTTCCTCCTTTGAAATTTTTAAATTTCTCCGATTTGTCCTTATTACCACTGTTAGGACAGTTGACAACAATGTTTCCTATCCTATTGCAAGAAAATCATTTCAAAGGGAACTTACCTCTATATTTTCTAGATCCCTTAGGAAGTCTCTTGGCAAGAAGAGCTTCAAATTCCATCAGGATATCCTCATTATCCATTTCTCTGCTTTGTCTGGGTTCACAGCTAGTACCAACTTCTTTTCCCTTTCTAGATGGTGCAGTAGATGCTCTAAAGGATGATTCAATCTTCTGAACACTTCCATCATAATGGTTTAGCTCATATGTGGTCAACTTAGCAATAATAGATTCAAGGGATACCTTTGTATTATCAATAGATCTCAACTCCTGAATAGCGGCAACCCTTATTGCATAGACCGGTAACAGGGATCTCAAAACTTTGCTAACAATGGTGGAATCATCCATTGTACTTCCTGCACTCTTGATGTCTCCAACAACAGTTTTAATTCTTATCCCATATTGTTGAATGGTCTCTCCTTCAACCATCCGCATGTCTTCAAACTTTCCTCTAAGGATTTCTTCCTTAGCTTGCTTCACATGCTCATGACCACCATAAATAGACTCTAGAGTATCCCATACATCTTTGGGAGTGTCTTTATCCCAAACATCTATAAACTCAATATCAGATAGACTGCTGATAAGAGCTTCCATGACTTGTCCATTCTCATGAATTTCTCTTCTTTGATCATCGGTGAGAGTATCGGTAGGGATAACATAAGTATTCTCAACATAGTTCTAGTGTTGAGCACCCACGCTTTTAATGTATATCTTCATTTTGTCCTTCCATATCTTAAAGTTATCTCTGTTGAACTTAGGACCTTCCCTCTTCATCATTAGAATAAGATCTTTTCCTCAAGCGGTTAAGCTTATAGTACAGAGCACCTGGAGGATTGCTCTGATACCAATTGATGAATAATGATGATCAGTAACTCAATAGATAATGAGAGGGGGGGGGGGGGGTCAATCAGTATAGACAAAAACTTCTTAAAAACTCAAACTACAAAGACTGCACTAACTGGTAAACAACATCACCGATCTAGATCAAGACACTACTGGTATAACACAGTATGACTATGACAGACATAAAATGGTAACACTTAGATCATCTCACAACCTAATAAATCATCTCAACTTCACCCATATGCTTAAG
The DNA here is from genome assembly GCF_030272615.1 of Cryptomeria japonica. Taxonomy (NCBI): domain Eukaryota; kingdom Viridiplantae; phylum Streptophyta; class Pinopsida; order Cupressales; family Cupressaceae; genus Cryptomeria; species Cryptomeria japonica. The sequence goes on along the minus strand of NC_081412.1, from coordinate 453,147,884 downwards.
CAAGTAATATAAGAAATACTTATGACCATTGGAACAACATGCATTACTGCTTAACAAAAAACACTAAAACATCACATGAAAAGACATCACACATAACAGACATTTTTTCACGTGGAAACCCAACTGGGAAAAATCACGGTGGGGATGAATACCCACAAGTTGTTCTTTGAACTCTTCTGAAGCTTGCTCTATTAGGATCCTAGTCCAGTTTAAGACTTCTACAACAGGTTCTACTAGGAATCGATCCTGCTAGGGATCACCTGGTTAAGGGATTGCTAAATACCTGGTTAAAGGTTAAAAAGGTTAAAACCCTGTCAAAGGTTACCTTGTCAAAGGATTTAAAGAGCTCAATGATTTTGAGTCACCCTATTAAAGGATTTACAAAAATTCTATTAAAGCTACCCGGTTAAGGGATTTTCCAACAACTGAAATGATTAGAACTCAACAGGTAATACACTGATCTGATAACAACACTCAATGCTAAGGCAGATCCACTTCAATTCCTATACTTCTGCAATCACTCTCTGCAGGTATCTACTCACTTCTTTGGTCTGGCAAGAATCAAGTATCTCTTCACTCGGATACACACACAACATTTTCCAACAACTTTACAACAACAAACATCATCGACCTTATAGACAAAAATTAGGTCGGTAGCATAAACCCTAAACCCTAAGCATCTAGGTTATCAATACAATCGGTCCAATCCTGACCGTTTACTCACATTACATAGGATAAAACAATCTTGAACAAATGTCAAGATGTTCTGCATCATCCATTCTTCACCTCTTCTAGAAGCTGATAACCCATCACGCGCTCTCCATCGTTTACTATGATTTTGCACATTCCTGAGGTGGATAGAATCAATCTTCTTCATGTAAGATCTTCAAGAAGATTCTTCATGTGCACAAGGATGACATGACAATGTGATCTCATATTCATTTCAATGCTAACTCATCACAAATATCTCCATTTCAATGCTAACTCATCACAAAATGTCGTCGGTTGAATCACACAGACTTGAAATGCATCAACTGGAAACCCTAAAGCTAAGACTACCAACCGGTAGTCATATCAAATGAAACCCCGATACAAAATTTGTATATACCGGTTCACATTCCAAGATACCGGTTCACCTTTTCACATATACCGGTTCACGTCAACATACTGATTCACTTCATTCCATCATACCGGTTCTCTTCCCAGTTTGCTTTCTTCAATATACCAGTTCACACTTTAGCATATTGACATCAATGACAACATACAATATCATCATGTCATCAAACTCTGCACATATGCCAACAATGTTACTTCATGAATGAGATGTTTTTCAGATGTCTATTCCATGAATACCTCTCTCTTGTATGCTTCATGATCGATGTGTCTTCAACATGTCCACTCCATGAGAACCTTTCTCATATATGTTTGTACTTTATGTGTATTTATGTATTACTTCATGGTTTACTTGTATGATTCATGCCTTGCATGTATTCATATGTATGGTTTGTGCTTTACATAGCTCCTTCATGCCTTATGTGCATTACTTCATGCCTTGTATATATTCATGTATGCTGATTCTTTGCTTACACGTATCCATTATCTTATTCCTTATATGTACACTTCACATCTTATGGTATTTATGTATACTTTATGCTACATGTATGCACATCTTATGGTATTTATGTATACTTTATGCTACATGTATGCTGTATGCCTTAAGTGAATTAATGCATACACTTCATGCTTTACATGTATTTGTGCTTTATGTGTACACTCTATGTTTTTCATGAATGCTTCTTGCCCCAAGTATATTCATGTGTATGCTCTATATGTATTATTTATGTTTTATGTGCATACTTTATGCTTTAAGTTCATCCATGTGCCTCATTTATATTTCTCTTAAATGCATGTTTTATGTATATATACCTGATAAATTGTGGATATTAATGTGGTTGTTGTGTCTTCAACATGATTTCCTCAATGTATGATTTATATGTGTACTTTTTCATATATGCATTGTACCTTAGGGGTTATTTGTGTGTATTACTTCATGTCTTGCGTGGATGCTTCATGCTCCTGTCTTGCATGTAACATTATGTATGTTTCATGACTTGAGAGAATTCATGCTCTACATATATTCAAGTGCATGATTTATGACTTCAGTGGATTCATTCGGATGCCTCATGCTTTATGTATGCTCCCTGCTTTATGCGTTAAGTATATTCACGAGTATGCTTCATGATTTAACTATTCATTGTATGCTTCATAATTCAAGTGTATTCATTTGTATGCTTCATGTTTTAAGTGCTCATTGTATGCTTCATGCTTCAAGGTATTCATTTGTATGCCTTATGACTCATTTGTATTCATTTGCATTCCTCATGTTTTGAGTGTATTCTTCATGCTCCATGCACAACATGTGTGCTTAAGTGAATTCATGGACACTCTATGTGTTACAATGAAAATCCCATGCTTTATAAGATACATATATTCACATATATGATCCTTATTCAAATCATACCTTAAATATATTCATGTATTTATATGTACTTCTTTATTGGTATGATCCAAGATTTACGTTTGATCGATATCTTATGTGTATTCATGTGTCTTGCACACTATATGGTCAAAGGTATATTTCAACTTTATGTAAATACTTCATCCTTTACGGGGTTGACTCATCATGTTGTTGTGCTTTCAACATGATTACTTCATGGATGTATGGTCCTCCCTAATGCATACTCATGTTGCTGTGCAATTATTTGAGTTTGCATGGGTATGCTAGGTATCATGTCACCTTGATTTTTTCAAGATCAACTTGAATGGGAGAGTGGTTGATAATGTAACTAAATTTGCATGGTGCCAAAATTTCATTTTTTGAGGTTGGTTTGCAACTTGTGTTGGCATAGCTCCCCAAATCACTTAAAATATTGAATCCTTTAATTGGACAACAACATGTATAGTTGACTGTCTGCACTTTTGGAAGCTGGAGGGTCTTATTCAACTTTGTAATGCAATAAATTCTAATATTGGAGCTTGTGTAAAGTAATGTCTTATTCAACTGGAAGGTCTTATTCAATTTTGTAATCCAATCAAATCTGATGTTCAAATTTTAGAGTAACATCCCATACAACTGCAACACTTCAACATTAGATGAGTTGTCAATTACAATATTACTGGTTGGAGTACTGGGATAGATTGCAGTGAAATTATATTTTCTGAGTTTGTTTTTCGTTGTATTTCATTCTTAATTGGTTTGATTACTTGTTATATGTCTACAGAATGTTGTGCTAACAAATTTGATTTATAAAGAGGGAGAAGTCAACCCAGTGGAAAGTCAAAGAAATGAGTCTGAAATTGCTGGACTTGAGCAGCTCTTGAAAAATAAAACACTCTCGAGGTGGGCAATTTTTTTTAATACAATGTTTACTATTTTAAGTTTGTTTTATTCCAGTAGATCTTCATACGGTTCATTCTTTTCTATCTTCCATTATCATGCTTAGTTGTCATATTGTTTCTTTTCACTCATTGTTTTTTCTTCTTGCAACTTTTATCAATGTAATTATAATGGAAAGGAGACGAATCACTTTAATACAATCTAAGTGTCAATTGTATGTCTCACTAAGTTTAAATCTAAAATACAAAATAAACATTCTATCTATGATACACTTCTCTTGTCTATGTTAACTTCATAGTGATTCATAGTGTTGCATTTCCATGGAAAGTAACATTACACTATAGGATGGATTTCTAGATCCAACTGCATAATAATTTTTTCCCAATGTTTTGAGCTTCACTAATACACTCATCATTAGGTAAGAACTAAGAAGTTATTGTCATTCATGTTACATGGGATTAGTTCTAAATTTCTAATCATTCTGCAAGTGTTGTATTTTTTGCAAGTCTTATGAATGGTGTCTGAATGACTGGTTATCAACCTTTTTGTTTGCTGCTAATACCTTTATGATTCTCATGTGAGACTAAAACTGATTAAAATTTGGATGAAATCAACTTAGTCTCTTCAACATCCACCTTCACCTTCTTCCAAGATTTAATTCAACCTTCTTTCATGGTATTGGTAATGGTTTGGGAGTCACTTTCTCAAGCAATGTTTTTCCAATCCTCAATCACAATTTGGAGAACTTTGATCAAAACCAGCCATCAATTAGATTATTGGTTAAGTTTCTAGGTCTGCAGAGATTTAAGATTGTTTGCCCATTTGAGTCCTGAAACTCCTCTCCTCTTCTAGCAAGCCAAGGATTAGTCTTAGCTAATTTATCAATTTTTTTTTAATGCCTTAGGAGGGAGGTTGCTGAACTACTTTAGGCTTATCGAGCACAACAAATGTTGGCTCGTCATTGGAGGAGGCATACTGCATATATTAACAAATAGGATTTTTGTTATGTTCCAAAGATATTTTTGAAAATTTTATTGGCAAGGACTTGATTTTGTAATATTCAGGGAGAAGTTCAATCGCTTGATAGGTTTATTACAGTCACAAGTTGTAGATAATTCTCCTAGCATGGAAAAATATGATGTAAAAATGAGAGAAGACATTAATGGTAGAAATGAACCAAATAGAGTGCAAGTTGTAGAGGCTTAGAGATGGAAAGATGAGAGGAAAAAGGCAAGGGAAGAGAAAGATAACCTTTCTTGTGGCAATGGCTTGTTTTCTAATGCATTGTCTCCCTGTATTGCTAGAAATGTAAGTCAACACATTTTGCTTGTGTTATCTATTGTATAGTTTAATGTGTATTTCATTTTCTTCCAACCCCCATTCAAGAATGATAAATCATCCTATTGACAGTACTTATTTATTAATTTTCTGGTATATTGGATATAATGGCACATGTTGCAAGTTTGTGATGATGCTTGTTTGACTCTAGCAGATATATAAAAAGCTTTTATGGGTATGTGGTCTCACAGGGCACCGACATCCATTGCAACATTGACTTTTTGGAGATGAGAGTACACCATGTCGGTTATTTAGAGATGCATACACATGAGATAGACCCAATGCTTATCAACTTGTACCAAGAACAACATAAGGTGAGTTGTTTGGGAATGGGCAGGTTGAAGATAGGTTGAAGACTCCATCCAATAGGCTTAATAGTCTCCAATACCTGAGGTCTCAAAAGCAAGGTCAAGATCTGAATCATACCCCACATGCTAAAAGGGAACCAACAAGCACCATTGTAATTGGCATGCGTATTCTTTAAAAAAAAAAATCACCATCGGAATTCCAACATCAACCCAACTTTGCACCGATGGTCAAACCGTCGGACCAACAACATCCTTGTCGGTGCATAGTTCCTGCCAGCCGTCAGAATTTTGATGCCAATTGAAGAAACATCCGACGAGGATGCAGTATGTTTGATGATATTTTATTGTTGGATGCTCGTCGTAGTCGTCGTCGATGCAAATTCCTGGTAAGCGTCGGAATTCTGACGTCCATTCGACGATATTCTTTGGCCGGATGAGCGATCATGATCACCGTCGGAAGAGTTCAGGATGTCGTCGGAATTCCAACATTAGATGGCATGTCGGTATGCCCGACGATGAGTTTTCAACGACTTCATTTATTAGCAGTCCGACAAAAAGTAGTCCAAATTCCGACGATAGGCCGTCGGAAATCAGCCCTAAATGTACTAGTGTTTAATCCTATGTTGTCATTTCCCCTCTAGGTTAAATAAATTTATTTATTTTATCCTAGGTCCCCTTGTCACAATTAAATATTTCATTTAATTGGCTAATTAAATCTTCTTTGTGAATTAATTAATTAATGAATATTTATTAATTAATTTCACCTAATCTTTCCTATTTTAATCATTTCTAATTTACTAATTTTCTAATTCATTATTTCCACCTAATTTCCTAATTTCCTAATTCATCATTTCTATTTTTTCCTAATTTCCTAGTTCTTATTTTCCACCTAATTTCCTATTTTTATAAATTAACTTCAAACTAATTATCTCTCTCAATTGGCTCCTTATTTTGTGCTTTGATTTGGAAGCATGTTTCTTTATTCATCATGAGTTTGGATATGACATCTTATCTTAACATTGGATTTGATATCTAGTCTTATATTCTTGCATGGGAAAGTGTGTCATAACATTTCTTTTTCAATTTGATTTTCAACCATGCTTCTAGTATCCTCGTGCTGTCAAAAGCAATGTTGCTTCATGCTCTTGCACTTGTAGGCGAGATCCACACAAATCCGTTATTTGGAGGAGAAAGGAGAACAATGGAGGTCAAGGAAGGAGTTTTCTTGATATAGTTTGCATGTTTATGTTGAAATCTTGCTTTTCCTTCTTCTATTGCATGTATTGAGATTTCTTTCATAGCCTATTACTTTTTATGGTTAGCTAATATAGGTTATGAATCTTATGCTCAAATTCCCTCTTACATTTTCTGGTGATCCTGACGTGGATTTGATATTCTCATTTTGTTAATCACATTTTTTATGCTTGTAACTTTCATTTGTTTCAAATTTTTAAATTATCTCAAGAAAATTAAAAAAAACAAAACATTTTTCATATATCATGTGATCAGTGCAGTCCAAGTAACCACATCTTGCATGCATTTAGTTGGATTGTAATGTGCCTTGTTCTTCCTGCCACATTCAACATTTTCTTAGCTAAAAGTACACCTTCATTTGGCAAATTATCTAGTGCATGTTCTACAAGCATTGCCAAACACAAATGTTTCTAAAAATAGTCCACTCGCCTTGTCTTTGCTTTTACATTTTGCATGCGACTATTTTAAACAGCTCCACCATTCTTTCTGCATGTCTATGCTTACACGTATTGCATATTTTGACTAACATATATTTTAGATTTTGCCTTGTTTAGGCTATCACATTTTGCATACATTTTGCATACATATGCTTACTGTTTGCTGAAAATGCATTTCTATTTGCAACATGTCCTTATCCCCCACATAGGCCATTAAAATACCATTTTAGAATCTGTTAACAACATTTCAAATCTGAAAAAAAAAAGCATTTAAAAAGAAATCTGCACAAAACATTCCAAAATCTGAAAGTAGATTTAAGAATCCGTTTTGTTTGCGTGTGATTGGGGTAAGGAGTGGCATGAGTCTTTGTTTTTACTTTCTTTTAGAGTTTAGATTTGACTTTTTGTAAGTTTTAGTTTTATTTATCTTCACTCTTTAGTTTTTTCCTTAAAACAAGATTTAGTTTAGATTTTTTTTAGAATTTTTTTAGTTTGATTACTTTTAGATTTTTCTTTTGTTAAGTTAGTTTAGATTTTTTTTAAATTTGTTTATTTAGATTACTTTTAGATTTTTTTTATTTGATTTAGATTTTTTAGATTTGTTTGTTTAGATTGGTTTTAGATTTTTAATTTGTTAATTAGTTTAGATTTTAAGTTTTGTTATTTAGATTAGATTTCTAATTTGTTATCTAGATTAGTTTTTATTTTTTTTAATTTTTTTTTTCGGTAAAAAGGCCTAAGTCGTATTTTATTGATTAAAAATGTTACAATCTTCGCTCAATGCAGGTATCGGTAGGAAAGAGCAGAGAGGAGAAAACCTCCGGTCTTGCCCGGGACCATCGGTCCAGTCAAACTAATAACCTTTAAATTACAATTGACCTTTTATAGGTTCTACAATCTAGCTTGTAAAAAAGCCCTTCATATGGAGAATCTATGCTTGGCATGTGATAGTGTATTCCTGTCCAGCTTTCCCAGTTCCCTTTTGCCATCATAGTCACCTTCTACTTATCCTGCAAAACAAATTTTAAAACCTTCTCCTACAAAATAGATTGTTAATACCTTCTTCTGCAAAACCACTATGTTAACTGTTAGTTTCAAAATAAGAATAAAGACAATACTATTTCAGTACACTCTCCCCTACTGTCATCTAGACTAGGTTTCTTTCCAAATAGGTCAATATCAGAAATTGTTGATCCTACTTTGAAAGATTACCCAGACTACAATATTTCTCAGAAGTGGAAGCACTGGTCAGCAAAGGGTTGATACTACCACAACCTCTCTAGTCTGCACTTTAGTTTCTTATTATGGTAATCAAGATTTATGTCTCATCTAAGTATAGTTTAACTATCATTTGATATTGTCATACAGTGAGTATCTTACCCTTCGCTATGCATATTATATCAAAGAAAATAAGCAATTCACTATGTGTCTTGAGCTATCTATCGATCCTATCTATCTATGCATAAGATTCATTATAATAATTATAGCAAAAAAAACTATGTAACTAGAGCTTAATCTTCTTCCCTGTCATTTGTAGCTTCCATACCAGAGGCCTGTCATTCAGTGGGATTATCTGCCTGGAATGGTGCCCATCCAAGTCTTCGACCATGTAACTCACCACCACTCTCCTTTTGGTTCTTTGACCACTCCCAGCCATTGCTTAAGGAATGCAATGCTTCTAGCAATCTCTATTTGTCTTTGGTTGCAGAGACTCTGGTCCTTATTACTGAGAATGGGCCTTTTGAATTCTACATTAAGCACCTCCCCCTTTTCAATGGCTTCTGCCACTTTGGAGTAATATTTTGGATAAGGTATTTGTAGATTCTCATCCACGCATTTTATCACTAATTCTAGGTTATCCAAGTATTCTTCTTTGAAAATCAACCTTCTTAATGTGTCTGTTACTGCTTTTCCTTCTCCCATTGTAAGTAAAATCGCTGCAAACCTTGTTGGGATGCTACAGTTAACTCTTTTCCTATGTTCTGAAAGGATTATCTCATCACCCAGAATCCTTTTGGTCGCATGTTAACCAAATCACCCTCCATTTTCAAGATAACCGACCATCTCTTATTAGAAATTTCTCCTTTGAAGGACATTTCCTCTTCTAAGAGCAGAGACAAATACCAAAATCCATTTTAGGAAGATTTTAGTGACAAATGCTTATGCGAAGATATACTAGTTATGGCAACCGGTAAAACCGGGGTCTACAAATAGTGACCCCGGTTGTGCCAGTCGAGTCACATGAAGTTTACCTCTCTGTATTTCACTATGTTGTATGATTGCTTGTAGATAATTCTGGCATATTCCCTTCCCCAAAATGTCCTATTGTATGACTATGGGAATGAAAATGATTATTGATTCGCTTTACACCTAGCATTGCTAGTGCATGATTGCTCTGACAATCGAGCAGTATTATTATGAATTTTTTTGGTTGTATTTCATAATTTTTATATACTACATCAAGACATAAATATATGTCCATATATATATATATATATATGGGAAAATATATCTATATTCTTATGTAGATATATATGCGTTCATTTCCAAATTGTCCATGCTCGAGTATGCACTATGTATATGTCTTTATGTCTTTATGTATTTCTATTTATGTGGCTATGTATACGTATATGCATTCATATGCATATATCTACAAATATACATATATGCATGTACGCATCTATTTTTATATACATACTTGTATATCTGTATATCTGTGCATATATATGCATGTAAGTATATAATTTGTCTTGCTATATGTATGCAGATGAGCATATTTGTGTTTGTCAAATCTGCGATGGTGCTATCTCAGCCCTATCATGTCATATCGGTTTAGAGATTGGTGTTATAGTCTAGTACCATCATTTTGCTAAGGACTCAAGCCGAGTATTGCATCTTTGCCTCTGAGTATATATATGTCTATATTTATGTATGTCTCTATATGAGTGTGAGATTGTTTCTATGTGTGTATGAGTTGTATGCCAATTTGACACATTCTTGTCTTCCTTAAACCCTTGGTGCCTAACACCATACCTAGTTGTAGCATCGTAAATTGTACACACTTGCTAGGGTGGTACAATTTCACACCTAGTTTAGCACCCGCCTTAGCGTATTTTGTATTTTGCATTGCATTTCCCCTTTAGCACTTAATTAATCAAATTAATTAGGTCTAAGGTTCTATTTCATCATCTTCCACATCATAAAGTTGGGCCCTTTTCATTAAAGTGTGCCCCTTTCATTTTATTCCTCTAACACATCATTTAATCAAAAACCCTAATTATGTCCTATTTTGAACTTGGGGGCTTGATTTCGGGGGTCAAAACATCTCGAAATCACCTGTAACTTCGGGATTCTCTCTAAAATCATCATATCTGACGGCCCTGAAAATTTGGTGAAAAGTTGACGGGACCATGGCGCCCGGAGTGCACATGGTCCTGGACATTTTTCTCGAAATTTTAGGAGCGCAATCCAATCATAAAATAAAGCTTAACCCCAAGAAATTGGTGGGAGATTCAATCTCTAAGTCGGCCTAAAGTTGAAATTAAGACCTAGGGTTTCATATATAAGAGCTCTCTTTCTTCATTTGAAAGGATCCAGAATTTTTGGTTTCAAGGGCCTTCTACGCAGCGAAAGAGCAGATCTTTGAAGACTTCAACAACATTCAACATCCATCCATCAAGCATTCATGAATTTCATTCATCCATTTAGGGCTTTGAAGACATTGAAGAGCAATAGGGGATCACCGACTGAAGATTGGCTTGTACCCCTCCCTTGGGGTTGGGTATGATTTCATGTTGTTTTCATGTCTTTGCATAAGCCTCATTATATCATTTGTATTCATGCTTTAGATCACTTTGCATCTTGATTTGGAGCACTTACATTATCATTCACAAGCAATTAGGGTTTACTTTCTAGGTTGCTCTAGTTTGCTTACTTTCATTTTAGGATCTTGCACACACACAAGGTCTGCACACACACTACTTTTACAATACAACTTGGCTATTCGTGGAGGTGGAAATCACCAAAGCGGGGGTTTGACTAAGGCAAAACCCTATATAGCCACCTACAACCCTTTTCAGATATTAGTGCAGATTTCCAAATTCGAAGGACGCCGCGAGTTGCAGATCCGACGGGAGCAGACTGAGACTGGACAACACACCAAATTGTAGGGCAAAAACCTAGGACAGGGGTGTGGGGCGCCCTGGTCCTGACAGGACAGGGGTGCTGGGTGCCCTGGTCCCTCAAACAACAACAGTTTTCAGCACTTTTCGACAGCTTTCAGGTTGCCAAAAGGAGCAGTTTCAGGTGCAGAATCAGGTCAGTGGCGCATGCACCCCCGTCCCGAACATTTCCACTTAGATTTTAACCCTATTTACACATCTGCATTCTCCTCTTATCCTTGTGTGTACAACTTTTCATCACTTAATCTCAATCTTGCAATCTTGTTACTAGTTCATACTTGCACTCTGGGGCTAGTAGTTGAACTTGCATCATTTTATCTATCATTTGCAGCAAAGGAATAGAAATCCTAATAGGTAGCCCGTGGCTCTCTCTTCCACAAAAAGAAGTAGCCAATTGTGTGATACCTCTAGGCTCTTTCGTATTCCACAAGTGTGTGATTGAAAGTGAGATTAGGGCATGTTTGCTTAGTGTCACTTTTTTCCCCCACACTTTTTTGGTGAACCCGACGTGAATTCCAATCTTCTCTAATTCTGATTTATGTTTTCAAATTTGAGTGTTTATGCTATTTCAAATTCAAATTTGTATTTACAAGTTTTAATTTCTTGCAAGATTCAAAAATTTAGAGGAAATTTTTGCTAAAACCCTAATTTTTCAATTCAAAGTTGAATTTGTGGATAGCTTAATTGGGACCAATAATTTCAAATCTGATTTAGGAACTAATTTGAATCATAAATTTCATTTTCTAAATCTACATTCTAAGTGCTTTCATTAGTTAAAATTAAACATTTCCTTCTATTTTGCATGTGTTGAAAGAGGAAAATTGTTGTCATGATGCATTCATTTCATAGATGTGATAATGGGTTAGCTTCCCTTGTTTCAATTTTTCCTTCTCCTAAAGAACCTCCCCCCATCTATAACAACATTTTAGTGCCTAAAAGAGTTGCTACCAATCCCTTTGAGACTCTCCCATGCTCTAAGGATGAAGACTTTAAGAGTGATCTTGACAATTCTCGTAAAATGTGCCCTTCCTATTTAGCTATCCTAGAGGAAGAGAATGATATCATAAACACCTTTCTTAATGTTACTTCACCTTCCCTACATGATGCCTCTCTAAGTGAAAAGGTATTGATGGACATTGACTTATTTTCTCCTAAAGTTGGTCCTTCCAATGGGGGCATGTTAGTGCAACAAGAGGTTATGAACACTTGTTTCAAAGATCTCCTTCCTAAGCATGAATCTTTGGAGAAATATGTTCATGTTCCTCCTAAAAAACACTCCCTTCATGAGGATCCTTTTGTGCAAGAAGATGACATTATCCCTACATTTCCTAGTGATGGCATTTCCTTTTCCAACAAAATTCCCACTAGAGATGATGAATTAATGATAAATGCTTACCCTTCTCCTAAAGTTTGTCTTACGCATAAGCATCCCTTAGAGAAAGAAGATGAAATAATAAGCAATTTCCTTAATTCTCTCTCCCCTAAAGATCATATTGAACATATTTTGAGGAAAGAGGATGAGTTTAACACATCTATTGATGCTCTCCCTCCTAAGGATGAGGAATTAATAAACAATGTTATCTCCTCTCCCGAAATTGACAATACTTCAAACATTCCTTTCAACCACTTCACTATTTGGGATGAACCATTAGAAGAAGGTGTAGATTATTCTCTACCCCATGAGAGAACCCTAGCCAAAGGGGATGAAATCAAGATTGAAAACTCCCTTGATAGTTTCTCACCTTCCTTGAATCTCAATTATTCTCCCTCTAAAAATAAAGCATCTCCCTCTCCTCAACTTGGTTCTACTCATAAGGATACCCTAGTTCAAAGCAAGATGGTTAACATCTCTTTCAAAGATCTCCCTCTCAAAAGTGAGACTTTAGAGAGTAATGTTGATCCTTCTCCTAGAGAGTTTATTCCCCATGTAGATCCTTTGATGATAGAGGATGATATGACCTTTCCTAGTATTACTTTTCCTACTAGAACATCAATGCCTACCCCTTGTCTCTCTCCTAAAATTGATTTAATCCATGATAAGATTTTAGTGCAAGAGAAGACTATCAATAATTATTCCAACACTTTTGTTCATTCCTCTAAACCATCCTCAGTCAATTTGATACATGTGAATGAAACACCTAACAAACCTCTCTTCACTGTCCAAGGTGCTTGTCCTTCTCAAAATTCTCAACCTTTAAATAAGCCTATCTTAGTGGTTCAAGGTGGTTATGCTAATGATTCTTTTTCCACTCCTAACAAACCTATTATTACTGTGCAAGGAGGTTATTCTACTAAGAGCCCTTATGAGTATGCTAAGCAACTGACTAGAGAGAGTTATAATGCGGTTGCTCATACCTATAATACTAGAAATAATAGGCAGCCTAATCCTCCTCCTATTACTCCAGTTTCTCTTCCTAATCCTAAACCAATTCTTCCGCAAGCTCCACGTATTTCACAAGTTCTTGGTAAGGAATATGATCTCATAGAACAACTTAAAGCTACCCCTACTAAGATATCCCTTTGGGATTTGATCCAAACTTCTTCCGCTCATCATGGAATGTTACAAGATGCCTTGAGAGATTTGAATGTTCCTCCACCTAATACATCTAGTAATATAGTGTCTTTGGTTAACTCTGTGATGAATCCTAAAGCTCAAATTGTGTTTACACAAGATGAGTTGCCTACTAGTGAAATTCAACATCAATATGATCCCTTGATGATTGTGGTTATCATAAATGACACTGCTATAAGACGAACACTGGTAGATAATGGTTCTGGCCTTAATGTGTGTAGCATTAATCTATTGCATAAGATGAATGTGGATACATCCCTTATTGAGCCTGACTCTCGTCCCATTCGAGGCTTTGATAATGTGGCTAAGTCTTCATTAGGTATTATCACCTTACGCATCATAGTGGGACCTGTTACTTTGCCTACTCCTATCCATGTTATGTTGGGAAATCTAACATACAACTTGTTATTAGGAAGACCTTGGATTCACAGTATGCAAGCTGTCCCCTCTACATTGCATAGACAAGTTAAATTTATTTATAATAATAAGACATATACCTTGATAGGTGATACTAATTTTCAAGCTTGTTTGCAAACATCTACTTCCAAAGGGAGTTCTTCTAAGCCTTCCTCTTCTAGTGATGACTCGTTAAACAAGATACCTATGGATGAATCATCACCCTCTGATAATCAAAATTCTTTGGATGAGTCTGAAGTTCCTGAAGAAGATTCTTCTCAACTTGAATCTACACATGAAAAGGCTTTTGATCTTGAGAAGGTTCTCGCAGAAGACGATTGGGGATCTCTTTATTTCAATCCCACCTTTGTAGGTGAGTATAGGGTTCCTCCTAGAGAGCTTAAAGTTAAAAAGAAGGAAGAAACTAGAGATCAATCAGTCTTACTAGAACCTATGAGCAATAATTTTGTGGCCGCTTCTCAAACTTCTTCTCCTCACACCTATAATTCTGAAGAATTTGATTCTTTGTCTTATGAAAAACCACCTTCTCTTTCTGAAATGGCTAATCTTTATGGTCATGGTTTTCACATTTTGGCTAAGAGTGGCTATAGTGGAAATGGTTGTGGCACAAATGAACAAGGAATTAAAGTTCCTTTAGAACATAACATGCATGAATATTCATTTGGACTTGGATATAATCTTTCTAAGCCCACCAAAGCATCTAAAAGACCATCTCTCAATGTGAATGCTATATTTAGTAGTGATGATGATCTCACTTCAACTAAATCATCTTCTACTTCTATCAACTCTCATTCCCCTCATAAGGAAATCTTGGCGATGAACAAATCTCTTTATGACTCCCCTCAAATTTCTAAATCCAATTATGAATCTTTATCTCCTATTCATCATAAAGTCCTTTCCTCCAGGGATAAGGCTCTAATAAATTACACTCATCCCTCTTCTAAGATTTCTTGTGACTTTTCTTCTTCAAATTTTATCACTTTATACATGTTTTTGATCTCACTTATAGTTGAGCATTTAGCATGTCATATTCAAATACCTCATCCAATCTATCATGTCTTTAAATAACATTAATGGCTATTATGTTGCTCATCATTATGTGACATTGGTAGCTCATTTACTGGGGGCTCATTGTCATTCGTGATGGTACAATTTCAAGTGCAATCATATTTTTTGAAGCAACATAATAGCCTAATTTTCGATGTTATCTCTTGTTCCTATGGGGACTAGAGTAATTTCATACATCTCTTATTTTTATGATTAAAATTTCCCTTTGGGGTAATAGTGTGGAAATATTGATCATCTTTTCTTTAGAATCCTCTTTTCCTAGATATGAGAGAAGATGTGTATTCTCTTTCTTATCCTACCCACTTCTTGTGAGGAGCATTTTACATACACTAATGTCTTGCTTGCATGAACTCATGTGAGTATGTAGTACATTTTTCTTATGTCTAAATCTCTCCCTAGAAGATTGTGTAAGTCCTTCTCATTGTCCTTATCCTTGGGAGGCAATGATCTTTCCTTATTTTTATCTAAGGATCCACTTTTTCCTATTTCATGGATGATGTGAACTTTATTACTTGATGTTATTCCTTGTATGTAGTTGTTATTGTTTGTTCAAGGATTCTCTCTTACAAGATGTGTAAGCCCTTGACTACAACCTCTTTTGCACTTGGTAAAATACATCCATAATGAATTCACTCTCCCAGTTGGGTTAAAAAGAGCGTCATCCTTTACTTTCACCTCGCAAAAATAAGGAAATATTGCATTCTTATTCTCTTCTTAGACAATTCCTCTCGGGGACAGGTATCTTTTGTACAAAGATCTCTTCTCCTCTAAGGATCTCCTTTACACATACTACAAGATATCCCTTTTCAACTATCTTATCCTTGCTTAAAGAGTGCAAAACTCTCTTGCTTGGATCTATGACATTGTTGCATTTTTGGGGTATCTTCTTTTGTGATGAAGGTAGGTATCCTTGTTCTACTTTTCTTATGACATAAACATTACACTTTTTGAGCAATGGGTCATTCTCGGAACCAGAGCATAGACTCTTAGAGCGAGATGTCTCCATTTTTCTTTTATGCAAGGTGATTATTCTCGGAACCAGAGCACAGACTCTTAGAGCAAGATGTCACGCTTTTGTACTATACATATACAGGTTGTAGAATACTCAGGCATAGACTCCTATGAGGTGCTTCTAACCTCCCTTACACACACATGCACGAGGTTGAGTGGAACTAGCAGCATAAGGCTAGACTTTCTCACTCTCCTCCCTTACATGGATCACCTAGACAGATTCTAGGGGCTAGTTTTCCATGTCCTTTTTCCCATGGATCACCTAGACAAGATCTAGGGGCGAGAAGTCCATGTTTTCTCTCTCACTATTCTTCTCATGGATCACCAATGTGTGTATTCATGCTTTTTTCCTTTCTTTTCTTCTCTTTGCATTTTGTTTCCATTTACATCCTTCATCTTGTGTTAGAGAACTCTCAAATCCTCACACTCTTTGTTGTGTTGGAATTGAGATTTAGTCCTCTTTCTTACCAAATTATTCTCCATTAGTTTTTGATCTCATATCAAATCTTCTTGTGAGCATTTGTCATCAATATTCTTTAACAATTCGAAGTGGTAAACATGATACCCTGTTTCAACTCACTAAAATTAGCAAGCTGAAACTGGGGGGGGCATATAGCTACCCTTGAAATTTTCATCACCTTCCTTAGCAAGCATTAGGTGATTTTGTGATCTAACGTGTGTTTTGTAGGGTGCGGTTCCTAACTGTGTACTGCAGATACCGCTGGGGGCTTCGTTCGACAGACTTATGGATATATCCTTTTTCAAATAATGTTTACTTTTCTGTACTTTAGCTTGCATATGCACGTAGTGTTCATATGACCGCTAAAGTGGGGGCTAAATGTAGCGTCATAAATTGTACACACTTGCTAGGGTGGTACAATTTCACACCTAGTTTAGCACCTGCCTTAGCGTATTTTGCATTTTGCATTGCATTTCCCCTTTAGCACTTAATTAATCAAATTAATTAGGTCTAAGGTTCTATTTCATCATCTTCCACATCATAAAGTTGGGCCCTTTTCATTAAAGTGTGCCCCTTTCATTTTATTCCTCTAATACATAATTTAATCAAAAACCCTAATTAGGTCCTATTTTGAACTTGGGGGCTTGATTTCGGGGGTCAAAACATCTCGAAATCACCTGTAACTTTGGGATTCTCTCTAAAATCATCATATCCGACGGCCCTAAAAATTTGGTGAAAAGTTGTCAGGACCATGGCGCCCGGAGTGCACATGGTCCTGGACATTTTTCCCAAAATTTTAGGAGCGCAATCCAATCATAAAATAAAGCTTAATCCCCAAGAAATTGGCGGGAGATTCAATCTCTAAGTCGGCCTAAAGTTGAAATTAAGACCTAGGGTTTCATATATAAGAGCTCTCTTTCTTCATTTGAAAGGATCTAGAATTTTTGGTTTCAAGGGCCTTCTACGCAGCGAAAGAGTAGATCTTTGAAGACTTCAACAACATTCAACATCCATCCATCAAGCATTCATGAATTTCATTCATCCATTTAGGGCTTTGAAGACATTGAAGAGCAATAGGAGATCACCGACTGAAGATTGGCTTGTACCCCTCCCTTGGGGTTGGGTATGATTTCATGTTGTTTTCATGTCTTTGCATAAGCCTCATTATATCATTTGTATTCATGCTTTAGATCACTTTGCATCTTGATTTGGAGCACTTACATTATCATTCACAAGCAATTAGTGTTTACTTTCTAGGTTGCTCTAGTTTGCTTACTTTCATTTTAGGATCTTGCACACACACAAGGTCTGCACACACACTACTTTTACAATACAACTTGGCTATTCATGGAGGTGGAAATCACCAAAGCGGGGGTTTGACTAAGGCAAAACCCTATATAGCCACCTACAACCCTTTTCAGATATAAGTGCAGATTTCCAAATTCGAAGGACGCCACGAGTTGCAGATCTGACAAGAGTAGACTGAGACGAGACAACACACCAAATTGTAGAGCAGAAACCTAGGACAAGGGCGTGGGGTGCCCTGGTCCTGATAGGACAGGGGCGCTGGGTGCCCTGGTCCCTCAGACAACAACAATTTTCAGCACTTTTCGACAGCTTTCAGGTTGCCAAAAGGAGCAGTTTTAGGTTGCCAAAAGGAGCAGTTTCAGGTGCAAAATCAGGTCAGTGGCGCATGCACCCCCATCTCGAACATTTCCACTTAGATTTTAACCCTATTTACACATCTACATTCTCCTCTTATCCTTGTGTTTATAGCTTTTCATCACTTAATCTCAATCTTGCAATCTTGTTACTAGTTCATACTTGCACTCTAGGGCTAGTAGTTGAACTTGCATCATTTTATCTATCATTTTCAACAAAGGAATAGAAATCCTAATAGGTAGCCCGTGGCTCTCTCTTCCACAAAAAGAAGTAGCCAATTGTGTGATACCTCTAGGCTCTTTTGTATTCCACAAGTGTGTGATTGAAAGTGAGATTAGGGCATGTTTTCTTAGTGTCACTTTTTTTCCCCCACACACTAGTTTATGGTTGTGCCTATAGAAGGGACTGGTCTATGCTCTCAAGATACTATGATGGGTATATATGTGATTGCATGCACTTATATCTATACCTATGTCCATATATACTTGTATATACAACTATATATGCATCTGTGCATCTATATATGTCTGTGCTCATATATATGCACATGTACATATATAGTTGTATAGATACACTTGTATACGTACATATATATCTTTATTTCTGCATGAACCTATGCAAACCTTCCATTCTACATAAAAATGTGTTGTGAATATTTCTATGATTCTGTCTCAATTTCTATTTGTGTGTGGGTATCCATATCTAACTGTCTATTTGTGGTCTTGTTAATTCCACTTGCCCCTAAATTAGCTAACTTATCCACCAATGTGTTTTCTTCCCTGTAGATGCGATTGATTGTGTAGTCTAAGAAGCTTTCCAATAACAATAGGGCTCTATCCAATAAGCTTCTGAGCTCCCAATTTGTCATTGTCCTAGTCCTTATTGCATTAACAATGATAGCCGAATCCCCTTCTATTTCTAATTTGGGTATTTTTAATTGTTTGCATAAACTTAGACCTTCTATTAGGCTCAATATTTCTGCCTTATTGTTTGTACCATGTCATAAATATTGAGAGTTCAATCCAATAAATATCCCTTCATGTGAGTGAATTATGCATCCCACCCTTACCTCCCCTAGTTTGCCTCTGGGTACTCCATCAAAATTGAGTTTGCACCATCCAATCTTTAGGGGCACCCATTTGCATGCTTTTCTATCCTCAGATTTATCTTTGTTCCCTTTCCCAACGAAAGGGGGAATTTTTATCACCTTCCACTGCTTCCTAATATAGTTATCGTACTTTGTACTACTTCCTAATATAGTTACCTCACTCTGTAAATGTCTTATCATGTTGTGGGATGGTCATATTCCTATTATTGGAGGTTTCTATAACAGAGGCTTCTATTTTTGCTATCAGTATTTCTATCTTCATTTCTTTTTCTTGAAAGATTCTCCTGTTTCTCTCCTTCCAAACCTCCCAGATTACTATTGTTGGACCGCATATCCATAGGTTATGGAAGATGCTATTCTTTTTTATTGATGTCCAATTTCTAATTCAATCCTTTAGTTTAGGGATGATGACTCCAGACCAGCCTAATTGTGCCATCAACCAATACCAACATCTTTGTGTGTAGCTATAGGTTGTGAATATATGGTCATTTTTTCCCTCTCCTTTCTTGCATAAGAGACACATTGAGGGCCCTTCATAACCTCTGAGTTTAAATTGTTCCGCAGTAAGAACTCTCCCTTGAAATGCTGCCCAAGCAAAGAAGCTAGCTTTTGGGAGTCCAAATTTATCCCAACAAATTGTGTTAGGGGTGTAGTCTTTGATTATGTTTGCCTCCTCATATATGGTTCTAAAGCCATGTTTGCAGTTGTATTGTCCATTCTTTGATTTTGATCATATAAGCTCATCTGACCTAGGTCTGAGTATTATTGTTCTTCCCTCTAGAATTTGCAGCAATTTTTGGTCTTTGCTGTCCACTAAGAATGGGGACATGTTCTTCCATGTCCATCCTGTTATTGATTCAGGTGCCGGTATCATATAATCCTTTACATGGTTCCCCCATAAAGATTTTATTTGGTTTTTAATGTTGGTTGTGTTCATTAGACTTTCAATTGAGGGGTAGCCACCCCAGGAATCCTCCCAGAACAAGGTTGTTCTGCCATCATGAATATCCTAGGATAAGTGGTTCATGATTAGTGACTGACTTTCTCTTATAAAGTTCCAAATTCTAGATCTCTTAGGAGGATATGCTTCCCTAAATATTGCCTCTCTCTAATTTTGTGACATAAATTTGCTCCTAAGGATTCTAGCCCATCTTTCTTTTGAGGATGCATATATTTTCCATGCCAGTTTTGCCCCTAAAGCCATATTTTGCCATAGTAATTTTCTTATTCCTGTTCCTCCATCTCTCTTTTCACAACATATCTTTTTCCATGATATTAGTTTCATTTTTTTTTTATCTTATGCACAATTCTAGTAGAAATCTCTCATTATTTGAGTTAGTTTTTTATATGTCCCTTTTGGAAGAGGTATACAAGATAGAAGGTAGATAGACATTGTTGTTAATACTTTTTTATGAGGGTTAATCTTCTTGCCCCTGTTAGCCATAAGGATTTCTAGGATGCCATCTTCTTCCTTACTTTTTCAATCAAGGGGTCCCAAAGTTTATTCGATTTGATGCCTTTGTCTAGGGCCATCCCTAAATATGTTGCTGATAGATGTCCTTTTTTGTATCCTAGATATGAAGCTATGTTGTGTTCCTCTTGTGGATCTGTTTTGAAGAATATTTCTGATTTCTCTTTGTTTACCATCTCTCCTGAGGCCAGCCCATAGGACTGTAATATCTTTTTAATTTCCTTAGCTTCCTTTAGCTATCCTTTTCCCAAAATTATTACGTCGTCTGCAAACTATTGATGGGTGCATGGGTCAACTCCACTTGTGATTTAAATTTGTGACAGTTTTTTGGACCTCCATGATGCCTCCAAACTCCTTCCAAGGGCTTCAAACATAATTATAAATAAGAATGAGGATAAAGGATCCCCTTGTCTGAGTTCTCTGGAGGTTTCAAAGAAGCCTTTCGGTTTCCCGTTTAGTAAGATAGAGAACCTAGGGTTTGATATACAGAAGTGAATCCAATTTATCCATTGCTTGTTAAAGCCAAAGGCCTTCATGTAGCTGCATAGGAAGTACCAATCCACTTTGTCATAAGCCTTTTTAATGTCTAATTTTAGCAGCATATTGGCCTGCCCTTGAATTTGGTAGGAGTGAATGGCTTCCTGGACAATAATAATCCCATCTAAAATAGATCTATTGGGTACAAATCTTGTTTGTTCTTCTGATATTATGATACGTAGTAATTTTTTTAATCTATTGGCCATGACTTTAGCTAGTAGCTTGTAGATCATGTTGCATAGCGAAATGGGTTTGAACTCATCCCATTTTGAGGGGTTCTCCTTCTTTGGGATTAAGGACAAAACTGTGTTGTTAATTTCTTTTAGAAATCTTCCTACATTATGGGTGGATTCCAAGGCATTAGTTACCTCGTCCCCTAAGATGTGCCAACATTCTGGAAGAAACAAGTAGGAAAGCCATCTAGACTAGGGGCTTTGTCTCCATGAAATTGTGCTAGAGTTGTTTTAACTTCTTCTTGAGTGATTTTGGATTGATACATTTTGTTTTCATCCTCTGTTATCAATTTGGGTATGTTGTTTGTTAAGATTCTATTGTTCATGAGTTCTGAGTGTTCCTAATTGTTGAGGATGTTTTCAAAATACATGATTACATCTTTAGCAATCTAGTCTCGGTCCATTATGATCCGATCACTGTTATTGGTGATTTGGGTGATTTTGTTTGCTGTTCTTATAATTTTAACACTATTGTGAAAGAATTTGGTGTTTCGATCCCCATCTTCTAACCATGATTCTCGAGATTTTTATTTCCAGTATATCTATTCTCTGGTCAGAATGCCTTCATATTCATATAGGAGCCTTTTCTCAGCTTCATATGTCTAAGAAGTCATCCCATTTTGCATCACATCAGTATTTATTGTCTCCAGTTCATTCTCAATTCATGAATTTTCCTCAAAGATGTTTTTAAATTTCTCTTTGTTCCAGTCTAATAACTTGTGCTTAATCTCTTTCATCTTAGAGACCAGACAAAACAATTTTGATCCTACAAAGGTGCTTTCCTTCCACCATTTTTGTATGTTGGGGAGGAAGTCTTCGTGTGTAAACCACATTCTCTCGAACTTAAAGGGATATCCCATTTTCTTTGTTTCCCCCACAAGTTCTAAGTGTACTGGGAAGTGATCAGAGCCTAACCAAGGTAATACCATAGTTTTTAGTTCTGTATAGAAATCGGTTAGATCTCCCTTAAAGAAGAATCTATCGAGTGTTTTTGCGATGTTAGTGATATCTTTTCTCTTGTTGTTCCATGTGTGGAAACCAGTCTCTATTTTGATTTTGAATAAGTTATTATTGTTTATCTAGTTAACGAAGTCTCTTTGTGATTGTTTAATATTTGTTTTACCACCGCTTTTATCCAATGAGTATAAGATAGTGTTCAATTCACCACCTATGATGATGTGTTTTCCATCCTGCATCCTTAAGTATTGTTCAATTTCCTACCACACTAATCTCTTCTTTTCTATTGGGATTGGGCCATAAACATTAATAATTATAAACTCAAGGTTAAGACTAAGGGTTCAGACTTTGCTAGCCATCCAATTTTGCATTTTGGATTGGCATGTGAATGCAACAGTACTTTTTCTCCACATTAAACGTAGTCCCCTCGATGCCCCTGTAGATTCCACAACTTCCATTTGCCATTAGGTGAATTTTCTGCTAAAATTATTTATATCAGTCTTGCTTAGTTTTGTTTCTTGTATCAAAACTATATCCATGGTAGATTTCTGTATACTTCTCTTAATCAGTCTCTGTTTATTAGAGGCTCCCAAACCCCTGACATTCCAGGTAAGTATGTTTATACCTCTTCTAGGGGATGGAGAAATTTTCCATGCCCCAACATTGTTGTTATTTTGGCCTACTCCTCCGCATCCCCATCCATCTTTCTTTTGTCTAAAAAAAAATTCCTACATCTTTTGTTGCTCAGAGTTTTTCCACAATCAGGAGTTGGTCTCTCACATCCTGTTTGGAGGATACCTCTGTTTTGTGGATTGGTTGGGATTCTATCTACTATTGTTTTATTGTTTGTTACTTGCATATTGATTAGTTCCTTGATAATGAAATCTCTTTCCTCATTTGCATTCAACCCTTCCACAACAGGGGAATCCTCCAGAGTGGTGTAGTTTATGGTTATATCTTCTTGAGCCTCCTCATTAGGGTTGCCGATCAGTAGGGTTTTTTGTAGGGGGTTGAACCTATTCTATAATGGGGATATTATCATTTTATGCCAATTTTGATGGGGTATCGATGAGTATTTCATCTACATATTCCTAAGCTATTTTCCCCATTAGGTTTTCTATAACCTTGTTCAATTCAACATGGATTTTCTCTTTATTATTATGAGTTTGAGTTTCTAGGGTTCTGTCATTACTGTTTCCCAAGACCGGGAAAGGAGACAGAGTTGGGGTAGTCTCAATCCTTTGTTGACTAGTGTTTATAATAAAGCTACCCTTGTTAACATTAAATTGTATGTCTAATTTCCCATTTGAAACTACAATTTTATCCAAAACTAATGCTTGCGGCTTCTAAAAATTATGGTTTGACCTCTTACAAAATGCTAAATCTTTTGCTACTAGCCCATTAAACCATATCAGTTTTAGAGTATATATGCCATCACTTGTTTCTAAGACTATATTCTTTAGGTTTCCCCTAGCTTTGTTGAATTCTATTAGCATTTTTATGTCTGAGATATCTGACCAATTTTTTTCAATACCTATGAATTTGCCCAGAGTTTCCCCAATTTCTATAAGGATTTTAGCATGCATTAATTCTACATGAACATTGTGGATTTCTATCCATTTTGGTTATGTTTCAAATTCAAAGCTTTTAGCATCAAAATTCAGTTACCGATCAATGAAGTTAAAATTTATGCCTTTGTAAAAAATATAATCTCCATGCAGAAGCTTGGCCTTCATAGATTTATAATGGCATTATATATATATAAAGTTGTTTACTAGGGTTGTTATACTTACCTAGTCATGGAATTTTGTTTTCCACCATTCCATAATTTCTTCGATTGGCAGGTTGTTCCCTCCCCATCTTGCAAAGAGGTCGTGCCCTTTGCAGTACTTGCTTAGATCCTTTGCTTCTATAGGGAAATTGATTTTGATGGGCTCTGGATCGAGATTTGTTGTCGCTAGGGCATCCTTATTTCTTACAACCTTGTGTGGCAAATTGCCCCGCTTCGAGACCGAGACCATTTTGGCAAATTTAGGGCCATGTAATGGCATTTCCCTTGCTCCATTTTTCATGGGTCTAACATAACCTTCCATTTTGTTGGTAAATGGGCGCATTATTTGTTGCGGCTTACGAATGGAGCGTCCAGGGCTTGAATTTGTTCAAGAGCCCAGTGGCATCCTATTTGCTTTGGTGGCACAGCTAGGAATTTGTGAGGTGATTGAAACCACCCACATTTGTGGTTGATCCGTCGTCCTGACTTCCTTCATCTCTGCCCTAGATGCTCTCTTTCCCACTACCACCGTCCTTAGATGGTTATGTACCAAAACTTCCCTAGCATGTGGATGATTGTTAGCCAACTCCCGGATCTTGCCCTGGTTTGGACGTATTTTGTTGTGGTGTCGAAATGCATAGTCTTCAACCGCCCTAGCAGCCCATTGCCTTTCTGCCCTGATGGTCTTCTTACTTTTCAGTGTTTCCCAGGGTTGTTCCTGCCAAAGGGGAACCCTACCAGATGTTGAAGCGAACCCATCGTGTATTCTCCCCTCATCACCTGCTCGATCATTCTCATATCTGCCAAGTTGCAGAGCAATTTTTAGAACAATCCTTAGTTTTTTAAATTTTCGTTAATTAGAATTAGATTTTTAATTTCTAGGTTAGATTTTAATTTTGTTAAATATATTATTAATCAATCTAATGTTTAGTTTTGTGTCAGTATATTTTGATTTATTTTTGTGAACTAATTTTGGGCTTGTTTTCTTTTGTAGGGCATCCATTTTTGCGTGTCGAAGACAAAATCTTGAAACTACCAATGAATTTGTTGCAGGACGTGGCCAAAGATTCATATTCAAAACCATGTGTTTGCAATTTATAGCATAGTTGTACACTTCATTTTCTAAAGGGTTAATGAACACCATGAATGTCGTGTTTGTTTTTCATTTGTTTGTGTGTTTTAGCCTTTAGATAGTGGGTCTGCCTCCCAATTTGCCTGGTACCTTGACAAGTGTTGGTGAGAGAGAACAACCCTAAGTGGTGACGGGGTTGAAGACGAACCTCTTCTGAACCACTCTAAATAAATGTGGATGCAACGAAAGTTGTAGACAATGGGTGCTGGAATGGCATAGCAATGATTAAATTCATCAGATCTATGCCCACCCGAACGGATTTCCTGACTAAAAACCTTTGTGCTTAGAGACCAAAAAACCTTCTAGTCATTGGTACAAGAGGTCAGACCTCTGATGCCATCTCACAATTTTACAGTTCTTAGCAGAGATACAAAGTTTTCCATGGGGAGTTTTCATGGGAACTGATGCTTGGCTACCCCGGAGAAGTGAGTGTTGTGGAGGGGAGCCAATGGGGTCAAGCATCTAAGTATCCACTTTGAGTAGGCGTAGCTGAGAAACCAAGTGAGATCCAATGACTATTGTCCTTTCCAGCCATAGAATTTGTTGTTGAAGGTGCATGATTGTCTTGGGTCAAAGTCAAAACAAACATCTTGTCTTCTATTCTTGTAAAAGGTTGAATTAAAAACAATTGTCACAAGTG
Organism: Cryptomeria japonica; assembly: GCF_030272615.1. Lineage (NCBI taxonomy): Eukaryota > Viridiplantae > Streptophyta > Pinopsida > Cupressales > Cupressaceae > Cryptomeria > Cryptomeria japonica. Next base: position 453,121,930 of record NC_081412.1, on the reverse strand, counting down.
GTCATAAACAACTTTGTTTTCAAAGTTCAAACAAACATCAACAAGTCAAAAACAAGTTTCAATTGTCCAAACAAAGTTCAAAACATTTTCATAACATGGATTTAAAAATTGGAAACTTTTGTCTTCAATTACATGTCACTTAGGGTTAGGTCCATCATAGTCCATACCTAGGCTTTAGGGGATAATCATTTTCACTATTAGTATCATCATTTTGCACTTAGTGTCTTCATTCTCAGTATCACATTTTAGTGTCCTCATTTTCAACTTAGGTTTAACACCATTTTCCTAGATTTTTCATATCATTATTAGGTTCCTTCTTAGGTGTCATTTTGCATTCCATCATTAGGTCCTTCCTAGGTTTTCACTTTTCATAAATCATTGTCAAATACCAAAGTTAGGTTTCACCTAGGTCATATTCTTTGCATATCAAAAAATTCAGTCCTTTGCATATGTCCTTTTGCACATAGGGTAATATCATTTCATAGTCTAACCATAGGTTTGGTCTTAGGCTAACATTATCATACATTTTCACCTACATCTTTAGTGTCATATTATTGTTTCATGATCAACTTTTGCCCATATCATTATATAAGGTCACATTTTCATACCCTAGGTGTCCCTTCATATCTTAGGTCATTATCATATCACATTGTAGGTTTGCACCTTAGATAATTTTCCCTTTTGCATATAGTGTCCAAATTAGTTTTTTGTCATACGTGAGGATTCAATTCTTTAGATAAAACCCTAAGTCATTGCTAAGAGGTCTAGACCTTGTCAAATTTTTGTCCTCTTTTGGCATCAATATCATTTTCAAACCTAGCTTAGTATTCAAGCATATAGGTGAGATGTCATCATTTGTCCTATTGGCACTTGGTCCTTTTGTCCTTTAAGGTCTAGACATCATTTCAATTTCCCAAGGGTTGAATATTTTAGGGTTGCATTTTAAAGTTTGTCTAAAATCTCCAAAATCAATAAAAACATAGGTTGCATTTCTAACCTAAGTTGCATGTTCATATCCCAAAGTCACATTTAGTTGCATCTAATCATCATTCCAAAAATTCAAAAGACCAAAAACATAAGTTGCATTAATTGCATCCACCATCCAAAATCCCTAAAACATATTTCATTGCATAGTGACATGCCGGTTGTAACAAGGTCTAAGTCCAAGAAGTCACATGATAAAATGTATCAAACCATGTCCTTTCTAATAGATAACACACAAAACACGCAAATGCAACAATATCAAACTTAGTCACTCAATCGAAATGTGGGTTCATCAAGCAATGCACCACCACAATACTAGGCAGTACACTTGGGACCGCCTCCATATTATGAACCCATATTTGTGCCAATGAAACTAGGATTTGAAAATGTTCCACCAACATTATCAGGGAGTGGACCATTCGATTTCAGTTAATTAAACCAACAAAATAACCCACAACCTCCAATGTCATATGAGGAACAAAACCTTATACAAGGATTTGGATCAGATTCCTTGTTAGATTCTGATGATCTTGAAATGTTTATTAGCAACCCAAAAATTGAAAAGAAAATGAATAAGTTCTTTAGTAAAGTATCTAGATTGTTTCCTGATAAGTATAGAAGCATGCTTGAAGCTGCTACAACCTCAAATGATCAAACTAATGTACAAACGCAACATGAATTTGGTAATGTTTTGAGTTTTGAACCTCATCCAGATGAAACAAATGCATATATGGAATTAACAACCACACCACTTCAAAAGAGTGTCTCCAACTCCTTGGGTGTGAGTGTTCCACTGAAATCAACCTTTGACACAATTAATAATCCATTATTCAATACTACATCATTTCCACAAGATCAAATGGTGAAGGGAAAATCATTGACAAACACAATGTATCCAAAGACATCACAAGTTCTCCAAAGTGGATTGCAATCACAAATGCAAGAGCAATTTATGACGAGAATGCCAAACATTACTGATGTCCAAACCAATCCAATGATACAACAAAGTTCTTATGTTCGCTCAAGTTTGGTACATGTGACAAATACACATTCACAGATGACACAAAGTTTAGCGACATGACTTTCAATTATGAAAACAAAAGGAACAAATAGTCGCATACAACCACAACAAATATTGCAACAATTTAAAAATGCACAACAAGCACCATCGAATATGCAAATGCGTAGTGCACAACGATAATATTATACTCAACAACAGACAATACAACATGTAGACACCTAAAATTGTCATGTTTAATTAATTAAATATTTTATTTATTTAATTATCTTAGCCTAACTCTTCTATTAATTGAATAAATCTTTATTTATTTAATTAATTCATTTATCCTCTTCTAGCCTTATTTCTCATTTAAATAAATACTTTTATTTATTTAAATTATCCTTTTCCTAAATTAAATAAATACTTTTATTTATTTAATTGATCCCATTTCCTCTATTAATTAAATAAATCTTTATTTATTTAATTAATTCATTAACCTTTTCTACCCATGACACATGTCATTCATCTCTTAATTCCTACACTACCTATCCTCTCATTATTTTCTTATTTTCTTTACCTACCCTCTAATCATAGCCGACCATTTATCTTTTACCCCTCTCAATCTTATCCCTCCATTTCTTATAGTGTCTTATATATAAGGAGATGCTTCTTTCATTATCAAACCCTGATTAGTTGACTACCCGACTACTCTACGCTTTCGAACTTTCATATGCGATCAAGCCTACTTGCAACCATATTTCCGATCTTTGTTGAGCTCTTGTGCACACATAAAATCTGAGAGCAAATATATCAAGGAAGATCAATGGAGATAGGAAGAATGGAGATTCAAACCCTATTGGACATGTGATGGTATAATCTTTGTGATTTCATTTGATTTGCATTGTGTTAGGTAATCTTCATATGTTATGGTGGATCTTTGTTGTTGTTAGGCTAGGGTTTTGTGGTTGAATCTATTTAGTCTTTCAATATTGTTTTATCCATTTTCACCATAAAAATTTTGGCACACCTCATGGGACATGGATTTTTGTTAGATCTGTGTTTTTTGCAGGTTTTCCTAACCATATATTGTTGTTTTGTAAAACAATTTGGAGAATAACCTTGTGCAGCTAGGGTTTTGGACACAAAATCAAGATCTTGAAGAGATTTGATTTGATCGCACAAACGGCTACTAATTTTTGGACCAAAATTTGTTTACAGGTTGAAGACAGTATTAAGAGCTCTCAATCCACAATTCAAAAGTTTTGGAGCAAACTTGCATTTTCTATGTATTTTTTATGATTTTTCATAAAAAATTTATTTTGAGAGCAAATGAGCAATTTTTTCATATTTTCTTATATTTTTGAAAATATCTCATAATTATACACAGGATCTGTTCTTTGTGATTTTGTTTTCGATGCAAAATCATTCCTAAAAAAATCAGATCTTTCAAAATTAGGGTTTTTCATTATTTTGATCAGATCTCACAAATGAATTTGAATTGTGGCATCAAATGTTTTTTGCAGGTCAATAACATTATCAGAGGTGCTCAGTAAAAATTTCATATTTTTTCGAGCATATCATAAGTTTCTATGAATTTTTTATGATTTTTCATAGAAAATTAATTTAGAGAGAAAATTAGTGAACTTTTCGGATTTTCTTACATTTTTCGAAATATCTCATTATTATACACAATATTTGTTCTTTGTGATTTTAAATTTGATGCAAAATCATTCCTAAAAAATCAGATCTTTGAAAATTAGGGTTTTGCATTATTTTGCTCCTATCTCACAAATTGCTTGGAAATTTTGCAAGAATTTTTTTATGTAGGTTTGAAAGGTCATTAGGAGTGTCCAGTAAAAACTTCATATTTTTGTGATCAATTTTGCATTTATATGATTTTTTTATGATTTTTCATAAAAAGTTAATTTTTGGAGCAAATTAACAATTTTTTGGGATTTTCTTACATCTCTGGAAATTTCTTGAAATTTTATAGGTGGTATTTTTTTATGATGAATTAGATCTTTGAATTAGTCAAAAAAATGCATTGTTGAAGGCCCCTATTTCACAAAGTCTTTTGGATCTAAAATTTACCTAACTTGTGTGCTTGTAGGAGGGGTATTATTGCAAAACTACTAACAAATATTTGTTGTAGAATTTTGGCAAGGGTTTTTGATCTTTATTGTGTGCATATTTTTTTTCATAGATTATCAAACACTTCAATTGGTGCACTAAAATTGAACCAACATCTTTTGTGTTTTGGGCAATAGGCTCTTTTTGTTTCATTTTTAGAGGGCATGTCTCCTCATGTGGTCATTAGAACTACTAGTGAGGAGAGAATGACCCAAGTGGTAGCGAGGAAAAGCCATCCTCTTCCGAACCACTATAAACAACTGTATCCATGGTGAAAGCCATGGGTAATGTGTGCTGATTAGTTCATACTGACACTATGTCTCCCCATAAACTCGTTTGATCAAATTTATTTGATCAATTGTAGGGTGTAACCCCTACCGATGGGGAGCCTTCTGTATTTACAAAGCTGAAAGTGTCACATATATGGCCACATGAGCGGATGACCTTACTAGCACCTTTTTGTTTTAGAAAGCCAAAATCCTTCTAGTTGTTGGGGCAGGAGGTCAGACCTCTGGAGCAACCCACACACATACGGTTCTTAGTAGAGATACAAAGTTCGCTACAAGAAATTTTCATGGGGATTGATGCTTGGCTGCCCTGAGAAGTGAGTGCCGAGGGTGGAGCCAGTGGGGTCAAGCATCTAAGTATCTTCTCTAAATAGAGTAGCCTCATGTGGGATCAATAACTATTGTCCTGGCCAGCCATAAGAATTGTGCTTGTCTTATTTTGAACAATCAAACATTCAAGATCAAACATCAAAACATTGTGTCTTTTGTGTCTTCAAGTGTATGCAAAACATTTTTACATCAAACAACACACTTTTGTTTGAGTCATTTTGAGTCTAAACACTTGCAAAGATTGAGTCTTCATCAACATTGTGTCCTCTTGTCACGAAAAACAGTCAATAATTCAGATTTAGTCACCAACAAACAACTTCACAAATTGGAAAAATTTACAGTCCAACAAACAAGAGCGATCAATTTCAGAATTCTTGATCTTCCTAGGTTATTTCTCCAGGTTTTCATCTAGCATTCAACGCATTTCTGGGTCTCACAAATTCCATCATTGCTTTACACCTTGCATTACATTCACATTTGTCTAAACTTGAGTCAAAAGGTCACTTGCTTGTCCTCATCATACTTTGTCAACACATTACATACAACAACATTTTGCTAAGTGGTCCCTCATCAAGGTCTATCACCTTTGGGTCTCATTTGGTCTTACTTAGAGTCAAGGTCAACTTACCTCATCAAGAGAAACTATCATCTCTTTGGAAGTCACACCTACTCTACTACATACATACTTGGTCTTACACTTTGGATATTGCAAGTACACTTCAGGTTATTTACATTACATCCAACTCTTGGTCTTTCATACTCTTTTCCATTTTCATCTAGTCTCCCACATCTTGGTCAATGCCTAGTTCATGGTTGAAACCCGTTCCCAAAAATCTAGGAGAGAAGCTAAAGAGGCTCAAGAGTCCACAAACATGAGTGCCTATGAGTATGAAAATGATGTCTTTTTCAATTCTGATCATACCACATTACCTGACATGGATTCTTATAGAATGTTGAGAACATGGATAAAACAAACAACAATGACACATACAATGACAATATGGACAACTTTTCCGTACATTCAGTAGAAGTGGAAGACTCCATTATGGATCCCTGTTTCAATCGATTGGTTGAGGAAATAATGAGGAGAGATAGACAATACTTCTTACAAGTGATGGAACAAAGTGGAGCCAAGATCCCTCATGATTTTGACATGTCTCAAATAATGGAAAATCGACCTTTGCAACAAGCTCACCTCAACATGGATCAATGGAGGCCTAATAGTGGAGGCAATAGAGGACCACATCTTTTTCCTAAATCGCCATCATCTTTGTTTCAAAAACCTGAGGTCCCATATACACATGGTCAAGCATATGATATTCACCTTCGCAGACCATTATGGAAGTCTTATGCAGAAAATATACTCAATCACATACCAATCCTAAGGACCAACCACCAAAGCAATTGGATATCCAAATGCATGTTCAAAATTTGGACACAAGGAAACCCCACGTCAAATTTGGGGGCAACATGTTAGAACAAACTCATGACATGCCTATAGAGTATGGTATACATGGACAAAGTAGATATTTCATTCCTCATCATGACTCTATACCAAGTGGTCCTTATACGCAACATCACTATAGACCTCCTCCCTATGAACATGTGTATGATCAATACCATCCATATATACAACATGCTCCTCCTCCACCCGGTGGTTCAGGGATGGGATATGGTCTAAGAAGTCGATCTCCACCTAAGAACAATTTGGAGCAGCAAATTAAGGACTTACAAAAGAAAATGGAGGAAACAAATACACCAAAGACAACTTACACAATGAGAGACATATGTCCTTATCCATTTGACAAAAGCATTCCAATGCCTCCATTTCCTACACACTTTGTGACACTTAATTTTGATAAGTACAGAGGCAAAGGAGATCGTAAGGCACATATAAGACAATTTTTCATGGCTTGCATTGAGGTAGCAGTAGAAGAGACATACTTGATGAGATTATTCCCACATCGCTTAGGTGATCAAGCTATGGAATGGTTCTCCCAACTCCCAACTAGAATTAATTCATGGGGTGACTTAGCAGAGTCATTTATCCAACATTTCTCATACAACATGGAGACAAACATATCAGTCACCACTTTGTGCAACACCAAGCAAAATGATGGAGAATATTTTTCATCATTTTTACAAAGATGGATAAATCTAGCCAGCAGATGCTCTTGTGAAATTCCACAAAAACAAATGGTAGAGATGTTCACCTAGAATGTCCACAGAGAAATTGGTTATGACCTAAGAAAAGCTTGCTTGTCCACTTGCAAGGACATCATTGAAAAAGGTTTAGCAATAAAGAATGTCCTAATTGAGCAAGGCATCATCAAAATATTCAAAGAAATTAAAGAGGACTATAAAGGAAAAGACAAGCCAAGATTTTGGAATAAAAACAAGAACACAGTCAATGATGGTGTTGTTGATGCCAATACAGTACGACCCAAAATCATTTTTTCTAGATCAAGCTCTACAAACAATCAAGTGATTACTCAAACAACTTCAAAATCACGAAGGAAGTACACCCCATTGGGAGAACCACTAGAGTCAGTTTTCAAAAAACTTGTGGCAAACAAAATAATAACAATCCCAGATCTGCTTCCATATGAGCCAAAGGTTAAACCAAATTGGTGGAATGATGATGAGTATTGTGAATTTCATAAGAGAAAAGGTCATAAAATAGGAAATTGTCATCGACTGAAGAACATCATAGAGGATCTTATTGATAGAGGCGACATTGAGATTGAGGGACACTCATCCAATTAAGAACATGAAATGTTTAAGGAACCATTCCCAAAACATGACAAGGGAAAAGCCAAAGCCACAAATGAGAAGACCAACTATACCAGAGCATCCTATAACTATGATTCAATTGTCAATCACATTTCAATGGACAATTATGTCTCTACCATTATCATCAAGGACAAAACACCTGGAAATTCTACCCAAAGACCCAAGGTTGTCCTAAAAGGTATAGGATCTTTTTCCGAACATACCTTTGAATATAATGTTACAACTCGTCGAGGTAAATTCACTTTTCAAGGTGCTCCAACTAAAAACACCGCTTCCTCAACAACCAAACCTGAGTATGACCTTGTAGAATAGCTAGGGAAAACACCTGTGCTTATCTCCATACTAGGGCTTTTACGCATATCCCCCACACATAAAGACATTCTTGACAAACCTTGAGAGACACTTCCATTCCCACTTATCTGAACGTGGACCAGTTTCAAGCCATGGTGGGATACCTTTCGGTTCCACAGTCCCTTACATTCATAGAAGCTGATGACGCCTCCATAAGCCAACCACATAATGCACCTCTGCACATTTAATCCTTCCTGCACAAACATCAAATAAAATGAGTCTTGATAGATGGAGGAGCCATTCCGAGCATTTGTACATTGAACACTCTTAAGCAATTAGTATATTCTGAAAAGGTTGTGAATTCTACACATGAAATCACCATCAAGGCATATGATGATGAAGAACGCTCATCCAAGGGCACAATCACCTTACCTTTGAGAGTTGGGCTAGTTACAAAAGATGTGGTTTGTCAAGTCCTTGATTTAGAGCTCACATGCAACATATTGCTAGGACGTCCATGGATTCATTAGATGAGCGCAATACCATCTACATATCATCGATGCATCAAGTTTCCACACAATGGAGTTGAAGTGACCGTCAAATCTGACCCAAACCCATTCATATATTGCAATAATCAGTGACCTAAATCGGAAATAAAAGTCCTAGTCAATCAAGAAGTTGTTTTGTCTTCAGCATATGTGGATCCAAAATCCTTGAAAGCTTCTACGTCAACACAAGCATAGATCAAAGAAAAGTTCAAGATTAAAGACATGGGATGTGGTGAATATATCTTTCATGTTGATCAACTCCCACTATCTCCTAAGGTATTTACTCGATAGGAACAATCTATAAATAATTTGCAAGGAATTGGGTGTGAACCACCTAGTGTTGTGGCTACTAAGTCTGAATGCAAATCTCCTCTAGTGGTGCAAACATTTTTTGATATCAATAATCCTAAGAGTGGTTCCAACAAAGAATCTATTGAGCCTATCACCAACCCTCTTAAGAACTCACATAGCCTTACCATTTAATCCACTCATTCCATTTTCACTCCTCTCCTAGACTTGGATCGACAAGAATAAGAAAAATCCTTACTCATTGGGGATGAAAAATCAATCTATGAAAAGAAAAATCTACAAGTCAAAAATAAAGAAAAGTCCTTAAGTCCAAATCAAAATCAAAAGCTATTAGACTCTGCAAAAATCAAGGTCAAGGATTAAAATCCTATGAAAGAAAAAGAGAAAGAGATGATCTCCCCTAATACCAAAATAACTAGGGGCAAAAGTTCTAAAATTTCAAGCCAAAAAGAATACTTGTTGATCCTAAGTCTCCATCATGCTATCCTAATTTCACTTCTTTTCACAATCATAAGCCTTCATCACTCATCCACTTGTTCCGCACATGCTTTCCCTTTTGGCGATACATCATGGACCTTTAGTGGAGCTTGCTCGAAGGAATTTGTTATCAGGGATGCCTAAACTTCTTTAGGTGACACGCATTGGGCCTACATAGTTCACACACTAGTAATTCTATCTTAGTTCCTTTATCAAGGAAGATAGTCACTCGAGCTACACATCATTCAGTCAGGGAACATTGCAGTTACAATCACAAGGTTAAGCCTCATACATTTGAGGTGGGTGACTTAGTCCTCAGAGAAAATCCTAAAAACCAGCAAGACAAAGAGAAGAAGGGCAAGTTCGAACCAAATTGGCTTGGTCCTTACATCATTATAGCAGCCTATGGATCCGGTGCATATCAAATTTCAACTCCAGATGGCAAACCTTTAGAGGATCCTATCAATAGCATGCACCTTCGCAGGTTTTACACATAGCTCTTCAGAGTATGCTAATTCAAAAATACAAAAAAAATCAAAAAAAAAAATCAAAAAAAAAATCGTTACTTGGTGAAAACCTGCCAAACATGCACCTTGTGACCAAAAAAAAACAAAACATTTCATCCAATGGTGAAAACCACTTCAATGGCACCCTGGGCAAGTACCATGGTGAAAATCAGGTCACCGACGCCATGTGTAGAGACATTGCTCCTTCCTCCTTTAGAATTCCATTTCATCTTTCATTTTGTACACACTCACAACCTTTTCATCCATAACAAACTTATCCATTCCCATCATGGCTTTTTATTGATCTACTTAAGATTGGTTAGCCATTCATAATAAACCTCCCTTTTCACCCCTTTCCATTCATAATAAATCAGCTCCTATCAGTGGCTAAGGAAAATCCTACATCTAGTGATGGGTATGGAACTGAGAGCATCACCTATTCTGAGGAGTACAATTTCTTCCAGTTTTCTTCAGTCTATCTGTGCACAATCTGCAATAAAGCAACATTGGCATCACCAATCCACAATAAAGTTCCATCTTCTCCACAATAAAGTATTAGTTTCATGGATTCAGTCAGTTTCAGATGAGACACAGTAGCAACATTGGGCTTCAACAAATCAAATCTTTCAACAGGCTTAGACAACATTATGGTTCAGTGCTATCTATCCTTTTGTGAAACTAAACATTGTGACCATAATCAAATAAGACTTATACAACTGACAAGAGACACTAAACTTGAGGACTATAGTGGATGTTGGTGTCGAGTCTTGGTTCTTTTGATTTTTTCTTTTGGTGACATGTCTTTTAGCTTTTCAAGGATGTCTCTCACTAGAGTTTCTATCTCTAGGATGTCTTTGACTAGAAAGGCGAGGATGGGGTATCATCACCTATTTTTTCTTTGCTGTCTGTGGATTATCTCTTAGTAATGCTATGACTTGCCCAAGGATATGAGGACACTGTGAGTCTAGTGTGAACTGAGGCATTCTTTGTTTGTGACTGTCTAATCTCCATGCAAATGGGTATAATGACTTTCTGGGTCAAACATATGCCTTGATTGTCATAACCTATTTGCCATAATAAAGCTCAATGATGATAACACACAAGAAGCTCTTTCACTTCCATATCTTCTATCTTCCATCCCCCTTTCTTGATTGACCTCCATCATCCTTCTCAAGTCCATGTAGCTTGCTATCACATGACTGAGTATAATGACACACCAAAAATATCTGCATTTCATGTAGTTTGCACCTATATTACCATATATAAGCATTTCATACATACATATAAATATCACAATTGCATCACATCCTGCACACAACACATGTTAGCACATTTTACATTCTCATCATGTAAATAGTTATTTGCATTATCATATTCATCTGCATTTCATACATTTGCATTTGCATTTGCATAAACAAATTATAAAAACATAAAAAATAAAAAATATTGCATTTCATTATGTACATATTTGCATCCATATCATAACCATCACATAGAAACATACATCATGAAACATCTCATCACATAGAAACATACATCATGAAACATCTCATCACATAGGTACACATGCATATAGCTACCGCAAAGATGAATCTCATACATATATAATCATAAATGTCATGATACAATGATGTCAAAATCATATGGCTACAATCACCTGAAGGTGTCATCATACAAAATGGTATAAAACTGATACATAGGGAGCCCTCTAAGGCTATGATGAACTCCCTCCCTCAGAGCCGCCTGGCCTTGATGGATTCTAAGCCCTGGAAGGACCCACCAGAGGATCATCTCTCCTATCCCCTTTGTTTGGTGGTGGTGGAGGACCCATGGCCCCACTGCTTGATGCCTATCTCCTATCCCTCCCTCTAGTGGTCATCACTATTCGTGATGGTCTACGGAAGCTCCTAGCCCACTGATTTGGTGGCACTGCTCCATAGTATAGGTCTCTCCAGTAGCCTATCTCCTCCCTAGCTCATAGAACATAGGCGTATCTGGCCCCTATGTCCTCTGCTGCCTGCCTCCCTGCCCTCTGTGTTATCGCAGCCTCTATATAGCGCTGAATAGTCTAGTCCCTGTCCCTCTCAGTATCCCTCAACTATCTCTTGAGTCTAGTTGTATCCCTCTCTAAAGTCCTCCCCCATCCCACAACCAATACTCTTGTCACCCTATTCGGACAGAGGAACCCACTGATCACTCCTGTCAGTACTACTGGTAGTGCTAATCCTATCCATGTCATGGTATCCCAAGCCACGTGTCCAACCCTCATCTCTAATCCCGGATCCTGGAACACTCGTCTTAGTGCATCCCTGTCTCCATCTTGATCATAGGGTACTAACTCCCCATCAACTGGTATCCTTAGAATCCTGTAAACATCCTCCAAGGTGACTGTCATCTCACCCATCGACAAATCAAAACTACAAGTCTCTGAGTGCCATCTCTCAGCCAACGCAATCAGCAACCCCATGTTCGCCCGAAACTCAAGCACATACAAAATATGTCGTAGGCCCATAGCCTAAACTGCTGCTCTCTCCTCAACTATCAGCTCTGCTCACAAACTCTGAGTCGATGGGAATCTCTCTCATGACTCCAACATAGGTAGGTCCTCCTACAGTCAAGAAAATCAACTGTGTCAATCCTAGTAGCATTCCCTATTCATCATAAAGTGCTACTCTTTTTAGTACTCCCTGTTCATCACAACGTACTACTTTTTTTTTATCCTAGTAGCATTCCCCATTCATCACAAAGTGTTGCTTTGATCATATCTTTTAGGGAACCTACTTGAGTGTATCCTCTTGAGTAGCTTATCCAATTGACAACGTATGTTGTATCACAAAATTGTCAATTTCAGCCTAATCCAATTGACAACGTATGTTCTATCACAGAATTGTCAATTTCTTTGGTACTCGTTGTTCATCACAAAGTGCCTTGATCTATCCTATCCTAGGGCCTTTGCTTGAGTGTATCCTCTTGAGTAGTTTCTTCATTGGCAATGTATGTTCTATCACAAAACTGTCAATCCTAGCCCTATCTGCTATTTTGGTCTTCCCTAGAGGACCTACTTGAGTGTATCCTCTCAACAACTTATCCAATTGACAACGTATGTTTATCATAGAAGTGCCGATTCGACCTTGAAGGCATAAACGTGCATTCATGACACAAACATGCCTTCCCATTTTTCCCCCCGCTTGACATTTTTCTAGACCTATCTAAAGCCCATTTATTTCTCTACCTAGCATGCATTTATGACAACAATTAATGCGGCAAAGTACAAGGAGGTTTTGTGGCACTTACCGGCTCTTCTGCATCTACTGACCTCTGAAATCGGTGAATGTGATCGAATCTGTGAACCAATGCCATCGCTGATGACTGCTGCTGCTCTATTCTCTCTCTGCACTCTGATCTCTTGGATGTGTGGATGACAATGATGATGTTTTCCCCTCATGGTCTATCTTATAGACTGTGCTAGCCCTAGCCCTAGCCCTAGTCTCCCATGTCAGTCTTCATTATCTCGTGACTCTGTCACTCTATCCTATCCGGTTAGTCCATTCTAGACTTTCTTTCTTATCGAGAGATTGTCTGCGATCTTTCCAGACATTTTCATCCAATCTCTTGAGGGGGCATATCATTCCCATCCTGGGGCAACTTTGTATCAGTTCATATTATCTTTGAAACAACGCGACAAGCTACATGGTCTCAAAGAGGGGCAAAATGTAGAAACCTAAAATTGTCATGTCTAATTAAATAGATATTTTATTTATTTAATTATTTTAGCCTAACTCTTCTATTAATTGAATAAATCTTTATTTATTTAATTAATTCATTTATCCTCTTCTAGCCTTATTTCTCATTTAAATAAATACTTTTATTTATTTGAATTATCCTTTTCCTAAATTAAATAAATACTTTTATTTATTTAATTGATCCCATTTCCTCTATTAATTAAATAAATCTTTATTTATTTAATTAATTCATTAACCTTTTCTACCCATGACACATGTCATTCATCTCTTAATTCCTACACTACCTATCCTCTCATTATTTTCTTATTTTCTTTACCTACCCTCTAATCATAGCCGACCATTTATCTTTTACCCCTCTCAATCTTATCCCTCCATTTCTTATAGTGTCTTATATATAAGGAGATGCTTCTTTCATTATCAAACCCTGATTAGTTGACTACCCGACTACTCTACGCTTTCGAACTTTCATATGCGATCAAGCCTACTTGCAACCATATTTCTGATCTTTGTTGAGCTCTTGTGCACACATAAAATCTGAGAGCAAATATATCAAGGAAGATCAATGGAGATAGGAAGAATGGAGATTCAAACCCTATTGGACATGTGATGGTATAATCTTTGTGATTTCATTTGATTTGCATTGTGTTAGGTAATCTTCATATGTTATGGTGGATCTTTGTTGTTGTTAGGCTAGGGTTTTGTGGTTGAATCTATTTAGTCTTTCAATATTGTTTTATCCATTTTCACCATATACACAACCTTCTGTAGCACTACAAGTAAATACAAACTTGCAACAACAACAATCATTTCGACAAATTCACAGCAAGTAAACGCAAGTGCCATTCGGCATGTAAAAGTGAAACAACCTAAAGCACATAAGCAAACCTCTTTGAAATTAATGGGGTTTACATCAGGAGATAAGCAAATGGCACAAAATCAACAAATTTTGATTTAAAGTCAACAAAATCAATGTCAACAACAATATGTGCCCCAGTATGCGCAACAAGGGAAAGCAAGCTATTATTTGCCCCAACAACAACACCAACACAAAAATGTGCATTGCCAAACACAAATGTAATTTCAACAACCCAAAGTGCAGTATCAACCACAAATGCAAATGGCAATTTCATCTCATAGGGCACAACAAAATACACCGCACCAAAGCATGGCAGTACCTCAACAACATGACCTATTCCAAAATGAATGTATGCCAGAGATACCAAAGACAATAATTTTTGAATGTCAACAATGATTTGGAGGTACTATATATCAAAAACAAGGACATCTAGGGATGAATGATGACCCTCAAAATCCTTCACAATCAGATGTGTTGGTGCAACAAATTGAAAAGATGCAATGACAAATAGAGGCATTACAAGCCAAAAATACAAAGAAGTTATACACAGAGCATGACTTATGTCCTAATCCATTTGATAAATTTTTTTACATGCCTCCCTTTCCTAAGAAATTTGAAGCATCAAATTTTGAGAGATACAAGGGAAAAGGTAATCCAAAAGATCATATTCGAGATTTTTACATAGCATGTACTGAGGTTACTTATGATGAGACACATTTGATGCGTATTTTCCTGCGTAGTTTGATGAGACAAGCTATGGATTGGTATGCACATTTGTCTGGGAATATAAAATCTTGGAATGAATTGGCCAAGAAATTCATTTGTCATTTCGCATTGAACATCGACAATGAGATAACCATGTCAGATTTATGCAACACAAAGAAAAATCCAAGGGAACCATTAATGATTTTCTTTCAAAGATGGCGAGGATTGGTTAGTCGACGTTCCCTCGACATCCTAGAGGAACAACAAGTCAATTTATTTATTCAAAACTTGATACTAGAGATGATGTATGAGCTTAAATTGAAAGCTCCTAGTACTATTCAAAAGCTCATTAAAAAAGGAATGGACATTGAGGATGCTCTTATTTAAAGTGAACAAGGACAACAATAATCTGACCAACTCAAGTGATAGGAATAAGTTTTGGTCCAAAAACAAGAATGTCACTAATGATGGTGTAGTTGATGCAAGAACTATAAGTACTAGTCAACCTAAGTTTGTTATAAGAGGACCAAGTGCATTGAATTCTCCAAATTTCCAATAGAATCAATAGATGCAAAATCAAACAAGTAACATTATCCAACAACCAAAAAATCAACAACATAATCAACAAAAATAAGATCAACAATGTAGACCTTTTAGGTCAAGTGATGGGCCTCCCCATCAATTGACACCATTAGGAGAGCCTATTGAATCGGTAATGAAATAGTTGATTCAGGCTAATTTCATTAAGTTGCCAAATATCAAAGATGAGCCACTAGTAAAACCCCATTGGTGGAATGATAATGCATATTGTGAATATGATCAGTTTGAGGGACATAAAATTGCATCATGTTTTTATTTAAAACACCTTATTCAAGATTTTCTCGATCACAGTGTGATTGAGGTAGATTCATCTGCTAGAACTTCTAATGTTAATCATACAATTTTCAAGACTCCCTTACTTGATCATGACAAGGGAAAATATTCCTCTTCAAATCCAAATGAAAAAGGCAATCTAAATTATACCAATGCAAGTCATAAAAATGTCATTAATTGCTTTCATGCATCAAATGAGTGTATGTCAACCATAAGAATAAAAGAACAAGATTCCTCATGTGCAGTGACCACCCGCCAATCAGTTTCAAGCTAGGATAGGACACCTTGCGAATTTCCAGCATGTTGCCTTTTCAGACAAAGATATACCTTGCAATAAAACCCATCATAATGATCCCTTCCATCTTGAAGTGTTTGTCCATAATTGCAAAATCAGGCGAGTTTTGATAGATGTTGGAGCAAGCCTGAATATATGCACTATGAGAGTCATAATTGGCCTTGGTTAGTCTAAAAATGACATAGATCCTTCAAGGAAGATAACAATAAAATCCTATGATGATGTTGAACGCCCATCTAAAGGAGTTATTGTTTTGCCTATTAGAGTAGGTCCAACAATAGAGAACACTTTGCTAAAAGTGCTAGATCTGGATCTCCCTTACAATATAATCTTAGGTCATCCATGGATTCATGCAATGAAAGTGGTTCCTTTGACCTATCATCAATATTTGAAATATTCATACAATGGAACTGAGATAACAATTCATGGAGATTGTAATCCATTTCAATTTTGTGCTAACCTGAAGGATGCTTTGCAACAACAAGTGCCAGTAAATAGAGAAGTGCATTTTCCTAATTATGTGGATCCCAATAGATTGTTAGAATCTATCAAGGGTAAGATGAAAATACAAAATCAAGGCTGCAGAGATTATTCCATGTCCCATCCATTCTTTATTGGCAAGTTGCCTCTGTAACCAAAATCACATGGAAAACCACATTTGTTGCAAAAGGAATTCAAAACAATCATCCAATATCAACCTCCCACCGTATTTACAAAGTGGGACGAACTGAACAAAGAAACTTTGGATGATGACGTATCAAGAAGATTCTATAAAGATGAAGCAAATGTAACATACACTCCACCAATCAAATTGCCAGTAGAGCAATATGGCAAAGGATTTACCATAATGCAGAAGAAGGGACATGATGGATGTAGTGGTTTGGGACCTGACAAAAAGGGAAGATTAGAGATTATCATCCCTAAGACAAGACATTAAACTTTGGGTTTAGGTTTTGTACCATTGCGAATCGAAACCTCATCTACCAAAGTGACTACATGTGAAAAAGGGCATGATTCTAATGATGAAACAACACCTAAGGACACCCATCCTGAAACTAACTCTAAGGAATGGGAGTGTGACTCTTATTCCTCCAACTCCTATGCCCTTGATAGTGTCTTCATTGACCCTGATGATTTTCCTATGGAAGACAAACATGAAATTCCTCCTCCTGTCAAAACATGTCCTAAATCTTGGGTATAATCATTTTGGAATCCTACCACTGAATCTGACACAAGTAGCTCAGATAGTGATACCACTAACATTCATATCTTTACTATCTCAATCCAAGCCATTACTAAAACCGATAATGACGTGCCCCTTGTATACCCACAACTTATCCAATGTGACCAACAAGGACCACTTAAGTTAGATTTCTTTGAAAATGATGAGGCAATAGTAGAATTCCTGGAGCTTAGAGAAGGCATATGACAAGGTTAGATTTTATATTGATTTAGATTCCACAACATATTTTGGGGAGTCAACTCCATCTTCCAGTTGCAAAATTAAAAAATAAAATAAAAAAGAAAAAAATCAAAAGAATAGGTCTCCGGGTGAAAACCGCAAGGCACCCTCTGACCACAAAAAGGTAAAAACAAAGGACGTACATGCAAGTGAAAACCTCTTTGAGGCACAAAAAGGTGGAATATTGGACATAACCTGATCAAGTCAGGACAAATCAACATTGTTTGTGGAAATGAGTGAGGAGATAAATTTGGGTACACTTGACAATCCTAAGGTCATTCATTTTGCTGCTTCATTGTTAGAACAAGAAAGAATAGATTTTGTCAACTTTTTCCTTGAGAAGAGGATCAATTTTGCATGGTCTTACGTAAACATACCCGACCTTGATCCAAAACTAGTCCTTCATCATCTGTCGTTGAAACCAGGTGCCAAGCCCGTCAAACAAAAACTGAGAAAAATGCATTCATAAGTGGCCCTACTAGTCAAAGATGAACTCAAGAAACTGCTAGATGTGCACTTTATTAGACCAATTGATTATGGAAATTGGATCTCCAACTTAGTTCCAGTCAACAAAGCAAATGGGGGCATTAGAATTTGCACTGATTTTAGAGACTTAAACAAAGCATGCCCTAAAGATGACTTTCCTCTGCCAAATATTGGCATCATAGTAGACATGACAGCTGGATATGAGATGTTTTCACTAATGGATGGATTTTTAAGGTACAATCAGATTCGAATAGCTCTCGAAGATCAACATAAGACTGCCTTTACATGTGCTTGGGGAACCTACTATTGGAATATGATGCCATTTGGCCTAAAAAATGTAGGAGCAACATATCAAAGAGCCATGACAACAATTTTTCATGATTACATGCACACTTTGATGGAAGATTATGTTGATGACCTCCTATGCAAATCATTTACTAGAGATAGTCATTTGGCTATTTTAGGATCAATCTTTGACCGGATGGAGAAATACAAGCTCAGACTAAATCCCAAAAATGTGTGTTTGGTGTTACATCTAGAAAATTATTGGTCTACATTATTTCTCGAAGAGGTATTGAAGTTGACCCTGCAAAGGTCAAAGAAATCCTAGATATGCATCCTCCTACCAATCTTCGTCAACTAAGAAGCCTCCAGGGAAAGTTACAATCAATTCGGAAATTCATAGCTTAATTGGTAGACAAGTGTCACCCCTTAAAACATCTACTACACAAAGGGGTAGTTTTTAAATGGAATGACGAGTGTCAACAGACATTCCAAGATTTAAAAGATTATTTTCTATCCCCACCTATTTTAATGCCTCCCATAGATGGAAAGCCCTTTATTTCCTATATCTCCACATCAGATACAACATTAGGAGCTCTTTTGGCCCAACAAGATGAACAAGGAAAAGAGCGGGCTATTTATTATATTAGTCAGACAGTAGTGGTCTATGAATTAAAATATTCTACCATTGAGTGAGAATGCTTGGCATTCATATTTGTAGCTCAAAAGCTCTGACATTGTATACTAAATCATAAGACCTTGTTGGTAGCCAAGATTGATCGATTGAAATATTTGCTTAGCAAAGCAGCTCTGACTGGCCGATTAGAAATATGGGTCATGATTTTAAGCGAGTTTGATATTGAATACACTGAAAGAAAAGAAACAAAAGGACAAGTCATAGCTGATCAACTCATAGATGCACCTATCCAAGATGATCATCCAATGTTGATTGATTTTCCAGATGCATTAGTCTTTGCTATCACATCTTCTAATGAATGGCAATTATATTTTGATGGATCCCACACTAGATTTGGCTTAGGGGCAGGTGTCCTATTTGTAACCCCTCAAGGTGATGCTATTCCAAAATCCTATAGAATAACTTTTAATTGCACTAATAATATCACATAATATGAGGCTTTGGTTACTGAACTCAAAATAGCAATTCAATGGAATATTGCACATCTGCAAGTCTATGGAGATTCTCAGTTAGTCATCCACTGAGTAAATGATGACTATGAAATAAAAGATAAAAAAAATTCTCCCTTATAAGGACACAGTAGAACATTTCAAGACAAAATTCATTGTTATCCAATTTAATCAAGTCCCTTGTCTACATAACAAATCAGAAGATGCTATGTGATACTATTGCCTCTATATTGGATATGCCTCAGAATATGGACAAATGTGAATTTTTGGTAGAGTAGTTGTTGGTCCCATCTTTAAAAATTCTGACATCAGATCTGGTGTGTGTCCTTGTTGGTCCTAACTTCTCATGGTACAAAGAAATCTCTGAATACCTAAAATTCCATTCCGTACCTCCAAACCTTTCTACCAACGAACGTCGAGCCTTTATTAGACAAGCTGCCAAATATGTCATCATCGGTGATACCCTCTACCATCGATCCTTTGACCAAACCCTCCTCAGGTGTTTGGATTTTGATGAAGCACAAATGAATTTACATGAAGTTAACAATGGTATATGTGGGGTCCATTTCAATGGTCTTAGCCTAGCTAAAAAGTTATTTCGAGCTAGATACTACTGACTGACAATGGAAAAAGAAGCCCATGACTTTGCTAAGAAGTGTTACTATTAAAATTATTTTGGATTCATATGTAGGTGACATTTTGTTTGAGTGGGCCCATTCCTTTTGATTTTCTAGCTATGCTCCCCGTACTAAAAGCAAGCTAGGTATCATGTCGACATTGTTTCTAGTCGCTCTCTTTTCTCATTTGGAGTTTGGGGGAATGCAAAGTTGTCACGTGGCTCGAGTTTTTATGGTGTGGCACTCCCCTCGGCCCCACCATCTATCATGTAAAGGTAGAGACACTTGGCATCTCCACATTGTTCTATCGAATGATCTCTCTATGCTTGTTTTTGGTTCTTCCCTACAGTGCCATGTGTCTTCCATGTTAGTTCATGAATCAGGGTGCATTTTGGGTCATGATTTTCTTATTAGACAGGTACAGGCGCATCACCATGATATGGTGGAAGTAACAACTTCGGGGATGATTTTGCTAGGTATGATCTCATGTTGTGCCACAATGAATTTTTCTATCAAAAGCGGTTGCTAGAGGGTCGTTGATGCTACAAGTTGTTAGATTAGCCAAGGGCTCTATTTATACTTTGATTTTCCTTGTTTAGGGGTTCAAACTTTTTGAGAGTTTTTCAAAAACTTCAGCTCATTAAGAAACCTTTATGTTAATACAAGTTGGTGAAGGATAATTGTATCAAACTATGCCTATGGCCTTGGTGATGTTTTTATTTGAATCTTAATATGTTTACTTCTGTGTTGTTTTTCTAGTTCGTTAACTTCCGTGATATTTACTATAAGACTACAGATTAAACTATGTCATGAGACTTGTTAACTATTGGATGAGTGGTTAGATATCATTTTATGTTAAATGAGTTCTTGTTGAATTACTATTTCAAATGATTTTGGGCATGTAGATTGTTGAATGAGCTTTAAAACTGCATATCTCTGAGTTTTATATGCTATCGATATTGTTTTGAAATTTTTTGGCGCATCGCCTAAGTATTGTAAATCTTTTAATTTTAAGTTTCCTCCTTCACCTTTTCACTCCAATCATATAAAGAGCCAACTTCTCAAACCCAGAGGTCATTCAGTGATTTTTACGCAATCGGTCCCCCATCACTGAATTTTCCATAAGGATGTTCAAGTTTAAGGTTAAAATTAAGAGTCAAACAATTATTTTTCTAGCATGCCCGATGGGACACGAATTCTGAATACCATTAAGCTAGTATATGAGCCACAAACCCTTACCAAGAGCCAGACAACTTTGAATCCCATTTTTCTTATTCCACCCTTGGTAAACGTCCATCAGCCTTCTGTCTCCTCTTCACAAAACCTTCCTATTTTCCCTGCAGTTGTCCCTATAATAATAATGACTCAGATCCCTCCCCGAAATTTTGTGACATGGAATAATGGAAGTCCTCTCATTCCTCTAGTCCCACTTGTTGTATGGGGGCCAATTCCCTCTGCCGCATTGAAAGCTATCCCTAAATTCACTGGAGAATGTCCTAAAACCCCTGGGGAGCACTTGCGAGATGTAGCCAATTTATGCATTGTCCATGGTATAACTGAAAAAAATGTGGCTTTGAGATTTCTTGTAGCATCTTTCAAAGGGAGAATTCTATACTTGTACAGGTCTCTAGCTCTAAATTCTATAGGTGACTGGGATCAGCTAGGAGACTACTTTTTTCAGAGGTTCTCTGACAAGGCTGACATGTCATCCTTGATGCATCAATTGATTACAATAAAGAGAGCCCCTCAAGAAGTGCTGCCAAAATTCAATTTAAGATTTTAGAGGACCTGACAAAGAATACCGTTGTCTTCCTGTACCCCTACTGACACGGTGTTTGTTTTATATTTGAAGGCTTTCAACTCTAACATATCAGCGATGATTTAGTCTCTAGGAGGCAATAATCTCCCTCAAGTGTTTGATTTAGCAGTCTCCACAGAAAATAATCCAATTGATGCAGGGAATCTATCGCCACGATCGCTCATGCCTATCTTTCTAGAGTTATCAATCCAATTCCCAGAACCAACTACATCTAGCTCATCCACTTCCCA
The DNA here is from genome assembly GCF_030272615.1 of Cryptomeria japonica. Taxonomy (NCBI): domain Eukaryota; kingdom Viridiplantae; phylum Streptophyta; class Pinopsida; order Cupressales; family Cupressaceae; genus Cryptomeria; species Cryptomeria japonica. The sequence continues at coordinate 453,099,761 of NC_081412.1, read as the reverse complement.
ACCTATGTACGTGTATCCCGACTCCTAACACGAAAGTTTGCCTCCTCCCTTATCCTTGGTTGCAAAGGTCAGTGATATGAAAAATTTATTGATATATTTCTCGAATGAGATAATCAATCTAAAAAGATCCCAAATCTTGCCAGCTAGACCTCCGTGTCAACAAAATTATCAAGGAAATAGGCCTTCTTATCAGCAAAACCAACATGTAAATAACCGGACTTCCCTGAACCAACCAAATGGCTAGATAGTTCCAGTCCCCAATCCCTTACAAACTGTCTACCCTAACTCTGGTAAAGAGTTAACAACGGGACAAAATAATCTAGCGGATGATACCAATTCTTGATGCTTTTCGTGTAACAACGCCCACACCCCAAGAAATTGTCCAAGAGGCAATTTACAACAAAAGGCTACAAATCAACAAAGCCAAGGCATGACATCAAATGATCTGGATTACATAGCCTCTAGCATGGATAATGCATCTTTTATTGCATAGATGCAAGGCATGTCAATGGAGCAGGAAATAGAGATAGCTCCAGACCATGCACTTTTCTCTTGGATGGAAGAAGAAGATGTCGTGCTAATCAATGGTGCATATTCATTAAGATGAAGGGGTCCTCAAGTGCAATCAGATTACAACCTTCGGTAGAAGAGGCACTTCATGAGAGAAATGTAGGCACACAAGGGAGATTCTCTGTGGATAAAGTTCCTGAACAACCTGCAGTTGTTACTACGTATCCAAGGAAGGAATTCATTCATTATAAGCCAAGGGAGACAAAGGCTTCGATGCCTTTAGTATTAGACGTGGTAGAGAAGTTGAGGAAAGCCCTGACCAACATCTCTTTATGGGATCTCCTTAGTATCACAGAGCAGATGAATCATTTGAAAGAAGCTTTGTTGGAGGTGGGTCAACCTCCTAGTGGAAATGCTACTACTTCCTCGCAAGTCAACAAAGGAAAGTTTTAGCATCCCAGAGATAAATCATGCTCACCGACGGTGCTAACAAATGAGGCCATACCTCCGAAATCTCAAGAAGAGGGTAAGCCTAAACCCAACCCTTCCTATTTGACCCTCATAGTAGGGGATACAATTCTACATAAATCTATGATAGATTCTGGGGCCAACACTACTGTCATGCCTAAGCAAATTGCGGAGGTGTTAAATATCAAGTATGAACCCTTGAATCGAGGTGTTATGCAATTAGATAGGAATAAGGTTCAGACCTCAGGCCTTATCAAGAACCTTCCGCTAACATTGTTTGCATGCCCTAGTGTCAGGGTACTTCAAGAGGTGGTAATTATTGACATCCCCATAGTCTTTGGCCTCTGCCTCTCCAGAGACTTCACCACCAAGATAGGAGGTTACTTGTCTTTAGACTGGTCCCATCTTATCCTTCATATCCAGTGGAGAGCCAAACTCAAAATCCTTTAAGAACCCCTTCATACCGAACACGTAGCGGATCAAGCCCTGATCAACTTCGAGCCCACTCATACCTCAATTTCCAATAAAGTCAGAAAGATTGTAGAATTCATTGATTTTGATCCATATTCAAATTATCATGTCATAGGCCTTGGTACCTACTACATTTTTTATGAAGGTCAAGTTATTCCAATGCTGGTAAAAGACCCCTTGACCCAAGAAGATTCATCCTCTACACTTTGGATTTTGCACTTTGATGGTGCAAGATGCAAAGTAGCCTCAGACACGGGGATTTTCCTTACTTCACCTTCTGATAAACAGATTCTGAATTCTTTTCACCTGTAGTTTGCTTGTTCCAATAATGAAGAAGAATATGAAGGGTTGATTCAAGGCCCAAGCCTAGCTGAAAAGATGGGTATAAAGCAGTTGAAAGTTTTTGGTGACTTTGAGTTGATAGTACACCAGGTCCAAGGGATCTCCAGTGCCAAGCATGTGCGTATGAGATCCTACCACCATAGAATGTGGGATCTAATTGAAAGCTTTGATGCTTTCAACATCCAAAGGATCCCTCAAAAGGGAAATGTATCCGTTGATCGGATGACTATTATTGGATCACAATTTGACCCCACTGTGGACTTGCTTGTGAATCCCCAGACGATTTGTGTGGCCATTCAACCAGCTATTCTCGATAATGATACCCACTGATAATTTTTTGAAAGTGATGAGAAAATTTCTTCAAAGGTGTAACTCTGAAACAATTCTACCCATCTCATATGTCTCTGATTCAATTTACTCTTACTGTTCAAATACTGCAAAGCTTGATGATCTCTAGACAACACAAACTTCTTAGGCAACAAGTAATCTCCCCACTTCTTCAAGGCTTGAACTATGGCATATAATTCCTCATCATACACTGAATGTATTCTTTGGGCATCATTCAATTTATCACTAAAATATCCTATTGCTCTTCCTTCTTGACTCAAGACTACTCCTATTGTTGTTCTACTTGCATCACAATCCACTTGAAATACTTTACTAAAATCTGGTAAAGCTAACACAGGTTGCTCAATCACTATCTATTTCAACAGTTCAAAAATTTTGTTTACTCTGGTGGTCCACTTGAATTCCTTCTGATCCTCTCATGGTCTCAGTTATAGGGTTACAAACTAAACTAAAATTTCTGATAAACTTTTGGTAAAAAATAGCCAATCCATGAAATGATCTTACCTCTCCAATGCTTTCCAGTGTAGGCCATTCAACTATTACTTTCACTTTCTCTGGGTCCATCTTCAAACCATACTTAGATATCATAAATCCAAAATATACTAACTCATCCTTCATGAAAGTACACTTCTTGATATTGATCAACAACTTCTCTTCTCTCAATCTCTACAAAACTTGTTTTAACTACAACAAATGCTCCTCTTTTGTCTTACTAAAAAATCATAATGTCGTCCAAATACACAATAACAAACTTACCTAATAATTTCTTCAATACCTCATTCATCATCCTCATGAAAGTAGTCGGTGCATTAGTCAATCCAAAAGGCATCACCAACCATCCATACAGTCCTTCATTTGTCTTAAATGTTGTCTTCTACTCATCACCTTCTCTGATCCTAATATGATGATATCCACTCTTCAAATCTATCTTTGTAAAGTATTTTGCTCCACTCAAATAGTCCATCATGTCATCCATCCTAGGCAAAGGAAACCAGTATTTCACTGTGATCTTGTTTATTGCTCTTGAATCAGTACACATTCTACATTCTCCATTCTTGTTAGGTGCTAATACTACTAGAACTGCACAAGGGTTTAGACTTTCTCTGATCAAAAATTTCTTCAAAAACTCCTACACTTGTCTATTCAATTCTTCATTCTCTATCGGTGTCAACCGATGTGCAACTTTGTTAGGCAAACAAGCTCCAGGAACCAAGTCCATGCAATGACTAATACTTCTCACAGGTGGCAATCCATCAAGTACATTATCTAAAATGATGTCCTTATATTCTACCAGCATATCTCTTATCTCTTCTAGGTTTCCTCCTTTCGGTTCTGGTCTCTTAGTAGTCTTAGGAATTAAGGAAAAATACACATTCTCATATCTCAGTCCATCCTTGAATTTCCTTTCATCTACTAAATAGATTCTAGCATTCGTGTAGACTTCATTCTTCAAAGGTTCCTCCAAAGGTAACAAGGTTTGCTTCATCCCATTGGCTAGAATAGTGTGTGTATTCTTCCTCCCATCATGTACCACCTATCTATCAAACTACCAAGGTCTTCCCAACAAAACATGACAAATATCCATAGGCATAATATCACACAAGACTTCATCATAATATTTCCCAATTTTCAATTTGACCAAATATTGTTCACTTACTAACAACTTATGTTCATCCTAAATCCATGCTATCTGATAAGGCTTAGGGTGTTTTAATCTCTCCAATTTTAACTTATTCACCATCTCTTCTGAAACAAGATTATTTGAACTACCATTATCAATAATAACTTTACAACACTTACCAGATACCTTACATTTGGTCTTGAACAGATTTATCCTCTGCAAGGGCTCTTCATCTCCTCCGGTATGACACAAATCTCTCCTCATCATCAACAGTTCTCCATCTGATAGTTTATTGTCTGATTCGGTGGGGTTTTATTCCACCACTACTCTTCTGGTAGTCTTTGTCTTCTTACACTCGAATGAACGATGTCCTTCTCCTCCACAGATAAAGCAAGTTCCTCTGAATTTCCTTTTGTCTTCTCTTCCAAAGTTCTCATTCTAGTAACCATCTAGTTCTCTCCTTCAGTAGAAATTTCTATCATCCTTCTAGTATGAATTACCTTCTTTGCTCACTTCCTTGTTCTTTCTCTGATCTGTACTAGTTCCTCTTCCTCCAGTAAACCTTCCACCTCTACCTCTTTGTCTTTGCTTATGTCTTTTGTTTAGCTTTTCTTCTACCTTTAGGGCATACTGGTAAGCCTCTTCAACACTCTCCAATTTGATCATACTCAATTCACCTTGTGTAGACATCTGCAATCCATTCAAATATCTTGCAACTTGTTCAACTTAATCATCAACATGTCTGGATCTAATATTTGACTTGTAAAATGCTTTGGTGTACTCCTTCACACTAGATTCCTTCTATCTTAAATTATGCAACTTCTGGAACAAATCCACTTGATAATTTGCCGACACAAACTTTGTCTTCAACTTAGCAATCATCCAATCCCATGTTTTAATGTTCTCTTCACCTCTTCTTTGTCTATCAACTTGCAAATGCTCCCACCAAAGAGATGCATGACCTTTCAACCAGGTACATGCATATTTCACCTTCCTCTCTTCTGCAATGTTTTCAAAATCAAAATACTTCTCCATCTCTGATATCCAATCCATCAATTCATTTGAATCTAACTTCCCATCATATTCCGGTGGGGTAAAATGAGGTTTAGTATTCTCCCTACTCAAAACCCTCAAATTTTTTTTCATCATCTAGATCAACCACCGACAAGTTTACTTGTTCTATCAGGGCTTCTTCTCCTTCATCTTCACTTATATCTTCAATATGTCGGCCTCTTCTCTAGGCTATCTCCATAGATTCTAATCAGGCTGCTATTCCTTGCATCATCTCCATCACAACAGGGTATGCATTCTCACGTGCTTCACCATTCCTAGTTCCTCTTTGGGCCATCGTTCACGCTAGTCCTCTGTAACTGCAGGTTGGATCCATAATCCATCACCCTACAACGAAATTTTAGGACACACAACCTCTGGAATGAAAATTTTCTTTGATACCACTTGAAGCAGTTACCGGTGAGGAGGGACCTCAAAGAGATCAATACGGACTAGTCAGCAAGAGTAAACACAATGGAAACACAAATATATGATGGAGACAATGAAAAATAGATTGATGTTTTGCATGAACTTCGATTACATCCAACTGGTAACAATGGGGTTACAACATACCGGCTCACAGGCCTAGTAGAATAGGTCACAATTGGGACCTTGAATCTTATAATATATCTTCTACGCATAATCTAGCTACCTGATTCTGTGATTGATTACATTCTAATGCATAATTACAAATATATATATATATATATCGATCCAAAGGATCCAGTCAGCTCAAAAGGGATCAAAATCCGAAGAACAAGACCTAATGTGCAAAATAAACCAGGTTGACCTCTGCCAAGAGATTCCTCTGGAAAATCTAAAGGATGAAACATAGATCATGGGAAAAGGTCAGCCACATGCTAAGGAATATCATAATCAATGCCCAAGGATCCACAAGCTTTACAATAGGTTCTGGTAGATCACTAGAATAGGTCTCAAGCAATCGGTAGCAAAGGAACAACCAGTAACAAGAAACTATCATGGAAACCAGTAGCGATATCTTGCTAGAAAATTATCTAAATGTGATGCTGTCTAGAAGCAAGAAAGATGATCAAGTCTTCAAGTAGAATCCAACTCCATAGGATCTGGTGAGCCAAAATTGAGACACACAAAAAGGAAAACTGAAACTGCAAACAAAAAACAAAACAGAAAGGAAAATGTTGTTGGTTGATGAAAGATTGTTGTGAATCGGGGATGCTCCCACATCAATTATTATGGTGGCAGTCATTGATATTAGTTTGGGAGATGGCTTATTAGGCATATTCCCTTGGGATTGGGAATGGATATTGGTTTGATCTTCTTGGCTATGAGAGGCTTACATCCATGTTAATTATATGAGGTATATGTTTGTTTTGTCCAAGGGACTGAATGGTTTTGGGTGTTGTGATTCTTTTCATGTGGGGTTTTATGCAAGAGATCATACTTGACACAATTAGCATTTAGAGGTGTGTGTAGAAGGACATACTACAGGATTTGATTTGCAATGTTTCTCTCTTTGTTTTGGTTATCTTCCTGGATGTTGGTATTCACATTACATTGGTTGAAGGTTGTTTGGAGCTATGTGTTCATGTGGTGTTATGTGGGAGATAGCGTAGAGGTTCCTTTATCTCTTTCTTTTGTTGGTGTGGAGAACATGGGAGAATGTTGGAGACATGGTGTGAGAGTAGTACTTGCAGGTTATTGATTTACATGATGTTCATATTGATGTGGATATTCTTGATAATACATGGTTACACTTCTATGATGTGTTGTTAGTGGATTCATTTTTGATATTGACATTACCTATGCAGTGGGAGTTCCGTGGTGTACATGCGTGGTAGGTATTGCACTTGGGGCTTATGGTTGCATGTTATAGGTTGCATATGTTGATGAGATGTTATTCACTTGGTTTGTATGCCTTGGAGGCATGTATAGTTGATGTGTTAGCACTTGTTGTGGGTGTTATTTCAGCTATGTAGACAACTACTTTTGCATTGGATACCTTTGGATTAGTGTTTGTGTTCAGATATCAGTTGGTGCATGACTTCGTTGGCAATTGACACTCATCCAGTGATTTTAGGTGACTTCGGGTAGTTGCTTATTTGTTTAGGGTTGTCATTGATGGTAACTCTTCTTGGTGATTCGATTCGGCAGTCGTGATTCAACTTATCCGAAAGATGGAGGTAATCGGTAGATAGTTAACCGGTAAAATAGGGTATTTCAGTAATGTTTTCATCCGAAATGATTTCTGATAATTGCAGTTTTTTTTGGTGATTGTTTTTGTGATCTCTATGATTGGGAAGCCCCTTAGGAAGCATGTGATTATAATCTTTTGGTTCAGTGCTATGTTTTGTTCAAGATTGAATCCAACTTGAAGGAGATTGCCTTTGTGTTAAGATCGAATATATAAGATCAATTTGGTGATTGATTTTCAGTGTGTTAGTGGTATGGTGATCCATTTTGGTGTGATTGAGCACAGTTTCACATGCGCACTTTGATTTTAGACAAACTGGTAGCTAACTAAGACAAAAATAAGGTATTTTGCAGAGCAAAGATAGTCAGAGATTCAGTGCCTAACCGAAACTCATTCTTGCATAATCAGATGCTAATTGAGAGTTCATTTCTTTGTATTTCCTTATTGAAATAAAATTGTAAGTTAGTGAGATTTCTCTAAAGGTTGATTTTTAAGGGATGAATGATCCAAAATGCATGAAAATAAGCCTCTTCAACCCTTTTATAACTTTTTGGAGGAACTTAAACAATTTCTTTAAATAATTAAACAATTTCTTTAAATGCACAGAAATGGAAACTAAATGACAAAGTAAAAATTGCTTAAATTAGACACATCCCATCTAATTTATTTTTATTGTTATTGGATCTTATAAAGTTAATTGAATATTTGCCTACGTAATTAGTAATATGATTATAAACAACAAAAATCTATTTCCTACAATTCATGGGTTAAACTCTATTTATTAACTCTCAATATCTCTATGCTATGGAAATGCCCTTAAGTTCTAAAAAAAAACAGTTTCTGTCTATTTTTCTACAATTTTTTATGATTTTTAAAATCCAATTTGTTACCCATTTTTTCAAGAAAACTTATATTTTTGGTTTTCCAATTTTTTTCCCAAATAATTTTTTTTGCTATGATATAAAGCATTGCAATTGTGGATTATGATTTGATAAGATTTCTAAAATATTAAATTAACCCTACAAATTTGATAAGCTTTGCTCGGAAGGTTGTAGCTTTTTGAGCAATTGTAATTGAGCAGTGAGCTCTAGACAGTGAGCCTGAATGCAAGTGCATTCCGCATCTATGTAATATTTATGTACTCCTGGCCATAGTATATGAATATTGTGGGTTCCAGCCCCACCGTGGTTTTTCCCTTTCCGGGTTTCCTTGTAAAAAATCTGGTTTTGTGGATTTGTGTATTCTTTGTTGCATGTTTATCTTATTTTCTTCTTTGAATTGCTAATTGGTGGATAAATAATAAGTTTGTGGATTTGATTTCTGGTAGATCACTAATTCACCCCCTCCTCCTATCAGTGATCCATGATTCTAACAATTGGTATTAGAGCCTTGTTCTTCTGAGGAAGCTTAACCGCTTGAGGAAGATCTAGGAGATTGATTCTATGGATTCTGGTTTTTAGAGACAACTCAATGTGGTACTTGAGGATCTTGATGTAGCTAGAAGTGAGGTCTATACCTTGAAGAAAAACCTGAATGGTGTTGATGAATTCATTAGTGAATTGAAGGATCAAGAAAGTGTCTATAGAGAAAAGAGGAAGGAATTAATGGACAAATTGAAGGAGAAAGAAGATCAGATCATGGAATACCGGGACAAAGTTGATGAAGTTAACAAGATTGAGAGAGCAAGTGCTACTTTGAAGAATGATATGCAATCCATTGTGATGAGATTGACTAAGGAGATTGAAGTTTTACTTGCAAAAAAATTGTTCATATGATGAGTCAGTGTAGAAGTAGAATGAATAATGGAATGATGAACAATAAAAATATGATGAACAACAATAATAATGTTCCTACCTTTACTGGTCAATTTTTTATATGCAATAATTTTGGATACAAGTCAAATGTGTGTAGAGAAGTAATGAACAACTTTCAGAACAAAAGATGCTATGCTTGTGGAATGTTTGGGCATATTTCTAAACAATGTAGGACAAGATAGAATCAGATGAACTTCAGACCTATGCAAAATTATGGTTTTTGCCAAGCTTGCAACAAAACCGATCATATTGCAAAGTACCGTAGAAGCAAAAATAGTGCTCCAGTTGACAAGAACAAACAAATGAAAAGGGAAAGGCAAAAGTAGATGAGATCAGAGATCAACATAAGACACTAGTACAAAAACAACAATATATGACAATAAACTACCAAAAATTGTAGATAAATGACTAAATTTGATCACGTGACCACTGGTAGTTTATTCCCAATCATAAATCAATTTGGTCACGTGACCACTAGTTGTTTTGATTGATCAATTTGGTCATCAATTTGGTCATTGATTTGGTCATCGATTTGGTCATTGATTTAGTCATATATTTAGTCACTAATTTAGTCACCAATTTAATCATATATTTAATCATTAATTTAGTCATTGATTGTTGTTATCTATTCATTTATTTAGTCATGATAGTGATCACTAATTTAGTCATATATTCAATCATTACTTTAGTCATTAATTGTTGTTCTCTGGCCATTTATTTAGTCATATTAGTGATTTATTTAGTCATATATTTAGTCATTAATCTAGTTATATATTGAGTCATTAATTTAATCATTTATTATTGTTAAATGGTCATTTATTTAGTCATCATAGTCATTATTTTAGTCATATATTTACATCCATTGGTAGTATATTTAATCATTTTTATTTATTGGTAGTGTATTTAATCATTTTATAATGGAAAAATAATATAACATTAAACTCGAACTAGATCATAAAAGCTAATAAAAATATTACATATACGAACAACCTACATGTTAGAATTAAAAGACTGATTGAACATCATGACAAACAAGGTAGTCTGCAATAAAAAAATATAATACAAATATGTATATATAAATCAAGTTATAAGATGTCAAATCTGCCTAAGGGTATATATGTAAATATAATAAAAAATGTCAAAGTTGTCTAAGATTTTCCAACCCTTTCAAAATATTCAAAGTACTGCATAAAACAATAAGAAACATGATAAACATATTCAACTATATCATTTTTTGCAAATATTTAATGGCCACCTTGTGAAGGTTCCCTCTTTCTCTTTCAGATGGATGACTCCATCTATTTTGTCTTCATAAGGAAGAGGTATGTTACTTGTGACCGTTAAAATGTTCACATTTGCATCGCCTATTCATTTTAAGTTTACTCCATGTAGAATAGATAGGGAGTGAATCCTCCCAATGCCAACAACAACACTATAAAATGGATCCAACAACCTAACTTTATTACCTTCATTGAATTTATCAGTGTGTTTCTACAAAAAGAAAAAAATAACACATTATATTAATATATATGTAATGATTACCCTATTTTGCATAATAAAACAACCATCAATTTAATAGTACGTGTGTTAAAATAACTACAAAAAGAAATTTTCAAAAAAAGTGCAATGATTCTATAGCTGAAAAAAAGGCATCTAGCAGACCAACGTTATGAATTCACTGTAATAGTCATACAATTATAAGAAATACTGCAATGCTAGTAAAAGCAGTTTTCTGCACACACTTTCTTATATTATTTTGCATAACAGTCTGATTACAAATGTCATTTCATGTCATAGACTTAGTGATAGGTTCTGAAATATATTGGGTTGGATGGAGGTGTGAATCCACTTCATTTTGGTTTTTGAATCACCTAATTCCATTAAGTATTGGTTGAGATATTCACATTTTAGTGGAAGGCTATCAAAGTCCTCATTAGGGTAGCCCGAGAGGTATTAAATGTAACCAAAAAAGTCTTTCAATGAAAGAGAGATGTCGAGGAAATAAAAAAGGCACCTAGTGACACTAAAGTTTCATTGAAAACCCAACACCAATGAAAATAACAATGGTCTTGCCAAAGCAAACTTTTTTGATGAAAGGATGATGTCGAAAGAATCGAATGAACTCTTGGCAAAGGAAAAGTTTCATCAAAATATGTATTGCGATGGAATCATGCCAAATTTTAGTTAAAGGAACTCATCAATAAAACAAGGGTTTTGATGAATGGGATAAACAACTTATCGAAGTAGCATCTTCCATCGAAATGAAAACAAAGAGAGACAAGCACATCAACTTGACCCTCAAAGTATCTATTGAAAGATCAAGTTCCATCAAAGTATCCAGTTTGATGAAAATGGGCATGGTCTCATAGAGATGGTCTCATCGATGAAAAGGACATGTCAGTGAAATCCTACAAGAATTTTCCAAAGGACGAGACTCATCGAAGTGGATATGAAGTGGGGCCCTCTGGCCAAAGTCACAAATCGATGAAATGGAATGAGATCTAATTGAAGTAAAAGGAGTTTTTGATGAAAATAAGATATCAAGTAAAGCATTAGAGTGCATGGCAAAATGGAACCTTTCATCAAAAATCCAATATCGATGAATTCAATGGATGACTCACTAAAATATGGTTGTCCATAGAAAATGCATATTGATAAAAGTTGAAAACACTTGAGCGAAGAAAGTTTCATCGAAACAAAATAAATAGTGTTGGGTCTATACTAAAGATGGGCATCGATGAAACTAGGGCATTGAAGAACATGAAAAGAAAGTCATCGAAGGGGTACGTTTCATCTAAATATGGGTTGCCTTTGGGAAATATGGCATTCTCATGCATCGAAAGGCAAAAATCAGCAAAAAAGAACAATCAATCCGTTAGGAAATATTACACGAATCCAAACGAGTCACATAATCATAAATTAAAAATGTATTTCTTAATGACCATTGCAGTACTCCAAGTAATCAAACTACTCGGATACTAGAATTGTTCAGGAAGATAAATTCGTCAAGGAAAGAAGGAACTGGTGCAACAAGGGTCACATAATTCTTCATGGAAAGAAGTAAAAACTCTAAGTGCTTCTTAGAGTTTCTTGTCTTCTTTTGAATTGAACCTAAGGATGGAATCTTCCTCATTTAGGAAAGATAAAACATAGAAGAACAAAGAGCCTCACCCTCTTGAAACCAAAGAAGAAAAGCCAAATGACTGAAAAAGGAAGGCCGACCCTTAAACCAGGACCTAATAGACCAATTTCCTCTCTCAAGTCACCAAGATAGAAATATTAAGAACGATGATGAGGGATTGGAAGATAAATTTAAAAACATAGGGGACATTTGGATAGAGGTTCAAGGGCATGAATTGTTCATTTTCAGCTATGCTAGAAGATTTGCAGTAGAACCAATGTGCAATATTTGGAAGCTGAATCTAGGGAGATGTCATTTCCAAAGTCTTTGTGAATGTAGAGCTGATAACAACGTTGGTAGACATGTATGAACCACAAACACAAACCATCTGTGACTATAAAGGGAACTGCCTATTACCGATTAGTAAAGAGTACACTGATCAAGTTTTCGGTCTGGAATGGGGGCATGAGGATGAATTTGACACCAAAAAGTTGGTGGATGAGTATTTAAACATGGAGAGAACAAATAAATGATGGAGACTCCCACCATACAGACCAAAGACCAAAGGAGCTTTGACTTTGTTTGTAGATACTGACAAAGCCCCATTTGATGTTAACTTATTTTCTCCCTACTTTAAGTTCACCTATTATTGTACTCCACAAATGTTGGGCATGGAAGCCTCCCCATTAATGGACATTGCTGCTATGGTGATTTGTGCTGACATCCAATCAAAGGATCCAAGGACCATTGATTATGCTTCTTACTTAGCTCGTGCCATCAGCCATGGGTTAAAAAAATTAAAGGGAGACATGGTTAATGTGAATTTCAGATACTACTCTCACCTTATGTGTATGTTGCTATACGTTGGTCAAGATATAGGGCTTTGGATTTAAGGTCTGTCCATTAGGGAGTGTAGACGTATAAATCAGACCACTTTCCTAAATGAATATTTAATATTCATTTTAACCCCATTCCTTTATTTAATTAAATTCTTCACTTTCATCTATTTAATTAAATGAATTACTCAATTTATTTAATTAAGTTCACCTAAACCTTTTCTAGCCTTTAATTAAATAAACCACTTTAATTAATTCCCCTTTCCCCCTTTTTAATTAAATTGATCCTTGCAAATAAATAAATCTAATTTATTTATTTCAATCCTCGACTTGTATTTATGCAAGTTGCATCTATTTTTGTTGAAATAAAGTAATTTATTTTAATTAAAATCCTCCTCCATCCTCTTGCATTTTCCTACATCTCTCACTTGCCTTCTAAACTCCCTTTCTAAATTCTTCTAAACCCTTCCAATTAGCCTAATCCCTCTAATCATGTCCTTTTCCTAAATTTGAGGAGGTCACTTCTCAAATGTTGGTATTTTGGTATGGTTTTGTCATTGATGTCAACACCTACTAAAACACTAGCACTTTGGAGATCTAGAAGCATTCATCGACAAGCAACTAACTATTGCACAGTTACTGGTATATGGTACACCAGCAGGATATAATGATCACCGAAACTCGAAATTCTGTGGAAGACACTTGGTAATGTCGAAGACATCTTTTGGACATCTTGTCCTGGAGTTTTGTTCATAGGTATATTCATATTTGCATATTTGCTTTTACCGGCAAATAGGTCCAGGGTTACCTAGGGTTACACTGGTAGGTTTATCTTTTCTAGATCAGCATGGCACGCTAAGGAAATGATTAATTATTGTTGTAAATGCATTAAGCTAACATGTTCAATTGGTTATTACATCGGACATTATATTGTTTGTAAAAAGTTTTTATTGTAATATCTTGTAGAGCCGGCCTACTAAAATTGGTCTTAGGTTATGGTATAAATGTAAGATCTTAATTGTAAGATCGAGTGTGGAAATATGAAAAAAGGATTGTGTGAAGGTATATGCGAGATTAAGCAGAGCTATACACGAAGACATCATTTGAAGATGAAGTTAGGTTTTTGTGAAAGCATATCAGCATTACACCGGTATTGAATCCAACATATGAAGATGCTATTTTGTGCAATTAGTGTGACTCCCATTTTGTGATTGAGCACTGAGCTCTAAGTTGTTGGCCTTTCTGCATGTGCAGACCCCATTTATGTACACTTACTATCTGCAGTAGTATCATCTGATTGTGGGTAAGGTTTCCCACCATGGTTTTCCCTTTACAGGGTTTCCACGTACAAATATTGGTGTCATGTGTTGTGGATGACTTTGTGTTTATGTTTCATGCATTAATCTTTACCGGTATAGCTATTAACTGTTAAAATTGTCTACCGACACACTTAACTGGTTTACCGGTATTAAGCATTAAGTTGGTTAAGTTGTTTTGGTTTGAATTTATTAGATAATTGATTCACACCCCCCCCCCCTCTCAGTTGTTTCCAGGACCTAACAATTGGTATCAGAGCTAAGTCCTCTTTTGCAGAAGTTTAACAACTTGAGGAGATCCAATGTCTACTAATTATTTCAGGAAGGACAATCCTAAACTTGATGGAACCAACTATTGCATATGGAAGATCAGAATGGAGACACATCTAAATTGCATTGGCAAAGATGTTTGGGAAGTTACAAAGAAAGGTTACACTGCTACTGTAGCTCGTCAGCCCAGTCCAACTACCTTGGCTAAAGATGAGGAAAATGATTGCAAAGCAAGAGAAGCACTTTTGAGCGCATTATCAGATCAACAAATCATGGGATTATCAGATAGGTCTACTGCTAAAGCTATTTGGGATCATTTGGAAACACTAAATGAAGGAGATTCCACAGTCAAAATTGCAAAACTTGAAAGCTTCCGAGTCAAGTATGAACATCTGAAAATGGAAGAAGATGAAAGGATTTCTGCTTTTATGGAAAGAGTAAATGAAATTGTTTTGGGTATTAAATGTTGTGGAGGAACCTTAAGTGAGGATGAAATTGTTTCAAAAATCTTAAGAGGATTTCCACCGACATATAAAATGAAGGTTACTGCTATAAATGAGTTAAGAACAATGCCTAATACATCAGTAACTAGGGATACATTGATTGGGAAACTTTCACCTTTTGAAATTGAAGAATTTGGTCCTGTTGCTACTATAAAGATAGATTTAGCCTTTAAAGCATCAACATCATCTACTCCATCATTTGACAAATATTATTGGAAAGCCTTTTATGCAAGAGAACTTGAAGAAAGCAGGAAAGAAAATGAAGAACTTGAAGAACTTGAAGCACTATTTGCAAGGAAAATGCCTAAAGGTCCAATTGGAAGTAAGTATGAAGGTAAACCACCCTTTAAATATTTTAACTACAATAAGATTGGTCATATGGCTTCGAGATGCCCTGATAGACATGCTAGACTAAGAGAAGAAGCTTGAAGGACATACAACCCTAATCCTGAATATCAGAGATACATATTCAAGAAGAACAAAGACAAATCTTGTTACATTGCTAATGAAGGTGTGATTGATGATTCCGATGAGGATCTGACAGACAATGGATGGGTTTTTGTTGCTATAACAGAAGATCAACTGACACCTACTATTCAACCAGTAGAACAAGCCCTAGTAGCTAAAGTTGAAATAAAGGATGAATGGATCATTGAATCAGGATGCTCACATCATATGATAGGAGACAAAGGTAAAATCTTGAACTTTCAAGAATACAATGGAGGTTTAGTAATATTTGGAGATGACAAAGCCTGATCAATCAAAGGTAAAGGTACAATATCTCTTGATGGTAAGCATAACACTAACAATGTCTACTATGTTGAAGGATTGAAGCATAATCTTTTAAGTGTTGGTCAATTAGTTGAGAAAGGATTTCAGTTACAATTTAAAAATGGAAAATGCAAAATCATGAATAGAACTGGTTTGGAAATTGCAACCGGTAATCAGACTAGAGGTAATATCTTTCATTTGAATAATAGTGAAAAGACATGCTTGATTGCACATATAGATGAAAGCTGGTTATGGCATAAGAGACTCTGTTATGTAAACTTTGATTGCATGGTAAAGATCAGTACTTCTAAGGCAGTTAGAGATCTACCTAAAATTGTCAAACCTCAGAGCACAATATGCAAGGAATGTCAATTTGGAAAACAAGTTAGAGCTAGTTTCAAAAGTATTCCAGAGAAATCCAATAATGCTCTTGATTTGATTCACGCTGATTTATGTGGTCCAACTAGAACTAAAAGCTTACAGGGTGATAGATATTTCATGCTAATCATTGATCACTATTCTAGAATGTGTTGGGTTACAATTCTCAGAGAAAAATCAGAAGCACTTGGAAAGTTCAAACTATTCAAAGCAATGGTTGAAAATGAAACCGGTAAGAAAATCAAATGTTTAAGATCAGATCAAGGAGGATAATTCACATCTGAGGACTTTAATACATTCTATGAAGTGAATGGAATCAGAAGACAACTATCAGCACCTCAGACACCACAACAGAATGGAGTTGTTGAAAGGAAAAATAGAAGTATCTTGGATGCAACAAGAAATATGTTATCAGAAGCAAATTTACCACATGTGTATTGGAGAGAAGCAGTCAGCACATCAGTCTATACATTCAACAAAGTTCAAATCAAAGGTGAAACCGGTAAGACCCCTCATGAACTATGGTTTGGTAATACTGCTACTCTTAAGTATTTTAGAATTTTTGGAAGTAAATGTTATATTAGAAGAGATGAGTATATTGGCGAATTTGATCCTAGAAGTGATGAAGGAATATTTCTTGGTTATTCATCTAAGAGCAAGGCATATAGATGTTTTAACAAGAGATTACAGAAAATTGTTGAGAGTACAAATGTAAAGATTGATGAACAATTCAGAAAAACTTCAAGGTATATAGACTCTGAACCGGTAATAGAAATTGTGACAAATGAACCTACACCAAATCCACTGGTACAAAATGAAGATCTAGTTACCCCGGTACCATCCAAGGATTCCACAATAACTAAAGAACAACAACAAATAAAGACACCCCGGTATGTAAGGTTGAATCATTCTAAAAATCAAATAATTAGAAATAAATTTAAAGGAGTTATGACAAGAGGAAGATTGGCAAATGAAGAGGTATGTCTTATTTCTCAAATAGAACCATCATCTGTTAATGAGGCACGTGAAGATAAATTTTGGATTAAAGCTATGGAAGAATAATTAGAATAAATTGAGAAAAATAACACTTGGACATTAGTTCCCCAGCCTAAAGATAAAAATGTAATTGGAACCAAATGGGTATTCAGAAACAAACTTAATGAAGATGGTAAGGTTGTCAGAAATAAAGCAAGACTAGTGTGTAAGGGATATTCTCAGAAAGAAGGAGTTGATTACAATGAAACCTTTGCACCGGTAGCTAGAACTGAGGCAGTCAAATTATTCTTGGCTTTTGCAGCACACAAGAAATACAAAGTTTATCAAATGGATATTAAATGTGCATTTTTGAATGGAGATCTTGAAGAGGAAGTATACATTGAACAACCTGATGGATTTTCTTTGATAGATGACAATGATATGGTTTGCAGATTAAGAAAAGCTCTGTATGGACTGAAACAAGCCCTAAGAGCTTGGTATGCAAGATTGGATAAGTATCTTTTAAAGATTGGTTTTGCTAAAGGAAATGCAAACAATAATTTATATTGCAAAATAACTAATGATGACATCTTGATTATAGAAGTATTTGTTGATGATATAATCTTTGGAGGAGAAGATGGTTTATGTAAGGAATTTTCTACTAAAATGCAGCAAGAATTTGAAATGTCTATGATTGGAGAAATAAAATTCTTTTTAGGATTGCAGATTTCACAAACCGACAAAGGTATATTCTTGAGTCAATCCAAATACTTAAAAGAGTTACTAAAGAAATTTGGGATGGAGAACTCTAAACCGATAAGCACATCTATGACTACAAATGACAAATTATCTCAAAGGGATGAATCTACACCTGTTAATCCAACTAGATACAAATCTATGATAGGAGGTTTACTGTATTTAACACAAACCAAGCCTGATAATATGAATGCAGTATGTATTGTTTCAATATTTCAAAGTAATCCTAGAGAAAATCATGAATCAGCAGTAAAAAGGATTTTCTGGTACTTACAAGGCACTA
Organism: Cryptomeria japonica; assembly: GCF_030272615.1. Taxonomy (NCBI): domain Eukaryota; kingdom Viridiplantae; phylum Streptophyta; class Pinopsida; order Cupressales; family Cupressaceae; genus Cryptomeria; species Cryptomeria japonica. The sequence goes on along the minus strand of NC_081412.1, from coordinate 453,081,755 downwards.
TAAATCTTGGATTATGGTATTCTAGAGATGAAAAATTTGAATTATGTGCATACATAGATGCAAATTGGGCAGGAGATGTGGATGATAGAAAACGCACCACTAGCGGAGCATTCTTTCTTGGAAAGAGATTGGTTTCTTGGTTGAGTAAGAAACGAAGTTGTACATCTTTATCAACAACAAAATCAAAATATGTTACAACAACAACTAATTGTACACAGGTACTATGGCTTAAGCAAATGTTGAAAGACATAAAGGTAAAATGCAAGGAACCTATTACCATATATTGTGATAACATTGCAGCAATTGATATATCTAAGAATCTAGTACTACATTCTAAAATAAAACATGTTTCTATCAAACTGAATTTTCTAAGGGAAAAAGTTGAAGAAAAGGAGATAAAACTAGTTTATGTGGATACTAAAGAACAACTTGCAGATATTTTCACAAAACCTTTGCCTAAGGAGACTTTTGAATATCTCAGAGATCAGCTTGGAGTCATACCACCATCGGTAGAGACTTAGACAGTTGATGATTGTCATCAACTGACATAATTAACAGACAAATATTTTACTCCGATCTTTGATGAGGAAGCTACTTCTCAGGGGGAGTAGTTGGTATTTTGTATATGAATTTGGTATTATTGTAACTTTGGAATTTGATGTCAAAGGGGGAGAGATATCTATAGAAAAACACATTATTTTTTGGAGAAATTGGTATGGAAACTTTGGAAAACACATGTTGCTCCCAGGGGGAGAATTTGTTGTTTGGGAGAGACTAATGTTGCTCCCAGGGGGAGAAATTGTTGTTTGGGAGAGACTATTACTCTCTGTATTCTAGTTATGATCTTTTTAGAGATTGTTGGTATTTGGCATTTCTGTTTTGGCACTTTGATGGTTTTTCCATCTTGTTTTGCCATCAATGTCAAAGGGGGAGATTGCTGGTATTTTGGTATGGTTTTGTCATTGATGTCAACGCCTACTAAAACACTATCACTTTGGAGATCTAGAAGCATTCACCAACAAGCAAGTAATTATTGCACAGTTACTGGTATATCGTACACCGACAGGATATAATGATTACCGACACTTAGAATTATGTGGAAGACACTTGGTAATGTCAAAGACATCTTTTGGACATCTTGTCCTGGATTTTTTTTCATCGGTATATTCATATTTTCATATTTTCTTTTACCAGCAAATAGGTCCAAGGTTACCTAGGGTTATACCGACAGGTTTATCTTTTCCAGATCAGCATGGCACACTAATGAAATGATTAATTATTGTTGTAAATGCATTAAGCTGACATGTTCAATCGGTTATTGCATCATACATTATATTGTTTGTAAAAAGTTTTTATTGTAATATCTTGTAGAGCCGACCTACTAAAATTGGTCTTAGGTTATGGCATAAATGTAAGATCTTAATTGTAAGATCGAGTGTGGAAATGCGAAAAAGGATTGTGTGAAGCTATATGCGAGATTAAGTAGAGGTATACACGAAGACATCATTTGAAGGTGAAGTTAGGTTTTTGTGAAAGCATATCAGCATTACACTGGTACTGAATCCAGCATATGAAGATGTTATTTTGTGCAGTACATTCTTATTGGATTTAACCATCCAACTGTAGTTAGTGTGACTCCCATTTTGTGATTGAGCAGTGAGCTCTAGGCTGTTGGCCTTTCTGCATGTGCAGACCCCATTTATGTACACTTACTATCTGCAGTAGTATCATCTAACTGTGGGTAAGGTTTCCCACTGTGGTTTTTCCCCTTACAGGGTTTCCATGTACAAATATTGGTGTCATGTGTTGTGGATGACTTTGTGTTTGTGTTTCATGCATTAATATTTACTGGTATAGCTATTAACTATTAAAACTATCTACCGGCACACTTAACTAGTTTACCGGTATTAAGCATTAAGTTGGTTAAGTTGTTTTGGTTTGAATTTATTAGACAACTGATTCACCCCCCCCCCCCCTCTCAGTTGTCTCCGGGACCTAACATCAAATTTGGAGGAAAGTCTTCTAAAAAGAATTAAAGCCTTTATGTCTTCAACAAGCTAACTTGTTGAGTTCCCCCAAATTTGGAAGGACTCTTACAAATTTGTCCCCAAAGTCTTCCAAACCATTAATGGTTAACTCACCCATCCCTTCATAGTTAGAGACTTTCTCTCTAACTTAACCTTCATCTAACGCAAGGGTCTCATCAAGAATTCATGGCTTTGACCTTGGTTATCCCTTTAACCCTTGCACAAGAGTTTACCCCTTGGATAAAAGATGTATCAAATGGATGACCCTAACCTAACCATAACCTTACCTCCTAAGGTAACCTTGATGTCTTCTCAAGCATTTAATGTTTCTTGAGTCTCCTCTCAAGCAACCTCTTGTTGACAATTGTCACCATTTCATTAGTGAGAATTGTGAACATGGATTGATTAACTTTAAATCTTGGCCCTTGTTAAGATTACTCAATCTTGACCATCCATTGCCCTATTTTTCCTATAAATAGAGTTCTCATTCTCTCATTTGAGAGGGAGAAGTCTTTGTGTATCAAACACATATTAATTTTGCTAGTGATATAGAAGTTCTATGCATCAAGCTTGTAGTCATTTTACTAAGCATTTAGCCTCTCTTTGTTTAAACATACTAAGCATTTAAAATAATTTTAAATATCATATCATATCCATGTTAGACTATTATATCATGTTAGGATAGGATTACTAATCTTTATCATAGCATTATATTCATAATAGTTTAATCATCCTAGTTTTAATATCATACATGTTGCAGGAATGCATTCATTCTTATTAATCAATCATCACTCATTCTTGGAGTTGTCATTCCTAAGCCACCTTGCTCAAAGATCTGAGAGCAAGAGTGAGACCCTAGGAATCCTGTGAAATAGAGAACAATGGGACGCCCCTTGGGAAGTTGAGTTAATCTTAGATAGATCCTATAACTTGCACCAAGAGTCTCATTGGTGTGTGGACTTTTTGAAACTGACTTTTCTATTTCTGTCGCCCTCATTTCCCACACACAGGGAGTATGATAGAGTAGGAATCCGCAAGCCAGTTAAAAAATGGTTATTGTCTTGGGACCAAAGATACATTAACAACTAGTACATGCACTTTGAAGAACATTTTGTGAAACCGTTATTCTAATATTTGTGTGTAGGTTGAAGGAGTTTATTTAGGCATTTAATTATTTCTATTTTTAACTTTTTAAGTTAGTTTAAAAATAGTTCATTTTCCTGCTAGCTAAAAAGAACTACAAACTCACTTCCTTTTCACTGGTTAAAAAGAACTACAAACTCACTTCCTTTTTGCTGGTTAAAGAGAACTATAAACTCACTTTCAAGTTTTGCAAAGGTTAAAAAGAATCCCATTTTTTCTTTGGTGCTAGTTAAAAAGAACTTCATTATTCCTTTGGTGCATAAAATGAACTCATTTTCATTTTGCAAAGGATAAAAAGAACCTCACTTATTATTTTGTGTAAAGCAAAGGAGTTTTTCATTTTGCAATTTTCTCTTTGTTGACTAGCATCACGATTTATTTTGCTAACCATGATTTTACTTTCTTAGATAGAAAACATTTTGCTGTGAAGAGTTAAAAAGAACACCATTCTTTTTGGAGCAACATCTCCAAGTAGAAGTTAGAAAATAGTTACTTTGAAGGATTAAAAAGAACACTTGTTTGCTTTGTCTCGAAAGTGGAAGGTATATGCTCTCCCCTTAACTAGGTGACGAAAAAGCCAAACCACTCTTAAGAGCTTTCTTTACTTCAATAATTTTAAATCCTTCAGCAGGCCTGCCCTCTCGAGTTTCTCTTAGAGCGCCATTAATGATTGGTGAGAGGGGAATGACCTAAGTGGAAAACAACTTTATCGCCAAGTGTTCCAACCCACTATAATCAAATGTGGAGGTAGTTGAAAGTCTCCTTCAATGGTTTTTCTCAGTGATTAGCCTTCCCCCAGTATGCTTAAGATACATAGAGCCTTTGTTCTAAAGGTTGGGAAGCCTCCCGAGGGATTTTATCACTAAAGACCGAATGAAAGCCTGATTATAAACCTTAGCACTAGAAAATTTGAGCCGAGTTAGTAACCAGTCATTTTCAACACCATAGTACAAGGGTGTGGAAGAATCTACCCCCAAGATCACTCACCCTATATCTCCCAAGATAACTACTCAATTGTGAAGCAATTCACTTTGAGTTAATTTCTAGCAAAAGGCAAAAAAGCATGCGCCCTCTAGGGGGTTAAACGATTGTTTAAGATGACAAAGTATCGAGACTAGTGGGCTATGATTTTGTTGATGACCCTTGAATAAAGAGTCTACTTGATTTGTCTTAATTGTTATCTAAACTAGTGAAAACATCGGGGATTTGAACACATCCTCACAAAACATACACTACTTGTCTAGCATAAAAAAAAATTGTTATCTCTTTTATGTGCCATGTTTGTAATTCATTTTTTAGAAAGTCATCCATCAAAAATACAAGTGTTAAAATTCAAAAATGGTAAAAGCAAAGAAATCAGGATAATTAGCACATAGGAGCAACTTCCTAACATGTAGCGACCATTCTATAGCGCATTTGGACCAAATCTTGGCGCTTTCATTAGTCATATTAGCGCATAACCATTATCATACTGGTAAAACTTCCAGTAGCACTTTTCAGCATCTATCTAGCACATTCAAACATCATCTTAGTGCATCCAAGACATATCATAGCGCTTTCAGCTCAAACAGTAGTTCTTAATAAGGACATATTAGCACGTAACTCATCCAAAGAAATTAATTTTAAATATTATAAGATAGCATGTGATAGAGGCAGCTTAGCGCATAGAGAGTCTTCTGTAGCGCATCTTGAACATTCGTTAGCACATTTGGTCTCTGTCTTAGCACATGATCAAAACTAAGAAAAATAGAGAACAAATCAAGCAGTTTGGGAATTTTTTATTAGGAGTCTTGAATACCCTTTCAGGTCCCTTAGCAAACTCAATAGTTAAATTTTGAATCCAATCATCAGAGAGAACAATTCCAAAATCCAACATGGCACTTTCAGAACAATTTTTTCCAATCTTAAACTAGATTGGGATAAGACTTCATCCAACAAAATTAGGAATTATCAGAAACGGTGATCAAGGTTTCACCATCTAATAGATTTCTATCAAAACAACATACCTAGTTTAATCCTCAAGTTTTCAAATCAAGTTTCCATATTAGGAAACTTTTTATCCATATCATTTGACACACTCTGTCATGGAGGTGAATCAAACTAAACCTCTACTTGATAAAGTAAACTTGAGTTTTCAAATGAAGTATCCAAATCCAACATCAACGCCAACCTTTAATCATTCGTGTATGACCACTCCTCATATTTTGAGAAGAACAAATCTTCATCACAAAACTAATTTGAAGAAGAGACAACCTAGTTCTAAGGCACTTGCAAAAAGGAATAAATTTCTCTATATCAATCGCCAACTCTTTGCATCACATCACACATTCTTGCATCACATGCGATTGAATATCCAAGGAAAAAAAAACAAGTTTGACAAGGAACCTTTGATAAGTAGATCTTACATTCAGAAAGAAACATTCAACCAACACCTAAATCATGGAGGAAGGATCAACCCCACTTTGTTCCCATGGTTCTATATCACATATAACAAAGCTCGACCTGAGCCACCAACACCACCAAGAACTCCCATAGAAGAAGAAGAGTTCATCCTGATAGAAATTTACTAAATGCCCATTGTCACTTGATCTTAGAGAAACAAGCAAAAGGAATCACAAACAAAATCAAGTATGGGTAGAATATTATCCAATCCTTTTGATGAGTATGCCAATATGGGTGAAACAAAGATCACTAAGGAGATTCTCCAAGAGTGTCAAAAAAATGCAGCCTTCCAAAAACTTATGGAAATACTTATTGAAGCAGACAAAGAAAAATATATACTCATGATAACTAGAAAATGAGTTAAACTTCCTAAAGATTTTGATACCAAAAATTTAAGGAATATAGATGAGAGAATTTTAAGAAAAAGGTCTAGAAATTATGCCTATCAAGAACAACAAAGAGAAGAAGAAACACATGATCTAGAAAACATACGCGAGCAAGACAACACCCACAAAAAAAACCATGCCCACAATCAAGACAATCTCAATGAAAGAGAGGAAGCTCTTCCTTGAAGTACAAATGCGCCCATGGTCGCTCTTACACAACAAATTCAAATGTTGCAAAGACAAATGTAGGACATGCAACAAGGAACTACAATGTGATATTCTTTGGACGAAATATGTCCTTATCCTTTTGACATGAGATTGAACATGATACTTTTTCCCCCAAATTCATATATACCAAAGTATGACAAATACAATGGTAAAAGTGATCCCTGTGATCACGTTCGGGAATTTTGTACCATGAGCCTCAAGTTTGCTCATGATGACACTTAATGAGATTATTCCCAAGAAGTTTGGGAGGTAAAACAATGGAGTGGTTGTCTAAACTTACACCTCCCATCAAATGATTTGATGAGTTGGAAAACAAATTTATCACACAATACTCCTATAACATTCAACATGCAATCACCATGTTGGATGTGTGTAACACAAAACAAAAGAACAATGATACATTCATGATGTTTCTTCAATGATGGAGATGCACGGTTTCAAGATATCCTCGAGACGTGCCTGAGAAGGAAAAGATGGAAATCTTCATTGATAATCTGAATAGTGAGATGAGTTATCAACTCAAACTCCAATGCGTACTATCTTTTGCAAAGTTGATAGAAAATGGAATCCAAGTAGAGGAAGCTTGCACCAAGAAATGAACATTTAAGTTCTTCAAGGAAGGTGTTAGTTCATCAAGCACTAACCCCTTTAACAATCAACACAACAACAACACTTTAGACAAATCTAGATTTTGTACAAGGAACAAAAACATTGTTAATGATGGGGTAGTTGATGCTAACAATGTGAAGTCTAAACAACCTATTTTGTCTTTATTAGGCAAGGCTTCATCCAACAAAGATAAAAAAAGTGTTAACCAAGGCACTAACACTTATCTGCAGAATACCAATCAGGGAAATTCAACATCAAAAACCAACAAAAAATACCAAGGCAACAACAATAAACAAGGAAACAACATTAACTAGGGGAATAATGCAAACCAGTGAGGCAACACCAACACCTTCTCGTATCTACGCATCTACACACCTTTAGGGAAAACCTTAGAATCAATGTTTCAAGAACTATTGGAAAACAAGATCATCACATTACCAGCCATGAGCAACTATGAACCTTAGGTCAAACCACCTTGGTGGAATGACTCACATTTTTGTGATTTTCATCAAAACAAAGGACATCAGACAAATGATTGCATGAGGCTAAAGAACATTGTCCAAGACACGATCGATAGAGGTGACTTAACAATTGATAGTCACAAAAACAATGGTGACCATGAAGCCTTTAAAAATCCTCTTCCAAATTATAACAAAGGAGGAGCTTCATCATCAAATGATACCAGAGGAGCTTATATAAATCACATATCAATAAATGACAACCAAGAAAATGTCATAAAAATCAAGATCAAACAAGAACATGAGTCGATAAATGTGACGACCAGAGCACAAAAATATGTCTTGAGTGGAACACATCAACATTAGGAACTCTCCCTAAGACTCAATACAACTTGGTTGATCAATTTCAAAGAGCTCTTGCTCAGATATCCATACTTGAGTTGCTAAATCTATCTTGAAAACATAAAGATATCTTGGAGCAAACACTTGTTGAGACAAACGTTCCTAAATATCTGGATAGTAATCGATTCCATAACACCCCGCTCCATATCAAAGTTTTAGTCTATAAACACCGAGTGAAAAGAGTGTTAATAGATGGAGGAGTTGGTCTCAATGTTTGTACTTTAAATCTTATCCATGCATTGGGCTTCTCTAAGTAGTCTATTGATCCAAGTAAAAAGATCACCATCAAAGAATATGATGATGAAGATGTCAGGATCCAAGAACACTAAGACCCGGGGGGGGGGGGGGGGGGGGGGGTGAATCAATGTTCTACTGGTAAGATAAGATTTTAGGCTTTTATACCATACACATATAAACTAGTAAATGAAGAAACATAGAAATTGAAGAAAATAAACCATCCACATGAATGAACACCATAACACACAAAATTTATACATGGAAAATCTCAAAGAGGAAAAACCATAGTGGGATTTGTGACCCACAATATTAATTCACTGGCCATATGAGAGATATTACATAGAGAGGGGACCTGCACATGCAGAAAGGTGTTGGCAATTGACACTCATTGGATTAATTTTGTTGTCGTTGATGGCAACAAGACTTGATAGAATCATTTACCAACATTATGAGGCATTCACCGGTAGACACTGACTTTGGAGCATTCAAGGCTATACCGATACCCACATTGACACCGACATCCAACACTTCAAGGAAGCTGAGATCAAGGAAGATTTATTTAGAAAATCATTTTGTAATTATTGTATAAGCACAATTGTATATCTTATGTAATGCATTGTAAGACGACATAAGGCATATTGTTTGTGATGGGTATATAGGTCAGTGGGTTAGGACATTATGATATAGATGTGTGATGAGAAATCATTAAGGGTTATGAGAGCATAAAACTTATGGATAAGGATTGTGGAATGTGAAGATCATTTGTATGTGAATGTTGTATCATGCAATGATCTATAAATGTTTTGTACGACATTCTTGGAGGGAAGGTGATACCGGTAGTAGTGTTCAGGGTCTATGAACTAGTACAGAGTAGAGCTATAACCAATACTCTATTTGGCATAGTAGATGCATTTTGTGAGTTCATTTTCATTGTTTTTCTTCAACAAAAGCTTGTAGTTAGTGAGGCTCTTTAGTGATGAGAAGTGTGCTCTAGGTAGTGTTCCTTCCTACAAGTCCAGGCCCCCATTATATGTAATATATTTCATATGGCCATTGAATTGATATTGTGGGTCACAAACCCCACCGTGCTTTTTCCTCATTGAGGTTTTCCATGAATAAATTATGTATTATGGTGTTCATTCATGTGGATGGTTCATTTGCTTCTAGTTATATGTTTATTTGTTTACCGGTTTATATGTGTTTGGTATAAAAGCATAAAATCTTGTGCTATCAGCAGAAAATTGATTCAGCCCCCCTCTTAGTATTCTTGAATCCCAACAATTGGTATCAGAGCATGGTACCTCAAAGGAAGTTTAACAGATTGAGGAAGATCCTGAAACTAGAATCTTTAGGCATGGCTATGGAGAAGTAGCTTGAGATGTCTCTTGAGGATTATGATGTTGAAAGGATGAAGAACTTGAAGTTGCAAGATTAACTAAATTCTACAAATAAATTCATTCTTGTCCTACAAGAAAGGTTATCATCTGCTCAAGCAAGAAGGAATAAACTATTGCAAAAACAAGATGATGATAATGCTCTCAAGGAACAATGTCAGAAACTGAGTCAAGAAAACATGCTCATGCAAAATGAAATGCAAGAACTGACAATGAGGATGTCTAAGGATATTGAGGATAGAAAGAAGAAAGAAGAAAATCTTGCTACATCTCTGAAGAATAAATTTGAGGAATGTGACAGATTGGCTCATGAGAATGATATGTTGAAAACTAGTTTGGTGCAATCCCAAAATAATGAACAAGAACTTGAAAGACAAGTAATATCTCTAAGAGATGATCTGACTACTACAACTGAGTACAAAGAAAAGTTTAGGATCAGTGCTGCACAACTGGATGACTTGTTGAAATGACAAAGGCATACTGATGATTCTAAAGGACTTGGATTTATACAAGAAAGCTCTGGTACTGCAGATCAGACAACCGGTGTGCAGAACTCATCATAACAGAGGAAATCGGTAAGGCAATCTAATGCTTATAAATTCAATGGTAGATGTTTTGTTTGCAATAAATTTGGGCATATGGCTAAACAATGTAGAAATAGAGAAAATCAAAACTACTATTCTATTCCCGGCAAATGCACAAATTGCAAGAAGTATGGTCATAAGTCAAAAGACTATAGAGTGAATGTTAAATGCCATGAATGTGAAAAGTTTGGATATTTTGCTAATCAATGTAGGTTAAGGAATGATATCGGATATGTCAAAGCAATTCAGAAGAATAATGTTACATGTTATGCATGCAAAAAAAAAGGTCATATTGCTTAGTACTGTAGAAGCAAGACTCAACCAGTTAGCAATGATAAAGATAATGAGAAAGAAAAGAAGAAGGTAGATGAAATACAACAAGATCACACCAAGAGATGGGTTAGAAAATTTGAAGGACCGAGTGGAGATGGATCTACACTAGTAACTCCACCGGTAGAACAAGGTATTCCTCCACTGGCAGGAAATTCCTCCAATAACTGAGGCATAAGCCTTACGGGTTGGAAAAGTCATTGAAAAATCTTTCATATTACCCTGGAGGAGATCTAAGGAGATCTAAGGAGATCTGGAAGAGATATGGAGAAGGTTCACCTGACACAAGACTGTGAAACCGACATCCAGTAGGGTTGTTCATGAAGAATTTATTACAAAGAAAGATTAGGGTTTTATTCGCTGATAAAAAGGGTAAGTGAATTCATTTTCACTCACTGAGAATTCAAGCATTCAAAGCAAAGAAAGGAGAATTAAGAGTGAGCAAAGGCATTGTGAAAGGATTTTGAGCAATTATCTGAGAGGTACTCAATCTTCCAACTGACATTCACTTTCAGGTATTCTTTGAAATGGTATCTGGATCTTCAACTCCTACTTTTATTGCAAATCCCACTGTTGTAGAGGTTAAGGATAGGCTAAGGCCCTATTCAAAGGAGGTTCCCCTGATTGCTAAGAAGGAAGACTCTGTGGGAGCGTTTTCTAGGGTTCCTGATGGGGTGATGTATATTGAAGATGTAAGGGCATACATTCACTACACCTTGGAGGATCTAGGCACTGAGGAGATAAAAAGTATGTATCAATCCGTGATATTGGACAACTCCAGAACCATCAAACTAGAATTCAAAGCAATTGAGGATCTAGGGTTAACCAGTATTTTGTACATACCAAAATTCAAGGATGAGGTCATCAGATACATTCTGAGCAGGGTTCACAATGAGTTTCTTTGGCTAGATTGGCCTCACATGATCACTAAGGAGGCTATTCAAGCGGTCACCAACTTACCCAAAGTCGGACAAGAACCTGCCAAAAAAATTTCCAACTCAAAGGTTGAGAAACTCACCGATGCAACTCATGATCACATATCAATGAGGATCAACACAATCACCGACACTAATGTGAAATTTGCAAGTATGGTAATCAGTTATAAGGTAACTCAATCTAGCCGATTGAATTCTATTGCTAGTTCATGCATTCATGTTGCATATCAGATGTTAAAGAATGATGCAAAGTATGATTTATGTGAATGGTTGAGGAGTGAGTTAATGATAAATATTGGAAAGATTAAGGGATTTAAGAAAGGAACTTTTAGATATGGTAATCTCATTATATGTTTGATGCTTTAATTCATGAATGAGCTACCTAGTCTTGGCAAGAAGTGTTGGGCTCATGACATACCGGTAGGTATGCAGATTAAGGAAGTAATCACCGATCTTGGTATCGACAAAGATGAAAAACTTTGGGGATACTTCAAATCATTTCAAGAAAACATGAGGTAGAGGGGGAGGTTATCAAAGAAAATTGTGGAGAAATACTCCACTGATATCTATTTCATGGTGAAGATAGATGAAATCCTTATGGAGGCAATTGAAACTAGGACCATCTGGGTCACAGAGCTTGGATATGAGGTGGATGATAACATCTGGGACCTCTATGCAAAAATGCTGCTAGATGCCCCATTGGATGACAAAACAAAGCATTTTGGCATGACACAAAAGAAGGCTTTTGAAGTCAAAACTGATTTTAATAGGAAGAGAAGGGAGAAGAAAATAGAAAAGATGTCTACTTTTGTGCAGAATGTCTTCCACAAAATAGACACTAAAATGGGTTCTGGATCAAAATTGATAGGAGAACCGGTAGTGGATAGTACTATGGAAGTGAAGAAGCTTGAATCTTTCATTCCCCCCATCACCTCTGATTCTGACCATGAGGACAATGAACCTCTAGCTTTTAGAAGGGTACAAATGAAGAAGGAAGATCAGCCACCGGTAGAGCAGAAGAAGGAAGAGCCTAGGAGGAGACTTGTCAAAAAAGTAACAAGACATATTGCACCTCCACCTCCGGCAAGGAAGCCTACACAAAAGAGGAAACTAGTTACATCTACTCTGGCAACCCGAAGCAAAAAGAAGAGTGATGATACTGAGTCTGGTAAAGCCAAAATGATCTATGCAGAGTTAATTGATGAGATTACAAAAGATGTAATTTTGAAAAATGTATCCGTGTTATGAGAATTTAGAAGAAAATGAACAAAATAAGATAGAAGAGGAAATTTTGTTACATATAGACATTTATAAGAAATCCTTAGTAGAAATTTTGAAGGAAATACCTCTATCTTTGTATAATAAGTTAGATGCTAGAAGACTTGATGCTGTCAAGAGGGATAGGGAGATCAAAGAAGTAGAACTTTTGACTTTATGTGGTGCCATTAGTAATGATAAAATGAAAAGATGTATAGATGTTGCTAATAGGAAAATTTTCAGTTGCAAACCCTGATAGATAAGCCTTATGATGGGTAGAGTTAATGAAGTGATAAATGAGACTAGTGAAGGTTGGGCAAAATTCTTCCAGAAAAATCCAAACTTTCTAACATTCAAGGAAGAGTTTTTTAAGGCTACAACTTCCACCATTCCCGACAATTCAAAAGGGAAAGGTATTTTGGGTAGTTCAACTCAAATTTTGACTAAACCGATAGTAACTATAGATGTACAGACACAACTGGCTAAGGAGAGTGTACAGTCCATATCAGCAGAAACCATTTTTTAAGAAGGAAATGTATAGGTTACAAGAAATATTATGGATAATACTCCACCAGTAGTAATTGACACTGCACCAAGTCGTGAAGCCACCAGTGCTGAAGAGGATAAGGTAAAGGGACCTGAGTCTATACTGACAGTCAATATTGATTCCTCAATAAAGGTTTTTGCAATTGACACTTCTTAGGTTGAGAACAAATCAGTCACTGAGATGAGTCCAACTGAGTTAATGATGATGGCTACTCAGAAATTATTAAAGGAGGGTACTGCAGACAAGGAAATAATTAATCAATCAATTACAGTGTTGCACAAATTGATTCCCAATTGTAATATTGAAGGTGGAGAAATCCCTTCTAACAAGATCAAAACTCTAACATAACATATATCTAACAATTTTCAATCACTGAGGCAGATTGTAGACCGACAAGCTTTAGAAAGATTCTTTGCAACTAAAAGAGTAGTTTTGATCAAATCATTAAATCAGAGAAAGAGAAAATTGAGGCCAAACTCATTCTTATTGAGGTTTGTATAAAACATTGTACAAATATATACAAAGTTTGTTGTAACATATAAATTCTTACAGCTAATGTAGATAGAAAATTGAAGGAGTTGTATGATAAGATAGCTAACATTGCAAATTCTTTTGATGGATTAACATCACTGACAACATCTGTTGATGGATAGATTTTATCCTTGGAGAACCAAATTTTTGATTTGGAGAAGGAGAAAGATAAGATCATTTGGAGGGCAAGGAGTCTTAGGGGACTTGTAAGTCCTAGATTAGATTCATTGGGTGTACATAAGAGAGAGTGCATGAACATGATTGCTAAACCCACACTGACAGAAGTCAAAGAGAAGGAAACACTGGCACACTTACTAAGTGGACTGGTATCCATTTCTAAAACCTTCAAAACCAGATGGGATACATATCTTAAGTTGTTGGAAAAGGCTTACCCTGAAAGTTTGAAGTTAGTCAAACTCTAGTGAAATTAACAGTATTCATTCATTCTTTTGTTCTGAATCCTTTCAATTCTTTCACCGGTCTTTGGCATTGATGCTAAAGGGGGAGTGTGTATATATGTGAAAAATATCAAAAAAATCAGACATGGACACATGGGAAGGATATCATAATATCAGAAGGAGTGTATTGCTCAAGGGGAGCATATTTCAGTTGTACCGACAGGTAATCCATTTTTCACATGAGTGTTGCCATCAATGACAAAGGGGGAGATTGTTGGAAATTGACACTCATTGGATTAATTTTGTTGTCATTGATGGTAACAAGACTTGATGGAATCATTTACCGACATTATGAGGCATTCACCGATAGACACCGGCTTTGGAGCATTCAGGGCTATACCAGTACTAACATCCAACACTTCAAGGAAGCCGACATCAAGGAAGATTTATTTAGAAAATCATTTTGTAATTATTGTATAAATCCAACATTGTATATCTTTTGTAATGCATTGTATGCCATAATAAAGCATATTGTTTGTGATGGGTATATAGGTTAGTGTGTTAGGACATTATGATATAGATGTGTGATGAGAATTCATTAAGGGTTATGCAAGGATAAAACTTTTGGATAAGGATTGTGGAATGATAAGATCATTTGTATGTGAATGTTGTATCATACAATGATTTGTAAATATTTTGTAAGACAATCTTGGAGGGAAGGTGATACCGGTAGTAGTGTTTAGGGTTTATGAATCGATACAGAGAAGAGCTATAACCAAAACTCTATTTGGCATAGTAGATGCATTTTGTGAGATTTTCATTGTTTTTCTTCAGCAAAAGCTTGTAGTCAATGAGGCTCTTTAGTGATGAGCAGTGTGCTCTAGGCAGTGTGCCTTCCTGCAAGTGCAGGACCCCATTATATGTAATATCTTTCATATGGCCATTGAATTGATATTGTGGGTCACAAATCCCATCATGGTTTTCCCTCATTGAGGTTTTCCACATATAAATTCTGTGTGTTATGGTGTTCATTCATGTGGATGGTTCATTTGCTTCTAGTTATATATTTATTTGTTTACTAGTTTATATGTGTTTGGTATAAAAGCATAAATCTTGTGCTACTGGCAGAACACTGATTCACCCCCCTCTCAGTGTTCTTGGATCCCAACAAAAGGCATACTGCCTAGAGCACACTACTCATCACAAAAGAGTCTCATTGACTAAAAGATTCTTCTAAGATAAAATAGTAACAATGAACTCACAAATTACATTTGTAGTGCCAAAAAGAGTTTTGGTTATAGCTCTACTCTGTATTGGTTCATAAACCCTGAACACTTCTACATGTATCTCATTTCCTCCAATAATGCTTTATAAACCATCTACAGATCATTGCATGATATAACATTTGTATACAAATAATCTACATACATATCCTTCACATTACACAATTCTACTGCCTTGTCATTCCATCCTCATATTGCATCTACATATTACATCCTATCATAATGTCCTAACAAACTGACCTATATATCCTTTACAAATAATATGCCTTATGTCAACTTACAATACATTACAAAAGATATACAATGTTGGCCTTGTACAATAATTAAAAAATGATTTTGCAATTAAAACTTCCTTGATGGATATCGGATTCATTGAAGTGCTGGATGTTGGTGTTGGTGCCGATTGTAACCCTGGATACAAAATGTCCGTGTCTGCTAGTGAATGCCTCTTAATGCTGGTATTTGTCTTCTATAGAATCTTGTTGCCATGAATGACAACATATGAATCCAATGAGTTTCAATTTCCAATAGAAGAAAGGTCATCCAAAGGAATAGTAATACTACCTATTCAGGTAGGACCCATATAAAAGGACACTATGTGTCAAGTCTTGGACATAGACAACATACAATATTCTATTGGGTTGTCCTTGGATACATGAAATGAAATAATTTCCTTCAACATATCATCAATGTATCAAGTTCCCATACAATGGACTGGAAATTTCTATATCAACGGATAATAACCCTTTTCAACATTGCAATGCTATGGGGGCAGCTCAAGACAACTTGGGTCCACACAATAAGGAAGCCCAACCTTTCTCAATACCCAATCGTCAAGAGGAACACAAGTATTTATCCATAGAATTTTTGCAAAAAATGAAAATCAAGGACCAAGGCATGGGGGAGTATTCTTTTTAACCTTTATGTCTATCAAAATTGCCAACATTGCCAAAATCTTATGGGCAACCTTCTGCATCAACACGTCAAGCAACACAATCCATCACCAAGTTTGATTGTAAATTTATCCAGTTGGGCACTCTGGCTAATGAATCAAAAGAAAAAGTCATCCTTAGTTGGCTATACAAGGATGAAGAAGAAGTTAGAGCTGCTACCATATAAGTGGTTGTACCAACAGAACGATATGGAAACAGGTTTTGAATCATGCAATGGATGGGATACAATAGCAAAGGACCTATTGGCAAGCGCCAAGAAGGTATTATAGAACCCTTGCAACCTCCTTCACAATTTGCAAAAGATAAAATAGGACTGGAATATGTACAAGAGGTACTGCGTTGCCAGAAGCAATATAACCATCAAAAACTTCAGTGGAGATCAAAGAAGAAATATAATGAAAACTCATGGCAAGAAGAACTACACCAAGCAATAGGAATAATAAGGAATGAGAAAAAACATCAAGACCATGAGAAACGACAAGAAGAAATATCCATTCAAAGGGAAGAAGCTTCTTATAAAAAAAGTGCATCATGTGCAAGAACCTGATCAAACCAAGATAGAACCACCACCCAAGGAAATTACTACTCTACAAATGCAACAAGTACAAGTAGGGTCCAATTCCAAATTAGAAAAAACTACAAAACTGGTATCAATTGTCAGAGATCTTTTATCACCATACAAAATACATGTTAGAAGTAGCGAGATAATCTGGGATAGTGATTCTGAAATAGCGAGATAGTTTGGGATAGCGATTCTGAAACAGATTATAATGAATATGAGTGGGATACTTGTTCACATGTTACTGAAGATATTGAGGTAGATACCATCCACTCATACACATCCCTTTCTCAGGAGGGACAAGGCTCAGAATCTTGACCACTTGAATTTGGACCACAACATATCTATGATGCTAGTGAGAATGAGCAGCAACAATACGAACAAGGCTACATCGAAGATAATACCACCAAAGTCCTTGACAATATCATAGACCTAACTAGCATCCCAAACAACTATAACAATAATGCTATCATGACACTTACCGCAATCGATCTCAATCCACTGAATGACTCCTTACCACTCGTATTTCCTAATCTCATAGATTGGGAAGAACCTGAACACCATGATCTACCAATATTCCTAGACGATGAATCCATTGTCCAGTACCTCTATTCAATCAATCCCGAAACATGCTCTACCAACGAACAAAGTAATGATATCTGCAATCAAGCGAGTGCAAAGTCTCTTAGTCATAAAAGTGAAAGAAACAAAGGATATAATGGTAAAAACCAGTCAATGGTCATGCTAGATCCCAAAAAAGTAAAAATAAAAGACGCATCTGAGGGTGAAAACCTTTCTAAGGCACCTAAAGATGGGAGATTTGACACTCTTCCATAATATTATCAAGAAAGATCACCATTATTGATTGAACCAACTCAATCAATAAACATCGGTACTGAGAAATAAGTCAAAATCATACACCTAGCAAAATCACTCACAGAGGAGGAACAAAAAGATTTTATCAAATTATTCAAAGAAAAGAAAATCAATTTTGCTTGGTCATATGCTGATATGCTAGGAATAGATCTGAACCTGAAAATGCATCATTTATCCATTGCTCGAGGAGCTAAGCCAGTCAAAAAGAAATTAAGAAAAATGAATCTGCATGTAACATTATTGGTCAATGCAAAACTAAAGAAGCTATTAGATGTCGGATTCATTCAACCTAGAGACTATGCTGAATGGATTTCAAACATTGTACCGGTTTCAAAACCTGACAAAAGCATCAGAATATGTATAGATTTTAGAGATATCAACAAAGCATGCCCAAAGGATGACTTTCCTTTGCCGAGCATTGACATAATTGTGAATCTAACAATAGGCCATGCAATGTTATCATTAATGGATGGCTTCTTAGGCTATAATCAAATTAGGATAGCCCCACAAGATCAAGATAAAACTGCATTCACCTATCCATGGGGAATGTATTGTTGGAACGTCATGCCTTTCGACTTCAAAAATGTTGGAGCAACTTACCAAAGGGCCACGATGACAATCTTCCATGATATGTTGCATACCTTCATGGAGGACTATGTGGATGATTTAATGGAAAAATCATTCACCTGAGCATAATATCTAGGAATATTAGATAAAATATTTCAAAGATTCGAACAGTTCAAGGTCAGACTAAACCCTATGAAGTGTGTCTTCAGGGTCACATTAGACAAACTGTTAGGCTACATTGTATCAGAAAAGGGCATTGAAGTAGATCTAGTGAAGGTACATGCCATCATGGAAATGCCACCTCCCAAGAACATTAGCCAACTTAGATCTCTACAAGGATAATTGCAATCCATTAGGCGATTCATAGCCCAACTAGCTCATAAATGTCTCCCATTCAATCATCTACTCCACAAGAATATACCTTAAGAATAGGAGGACAAGTGTGTGGAATCATTCTACCAACTCAAGCAATATCTGATGAATCTGCTAGTTTTAGTACCACCAATAGAAGGAAAGCCGCTCATCCTCTATATATCAACAATGATAATATCATTAGGGGCATTGCTAGCACAAGAAGATCAAGAAGGCAAGGAACAAGCTATATATTACATCAGCAGAACCTTAAATGGATATGAGCTAAACTCTTGCCTAGCAGTGGTATTCACCTCTCAAAAGTTTCATCACAACATGCTAGCCCATACAATCAAGCTAGTAGCAAAAATTGATCCTCTCAAGTATTTACTTAGCAAGTCAGCTCTTATAGGCCGATTGGCTAAATTGGCCACGATTCTTAGTGAGTTTGATATCCACTACATAGAACGTTTGGATATCAAAGGACAAGCAATTATAGATCAACTAGCTGAAGCACCATTACCCGATAAACAACCAATGCAGGTGGAATTTCCAAACATGGATGTCTTTACTGTTACAATCAAGTAATGGACCTTATACTTTGATGGATCCTATACCCAACATGGACCAGGTGCCAACATCTTGTTCGTCACTCCCGAAGGACACACTATTCCAAGATCTTATAGACTGATGTTTCCATGCATCAGCAACATTGCTGAGTATGAAGCCCTGGTAACAGAAATCAAAATGGCCATGGAATGGAAAATAACGGAGTTGAGAGTCTATGGGGATTCTCAACTAGTTATCAATCAGATCAACAATGAATATCAGACAAAAGATGATAAGCTACTGCCATACAAGAGAATGGTGGATGATTTCAAACAATACTTTGTACATATCACCTTCAAACAAATACCAAGGTTGGACAATAGATTGATCGATGCAATGACCACTATCACTTCACTACTGCAAATCACAGAGAAACACAGTCGTTACGAGTTCCTGGTAAAGCAATTGTTTTCCCCAGCATATGATAATTCCACATCCCAATTCATTTATGCCCTAACAAGTTCAAAATCCCCTTTATACGGGAAAATCTATGAATATCTTAAGAACAATACCCTTCCACTCGACCTATCCCGCAACCAAAAATGCAGCTTCATCTGGAAAGATGCTCACTATACCTTAACTGTTGACACACTTTACCATTGAGGTCTAGATGGTACTCTTCTTCATTGCCTCAATTGTAATGAATCCGAATCTATCTTACACATTCAAGTGGTCTTACTCTCGCCAAGAAACTTCTAAGAATGAGATATTACTGACCGACAATGGAGAAAAAATCCTATCAATTTGCAAAGAAATGTCCTAAGTGCCAAATTCATGGCAATCTTATTCATGCACCAGCACAAGAGCTACAATTTGTCACTACATCTTGGCCTTTCTTTCAATGGGGACTTGATTTAGTAGGTAAAATTCATCCTTATTCCTCAAATGGACACAAGTTCATTATCACTGCAACATAATATTTCACAAAGGGGACTGAAGCAGTCCCAGTGACTACTGTAACTGGAAAACAAATTGCCTCATTTATTCTCAGTTATCTCATTTGCAGATATGGCATTCTCAGTTCCATCATCATAGACAATGGGCGTCCTTTCAAAAATCAAGATGTATGAGAGCTATGTGAAAGATTCAAAATTCAATGTCTCTTCTCTAGACCTTACTACCCACAGGGGAATGGTCAAGCAAAAGCATCAAATAAAACAATTCTAAAAATCCTCAAGAAAACAATAAATGATGTAGGCAAGGATTGGCATGTACAACTTAATCCGACACTTTGGGCATATAGGACTAGTGTTTAGACACCTACAGGAGCTACACCATATTCATTAGTGTATGGATTAGAAGCAATTTTACCTCTTGAGGTGGAAATCCCATCTCTCCGAGTATCTTTAAAAGGCCTGATACCAGATGAGGAGTATCGAGTCAACAGGTTGCATGAACTAGAGCTTCTAGATAAAAAAATGACAACATGCCTATGACCATCTCAAGGCATACCAACAATGAATGTGCCTAAGCTACAATCACAGAGTCATTCCTAGGGCTTTCAAAATTGGTGATCTTGTATTAAAGGAGAATCCCATAAATTAGCAAGATCTAGAAAAGAAGGGGAAGTTCGAACCTAACTGGTTGGGTCCCTTTGTCATCATATCAGCCTATGGATCAGGTGCCTATTAGCTAACAACTTCAAAAGGAGATGTGCTCGATGAGCCAACCAACAAAATTCATCTAAATAAATTCTACACTTGACTCATCCAATGCACAGAAAAAATCGAAAAAATAACGAAAAAATAAAAAAATCGAAAAATACCAAAAAAATCAAAATATACAAAAAAATCAAAAAATCAAAAAGTGAAATAAAATAGGTAGTGAAAAACTAGCAACAGATGCTATTTGTAAGCAAACGGATCCTCTATCTACTAGTACTCATATCTATGATCCATCTAAAGTCTCAGCTAATGGCCATCACCCAACACTTATTCACGCAACATTATCTCTAACATACTTAGCGTACTCACTGTCCTTGATTATCCAACATCAGTTCTCCATATCATATCCCACCATGGATTGGTGATCAACATATATCCACATCAATATATTTTTGTGACTAAGGGAAGCATTCATCTTGCTTTCACCATTCCAACAACAAACAATAAGGATCGCAACATGCTAAGAAAACAATGTCAACAACTCCTCATCAGGCTAGAAAACAAGATCATTATCCAACTGAAAACTTTAACACACACATGATGGATGATTTTTTGAATTATGATTTGCTTACATATAGAATGAGGTTTTGACTATTTTGTATCTTAATTTTTTGAATTATTAGATCCCCTAAGCTACTCAAGGATGCATTCAGCTAGAGAAGCAATGAGGGAATCTGATATTTTCTTTAGTTTTCTGTCTGCGACGTGATCATTGGTACGGTGCAAGTGTGTTTCGAGATGTGATTGGAAACATATCATTGAAGACATTTTCCACTTTGCACATACAAATGGTTTAACTCTTGTTTGTTTTACGCAAGCAACACTCAGGTTGTCTTGGTTCAATTATACCTCGATGCTTGTGCCATCTTGCAATATCAAAATCCATGACAATGTTACTCAGGTCATTATGGTTCAATTATACCATGATGCTTGTTTTAAATTCCAAGATATCAAAAGCTCAATGATGACAAACAAAATAGAGCATGAACAAGTGGCTACATAGGAATGACAACGACAAAATCAAAGCATGCATTTAGTTGCATATCATATCATTTTGCATTTAGTTGCATATCCATTTTAATCTTACACTTAGTTGCACATCATATCATTTTGCATTTAGTTGCAAATTATTATCATACATATCATAAATCAAAGTAATCAATGCAATGCATCATCACATTATTCGTTCATCTCATCATAAATCATCATAATCAAATCAAGAGCCTTTTTATCTAAGCATCACATCATTATCATAGAGTCATCATAGCAATGAAAATCATAAATCACCATCCATAACACATCACATGTGGATCAGAGAAAATTAGTGCTATATGCATATCTCCAGAAATGGTCTAAAAGTACAAGGGATATCATGTTTATCAAAATACAAAACAAATGATCAAAATACAATAGAGACTGTTCTCTCAGGTATGACAATCTCCTGAGGCTGATGGTCTAGCAGTATATGTCCCCGCTCTTGGATCTCTACCAGGTGGATCATGTCGAGCAGGCCCTATAACACCTCTTCTCTTTGTCCTTGAATGACTGCGGATGGATTGACTAGATGCCACTATAGCATAGCTAGGAGCTCCGTGATCTCTAGGGACCACCTCCTCGTTTAGGCACCTATAATACTCAACCTCCTTGGTCAGGTATTGTATCTCCCTCAACATGTCCCACATCGAGGCACCACCCATCCCTCTCTCCAATCTATCTGCAATATCCTCTACTTGACCCCGACGCTCTCTCTTTATATCCCGCTCTGCCATAATCTACATAATCTAGTGCTATTGCGCTAGCACCTATGCCTGTAGCTCCTACACTATGACCTGTAGCACTCTGATCTATGAATCCTGCCAATGTGTAAGTACCCTAATCTGAATAGGTACTTGTGTCATGACCCCACCTACACCTGTCCCTATCCGAGGCATCGATGCAGGTAAAACATAAGATCTCCTCCTCTATGTGGGTCGGCTCTCATCCTCCATCCCACCCACCACTACTAGCAAAGCCTCTACCCTGCCAACCCACCGGTACTGAGAACAAGTCTCCCTCCTCTATATAATCCACCTACTCCACCGCCTTCTCTCCCTCCTCTACCTCTTCCTCTCCCTCTATCTAAACCACCTCCTCTCCTCCTAGTTCCACCACCTCCACCACCATGTCCTCCTCCTCCTCCACCATCTCCACCTCCCTCTCCTATCTCTTCTCCCTCCTCATCTCTCCATTCGACTCCCCCTCGCCTCTATGGCTCCTCATCCTCATCATCATCAAAAGAAGGCAACCTCTCTACCAGATCCGATATATGTGCCACTGCATGTGCCACAAAGTATGCTGAGAACTCCTCTATGATACCTGCATCAACAACTCTGACCCCATAATCCCAAATCTACCCTACCAGCAACATATACTCCTCCACTACTGCTATACTATCCAGAGTAGGTTTCCACTCCAGCACATCCTGTCATCGCTGAGCATATAAGTAGGCTCCCTATGGCATCCCCTATTGTCTACCATACTACTGTTGAACATGGTTGTGCAAGAATCACTCGATGATAAAGGGCATCCTCTTGATCAGATACCTTGATATATACACATAGGGCATCCCTATCCCATCCTCTTCCCATACCTCACAATCTATATACAGTCTCCAAATGACCATATCGATGTCATCTAGTACCCTCTGCCAATGCTCTAGTTTTACCACCTTACACTAGACAACTACACCTATATACCCATACACATATACCTGACCATATGCCCTATCCCTATCTACAAGTGGTCTTGATACAACAATGTGCTCCCAAGCCCACACCTATAGTAATGTCACCCAAGCTGATAAACTGTTGTATCCTAGATACACCACCTGGTGAATCTCTCTGTAAAGGTGGGCTAACATACAAGACCCCTATGCAAACCTACGTCCCTACGTCACCATATCCTCCAATACACATCCCCATCCCATAGCTAGTCCCTGTGACCTATGGTCGAGACATAGAAATCCACCAATAAAACCTGTTAATATCGATGGAAGCAGAGCATAACCAAAATCTACAAACTCCTGCCATGGAATCTCATAACCATTGATCTGATCATCCTGGAAGATGCAATGGAGAGCCTTTGTCCCACCCTCCTCTATCTTCTCATAAGGCAACAAGGCCCCAATCACAAGAATCCATAGAATTCGGTAATAGTCCTCTAGCGTGACTGTCATCTTGCCTGTAGCTAAGTGGAAGGTGGTCATATCACTGTGCCATCTCTCTACCAAAGCTATCAACAAACACCAGTTAATGATATAACAAAGTATGTCTAGTAAAGAGGACAACCTGCATCTCTCAATCACATCTCTATCGGCCTATGACAAGCACATAATCAATGACCATGGTCTCATAAATCACTCTCGAGACTGAAGAATGCCAAGCTCTGTCTATAAAACAAGAAGTGTCCATCATCAATTCCCAAATCTATCTGATATATCCAATCAAAGAAAATCAACTTAAAATAGCGAAGCATCAAATCAAGAATCCATATCGATAAATCAATCAAAGAACCATATCGAAAATCCTGAATCCATATCGATAAATAAATTTGACTCATATTAAGAAATCAATCAAAGACCCATATCAAAAATCAAAGAACCATATCAAAAATCAAGAACCATATTGAAAATCAAGAACCATATCGAAAAGTTGACCTCAAAAATCTGACCCATATAAATTTTTTGACTCATATCGAAAATCTAGAATCCATATCGAGAAATCATTCCGACCCATATCGAGAAATCAATCAAAGGCCCATATTGAAAAGTTGACCCATATTGAAAATCTGATCCATATCAAAAATCAAGACCCATATCAAGAAAGTAAATAAAAAATCCATATTGCAAGCATCACATCAGGATTCATATTGGAAACCAAGAATCGAGACTCATATCAGACATCAAATCATATCAAAAGGCAACATTAAAAGATCCATATCGAACTCAAAATTAGCATCCAAATCAAAAATCAATTAGCTTGGCACTCCATATCGAAAGCAATTCATAACAACAACAGACTCAAAATCATCATATCAGAATTAGAACTCATCACAAGGCAGGCAAAACATTGACTCAGGACCCATAGAAGAATAATCAACAGATGCATATCACCACCTAAGCCATCTCTCTCATCTATTCGACCCGCACTGCATTCTTCCAAACCTTTTTCATCAATTTTTGGACCCTACGTGCTAAACCAGGGCTCCTATGTGCTAAGCTACTACTTATGCGCTATCCTTTTCCACCAATGCACTAGACACTTTACACGCTAAAACCCATGATGTGCTAATTGGTCACTCCACTGCACTACCCTGCTAACCGCATGTGCTAACCTACTTAACACAATAATCTATCTACCCCATGTGCCTTTTTGTAGAGCCTATGTGCTAAATCTATCTACGTGCTAACCTAACCTACTGGTGCACTACCAAAAGCTACTCAAGAGCTAACCTACCTAGGATAACCCTACGTGCTAACATGTCTATCGTATGCACTATAGAACCTAACCTACACACTAAACCGACAAATTTCGAACAAATTTTTTTAATACGTGATCAAAACAAGCAAAATAAATCAAAAACATGGAGAGATTTCGATCAATTATAGGTGGTCCATAGGCAGCGGGCCTCCGGTATTGACATATGCGCTCAAATCGGTGTGAAGCATATGGAACTAGTATTTTTTGTTAGAGCTCAGCTGTCGCAATCGCAAGGAGACAAATGTGCAAATGATAAAAACCAAGTCACTTTTTACCTTTTTATAGGGTAAAGTCAACAAGGTTAATAGGTGGGGCATATCTTTTCCTCACTTTTTCCTTTTTAACCTTATCAACATGATTATCGGGAGATGAATAATCAATATACACTCAACATAGTCAATATTCTCATATTGCAATCAATTCAAACATGCTCATCAAATCGACAAATTTTTCAAAATCCTTGATTCATCTCCTGAGGGGGCATCATCAATATCGTTCATCAAATCTAGGGCATCATATCGACAGTTTGACACAAACATCATATTCGACAAATTTTCTTTGAATCAACATGTGCACACACGTCACTTCAAAGAGGGGCAAAATGTAGAAGTATAAATCTGACCACTTTCCTAAATGAATTTTTAATATTCATTTTAACCCAATTCCTCTATTTAATTAAATTTTATTTAGTTAAATTCTACACATTCATCTATATAATTAAATGAATTACTCAATTTATTTAATTAAGTTCACCTAAACCTTTTCTAGTCTTTAATTAAATAAATCACTTTTTTTTATTAATTCCCCTTTCCCCTTTTTTAATTAAATTTATCCTTGCAAATAAATAAATATAATTTATTTATTTCAATCCTCCACTTGTATTTATGCAAGTTGCATCTATTTTTGTTGAAATTAAGTAATTTATTTTAATTAAAATCCTCCTCCATCCACTTGCATTTTCCTACATCTCCCACTTGCCTTCTAAACTCCCGTTATAAATTCTTCTAAACCCTTACAATTAGCCTATTCCCTCTAATAATATCCTTTTCCTAAATTTGAGGAGGTCACTTCTCAAATTTGGAGGAAAGTCTTCTATAAAGCATTAAAGCCTTTATGTCTTCAACAAGCTAACTTGTTGAGTTCCCACAAATTTTAAAGGACTCTTACAAATTTGTCCCCAAAGTCTTCCAAACCATTAATGGTTAACTCACCCATTCCTTCATGGTTAGAGACTTTCTCTCTAACTTAACCTTCATCTAACCCAAGGGTCTCATCAAGCATTCATGGCTTTACTCTTGGTTATCCCTTTAACTCTTGCACAAGTGTTTACCCCTTGGATAAAAGATTTATCCAATGGATGACCCTAATCTAACCATAACCTTACCTCCTAAGGTAACCTTCATGTCTTCGCAAGAATTTAATGCTTCTTGCATCTCCTCTCAAGCAGCCTCTTGTTGAGAATTGTCACCTTTTCATTGGTGAGAATTGTGAACATGGATTGATTAACTTTCAATCTTGGCCCTTGTTATGATTACTCAATCTTGACCATCCATTGCCCTATTTTTCCTATAAATAGAGCTCTCATTCTCTCATTTGAGAGAGATAAGTCTTTGTTTATCAAACTTATACTCATTTTTCTAGTGATATAGAAGTTTTATGCATCAAGCTTGTAGTCATTTTACTAAGCATTTAACGTCTCTTTGTTTAAACATACTAAGCATTTAGAAGCATTTTCAATATCATAGCATATCCATGTTAGACTATTATATCATGTTAGGATAGGATTACTAATATTTTATCATAGCATTATACTCATACTACTTTAATCATCCTAGTTTCAATATCATACATGTTGTAGGAATGCATTCATTCTTATTAATCAATCATCACTCATTCTTGGAGTTGTCATTCCTAAGCCACCTTTCTCAAAGATTTGAGAGCAAGAGTGAGACCCTAGGAATCCTGTGAGATAGATAATAATGGGACACCCCTTTGGAAGTTGAGTTATGCCAGATAGCTCCTATAACTTGCACAAAGAGTCTCATTGGTGTGTGGACCTTTTGAAACTGACTTTTCCATTTCTGTCGCCCTCATTTCCTGCACATAGAGAGTATGCTAGAGTAGGAATCTGAAAACTAGTGCAATTATGGTTATCGACCTGACACCAAGGATACATTAACAACCAGTACATGGACTTTAAAGAACATTTTGTGAAACCATTATACAAATTGCTTGGACATCCATGTAATTTTTCACTTTCCCCTCAGGTTAAGAAATTCCTTTGACCTAAAGATTTTGATGAATATTAGGGTGTATGGGTTTGAGGATGAACCTTACTTATTGCCTGTCACTGTCCCGGACATAATTGCTTATTTGGAAATCATTAGGCAATTGTCTATAGCTAGTGCCAAAAATCTTATAGATCATGGGAAGCAGTCAATTGTGCTTGGTTTGTTGTCCTTTTCTAATTTTCTTGTTAAGAGTTCAAAAATTTATGGTTTACTGCAAAATAAGTTAGAATATTTCTTTTGGTATTTGCATGAAGATTGCATTAATGAAATGTTATGTTGTCATTGATGTCAATCAACTGGTAATGATGTCGTAATGATGTTGTAATAATGTTGTTATAATATTGTTTTGCAATCGGTAGGAAGTGCTGGCAAAGGGAACAACAACTAGTAGGTGAGTTTGTGGAGGAAACTGGTATTGCTTATGAAATGGAGAGATGAACTATCAACCCTACCCGTAGTTGAGACAAAACCCTAACCGATGGAGCTTGGTGAATCAATTGAAGTAGCTTATGATCAAATGATAAACAAAAAAGATTATGACATGTATGCATGTTGTATGACAAATGTTTTAAATAATTCATGGCGTGAGGAGGTAATGTTTTTTGTCTTAGGAATGAGCAAGTTCATTGCATGCAATGGAAACCGCATGATGAGTTATAGAGTTCGATGAAGTGGTGATCAAGGAGAGGTCAAGGATAGCTTGAATGATGTGCATTAATTTCTATGTAATCCAACAGTCATACTTGAACCAATTTGCTTGTAATCTCTATGATATTTTTAGGTTTGTGTTTTGTTACCGACTTATTGATTTGTTTATAAGGTTGATGAGTTGTTTTATTGAAGTGTTGGCAATTTGTAGTTGAGAGTAAGAGAGAGTGTTTGCCAAACCTGATAATGTATCTGCAATATGTGTAATGGCAGATAGGAGCATGAAAAGGCTTTGAACAAGCAAGTGTAGTTCTATTCAAATAGATCAGCAAACCTCTATTTTTCTAACAATTACAACAGTCAAATCCCCTAACTGGGTAAGCTCTAACAAGCTTAGTGTTATTCAAATCCTCTAACTAGGTGGTCCATTAGCTTGGATTTGAAATCCTCTACCGAGGTTACTCTTGATAGGGTATTGCTTCTAATAGGGCATTATAGTCAATCCCTTAACCAGGTGGTCCCTAACAGGATCTGTTCTTAACAAGACTTTTTGTGAAGTTTTAACAGCCTAGGCTCCTAACAGGGCGACTTCAGAAGAGTTCAGAATACTTGTGGGTATTCATCCTCACCATGGTTTTTCCCATTTGGGTTTCCATATCAAAAATATTATGTCAAGTGGTGAATGCTTTTGTGGTTATGTTTACTATGGTTGAATTGCTGAACTACTAAATCCACTTTGATATGTTATGTAAACCGGCAACAATTTGAAATATGTTTTAACTATTGTCTGTTAAGTGTTTGAATGATTTAGTCAAAAGGTTTTGAAAGTTTCAAAGATGTTTTACTATTAGTCTGTTATAACAGTCAACCGGTTTAACTTGTCAGTAATATTGTATTTGAAGTTTAGTGTTTAAAGTAGTTAGCTTAGAATTTTCTTTGAGAGGTTGATTTTGAGATTGGTGAAAGTCTATACAGTTTTCTATCTACTGATTCAGGTCCCCCTCTCAGTAGTTGATCGAATCCTTATTCTTTCATCATACCATCAATTGGTATCAGACCTACTCAGGTCCTCTAAGGTCTAAGCCTAATAGCTTGAGGTAAAGATCTTGTAGAACATGATGAAGAAATAAGGTCTGAAGTTTAATAGAGAGAACTACATAATATGGAGTGAGAATGAAAATCTATATCAAGTCTACGAAGTCAATGCTGGTAATATGTTGTTACTCAATATGTTGCACCTAGTGGGATTATGTCTTATGATCAAAAGAAAGAGCAACAAGAAAACAATCAAGCACTGGAGGCTATTATCAATTCTTTGTGTGATGCAGAGTATGTTGATGTCCATGGTCTGGAGACTGCCTATGAGTTATGAAAGAAACTTGAGGAAATTTACAGTGGTGATGAGCATGTGAAGATTTCCAAAGAAGAGAGTCTAAGAGGAAAATTTGATGACATGCGGATGGATGAAGGTGAAAATATCCAATAGCATGGTCAGAGGATAAAGGAGATAGTCAGTGAGATCAAGAGTGCTGGTGGTAAAGTGGAGGATGCCAAAGTTATCAGTAAGGTGTTGAGAACCCTACTACCAGTCTACGCTATCCGAGTTGCAGCCATTCAGGAGATAAAGTCTATTGATAAAACTAAGGTAACTCTTGATTCCATCATTGGTAAGCTTATTTCTTTTGAATTAAATGGTTATGATGGTAGTGCTCTAAAATCCAAATTTGCATTTATAGCTTCAATTTATAACCCATCTATGAGGAAAAGTAGAGATGTCAGTCACAACTATGAATCTAGATCCAGCAGAGAAGTTGATGATGAAGACAGTCTGGTTGAGCTTGAAGCATTGTTGGCCAAGCAGTTTCCTAGAGGTACCAGTAGGTACAAAGGTAAACTACCTTTGAAATGATTTGCATGCAACAAGATTGGGCACATTGCAGCTAACTGTCCTAATGATGACAATGAGCACATGCGTGAGAAGTTCAAGAAGTACAAAGGAAAAGGCAAAATAGATTTTCTCATTGTAGTTGATGGTGGTATCACTGATGAAGAATCTGAGGGAGATGCTAATGAAGATATTGTCTTTGTTTCCATCAAACAAGAGACACGTGATCAGAAGGCATTAGTTTCTTGCATGGATAGTTCTGATGATTGGATAATTTATAGTAGTTGTTCACACCACATGATTGGTGACAATAGAAAATTTATTACCTTGAAGGAAGTTGATGGAGGAGTTGTGAGATTTGGTAATGACTCACCCTACATGGTAAAAGGCAAGGGAACTATTTCTCTTAATGGAAAGAGCAATGCAGATGATGTCTATTGGGTTGAAGGATTAAAGCACAATCTTTTGAGTGTTGCACAACTCAATGATATAGGATATCCATTGGAGTTTAAGAATGGAATGTGCAAAATCTATGGGAGAAAAGGTGAACTAATTGCAACTAGCAAGTAGACTAAAGGTAAGCTATTTCACCTGAATCCTAAAGTCAACAACTATTTAATTGCTAAAATAGATGATAATTGGCTTTGGCATAGAAGATTTTGTCATATAAATTTTGATAACATTGTTAAAGTTAGTAAGTCCAACATAGTGAGAGGTTTTCCTTAGTTGGACAAACTGGGTAATGGTCTATGTAAGGAATGTCAATTGGGAAAGATGAAATCCTCAACTTTAAAGAACAAATCTTTTTCAGCGGAACATTTGTTAGATTTGGTTCAAATAGATCTCTGTGGACCCATAACAACTAAAATTATTCAAGGTGATAGATATTTTATGATCTTCGCTGATGATTGCTCAAGAATGATGTGGGTCACATTCCTGAAGGATAAGTCAAAATCTTTTGGTAAGTTCAAGGCATTCGGGGCCTTAGCTAAAAAGGAAAGTGGTAAGAAGATAAAGTGTCCAAGGACTGATCAAGGTGGTGAATTCACTTATGAGGAAATCAGTAGATATTGTGTAGCTTTCTACACCAACGACACCACAATAGAATGGTATTGCAGAGAGGAACAACCGGTCAGTTGTTGAAGCTACTAGTATGATGTTGATACAAGGAGGTGTAGCAAAATCTTTCTGAAGAGAAGCTGTCAGCACAACTATCTACACTATGAATTCGATACTGGTAAAAAGAGGTAAGAATAAAACTCCTTATGAATAATGGTATGGTGAATCACCTAATGTTAGTTATTTTAAGATATTTGGAAGTAAATGTTTTATTAAGAGAGGTGACTATGTAAGCAAGTTTGAGGCTAAAAGTGATGAAGGCACATTTCTTAGTTACTCCACCAAGAGTAAGGCCTACAAATGTTACAACAATAGAAAAAAAAGAATCATTAAAAGTGTTGATGTTTGAGTGGATGATTATCATGAAGTCTTAGGGTAAACCAGTGTGGAGAAAAAGGAAGAAGATCCTTGCATTGTATTTTTGGAACCAGAACTGGTGAAACCTGAAACTGGTGAAGATAATATTGTTGTACAAGTTCAACCGAAACAAGTAGATTTGGAATAAGATAATGATAATGAAGAAGAAGAACCCGAAGATTATGATCATGTTATTCTGAGGTATGTGAGACTCAATAATAATCCTTGGAGATAAGGATGTTGGAGTGCTAAGCATAAGAAGAATTCGATAGAATTCTTGCATGATCTCAATTATTGAGCCTATAACTGCAAAGGAAGCATTTGGAGATGATCGTGGATCAAAGTTATGGAGGAGGAGCTTGATCAAATTGAGAAGAACAACACATGGACCCTAGTACCCAAACCGGTGAATAAAAATTTGATAGGTACTAAGTGGGTATTCAGGAACAAACTAAATGAAGATGGAGTAGTAGTCCGAAAAAAATCTAGATTGGTATGTACAGGTTATGCACAAGAAGAAGGTGAAGAATATGGTGAGAATTTTGCACCAGTTGCTAGAATGGAAGGTGTCAGGACTTTACTTGCTTTTTCAACACATAAGGGATTCAAAGTATATAAGATGGATGTGAAGTCAACATTTCTAAATGGAATACTGGAAGAAGTATACATTGAGCAGCCAGATGGTTATGCTTTGACTGATGCAAAAGATATGGTATGTAAATTGCATAAGGAACTATATGGTTTGAATCAAGCACCAAGAGAATGGTATGATAGGATACATTCACACCTGATGAAGATAGGTTTTTTAGAGAACCAGTGAAGACAACAACATATATCTCAAACTTGGAGGAGATAAGATATGAGTGAGTGAAGTGTTTCTAGATGATATCATATTTGGAGGCAATGATGACATGAGCAATGACTTTGCAAATGAAATGAAAAGTGATTTTGAAATGTCTCTAGTGGGAGAGATAAAAAATTTCATAGGCTTGCAAATTCAGTAGACGAAGAGTAGTATTTTTATCACATAGTCTAAATATGTGAAAGAAGTATTAAAGACATTTGGAATAAGTGACTGTAAAATAGATGGGACACCAATGGTTACAAGTTGTAAATTGTCTAAGGAAGATGAAGCCACATATGTTAATGAAAAGGAGTAGAGGTCAATGATAGGGAAATTGCACTATATTGTTCACAACAAACCAGATATAGCTCACGCAATTGGTCTAGTTGACACATCTAATAACAACCAAGAGAATATTTAGATATTTGAAAGGTACTATTTGTTGGCATTTTTGATGATTGATGCTGTGATTGTCATTGATGGACACACACTTGATTTGAGATCACTTTTTGTATTTAATGAGTTAAAGCTCAATAGGTATTTGTTCCAACTGGTATGATGTATTATAGTTTTTAGACTATCGATGTTTTGCAGAAAGTGTTTACCAATCTCAAGCGGTATGAAGACCCCAAACGGTTCGAGGATCTTAGGTAGTAGGAAGGAACGAAGCGACACAACTCATATTTCCCAATCTTCATTTTGTCAAACTGGCAACCAGTATTTTGTATGAACTGGTGATACTCTATGATGAGTTACCAACTGGCATTTCGTTATGAGTTACCATCCATCGATTGTTTGGCAGTGCCGACACTTTGGCGGTGCATTTGTGTCGTGTTACCAAAAGTGTCCAGATGCATTGAACCTAGGAAATTATATTGTAATCCTATTGGACCAACACGAAATCAGATTCCTTTATAAGGACATCATGTCTAGGGTTTTAGGTTGTTGCTAGGGTTTAAGATGGTTGATGAGTTTTTGTAAGTGTGAATATAGAAGAGAAGTTTAGGTCTGTGAGAGAAAGTAGAGTGTGAATGTGTTGAAGACTGAAGTAATGCTGGAATGCATTAGGAATGAGCTATCAAGGATCTAACCAAGCAATCTGTGCTATTTTCTAGATCACTCACTTGTTGATTACTCACATCTTCAACAAGTCTGAAGCCCTTAACAGGGTAGGCCCAAAAAGCCTTTTGTAAATCCTCTAACAAGGTGGTTCACATCTATGGATCTAAAATCCTCTAGCAAGGTAGTCTTTAATCAGATGTATCTCCTAATAGAGATTGAGATTCCTAACAGGATCTATTCTGGTAAAGAACATTGTATGACCTTAACCGGTCTAGTTCCTATTCTGCAGATAGTTACTTGTGAGTTTCATCTCATTGTGGTTTTTCCCATTTGGGTTTCTATATCAAAATCTCTTGTGTTATGGTGATTGTTCTTCTGTGGGTGAATGCATTATTTTCTCTTTGGTTTGCATGTGTGCTAACTGGTTTGTTTGCTAAACTATTTTACCGGTTTACTGCTAATCTAGTAAAGTGTATAAGTGCAGTAATTTTTAGCATACTAATTCACTCCCCCCTCTTAGTATTCATCAATTGGTATCAAAGCCAACCTTTCTATAAGTCTAAACACTTGGAAAGAGATATGGGGGAATACACTATGAGGGAACTTACTCATCAGCTCACTCAGTCTGAGAAAGCCTATGATGAACATATGGTCAAATATAAGGCCTCTCAGGCAAAAAGAAGAAAGCATGCTAAAAAATTGATGGAGCTATCTAAAAATAGTTCTTCTGATGAAGCAGACATGGAAGCCCTAATTCAAGAAGTAGAAAAGCTGAATGAATCCAATTCCAACCTGAGAAAAGAGTTGGAAGGACTAACTATTTGAATGTGCTAAGAGCTTGAGAACCGGAGGAAAGATGAAGATCTTGTAAAAGATAGAGATCATGAGATCTCCAAGTTAAAACAAGAAATCAGTGTCCTAACCACTCAACTCCATGCGAGCAAAGTGGAAAAGGAAGACATGCAAGGAGAACTAAACATAGCGATCTTCGAGAATGCAAACTTGATGGAAACAAATGCTGCTATTCCCAATGAACTCTCTGAGTCAAAGGAAATAATTGCTAAGTTCAACAAGAGTACTATTAAGCTAGAGCAAAAGCTTGAATCAGCCAAACCTGTCAAAAATATTGATGGACTTGGTTACTCTGGTCATGAGGAAGGTGTGACCTCTGGAACAAAAGATAGAGCATCAAAGAAATAACCAGCATCAAAGGATAAAGGTAAGAAAAAGTTTAAACCTGTTTGCTTTAACTGTCTCAAGGAAGGACACACTGCTAATGTATGTAGAAGTAAGGCTTACAATAATTTTCCTTATTTTCTAAATGATAAGCCTAGATCTAATAGATTCAATGGTAATTGTTATGCATGCAACAAGATTGGGCATAGAGCATTTGAATGCAGGTCTGTCATGCACAATTCGGAAGGTATCCTCAAAGGAATCAAGGAGTTTTTCCTGAATCCTTTGGGAAAAGAAACCCAAACTAGTTTAATACCTATAGTCATCAGTCAGGCAATGATGGCTATCAAGTGGCAACCGGATGGAGAGCAATCTGTGTGATTTGTCATGGTCATGGTCACAATGCTGCAACATGCAGAAGGAAGAATGGAAACATGGATAATGGACCTTGGAGAGCACCTGGAATGGTTTTCTATCACTGCAACAAACCAAGTCACATTGCTAGATTCTGCAGAACAAGAAAGAACATATCAGATGACATACCGGTCACTCTGAAAGGAAAGATTGATATTGAAACTATTCAAGCGGATATGAACATGACCTAGACAAAGAAACCAGGAGTGTTTCAAGAAGAACCAGTTTCTACACCTAGTGTGGAAATTTTGGAACCGACAAACTAAGCTACAAAAAGCTAAGGGGGAGAAAATGGTGAAATATCTTGAACCCCCGGTTAACACTGGTAAAAGACCTTAACCGGTATGAGATACTTGTCAGTCGGCAGAAGACCAAAAATGGTAAAAAGGCAAATTAGAGTTTATGCCCTAATAGTGGAGCACTTATTATGGTAGGTGGAGAACCTATTTAAAAGGAATTTTCAAATCATTTCTCACTTATAATTTTTTGAGCGAAGAAGTTTTTCAAGTTTAGAGCGAAGAAAAGTGATTTACACTGCGATTCAAAGAATTTATCAAAATCTTGAAGAAGAATCTGAGGCAATCATCTATTGGAGGAGAGTAGAACACAAAGCGATATTTCAGTAACCAAAGGAGTGAAGCGTAGTTCAAATTGCGAAGCCCTAAATTTTGATCTACGGAGATATTTTTCAAAATTGCCTATTTATCATGGCTTCCGCATCACATGCTAGCTCTACTACACCTATTGATTCTATGGACTTGATTCAATGAAAGTCAAAATACAATGCCCTGTCTCAAATACCCACTGGTGTTATAGTAGAAGAAGGAATTTCTGATTACATAGACTATAAAATTGAAGACCTAGGGTCTCTTGTGATCCACTCCTAGTTAAGTTTGTTTTGTGGGAAGGATAAGAAGATTAAACCGAAATTCAGCATTCTGGAAAAGAAGAAACTTCACAACACAGTCTATTTTCTTGAAGAATTTTTGGATGATCACATTCACATTATTCTAAGTAGGGTACATGGTATCACACCTGAAGCGATTCATGCCATCACCAGTTTTTGTAACACAGGGGAAGTGCCAGCCCTAAGGAAGGTCAGCAAGATTGAAATGTCCAAGCTCACCAGTTCAGTGAGTGACTCATGTGGAATGACCATCAACTCAATCAAGGACAATCTGGTCAAGTATGCATGCATGGTGATAGGTTACTAGACGTTCTCTGCTAGCAGAATTAATTCTGTCTCTGCTACAATGGTAAATGCCACTTATAGGATGATCAAGGAAGATGCATTGTTTGATCTGTGCACTTGTATGCAAAGACAACTTCTATTGAATCTTAATTTGATCAAACAGGACAATGCACTAAGATTTAAGTTCAAACAACTACTGGTTGGGTTGTTCTTTCACTTCCAAGGCTACTTTCTAGGAGTAGGTGACATTCAATGGTCTGCTGACCAACCGGTGACAAAGCAAATCAAGGAAAGTCTACAAGCAGTTGGAACTGGCTATTCGGAAGTGCTGAACAAATAATTTGATGAGTTCAGACGCAAGATGAGCCAAAGGATAAGAATATCTGGTGATATAGTCAAAAAGTATGAGGAAGACATCTGCTTCAATATCAAAGTGGATGAATGCATAATGGAGGCGGTTGGGCCCAGACATGAAGAAGTGGAGCCTATGGACTATGAGGTAATGTATGATATGTTGGATGGGTATTCTACCCTAATCACCTCACCCCTTGATCCTAAGGAAAAGAGAACCAGAACCTATTTGGAAAGGGCTACACCGGTTGTAGAACCCTCAGTAGAGAAAGGAAAGGTAGTACCTTCAGCATCAGCACCGGTTACTATAGCCAGTTCCAAAGTGACCAAGCGGTCACCAGCTAAGAAGAAACCAGAAGTGACACCTACCAAAGTCTTTGAGAGGAAGTGGAAGACAAAAAGCAATACATCGGACTTAGACGACACTCTCTGAAGAAAAGCCTAAAAAGACTAGGCAAGTGAGGAAATAGACAGAGTGATCCGACATCATTGACACATTGTAAAGAATATTGATATTTCTTCTTACAAACCTTTGACACATTGTCAAAGAACTATAAATAATATTAGGAGAAAATTGTTAATGACTGGTCGCCTTTAGAAATTAGATCCGAGACATCGGATTCTTTGTATAATTATTTAGACAACAAATGGTGCATTTCCATAGAGAAGGAACAAGAAATAAGGGAGAAAGTATTTGCCCAATACTTTCTTGACCTATCCAATTCTGAGCTATTTGAAGTCATTAACCAAAACAAAGGACTCTTCTTCACTAGAAGGAGAAGCCTCTAGTTATTAGAAGGGAGAATTGATGATGTTGAAAAAGACACTCATCTTCATATGACGACTATTGTTCATACTCATGAAGCGCATCAAGCCAACAGAAGGCTGAGCAAGAACCAGAAATATCAAAACTGGATGAAGTATATGATAGTGAAGGGGAACCAGTCACTGAACAAATGGAACCCATTGATGTTGATGCCTTAGATGATGAAAAAGTTACTCAGGGTACACCATTAGAAGGAACATGATAGGAGAAGCAGGCAGAAGAAGAAAATAAGCAACATGAAGCAAAAAAGAAGAAACAGGCAGATGAAGAGGAAAAGAGAAAAGAAGAGGAAAAGAGGAAAGAGGAAGAGGATAAGAGAAAAGAGGAGGAAAAGAGGAAAGAGGAAGAGGATAAGAGAAAAGGGGAGAAAAAGAAGAAAGAGGAAGAGGATAAGAGAAAAGAGGAGGAAAAGAGGAAAGAGAAAGAGGATAAGAGAAAATAAGAGGAGAAGAAGAGAAGAGAAGAGAAGAGGAAAATAAGAAACAAGAGGAAGAGAAGAAGAAGAAGGAAGAGGAAAAGAAAGAAGAGGAGAAGCGGAAAGAGGAAGAGAAGAAATAGGAAGAGGAGAAGAGGAAGAAGGAAGATGAGAAGAAGAAGGATGAAGAAGAGACTAAGAGAAAAGATGAAGAGAAGAGAAAAGAAGAAGAGAAAAGAAAGAAAGAAGAAGAGGAGCAGAGGAAGGCTCAAGAAGATAAGAAAAAATCCAGGGACAAGGAAGCAGCGGTAAAGAGCACATAGGTGGAGACCCCAATGGCAACTGGTAGTCAGGCTAAACCAGTTGACATTAATAGTCCCATTGACCTCCAGTCTGCCAATGAATCTGAGTTGCTGCAGAGCATTAAGGTTGCTCAAGAATGCCTGGAAGTGATAAGGAGGAAAAAGGAGCAAGATGTGATCCAAGCTACGGTGGACACTCTTACCAGTTTGATACCCGATACAAACCTTCTCAGTACTAATTCCTCACTTGCACAATTGAAGCTCCTATGCATAGTTGTGGAAGACAAGGTGCAAAGCCTGGAAGAGGTTGCAGAAGCAAATGCCAAGAAGGAACATCAAAAGTCTTCGAACACTGCCTTGGTGAGAAAGTTAATAGAGCTCCAGTCTGATCTTTAGAAGGCACAGAAGGACATTAGAGATGCAATGGATGAGGGAAATCTACTACTCAATAAGATTTGCTAACCTCATTTATTCTGTGATGATGTGCTCACTCAGAAGGAAAAACTGCAAACTAATATGCAGTCATTTATTAGCACCTTCAAGATGCCATATGACTCCTTCTCCACATATGGCCAAACTGCTCACCGGCTTCAACTTCAGTCTGCAAGACTCAAGGTAGAGATAAGAAACCGGACATGAAATTTGCAAGAACTTCAACTGGTCCTACTGCCAAGACTACAAATTCTCCAGAAATGCTACCTCAATATAGATGCCCTAACGGTTACTCAAGAGATGAGTACCATGGATGCCATGGAAGAACAGGTCTCCCAGATGCAGACAGAGAAAGAGGTGGCTACCTCCCTACTTGAGTCATGGTCCTTATCCATGAAGCAATTTTTGCAGGACTTTAAATTAGTTTTTGACAAGCTTTACAATTTATTGTCATAAACACTTATTATTTTAATACTAATGAAATAGGGGTTAGTCTGCAATGTTTTTGTCATTGTTGGCAAAGGGGGAGAAGTATAAATTTTGATGTTTTGATGTATAATTTCATGTTATTTCTATTAAGGAGTAGTTTACATTGTATTTTTTGCACAAGGGATAGTGTATATGCTTAGGGGGAGTGATTTTGATTATGGCATATTTTTGTTGTAAAACACTTAGATGTCAAAATTTTCCTAAGTGTTGCCATCAATGCCAAAGGGGGAGATTGTTGGCATTTTTTATGATTGATGCTGTGATTCTCATTGATGGACACACACTTGATTTGAGATCACTTTTTGTATGTATGAGTTAAAGCTCAACTGGTATTTGTTCCAACCGGTATGATGTATTATAGTCTTTAGACTATCGGTGTTTTGTAGAAAGTGTTTACCAATCTCAAGTTGTATGAAGAGCCCAAGCGGTTCGAGGATCTCAAGTGGTACGAAGGAACAAAGCGACACAACTCATATTTCCCAGTCTTTATTTTGTCAAACCGGCAACCAGTATTTTGCTTGAACCGGTATTTTGCATGAACTGGTAATACTCTGTGATGAGTTACCAACCGACATTTTGTGATGAGTTACCATCCACCGATTGTTTAGCGGTGCCGACAATTTGGTGGTCCATTTGTGTCATGTTACCAAAAGTGTCCAGATGCATTGAACCTAGGAAATTGTATTATAATCCTATTGGACCGACATGAAATCAAATTCCTTTATAAGGACATGATGTCTAGGGTTTTAGGTTGTTGCTAGGGTTTAAGATGGTTGATGAGTTTTTGTAAGTGTGAATATAGAAGAGAATTTAGGTCTGTGAGAGAAAGTAGAGTGTGAATGTGTTGAAGACTGAATTAATGTTGGAATGCATTAGGAATGAGCTATTAAGGATCTAACCAAGCAATCTGTGCTATTTGCTAGATCACTCACTTGTTGATTACTCACATCTTCGACAAGTCTGAAGCCCTTAACCAGGTAGGCCCAAAAAGCCTTTTGTAAATCCTCTTACAAGGTGGTTCACATTTGTGGATCTAAAATCCTCTAGCAAGGTAGTCTTTAATCAGACTTATCTCCTAACAAAGATTGAGATTCCTAACAGGATCTGTTCTGGTAAAGAACATTTTTATGACCTTAACTAGTTTGGTTCCTATTATGCAGATAGTTACTTTTGAGTTTCATCTCATCGTGGTTTTTCCCATTTGGGTTTCCATGTCAAAATCTCTTGTGTTATGGTGATTGTGCTTTTGTGGGTGAATGCATTATTTTCTATTTGGTTTGCATGTGTGCTAACCGGTTTGTTTGCTAAGCTGTTTTACCGGTTTACTGCTAGTCTAGTAAAGTGTTTAAGTACAGTAATTTTTGGCATACTAATTGACCCCCCCCTCTTAGTATTCATCAATTGACTATGGTTTATGATATCCATATGAAGGTAAATTTGATTTGAAGGTTTATACATATGCAGACTAGGTAGGTAAAGTTGATGATAGAAAAAGCACAATCGGTGGAGCATTCTTTCTTAGAGGAAGACTTGTATATTGGAGTAGCAAGAAGTAGAGTTGTATATCTCAGTCTACTGCTGAAGTTGAGTATATTGTAGCTTATATGAATTGTACCTAGGCTATTTGGATGAAACACATTCTGAAAGGATTCAAGCTAAAGTTTACATAATCGGTAAATATCTTATGCAACAACACCAATACCGTAAATATTTCAAAGAACCCGGTGATGCATGTTAGAACCAAACATATTGAATTGAAATATAGTTTCTTGAGAGAAAAAGTGCAGAGAAAAGATGTGATATTGGAGCATGTTTCTACCAAGGAGAAGCTTGTAGATATCTTTACTAAACCTTTGGCTAAGACTACTTTTGAGTATCTTAGAAGTCATCTAGGGGTTGTGCCCCTACATAAGGTCAATTGCGCATGATGTATAATAAATCAGTCCCAAAGCTACTTGCAAAATTTTACAATAGGATTGGTGTAGAAGTGCATGTTATTCCATAGGGGGAGCATCAATTTACAGGTTGATGATGCTAAATAGTGAAGTTTGACATTGCATGTTTTACTTTCATTTTGGCATTGTTGTCAATGGGGGAGAAGAACTATAAGACTATGATGAGAATTGTATGATTGTGGTAAAATGTAAACCAATATTCCTATACACATCATCACAATCTAGGGTATTGATGCTTGTATTGCCATCAATGCCAAAGGGGGAGAATGTTGGCATTTGCATGAAGATTGCATTAACGAAATGTTATGTTGTCATTGATGTCAATTAACCAGTAATGATGTTGTAATGATGTTGTAATAATGTTGTTATAATATTGTTTTGCAATGGCTAGGAAGAGCTAGCAAAGGGAAATGCAACCAGTAGGTGAGTTTGTGGAGGAAACTGATATTTCTTATGAAATGGAGAGATGAACTGATAACCCTACCTATAGTTGAGACAAAACCCTAACCGATGGAGCTTGGTGAATTAGTTGAAGCTATATACACCTAAAAATAGTCTGAAGATAATTAATTAAATAAGCAATTATTTAATTAATCTCCCTCCCCAATTTAATTAAATTCACTAAGTAATTTGATTAAATTTCCCCTTTCATCTACTTATTAATAAATCTAAAGATTTATTTAATAGGTTAATTTCATTTCACCCCTTTAATTATTTAATTCAAATTAATTAATTCCCCCCATCAAAATCATTTCTTCTAAATCCTTTAATTAATTAAAACAAATCAATCATGAGTTGTTGAGATTAATTATCCTTTTCCTATTATTTGAATTTTTAAATTCAAATTCTCCTAACTTCTACCACTCCTAAACCTAACCATTCCTAAACCTAACCCATTCTACCTACCACCATGTCCCCTTTTATCAAACATCTTCTATAACCTTTGTGACACTTTTCACTAAGTGTTCCCTTTCATCCAACCCTTCTAGAAGCTTCTTGACACTTGTCACCATAGAGATGACAGATGTTCCCTTTAATCCAACCCCCTTTGCCAACCTCCTCCAATTTAACCATTGATATCTTCAGATCAATCTTGACCGTTGATTCCTACCACATCACCCCTAGCCTTGGAAAATCCTATAAATAGACCTCATTTTGAACAATATCGATCCCATCTCATTCTCATCTTATGCATTGTTATTATAGGCATGTAGCTTCTAGTTTATCATTCTTTAGAAATGTTATCATATCTTAGCTTAATTGCATCTTAATCTTAGTTCATTTTCTAGATCAATCATGAACTCATATAGCTTAATCATGCTATTCTTGATAGGTCATGCATTTTCCTCCATCTAAGTGTAGTCAAGTCACTAGAATATGCATAATCAAATCTGAGAGCATTTTCATACTCACATTTACTAGGAGGCAATAAGTCGATTAGCTATGGTTTTGTCTTTCATTGTTTCAATTTACTAACCATTGCTTATAATGATTTATTGAGTGCATTGTGGTTGCAGGTACAGGTACATTTAAGAGAGCATGACATTTTGGCACCCACCATGGGGCCGAAATCATCATTTTCGGCCTCTTAAGCTTCAACAAACATCTATCTCTACCGGACCTAAATCAGAATATCGTACGAGTTGATTTTCCAACTCGTACGAACTAACTTTTAGTCTGGTACAAAACTTCATCCTGACTCTTACGAGCCTCTTTTCCTTGTCATACTAGAGCAAAATCCATGTCATAGGAATTTCTATGTTGCAAATTCTTTACTCGTACTAGCTCATCCAGACTCATACAAGCTTCATTTCATTGTCGTACGAGAGCTAAATTTGTGTCGTACAAATTTCTGGCTGTAGAATCCTATGTTGGACGAGTTCATTTTGGTCTGTGTGTGAAATCTAAAGTTCTGTCATACTAACTGGAAATCTGTGTCGTATGACTCCCTGCCTCTGTGTTTTTCCACAAACTGCAAGTTAGAATTTTCAAGTTTGTCTATACGTTGGTAATTTGCATTTTTGAAGGCCTTCTGGTCATTTTAGCCCTTGAAAGTGCCAAAAATCTCATCTATAACTCTTAGAGACCTTTCCAATGAGTTAAACGACTCGTAATTTTGAGTCTCGAGCAGAAAGTTATGCCTATTTGAAGTTAGGATAAAATTTCATATAGTTTTTTTTGAAAATTTCGTAGTTCGGATCAGTAATGCTAATCTTGTTCTGTCTGTGAGATTTTTGGCAGCCTAACTCTTTTCTGCAGGATGCTTGTCAAAGATACGCTTGTCAAAGACATAATTCAAAACACAATCATGACTACTAATGGATTTATTGTAGGTTGCCTATGAATTCAACTAAACTTGGTGTATTCATTTAAATTTTTAGGCACACTTCAATTTGGGCTTAAAGAAATGAACAACTATGTCTTATGTGCTTGTGATGATAGGTGAGCATGCTCTCACCTTTCTTAGGTGATCATAAAGATAAACTCATCTTTTTCTTTCATTAGTGCATTTCTTTAGCAGACCTGCCCTCCAGAGGAGTTATTAACTCTTAGCCCTTAAGGTCGGTGAGAGGGGAATGACATAAGTGGAAACAACTATTGCCAAGTAATCCAACCCACTATAAAATAAATGTGTTTTTGATGAAAATCAAAGCAACAACAGTGCTTGGGAATAGCTCTCCTCCGTACCTTCGGGTATATCAAACCTTGGTTTTCAAGGCTGGGAGACCTCTTAATTGAGTTTATACCCCGACGCGCCGAATGTATCCCTTACTAATGTTGGTTAAAATAGAAGCTACCCAATTCACCTCCGAAAGGGTGATAATATTTGTGCAAGAGAGATAGTAACTCTCCCAAGGCACTTGCCATATCATGCCCCCATTAACGTTTGGAGTCAGATAATACGGCGTTGAGAATCCATTGCATGAGACTCAGCAGCCATACTCTGATTAGCTATTGGGTGTGTACCTAAGTCAGCAAGCAAAGGTTTTCATTCTCAACCAACTTCCTTAGGGTTTAGCTTGATTGGGGTCACTTATCATATCATGTGTTTGTTGTGTATTCATCTCTAAATGAGAAAATCAGACACCTAAAAAATTGGAAAACATCACCAAAACATCATTAGAATTCAAAGATCAAAATCAGCAAAACAAACACTTTTTACCATTCT
Organism: Cryptomeria japonica; assembly: GCF_030272615.1. Lineage (NCBI taxonomy): Eukaryota > Viridiplantae > Streptophyta > Pinopsida > Cupressales > Cupressaceae > Cryptomeria > Cryptomeria japonica. The sequence goes on along the minus strand of NC_081412.1, from coordinate 453,037,541 downwards.
CTACAACCTGTTGTACAAGCTTTAATTCTCTATAGCACAAGTCATAATCTCTGTCAGACGAGTTAACTTGCATAAAATCATTTTTCGTACTATCTGCTATCCTGTGTCATACGAGTCATCTATTTTGTCGTATGGCCTATAATCCCAAGTCGTACGAGTTGTTGTTGTTTATATGAAAAACTATGTTCTATCATATGGCTCTGTATCTTGTGTCATCTGAAGCTGAATCTTATGTCGTACGAAACTCTACATCTGTTAGTCCAAAGCTGTGTCCTGCATGCTTGTTTTCGATTTATCATTTCTGCCTGATCAATTTGCAGTAAGCATAAACACCTGTTATCTGTCAATCCATGCTTAGGTTGTCTACTTGGTTTGCTTGGTCAAGTTATCATCCATCAAAATCAGACTCTAGAAGATAAACACCCCAAGATTTTCAAAGTGTTCACCCTTAACAAGTTCAAGATCTAAACATCTCAAAGTGCACTATCACCCTCTTTGACAAACTGATCACTCAAACATAGTTTCTAATCATGATCAATCATGCTTTATGATGAAACTGAAATGTTTGGTCAGGACAACCTTGTCCCACATTGTAGAATATATCATTCCTACTAGACCTGGTTCTTATCAAATCATCACCATTGCACTCCTAAACTAAAGATCGAAAAACTTGCAAACTTTTAAACACTTGAATTCTCTTTTAGTGTCATATCACTTTATTTCCTTGAAATTGAATATTGATCCCTTACCCAAAATAACCTTTTGGACAATCAAATCCTAAGTAAAATAACATACATGTATGCCTATTCTAACTAGAGCTCAGAAACGAAGGATCACAGAGACTAAAATTGAAACATTGGAAACAATCAAAGAACATATAATCATGGAACACGAAGATGAAATACAAGTTGAAGGACAAATAATAGAACAAAACATCAAAGACATCAAGAAAGATCCCCAATTCGACAAATTTATGCAGAGATTGTTGGAGGAAGAAAAAGAAAAATACTTTCTAATGCTAGCCAAATCTAGTGCTACACTTCCCCAAGATTTTGATGTGAATAAATTGACACATAAGAAAAGTGACCCTCCCCCTAATAACAAACAATATGAGGACATCTTCGGTCTCTGCATGAATGACACATCAATTCCCAATACCACCAGGACCAATGAAGAAACTGACATACCTAGAAGAGATGAAGTAGAAATCCTGAATAATATTCAATTCAATGAGGATACAAGAAGAGTTGGAGATGAAACAAGAAGAGATCCCAATCCTCCTAGAATGCAAAACCATGGTCATGCAAGAACAAATCATGTTGATAATCCTATGATGACTCTTACATAACAACTGCAAGAAATGCAAACACAATTCCAAGAGATGCAAAGAGGAAATGTTAGACGATACTCACTTCTAGAAGTCTGTCCTTATCCTTTCAATAGAAATCTAAACATGATACCATTTCCTATAGGTTTTGAAACTCTGAGATATGAAAAATATGATGGAAGCACTGATTCTCAAGATTATATACGAAAATTTTGCACAACGAGTATGTAGTTTGCACATGAGGATACCTACTTAATGAGACTATTTCCGAAAAGCTTAACTCGATTAGCTATGGAATGGTTCTCCAAACTTACACCTGGAATCAAATCATTTTCAGAGTTAGTGGATAAGTTTGTTTCACAATACTCCTATAAAATACAACATGAAGTAACCATGCTAGACCTATGTAACACTAAACAAAAGATTGGAGAACCCCTCATGACATTCTTACAATGATGGAGATGCCTAGCATCGTAGTATCCTTGTACATTGCCAGAGTACGAAAAAATGGACATATTCATTGACAACTTAAATGATCAAATGAGTTAATACTTAAAAATGCAAGGAAATCAAATCTTTGGAAAAATGGTTGATAATGGAATCAGAATGGAGGAAGCTATGATAAAGAAGGGTGAGTTCAAAGTATACAAAGGAGTCCATCCTCCTAACAACAACAATAACAACAATCACAATGACAAGCCAAAGTTTTGGAATAGAAATTGAAATGTCATCAATGATGGAATAGTAGATAACAACAATTTGAAACCAAAGCAACCGATTTTCAATTTATCTATGCACTCGGCAACATCACAACAAAACAACAAACACCAAATAGCAACTATCAAAACTTTCTTTCGAAGACAATTCACAAACATTGGTGAACCCCTTGGATCAGCATTAAAGACACTTCTCACAAACAAATTGATCATTTTACCAAAAGTAAGGAACTACGAACCTCAAATCAAACCACATTGGTGGAACGATAACTAGTATTGTGATTTCCATCGAAACAAGGGACATCTCACAGATAATTGTCAAAAGTTGAAACATGTCATATAAGGCTTAATTGATAATGGCGTAATAACTGTAGATGGACATACAACAAATGAATCTCATACTGCCTTTAAAACTCCGCTTCCAAACTATGAGAAAGGTGAGTCATCAACAACAAACAATGGTAAGGGTAAAGCAAAGGTAAACTATGCTCATACATATGACAATGTGGTGAATGTGATTGTAGTTAAAGAAAAACAAAATCAATAACATGCTCAGGCTATCACAAGAAGCAAAGATAAAGTTATTTTCTGGGTCCTACAAGAAACACATCATCCACTACAGAAAAACAATACAATCTAGTGGAACAACTATATAAAACACCCGCACAAATATCAATCTTGGAACTTTTAAAACTTCCACCTGCACACAAGGAAATTCTTGAACGAGCATTAGTAGATACCACAGTATCCAAAGATCTTGATATTAATCAATTCCAAACCATGGTGGGACACCTCACAACCCCTCATTGCTTATCATTCACTGATGAAGATGACATGTCCCTGCAACACCCTCACAACGCTCCCTTGCATATTGAAGTCCTCTTTCACAAAACACGAGTCAAGTGTGTTCTAATAGATGGTGGAGCTGGCCTAAATATTTGCTCATTAAGTCTTGTTCGTGCCTTAGGATATTCAAAAGATGCAGTTGATGTACGGAAAAGGATCACTATAAAAGCCTATGATGAAGAAGAACATTCCTCCAAGGGACCTCTACAAAAAGACACAGCATGCCAAGTTCTAGACTTGGACCTATCATATAATGTGCTCCTAGGGAGACCATGGATACATGACTTGCAAGTTGTCCCATCAACCTATCATCAATGTGTAATATTTCCCTACGAAGGATAAGAAATCACAATATCTGCAGATGCAAATCCATTTCAATATTGCTGCAATCTAAAAATGGCTCAAGAAGTAATTGTTCCACATAACAGGGAGGTAACATCTTTGAGCACACAATCCAAGGAAAAATCATTCGCCTCTATTCTATCAAGTATGGAAAAACAAATGCAGCTAAGAGATCGAGGGAGCGGAGAATACTGAATATCACAATTACTACTTTCTCCTAAATCCTTGGGAAAACCATCAGGCTCTAAACAACAACCAACTATGAAACATCTTCCAATATTTGATGGAGCATTCATTAGTGCTAGAACCTTGTCAGAGGAGACAAAAGACAAAGATGTATTACAATGGCTATACAAAGATGAAGAAGTTCAACAAAAGGTCAACAATGTCAGAATACCTACGGAAAAATATGGAAAAGGATTCAGCATTCTTCGAAGGATGGGATACACTGGGATAGTCCCTATAAGAAAAAGAAAGGAAGGTATCTCAGAACCTATTCAGCCTCATACTCAACAGACTACAAACAAAGTAGGTTTGGGGTATGGACAAGTCACTATATTGGAAGACACATCTTTTAGTCAACAAAAGGAGGAATATGAAAACAAACAAGAACAACTGGAAATTGAAAGGGAAGAAAAATCAGTTAAGCAACAAGCACAAGCAAACACAAAATGGCAAAAGAAACAAGCTTCAAATCAACAAGAGAAACAAACTAAAAACATCTCTCAAGCAACATTAAATCTCAATCAAAACAAGAAAGAAGCTAATATAAGTTCAGGAGAACTCATAGAAAATTTGACAAAACTCAATCTCAGTCCTGAAGAAGTTGAATATGAAAGAAGGAAAAGTATAGCCAGAAAAGAAGAATAAATGCTATATGACCAAATCTATAGACTAAAAGCTGCAAGTGATACAAATTCTAATGAATGGGAATGGGATTCCTATCACTCTGAAGAATCAGTTGAAGAAAAATGCTTTGAAGGAGATATAGAAGTCGATATAGTTCACACGTATGCAGGACAAATGTCAGGAACTAGTTCACTTGAATTAGAATCACATTCGGCTAACTTGGACTTAACTGAGGACAATCGAGAACTTCTTACGCAAGATCATTCTAATGAGAGTACCATTTTAGACATTGACACACATATTGAAAACTTTGATACCTCCATCATGACCTTTGAAACCCTTGAAACATCTCAACATGAAGATCCCTTACCTCTAATCCACCCTGAACTTATTGATTGGGAATATGAAGGACATACTGCCATTGATACCTTTCCAAATGACCATGCCATATCTATATATCTTAACGCAATCAAACCTGAAACAACTCTCACTAGGAATTTCAGCAACACATCTTCCTATCAAATGGGTGCCAAATCTCCTAGTCGCAAAAGTGAAAATAAAGAAAAGAATATTAGGTCTAATGCTAAAAACCATTTCTTGGCAACATTAGACCAGGAAAAAGTAAAAATAAAGGATGCATCTAATGGTGAAAACCTCCTTGAGGCATCGAAAGATGGGATATTTGACACTTTATCTGAGCACTATCAAGAAAGATCTTCCATTTTGATCAAACAAACAGAGGCAGTTAACATTGGTACAACATAGCAACCAAAGATTCTTCATCCAACAACATCTTTATCAGAGGTAGAAATGCAACAATATGTGGAATTCTTCAAGCGACGACAAATCAATTTTGCCTGGTCATATGCAGACATGCCAAGATTAGATCCAAAAATTATTATGCATCACTTGAATGTTAATCTAGGAGCCAAACCAGTTAAATAGAAATTAAGGAAAATGCATCCGCATATCGCTCTCCTAGTCAAAGCAGAACTAAAGAAATTACTGGATGTCAGATTCATCAGACCTGTAGCATATCCTCAATGGGTATCCAACATCGTTCCTATTTCAAAACTAGATAAAAGCATCAGAATATGCACAAACTTCAGAGATCTTAATAACACATATCCAAAGGATAACTTTCCTTTGCCTAACATCAACATCATTGTAGATTTAACTGTTGGACACTCCATGTTTTCTCTAATGGATGGTTTCTCTGGATACAATCAGATCAAAATAGTACCCGAAGATCAAGAAAACACAACTTTCACATGCCCATGGGGTACTTTCTGTTGGAATGTCATGCCTTTTGGATTAAAGAATGCAGGTGCTACATATCAAAGAGCTATGATAACTATATTTAATGACATGATGCATACATTCATGGAAGACTATGTGGATGACATATTAGCTAAATCATACAACAAAGAAGAAAATATAGAGATACTGGAAAAGATCTTTGATAGGTTAGAACAATACAAGCTAAGGCTAAACCCTAAGAAATGTGCCTTTGGTGTTACTACAGGAAAGTTATTGGGATACATTGTTTCAGCAAGAGGTATCGAAGTAGATCTAGCTAAGGTAAAAGCAATCATGGAAATGACATCTCCCAAGAGTATTAGTCAGCTCAAATCACTACAAGGAAGACTCTAGTCAATCAGAAGATTTGTGGCTCAACTAGTAGATAAATGTCAACCATTTACTCACCTATTGCAAAAACATGTTAATTTTAAATGGGACCATCAATGTGAAGAAGCATTCAACAAGATCAAGGCTTATCTCATGCAACCACCTATTCTAATGTCACCAATTCCAAGAAAACCATTATTACTCTATGTATCAACTACTGAAGCATCATTGGGAGTTTTTCTTGCACAAGAGGATAAGGAAGGAAAAGAATGAGCCATCTACTACATCAGCAAAACAGTAGTGGGATATGAGGTCAACTATTCATCAACAAAAAAAGCATGCTTGGTAATAGTTTTTGCTTCTCAAAAACTATGACACTATCTACTATCTCACTCCATCAAGTTGATAGCTAAAATTGATCCTCTGAAGTATTTTCTCAACAAAGCCACATTGACAGGATGACTAGCAAAATGGATCATTATTCTAAGCGAGTTTGATATCAAATATGTTGATAGAAAAGCTATCAAGGGACAAGTCATCGCAGACCAACTAGCAGAAACACCACTGCAAGATGACCATCCTCTAAAGATTGAGTTTCTTGATGTTGATATCCTAGAAGTCACAACAAAAACATGGCAACTATACTTTGATGGTTCATATACACAACATGGATCAGGAGCAGGAATTCTATTCATCACACCACAAGGTCATACAATACCAAAAGAATACAAATTAAGCTTTTTGTGTACAAACAATATAGCAGAGTATGAAGCATTGGTAACAGGTATCAAAATGGTTGTAGAATGGAATATAACACAACTTCAAGTCTTTGGAGACTCTCAGCTTGTCATTAATCAAATCAATGATGACTATCAAACGAAAGATGACAAGCTAATACCTTACAAAAATACAGTGGATGATATCAAGAAATACTTTGTAGAAATAAGTTTTGAACAGATTCCAAGAAATAACAACAAAGCAGCAGACGCCATGGCTACACTTGCTTCTCTATTGCAGACACAGGAAAATCAAGAGCATTATGAATTCCTGGTTGAATAGTTGTTTCATCCCGCCTATAATTGTCCTAATTCCCAAACCATTTGTCAACTTATTGGAAATGATTCCTCCCACTATGGCCAAACTTACACATACCTAAAAGATAACATCTTACCTCCAGACTTATCAAAAAACCAAAAGAGAAACTTTATCCATCAATCCTCCCATTTTACTCTTGTCGCGGATACCCTGTTTAAACGAGGTCTAGATGCTACTCTCTTAATATGTCTCGAACAAGAAGAATTTGAGAAGGCTTTACATGAAGTCCATAATGACATTTGTGGCATTCATTCAAGTGGTCTTACCCTTTTGAAAAAACTCATATGCTTGGGCTACTATTGGCCGACTATGGAACGAGATTCTTTTAAGATAGCAAGAACATGCAAACAATATCAAACCCATGGGAATTTGATTCATGCACCAGCACAAGAACTTCATGCTTTAGCAACATCTTGGCCTTTTTGTCAATGGGGACTTGATCTAGTAGGAAAGATAAATCCTTCTTCATCTAATGGACACAAATTCATCCTAGTAGCTATAGAATATTTCACAAAATGTATTGAGGCGGTACGTCTCATCAATATCACAGGAAAACAAATTACTGCATTTATTTTGAATTATATCATCTATCGCTATGGAATACCAATGACCATTATCACTGATAATGGGCGACCATTCAAAAATCAGGATGTACAAGAGCTATGTGAAAAGTTAAAAATCCAGCATAGATTCTCCACACCATATTATCCACAAGGAAATGGGTAGGCATAAGCATCTAACAAAACTATTCTGAAAATCCTCAAAAAGACAATGAACGATGTCATGAAAGATAGGCATATCCAGCTAAACCCTGCTCTATGGGCCTACCACACCAGTATCCACACACCGACAGGTGCCACACCTTTCTCTATTGTATATGGATCAAAAGCCATATTTCCAATAGAAGTAGAGATGTACCTTCTCTATGTGTATCACTAAAAGGTCTCATCCTAGATGAAGAACAAAGAGTATCTAGACTGCAAGAGTTAGAACTGATCCATGAATGAAGACAAAATGCCTTTGATCATCTAAAGGTATATCAACAAAGAATGTGCCGAAGCTATAATCATAAGGTTAAACCACAAATCTTTCAAGTGGGAGAACTAGTGCTAAAGAAAAATCCATGCAACCAGGCAGATTGAGAAAAGAAAGGAAAGTTTGAACCAAACTGGTTGGGTCCATTTGTGGTCACAACATTATTTGGATCAGGAGCATATTAGCTATCAACATAGGACAAAGATCAACTTGAAGAACCTATCAATAGCATGCACCTAAAGAAATTCTATGTCTGAAAAATCAGAAAAAATAAAAAACAGAGAAAAATCAGAAAAAATAAAAAAAACAGTGAAAAAGCAAAAAAATCAAAAAAAAGTGAAAAAGCAGAAAAATCCTAAAAAGTGAAAAAGAAAAAGAAAAGAAAAAAAAATCAAGTATCAGAAAAAGTGCAATAAAATAGATGGTGAAAACTTGGCAAATAGGCGCTATCTGTCAGCTAGCTCTTCCATCTATTAGCTCATGCATTCATTCTTCCATCAACTCTATCCATATGCATCATAAGCCTTTATACATACACAAGCGTCCCAGGTGGCGTCTTACCATGGTTTGATCATTAGATATATCATAACACCTTTGTTTCTAGGCTTGGGGTAAAATCCTACACCTAGCTGGGGGCAAAAACTCTTGATCATTTTGAGCTTAACCAAACAGGTAGAACCAATAGTTAGACAACTCTTATCAAGTGAAAATTAAGACCTATCCAACATTGAACACAAGATCAAACTATCAACTATCAAGCTATCACAAAATCAATCTAAGCACATCACACACTTTTCAGTGGATAATATCTTTTGGATAATGATTTTAACATGATTGTTCAACTTTTCTATAATTGATTTTCACTGTCATGATTTCTGAGTGACTCTAGGATGTCTTTGACTAGAGGAACAAGGAAAAAACATGATATTTTCTTATCTACTATCTGAAAATTAATCATTAATATGTGCGAATTTGTCTCAAGACATGATCATCAAAGTATCATTGAAGACATTTCCGATTTGCATATTGAAATGATTAATACTGCTTGTTTTATGCAAGCAACACTCAGGTCATCTCGATTCAATTATACCTTGATGCTTGTGTTAACTTGCTATATCAAAATCCAGGAAAGAAGTACTCAGGTCATCATGGTTTAATTATACCATAGATGTTTGCACTCACTTCCCACGTTTCAAAAAGCTCAATGATGACAAAAACGCAAAATAATCCAATGACTAGTCTGGTCATAGTTTGCATTCCATTGCATTTTCATTTTCATTTTAGCTTGCATATCATTCTTGTATGGGATCTTGAAAGCTCCTTTTATCCAAGGTTAAATCTATCGCAGGAATCATCAAAGTATTATCATAAGTATATACACAATTAGAATGATAACTGATCTCTCTCATGATATTATCCACCTAGCCCAAATCTTATGCTATCTCTCTCAACAGAATCAACAATTAGCATATCCAAATATTTCTGCATCTTGATATCAACAAAATGTTAGTTCTTTATCTAATCAACCTTATCAAATCAAATCAATCAATCAAACCTAATCGATTCTATCATGTCTTATACAAGATGTATCCTTCTTGAAACTAGACGATCTGATTCTGATTCATGTCTTATACAGGATGTATCCTTCCTAAAACTAGATGTTCTGATCATGTCTTATACAAGATGTATCCTTCCTGAAACTAGACGTTCTGATCATGTCTTATACAAGATGAATCCTTCCTAAAACTAGATGCTTTGATCATCGTTGTCTTATTCAAGATGTATCCTCCCTGAAACCAAACTAAATCTCAATCAATCTAATCAATCAAGCTAATTGAAGAACTCGCATTTTCATCAAACACCATTGCAGAAATCAAATCAAATCTATCAGGATTTTAAATTTCGCAAAACTCCAAAGATCAATTATCTCAATTGATCTTCCGAGGGGGCATCATCGTACTAGACATTAGCAATCAAGAGCTGGGGCATCCTATCAAATCAATATCAGCATCAAAATGAGATTATTCTTTGAATCAATGTGTCATCAAACCTCGCTTCAAAGAGGGGCAAAATGTATACACCTAAAAATGGTCTGAAGATAATTAATTAAATAAGAAACTATTTAATTAATCTCCCTCCCCAATTTAATTAAATTCACTAAGTAATTTGATTAAATTTCCCCTTTCATCTACTTATTAATAAATCTAAGGATTTATTTAATAGGTTCATTTCATTTCACCCCTTTAATTAATTAATTCAAATTAATTAATTCCCCCCATCAAAATCATTTCTTCTAAATCCTTTAATTAATTAAAACAAATCAATCATGAGTTGTTGAGATTAATTAGCCTTTTCCTATTATTTGAATTTTTAAATTCAAATTCTCCTAAACCTAACCATTCCTAAACCTAACCCATTCTACCTACCACCATGTCCCCTTTCATCCAACATCTTCTAGAACCTTTGTGACATTTGTCACCAGTGTTCCCTTTCATCCAACCCTTCTAGAAGCCTCTTGACACTTGTCACCATAGAGATGATACATGTTCCCTTTAATCCAACCCCCTTTGCCAACCTCCTCCAATTTAACCATTGATATCTTTAGATCAATCTTGACCATTGATTCCTGCCACATCACCCTTAGGCTTGGAAAATCCTATAAATAGACCTCATTTTGAGCAATATGGATCCCATATCATTCTCATCTTATGCATTGTTATTATAGGCATATAGCTTCTAGTATATCATTCTTTAGCAATGTTATCATGCTTAATCTTAGCTTAATCGCATCTTAATCTTAGTTCATTTTCTAGATCAATCATGAACTCATATAGCTTAATCATGCTATTCTTGCTAGGTCATGCATTTTCATCCATTGAATCCTCCATCTAAGTGTAGTCAAGTCACTGGAATATGCATAATCAGATCTGAGAGCATTTTCATACTCACATTTACTAGGAGGCAATAAGTCGATTAGCTAGGGCTTTGTCTTTCATTGTTTCAATTTACTAATCATTGCTTATAATGATTTATTGAGTGCATTGTTGTTGTAGATACAGGTTCATTTCACAGAGCACGGCAGAAGCAGATTATTATCAAATGATGAATGACAAAGATTATGACATGTATGCATGTTGTATGAAAAATGTTTTAAATGATTCATGGTGTGAGGAGGTAACGGTTTTTGTCTTAGGAATGAGCAATTTCACTACATGTAACGGAAACTGCATGATGAGTTACATAGTTCGATGAAGCGGTGATCAAGGAGAGGTTGAGGATATCTTGAATGATGTGCATTTATTTCTATGTAATTCACCATGTAATCAAATGATCATACTTGAACCACTTTGTTTGTAATCTCTATGAGATGTTTAGGTTTATGTTGTGTTACTGACCTATTGATTTGTTTATAAGGTCGATGAGTTGTTTTGTTGAAGTGTTGGCAATTTGTAGTTGAGAGTTAGAGAGAGTAGTTGCCGAACTTGATAATGTATCTACAATATGTGTAATGGCAGATAGGAGCATGAAAAGGATTTGAACAAGAAAGTATAGTGCTATTCAAACAGATCAACAAACCCATGTTGTTTTCTAACAATTACAATAGTCAAATTCCCTAACCGGGTAAGCTCTAACAAGCTTAGTGTTATTCAAATCCTCTAACCAGGTCATCCATTAGCTTGGATTTCAAATCCTCTACCGAGGTTACTCTTCACAAGGTATTTCTTCTAATAGGGAATTATAGTCAATCCCTTAACCAGGTGGTCCCTAACAGGATCAATTCTTAACATTGGTAGATAAAGAGTTAATAACATTAGCAGGAGATGTATTGGAGAATTTTTTTCCATCATTTAAACCAAATACAAGTAATAATCCATCTAATAAGCTTAAATGTATACTGAATGTTGTAGAATCTCAATTTGAGTCTTTGGAGAAGGCACCAAGTGTTAGAGTTTTGAATTGGTTCAATGCTATGAGACTGAAAATATTTTTGAAGATGATTGAGGATGATAGGGTAAGTTTAATAATTGATATGAAGGGTGTACAAGATGCATTAGATGAAGGTAGCCAAATATACAAGTAATGCCTAATTTTGGCTAAGTTTACTATAGATATTGAAAATAAAATAAAAGAATGTGAAGGCTCGCTTGCTAGCATATCTTAGTCATATGCACCTTAGTTGTTCTCGGCTAGAAATTTTGAACCACAAGCTAGGCTTCTAACAAGGCGAACTTTATAAGAGTTCAAAATACTTGAGGGTATTCATCCCCATCGTGGTTTCCACGTCAAAAATATTGTGTCAATTGGTGAATGCTTTTGTGGTTATGTTTACTATGGTTAAATTGCTTAACTACTAAATCCACTTTGATATGTTATGTTAACCGACAACAATATGAAATATATTTTAACTACTATCAGTTAGGTATTTGAATGATTTAGTCAAAAGGTTTTGAGTGTTTCAAAGATGTTTTAATGTTAGTCTATTATAACAGTCAACTAGTTTAACTTGTCAGTAATATTGCATTTGAAGTTCAGTGTTTAAACCAATTAGCTTAGAATTTTCTTTGAGAGCTTAATTTTGATATTGGTGAAAGTCTCTACAATTTTCTATCTACTGATTCACCCCCCCTCTTATTAGTTGACTAGATCCTTAGTCTTTCATCATACCATCAATTTACACATTGTGAAAGTAGACCCCAAGCCCAACTTTGATCCAAAAGGATATATATGGGGGGCTAGAATGTCATAGAGATTGAAAGCCATAGAACATGTACCATTAATGATTGATGACTTCATCAGGAATGTGGAAAGGGAGGAAGAAATCAAGAAGAGGTCGACACTTGATAAGGTAGATAAAGCATATGAATGGAAATTGAGGAGGAGAAAGATCCACAAAGAAATCCTGGAAGCAATTGATGACCCCATGGCCAAAGCAACCAAACTAATTTCTCATGAATTGGAGATTATAGATAATGCAGTGCCATTGTATATCTTTAGAGAAAGGATTAAATATCCTAGGGAGACTACTCCCATTGTCCACTTATCCCCTGAATCCACTACAAAATTTGTTAACATAGAAGAAGATCTACCACTCGCTGGGTTTGGACTTGATCACCACATGGATCTAGTAATAGAACAATCCTACGAGATGGAAATTAATGATGTTAGAATCCTCGAGCATGAGGAATATATTTCAGATAAGGAGTTTGTTAACACTCTTGAGTTTGAAACCTTCTTATATCAATACAAAGGTAGGTTGATCAGGCAATAGATGGGAAACATGACAAAGGAAGACACTCTATGAATGCTAGAGGAGGAAATCAATGTTGAAAAAAGAGAAATGACCCCTGAAAGAGGAAGACAACTCCTCAAGGATGCTGGTGTGATAATTTACCTTGGGTGGGAAATGAACGCTACTATTATGTTGATAGCTTTAGGAGAAAGAAACACAATGACAAGCATATTTTACTAGAGGAGGTTGATAGGATCTTTATAGGTTCAGGGTATGATCCAAAGTAGAAGGCCTTGTTGGTATGGGCTCTATATCCAAGAGGCAAGAGACCCCTGTTGGTAGACACATATGAAGCATTTGGCCACATCATGATCCATATAGTTGAAAAAATAGACCCTAGGATTATTGCCCAATTAAACCTCAATGTTGCGAAGATAAACAAAGAACAAGTTGAGTTCTTGGTGAGGGAAAACCAAAATGTCAAAAGCCTTTATGAGAAAGCATAGGAAGATAAATAATATTGGTAGGATAAGACATTATGATTGGAATTAGCCCCAAGGATTACAAAGGTTGGACTTGCTAGTTATGAAACTGATAAAGATATACTTGAAACAATCTAGGACACTTCATATTGGAGGTATAAGAGCGAGAAGGGAAATAGATTGGTCAAAGCTGCACAAGATCACACTATCAAGCTTGGTGATGACATAGTTGATGCTCATTTTAAAGTTATGCTAAAGTATTCTAAAGAGATCTAGAAGATGAACACTAGTACCATCAAAGAATACATAGAGCATATGAGGTTGCACGAATGAATCCAAGAGATCATGACCACTCACAACTCTATGACTCTAGAGGATAAGAGTGAAGGAGATACCCTATTGAACGCACACAATGAATTTAGGGACAAGTTAAAAAATTCCATTTAATTCCTGGAGAATGAACAATCGTTCCAATTGCTAACCATGCTCTATGATGGAGATCTCATGTCGTTGGGAGACTGGCAACTTCAATTGATAGGTTTCATGAGAACATCCAAAGGACTAGTCGACGAGGATGGGGATCTAGCTCCATATATGATCTGGATGATAGAAAGATCCTATACCATGGAGAGTGCAATGAAGAAATGGACCTCAAGCTTCCAGTGTTACTAGGATGATGATTATATCAATCATATTGGCATGCTTAATTTGTTTATGTCTAAGTTTAACAAACTATAGCTATTTAGTTCAAAAGGTGTGCACCCCTTCATTTCAAAAGACTCGTGACTCTCATATATATGAGAAGGTTTTGTAATACTAGTCATCATTAGATAGTTTAAGATCTCTACAAGAATTTATCAAGACTTTGTTAATGCAATATAATAGACTTTGCTTTCTTTTGTGCAAGTTGTAGAACATATTGTCGTGGGTATCAATTCCTTGTGATATTATCTATAATAGATAAGGTTGCTTGAATTTCTTGGTTTGGAATGTTGGTAAATGTAATGTCCCTTCTTATGAATTCTTAAGAATAAGGAATTATTTAATCGCAAATGACTTCTTTTTTTAGGTAATTAACTCAAAAAATTAATGAGAACTGATGTATACAATAGTAGTTATCACTTGCACTAAGAATGATGGTTATAATCTGCTATATCAATATATTTATCCCTCTAATTGGTACAGTTGATATATGAAGCGAAATATGATTTGCAACTATTATTGGGTTACGATGAAAGTGATAGTCATAACTCATAATGTATGGTCCCTATCAAACTGATAAAATATAATATGTTTGCTATGTTTGAAATAACATATAATATGTAGGGACATTACAGTGAATGTTATCTTTAATTTGATTAAATATTCAATTTGATCATCAGAAGTATGTTGGCACAAAAGAAAAAATAAGTACTAAATGTTAGGATTCCCAAAGATACTAAGAGGGGGGGTGAATCAGTATCCAACACATTTATTGATTTTCTTAATTTATTAAATGAAAAGCATTCCAAGATTATGTACCGGTAAACCAAAATTAATACAATAAATAAGAACAACAACCACAACATGAAAGACACACCATAACACAATATTTTTAATGAGGAAACCCAGTGTGGGGAAAACCTCGGTGGGATTTGTGACCCACAATATTCGCTTACTAGCCAATAAGAGTATTACTATTTACAATAGGGGTCTGCACAAGCAGGAAGGTCAACTGCCTAAGGCTCACTGCTTAGATACAAAAGAGAAGTCTCACTGACTTACAAAAGTGGATTATGAAAATCCAATATCATGTACTGCTAGAAAAGGGCATTTGCTATGCCAGATGCAGTACCGGTTTAAGCTCTGCAACTTCCAAAACCTTATTCCAAGTTTTGCCTTAATATTTGCACATAATATCCTACATACAAATGTTCTCTAACATCTCATACTTATATATGATGCTTATTATAATATGCCTTGTCAGCTTCCAAAAAGATATTACAATTAATTACATTTTGCAATTAATAAAATCTTGTCGGCCAGGGTGCTGGTGAACGTATGCTGGTGTAAGTCTGCCGGTGCCGGTGCCTGTCAGTATCATATGATTGTAAGGTTTCCATCAATGAAAATACCTTCAATAACCTACAATTTCTCATTGGAGTGTGCATTTGCCAACAATCTCCCCCTTTGGCATTGATGGCAACACTCATGAGAAAAATCCAAAAAGTGTTGTCCAAAAAAATTGTTTTACCAAAACTGTCAAAACTGTGTGCTCTGCATGCTCCCCCTGAGCTAATGAAGTCTTCTACTGATTATTTTCTCATTCTCCACTAATCCCCCTTTGGCATCCATGACAAAGGATGTCATTCAATGTCAATTGAGTGTGGTGCTTGCTTAGATCCTTGTAATATGTTTATTACAATCTGTTAAATTTTTGTTAAGGCAACATTCAGACTATTGTAAAATCTCTTACTATCCTTTAATGCTACTTCTATTCTTAAATTGTACCAGTGAGAGAGTGCATTTTCTCTTCCAGTGTCTTAAGTCCTAGAACCATAGCCTCAGAAATCTCTTTTCTCAAAGAGATGTGGATATCCAGTTTAGGACTTAGTCTGCACTTAAGTTCTTTTTCCTTAAACTTCATCCTTTCCCTGTCTTTCTCAAGCTTTTCTATTTTCTCTTCAAATCCTACAATTTCCTGTTCAATTACTGACATTGAGTTTGATGAGCCTATCAAGTTGTCAGCAATATAATTTATTTCCTTCTGGGCTATGCTGATCTCTTTATCTATGTCTTTTGTCAAAATGTCTGTTTTACATGCATCTCTATACAATTTCCTGAAGTCCAAAATTGCTTTACCTAATACCGGTAATAATGTTTCCATATGTTCCTTATTATTCTTTACTGTCTCCTCAAAGAATTTTTCCTTCTCCTTATTCATTTTCTCTCTGAAGGTGTCTTCATTTATCTGATCCAATGTTATTACGTTGTCGGTTATATACTTAGACAATGTGTCTAATTGGCTCAAAGAATCTTTATTTTCTATGTTACATTTTGGAGCTATCATCTTCAAAATTGGTAAAGTGTCATCTATAGCCTTATAAGCTTGTGCATTACACTTTGTTATTTTCTTTATTGAATCTAATAGTACCTCTGTTACATTTGTAGGCCTAAATTTAGTCATAGATGTTTTGGATGATTGTCCAACTATTTTTACAATTTGTAATCCATCGGTGTTTGTGATAGCTTTACTTTCCTCTTTCTCTGGAGGATTTGTTTGTGTTTGCATTTCCACTACCAAAGGCTTGGGCTTGTCAGATGAGGCCGGTGGTACTGTTTGTGAAGGAGCATGTTGCTCTGCCTATTTCTCAGTGTTCTCTCCTGATGGTGTCTCTGTTTGTGCCTCTAAAGATTTCACTGTAGTGTCCACTATTGGTTTTTCTTTGTTTACCTCTATGTTGTCTACTGTCAATGGCTCAGTAGATGCATCAGTATGCATATCTGTGGTCTCTGCCTTTCTAGTGTCCAAGGGTTCATTTGTACCTTCAGTTTGTTGTTGTTCCCCAATTCCAATGTTTTCAACTCCAATATTTCTTGCTGATGGCTCAGTTGCCACATCTCTCTTGTCAGTTGTTTCCTTATCCACCATAATATTGACTTCCTGTGTGTCAATGTTCATTATGTATAAAACCTCAGAATCAAGATTCGTATCCTCATGTGGTGTTTCCATACTCTCTGTTGCCGGTTGTGTGTTAGCAGTTTGTACTGGTGGAGTATCAGAAAGAGGTGGGGGCAAGTTATCAATTATCTTTAGGCTTGGAGGTCCACCTATTTTACCTTTCCCCTTATCCTTTTCTTTTTGGTAGACTCTGATAGTCTTTTGTCTTTTTATCTCTTCTTGTTTCTCTTTTTCCACAAAAAATATATCCCACTGATATGTAGTCTCTTTTGTTATTTCATTTACTCTGCCTACCATTAGTGCAACATGCTGGTGACTAGTTGAAAATGTTCTCTGGTTGGCTTCACTAATCAGCTCATCAATTTCTTGTGTGGAGTTCACCGGGTGAACTGCAAGTAGCTTCTCTATTTTTATATTTTTGTCTAATTCCACAATGGCTACCCTTCTAGCTTCTAATCTTCTGTACAAATCATTTGGTATCTCATCCACAATTTCCATCAGAAATTTCTTATAGATTTCTAAGTGTAAGATTACACTATTATCTAAGCTCTCTTTTTCATCTTTTGATAGTGTGTTATATAACTTGCTGATGTTTTTCAATTTTCCATCTTCAGTGATCTCATCCAAAAGTTTGTCAAAAGGTGGAATAACTTGTCTTTCTTTTCTTTTCTTTGGTGTCAATTTCCTAGCCAAAGGCCTAACTGCCTATTTCTTTTGTCTTGTCCTTCTGGGTGTAGGTGAGGGTACCGGTGAGGGTTTTCTTTTTCTTTGTACCCTTTTGAACTCAGTCGGTATATCATTGTCTGAGGAAGTAGCAACTGGTGAGAGATGTGTCTCCGGTTGTAGTCCTTCCAATTCACTCTCCTTAATACCAGTTTTGTTCAATACATCTTCTTTTATTGCTTTTGCCTGTCTTGTTCCCTTCCTCACTGTCTGTTTAGTTTTCTTAACTCTTTTCTAGGATTGAATGCCACTTTCAATTATTTCAGCATTGCCAAATACTTTTTTTGTCAGTTCCTTAGGGGCTTCTAAGAGGGCTTTTGCATAAGTTTCAACTATGTTGTCATTAGCCTCATATCCCATCTCTGTAACCCAAACAGTCCTAGGGATTACTACCTCCATCCATATTTCATCTTTCTTGATCACAAAGCATATCTCCTTTTGATACTTATCAACAATTTCTTGAGATAGCCTTATTCTTGTCTTCATGTTTTCTTTTAGGGTTTGAAAATTTTCATTTATATTTTTCTCTCTATCATCTCCCATGTTGTTTAGTATATCAAGAAGTTGTTTTCCTACTGGGATATCAAAACCAAAGTCTTTCCTACCAATACTGGGAACTTGCTTGGTAATGTACAACATTAAACATACAAGCAGGTTGCCAAATCTGAAAGTTCTTTTCTTATCACCTTTGATTTTCTTTAAATTGTCTATCAGTTCATCTTTTAGCCACTCACATACATCAATCATAGCATTGTTATTCACCATGTCATATGCACTTTTAATACATAAGCTAGAGACAGAGTTTAGTCTATTTGCATGTGTAGCCTTATAACCAAGAATCATACTGACAAACCTAACATTGATGTCCTTCACATCATTGACTCTCAGGGATCTTTTATCAAATGTTGCGCCGATTAGGGTCATCATGGTGTCATTTGGAACCTTTTTAGTTTTATCAGGCCTACTATCGGTGGAAAGTAAGCTTGTCACTGCCCTAACTACTTATTTGGTAATCTTTTGGATGGAATCCAACTAAAAGAAATCTCCATGAACTCTACTCAAGACTATCCTTATCACATCTTTAGGAAAATTAGGGATACTAAGAATGTCCGCAAAGCCTAGGGTTTCCACTATCTTGTGTTCCAGTTTAACATTACCATGTTCATCACAAATTACAGTCCTATACATGTTCATTATTTCTTCAGTTCCTAGTTCCTCAATATGACAATGTATATGTATTCTAGGATCCTCTGCATAAACTACTCCCTTAGGTATTTTTGAAAATGCTCCTAGGGTATCATCTTTCTTCGCAATTTCAAGGAGAAGTTTGAACACGGGCCTAGGGTGCTTAATAACTTCAATCACTATAGAGTTTGCAATGAATTCAGGTGTAGATGAAGAAGCCATAGTTATAAATACCTTAATCTGCCTTTAGGATGTTTGCTTGGATGAATGGCTTCACTTTTCGCTAAGGATGCCTTCGCTCAGGATTTTCGCACTCTCTGGAGATTTGAATGCTTGGTGAATGAAAAAAGAGCCAAAACACTTGCTTTATAATATTATAACCTTCAACTACCACATTTAATGCCTGTTGGTTAAGTCAAAAATTAACTCATCTGCCGGTAAAGAAGTAATTCAACTTCTCACCATCAACCGAGGGTAAACTAGCATGTTTTTCAATTTGTTGCCATACCCCCAAAAGATTATTTCTCAGTTAGATGAAGAATATCCTACCGGTGGAGTGATACTCTGTTCTACCGGTGAAGGAATAGATTCACTTACATTCATGTCAGACTTTCTAATCCATTGTTTTGAAAATTCTTTCTTTACCTCTTCAACCTTTTCTTTACCTTCCAAGTTGGGTCCTTTGTTATTTGTCGGTGATGTCTTACTTCTACAAAATTTTGCAATATGTCCAATCTTGTTACAAACATAACAAGTTACACTATTTTTCTAAATAGCTTTCCCATATCCTATGCCAGTATGTGTTCTGTATTGATTAGATAAGTGTCCAAATCTTCCACAAATATAACATCTTAAATTCATTCTGCAATTTTCTGAATTATGACCAACTTTATTGCATTTAGAGCATTGACCGGTGGGTGCATTATTATTCTAATAGTTTCTCGATCTACATTGATTTTCTCTATGACTGTACTTGTTATAGTTAAATAATTTGCAATTGAATTTATAAGCATTAGTTTATCTTACCGGTTCGTTGTGATCATGTTTGTTTGCAGTGCTAGAGATTTCACCAACTTCAAAGCCAAGGCCATTAGTGTCACCATTAGGTTTTTGATTTTTCAGCATGTCATCAAGTTCTTCTGAACTTTTCTTGAATTTCTCCTTGTTTTGATTTGCAGTAGCTAATTCATTTTCCAAGAAATCTTTTTGTCTCATGAGTTCAGTTTTATCATGTTTGAAGTGTATTAGATTTGTCTTTAGCAGATCACTCTCATGACTGAGTCTTAGATTTTCATTTGTAGCATCATTGATTCTTCTAGCCAAATCATCTTCATTCTTCTTTCTATCTTCAATGTTTTTACAAAGTCTCATGGTCATATCTTGCATCTTATTCTTCATTGTACTGTTTTCTTGTCTAATTTTGTTCACAAGGTCATTAAGAGTTTCTTTCTCATCATCATCACTCTGCATCTTATCAGAAAGTTCTCTTCTTTTGTTCATAGCAATAGTGAGATTTTTCTAGAAGTCCTTGAATGATTTCCTGTGCAGCCTTCAGATCATCTTCAAGTTTCATATTCCTCAACTTTTCTGCATCAAAATCTGCAAGAGATGTTTCTAGTTGCTTTCTTAGATTATCCATCTGTACCGGTGTTAGAATCTTTCTCAAGCTGTTAGGATTTTGAAAATAGAGGACCAAGCTCTGATACCAATTGTTAGGATTCCCAAAGATATTGAGAGGGGGGGAGGGGGTGAATTAGTATCTAACTGGTTTATTGATTTTCTTAACTTACTAAATGAAAAGCATTCCAAGACTGTGTACTGGTAAACCAAAATTAATACAGTAAATAAGAACAACAACCACAACATGAAAGACACACCATAACACAATATTTTTAATGAGGAAACCCAGTCCATCATATATCCTACTTATAAATGTTCTCTAAGATCTCATACTTATATATGAGCCATATTACAATATGCCTTGTCGGCTTTCAAAAAGATATTACAATTAATTATATTTTGCAATAAATAAAATCCTATCGGCCAAGGTGCCGGTAATCAATCTTTTTGGTGTCGGTGAATGTATGTCAGTGTAGAGTCTGCCGGTGCTGGTGCCTATCGACATCATATGATTGTAAGGTTTCCATCAATGACAATACCTTAAATCACCTACAATTTCTCATTGGAGTGTGCATTTGCCAACAATATCCCCATTTGGCATTGATGGCAACACTCATGAGAAAAATCCAAAAAGTGCTATCCAAAAAACGTTTTACCAAATTTGTCAAAACTGTGCTCCCCCTGAGCTGATGATGTCTTTTGCTGATTATTTTTCTCATTCTCCACTACTCCCCCTTTGGAATCAATGAAAAAGGTTGTCATTCAATGTCAATTGAGTGTGGTTTCCTACCTAGATCCCTGTAATCTGTTTATTACAATCTGATAAATTTCTGTTAAGGCAACATTCAGACTGTTGTAAAATCTCTCACTGTCTTTCAGTGGTGCTTCAGTTCTCTAAATTATACCAGTGAGAGAGTGCATTTTCTCTTTCGGTGTCTTAAGTCTTGGAACCATAACCTTAGAAATCTCTTTTCTCAAAGAGATGAGGATATCCAATTTAGGACTTAGTCTACACTTAAGTTCTTTTGCCTTAAACTTTATCCTTTCCTTGTCTTTCTCAAGCTTTTTGATTTTCTCTTCAAATCCTGCAATTTCCTGTTCAATTACTGATATGGAGTTTGATGAGCCTATCAAGTTGTCAGCAATATCATTTATTTCCTTCTGGGCTATGCTGATCTCTTTATTTGATATTGAGTTTGATGAGCCTATGAATCGATAACCCTACTTGTAGTTGAGACAAAACCCTAACCGATGGAGCTTGGTGAATTAGTTGAAGTAGATTATGATCAAATGATGAATGAAAAAGATTATGACATGTATGCATGTTGTATGAGAAATGTTTTAAATGATTCATGGCATGAGGAGGTAATAGTTTTTGTCTTAGGAATGAGCAAGTTCACTGCATGTAATGGAAACCACGTGATGAGTTACATAGTTCGATGAAGCGGTGATCAAGGAGAGGTTGAGGATATCTTGAATGATGTGCATTGATTTCTATGTAATTCACTATGTAATCAAATGATCATACTTGAACCAATTTGTTTCTAATCTCTGTGAGATGTTTAGGTTTATGTTGTGTTACCGACCTGTTGATTTGTTTATAAGGTCGATGAGTTATTTTGTTGAAGTGTTGGCAATTTGTAGTTGAGAGTAAGAGAGAGTGGTTGCCAAACTAGATAATATATCTGCAATATATGTAATGGCAGATAGGAGCATGAAAAGGATTTGAACAAGCAAGTGTAGTGCTATTCATACAGATCAACAAAGCCCTGTTGTTTTCTAACAATTACAATAGTCAAATCCCCTAACCGGGTAAGCTCTAACAAGCTTAGTGTTATTCAAATCCTCTAACTAGGTGGTCCATTAGTTTGGATTTCAAATCCTCTACCGAGGTTACTCTTAATAGGGTATTTATTCTAATAGGGCATTATAGTCAATCGGTTAACCGAGTGGTCCCTAATAGGATCAGTTCTTAACATTGGCAGATAAAGAGTTAATAACATGGCATGAGATGTATTGGAGAATTTTTTTCCATCATTTAAACCAGATACAACTAATAATCCATCTGATAAGCTTAAATGTATACTGAATGTTGTATAATCTCAATTTGAGTCTTTGGAGAAGGCACCAAATGTTAGAGTTTTGAATTAGTTCAATGCTATGAGACTAAAATTTTTTTTGAAGATGATTGAGGATGATAGGGTAAGTTTAATAATTGATATGAAGGGTATACAAGATGCATTAGATGAAGGCAGCCAAATGTACAAGTCATGCCTAATTTTGGCTAAGTTTACTATAGACATTGAAAATAATAAAAGAATGTGAAGGCTAGCTTGCTAGCATATCTCAGTCATATGCACCTTAGTTGGTCCCGACTAGCAACTTTGAACTGTGGTTTTTCCCATTTGGGTTTCCAGATGAAAATATTGTGTGAAGTGGTGAATGCTTTTGTGGTTATGTTTACTATGGTTAAATTGCTTAACTACTAAATCCACTTTGATATATTATGTTAACCGACAAAAATATGAAATATATTTTAACTACTGTCAGTTAAGTATTTGAATGATTTAGTCAAAAGGTTTTGAGAGTTTCAAAGATGTTTTAATGTTAGTCTATTATAACAGTCAACCGGTTTAACTTGTCAGTAATATTGCATTTGAAGTTCAGTGTTTAAACCAATTAGCTTACAAATTTCTTTGAGAGCTTAATTTTTATATTGGTGAAAGCCTATACAATTTTTTATCTACTAATTCACCCCCCCTCTCATTAGTTGACCGGATCCTTATTCTTTCATCATACCATCAATTTAGACCTTGTGAAAGTAGACCCTAGGCCCAACTTTGATCCAAAAGGATATATGTAGGGGGTTAGAATGTCACAAAGATTGAAAACCATAGAGCATCTACCATTAATGATTGATGACTTCATCAAGAATTTGGAAAGGGAGGATGAAATCAAGAAGAGGTTGACGCTTGCTAAGGTAGCTAAAGAATATGAATGGAAATTGAGGAGTAGAAAGATCAACAAAGAAATCCTAGAAGTAATTGATGACCCCGTGGCCAAAGAGACCAAAATAATGTCTCATGAATTGGAGATTCTAGATAATGCAGTGCCATTGTATATCTTTAGAGAAAGGATTAAATATCCCAGGGAGACTACTCCCATTGTCTGCTTATCCCCTGAATCAACTGCTGAATTTGTTAACATAGAAGAAGATGTGCCACTTGCTAGGTTTGGACTTGATCACGACATGGATCTAGTAATAGTATAACCCTACAAGATGGAAATTGATGATGTTAGAATCCTCAAGCATGAGGAATTTATTTTAGATTAGGAGTTTGTTAAATCATGACTTCTAGAAGAAGACTGATCTATGAAAGGATCAGTGTTGGAGTAGGACCTGACACGAACTTGCCAGAGGAAATAGAGATAGAATCAAAATTGGGGAAGTGGAAGCAGAACATTGTTTATGAAACAATCCCCTTTGCCTGTTATCATTGTAAAAAAGTCAGACACTGGGCTAAAAAATGTCCATCTAAAGAGGATAAATGCCATACCCAAACTAAGGTTTGGAAAAAAGTGGACAAGCCACTAAAAGTTTGGGATTCCAATGACCCTAATTAGGAGAAGCAGTCCTAGATAGTAAGGGTGGAGGAAGAAATCACTAGTGAAGTGGGTAATGAACCAAAGACTCAAATGTTGGAACAGGGTGTTGAACACAAAGAAAAAGACAACACTCAGCAAGAGGATCAAAAAGAGGACAAGACAAAGGTAGAGAAAATAGACAAACATCCCACAGATAATAAAGAGGAAGGAGATAACTTCAACCTTGTTTCAAAATCTCAAGATCAAGATAAAGAAATAGACTAGTTCCAAGAAGCCCAACGCAATACCAGTTTGGGCCAAGGGCTATCGGAAATCTCATTAACCACCCCAGTAAAGGGAAAGCTGGCTAAGTCAGAGGAACAAGATCCAAAATGGGGAGATGAAGAGGACATAAAAAAGACACTGGGGAAGAATGAATCAAAGCAGGGGGACGAAGAAGTCGCAGAGGATAAAAGAAAGAACAAGCAAAAGAAAAAGAGTAACAATAACCCAGTAAATAGTACACTGACTAGAAACACCAGAAGCAAGCTTGGTGATGTGGGAGTGCAACACACTTCTCCAAGAAGACACTCAAATGCCAAAAAAAGAACATTGGAAACAAGCAGGAATTTAGCAGATGGTACCCAAAGAACCATCTTTGAGGTAGGTATTTCTAAAAATCCATGAAAATCATCTCCTGGAATATTAGGGGACTTAATAGTCCTCATAAACATAATTTAGTTAGAAATATGATTAGAGACAAAAACCTTGACACTTTTTTGATTCAAGAAACTAAGATGATGAAAGATAAAGTTGAAAGTTTGAATATTTTCAAAAATGGAGGAGTCAGCGGAGGTAGTTTAGAAGGTGCCTCGGGAGGAATTGTTACATTCTGGAACAAAAACAATATAGAAGGAGAGGTGTTAATTTAGGACAACAACCTGGCTTGTATTAGATTTAAGCACATTAAGAATTTCACTACGTGGGTCCTAACAAATGTTTATGCTCGTAACACTAAGACTGGTCGTAGCGAGATGTGGAGATATCTCACTGGGCTGAGAAGAAGATTTGTTGAGGACAACGAGATAATTATGGGAGATTTCAACACTCTCCTGAAGGAAAATGAGAAAAAGGGAGGGAGTCATGCTAATCTGGATAGCAGATTGGACGTAATGGACTTTATAAACAATAATGCCATTCATGATCTGGAGTTGCAAGGAGTCAAATAAACCTGGACTAATCGAAGAAGTGGTGAGAATTTGATTCAAGTAAGACTAGATAGAGCTCTACTTTCCTTAGACTGGTTTAATCTTCATGAATGTTCTTTATCTTCTCACATAAGGGCAAGATCAGATCATTACCCTATAACCCTAATAGCTGAAGTAAAAAATAGAAGGAGACATTTCCCTTACAGATTTGAAAAAATGTGGACTAGACACGTAGATTTGAAAAGTAAGATTAAGGACTGGTGGTAGGTCAGTATTGAAGGCAATACCATGTATAAAGTGGTCAAAAAGCTGAAGAATGTTAAAGATAATGTCAAGAAGTAGAATAAGGACTGCTTAGGGAACATCTTTACCTCAAAAGCATCGACCCTCTTAGAACTCAAGGAGATCCAGGATGAGATACAACACAATGGTTATACCTATATGTCTAGAAATACTAAAGATGCTATTCTGATGAGATATCATGAAATAATAGATAAAGAGGAAACCTACTAGAAACAAAGATCGAGAAATGTCTTGTTAAAGGAGGGGGATAGGAACACTAAATACTTCCATATGTCCACACTTAGACATAAGGCTATAAATAGAATTGTCTAGATTAAAGTGAATGGCAGATGTGTTGAAGATGATGATTCCATGAGCAAGACTGCAATGGATTTTTTCTCTAATATACTTGCTAAGGATCAGAATCTGAATAAACAGGCCCAAAGGGAACTTCTTGACAGTATACCTACCATTCTTGGGGAAGATCAAAATGACTATTTAACGACCATCCCCTCCCATGATGAAATTTTGATAGCTGTTAAGTCCTTTGAGGGCAGCAAAGCCCTAGGTCCGGATGGCTTTCCCATGTTCTTCTTCCAAATGTACTGGCATATTATTGGAGATGATGTTACAAGAGCCGTGAAAGAGTTTTTTGGTGCTAGAAAACTTTTGAAAGAAGTTAATGGTACCTTTATAGCTCTTATACCCAAAAAGATGGGGGCTGATTCAATGGATCTTTTCAGACCTATAAGCTTATGCAACTCTCTCTACAAGATTATCTCTAAGGTCCTTACCTCTAGAATTCTCAACTTTCTTCCTTCCATTATTTCACCTCAGCAAAGTGGTTTTGTCCCGGGAAGGCAAATTTTGGACTCTATCATCTCTATTCATGAAAACATCCATTCTCTGGCCTTTTCTAAAAATGAAGGTTTTCTTCTGAAGCTTGACCTTTTTAAAGCCTATGATAGAGTGGATTGGGATTTTATGATAGATGTTCTTTCAGCTTTTGGTTTTAATCTTAGGAGTGTTGGACTTATCAGACAACTTGTTTCTTCGACCACTTTCTCTATGCTAATGAATGGCTCCCCCTCTCCTTTCTTTAAAGCCTCAAGAGGTCTCAGGCAAGGGGACCCCCTATCTCCAGTGATCTTTATCATCATTGTGGAATGTTTGGGGAGATGTATTGGAAAGCTGGTTGAGAAAAGGGAGATCTATGGTTTGAAACCTTCTTCGGCAGATCAAATATGCTCTCATCAGCAGTTTGTTGATGATTCTATAATAATGGGAAAAGCCACTGTGAAGGACGCTAGAAGACTAAAAAAAGCTTTGGATATCTATGGAGAGGCTACTGGTCAGCTTATAAACTAGTCTAAAAGATTTGTTTATTTTATCAACACCCCAGAGAGAAGGAGGATTAAAATTAGTAACATTTTGGGGAGCCAAATTGGTAGCTTGCCTGCCTCCTATTTGGGGCTCCCTTTAGGTCAGGATCCTCTGGATACCTTTTGGGTAGCCTTGGTGGATAAATTCCATAAAAAACTATCTGGATGGAAGGGAGCTCTACTTAGTCAAGCTGGTAAGGTTCAAATGCTAAAAACCACTCTCCAAAGTATCCCTCTCTATGCCATCAGTCTGTTCAGGATTCCTACTAAATATGCTGAGGCCATTGAAAAAATACAAAGATCCTTTTTATGGACAGGGGTTGAGGAGAAGAAGAGAATGAACTTAAATGCTTGGGAGAAGGTTTGTAAGCCTAGGAATAAAGGCGGTCTGGGCCTTAGAAGAATAAAGACAAAAATGAATACCTAATGGCTAAGCAGATTTGGAGAGGATATAGAAATCAAGGAGAATGGAAAAAAATATGGGACAACAAATATAAAAGCCAATGTCCAAATCTTCAAAGTTTCCTCAAAGTGGAGATAATCCCAACTGGATCCAATATTTGGAAAAATATCTCTAGGACTAGAGACTTAATTATCAAAGGTACAAAATGCAAGTTGGGGAAACGGAATCTTATTCAGTTCTGGGAGGATCCTTGGCTTATGGAGACCCCTTTAAATGAAAACCCTGAGTGGAATAGATATCAAACCTAATGCAAGGAAAGATTTGGAACCAAGGTGGAGGATTATTGGAAAGATGGACAGTGGAAAGACTTATCTCAAGTGAATCAGTCTTTGGGTAGTTTGAACAAAGTCATGAACTCAATGGTGAAGATTGAAGAAGAAGACCAGTTGATTTGGAAACTCACTGCTAGTGGTACTTTTACTGTGGCTTCTCTTTATCATCAATAGTACAACAACATGGAAAGTCCTTGCTGGGCTAAAGCATGGATGAAAGGCCTTACCCCCAAGATAAACATTTTCTTTTGGATAGCCCTCCAAGACAAAATTCTAACAACAGAGAATATAAGAAAAAGAGGTATTAGTATACCAAGTTTCTGTACACTCTGTAAGCAAAATGAGGAGACAATAAATCATATGCTCTTTCATTACCCCTTCTTAGCTAATGTTTGGGGAAGTTGTCTAGATCAATTCAATATTAGTTGGAGCTTCCCCAACTCAATTCAGGATATTTTCAAGTCATGGCATCATTCTTCAAAAAACAAAACTACTACCTTGCTATGGAGAATTGCTTTACCACACATGTGCTGGGGTATATGGAAAGAGAGAAATGACAGGATTTTTAGAGAAAAGTACACTAAGGCTAACATTGTGTTTGAAAAAATAAGAAGCATAGTGGAAAATATGAATATTATAGGTGGTATTGATAATCCTAATACTAAGGAGGATCAATTTGTCTATAAAAAAAGGAGATTAAAAGCTCAAGAGAGTATTCAGAGTAACCGTAGAGAGGGAGTGATATGGACCAGTCCACCTAGGGGATGGATGAAAATCAATTTTGATGGGGCCTCTAAGGGAAACCTAGGTGTTGCAGGATGTGGAGTGGTCCTAAGGGATGAATGGGGAATATGTAAAATCATAAAATGTATTCCTATAGGAAAACAAACCAATCATGTTGCCGAAGCCATGGCGGCTTATCATGGGATCATCCTTGCCAAAGAAGCCAAATGCACTAAAGTTTGGTGTGAAGGAGACTCCTTAAACACTATCAATTGTTTAAATATGAAATTCCCACCATCATGGTCGATTAGTAATGCTATTAAAGAAACAAGGAAAATCAGCGAAGAGTTTGAAATGTGTGTCTTTACACATGTTTATAGGGAGGCCAATTCATGTGCTAATTGGGCAGCCAACTTGGCTTGCCAATCAGAAGACATCATCACTAATTATGGTGAAAAGGAGATTGCAAGTGAAATGAAATCCTTACTCAATCAGGATCGAAGCTACACAAGGCAACGTGGTACTTTTAATCATTATTTCTAATGACCTTTCCACCTTTTTTGATGTAGGGCTTGTTTGAAGATAATGAGCTATTAAATAGGTGTCATATCATCATTAGTTGGCATTGATTATGGGTGCTCTTATAGAATAACCATAGAAACCAGAGGAAAAGTTATCAAAATGAGAGAAGGCATTGCAAGGAAGGTGCTGGAAAAATGGGAGGAAACAAGAAGAGATTTGAACCTGCTTCATGCACTGAATGGAGAAAGAATGAAGAAGTATGGAGTATCCTTTAGTAGGG
Organism: Cryptomeria japonica; assembly: GCF_030272615.1. NCBI lineage: Eukaryota > Viridiplantae > Streptophyta > Pinopsida > Cupressales > Cupressaceae > Cryptomeria > Cryptomeria japonica. The sequence continues at coordinate 453,008,084 of NC_081412.1, read as the reverse complement.
GGGGCTCAATCTTTTCATGGAGCGACTGAATGGGAAGGACCCCACAATTACTAGCTACTTCATTAAGAACTGGAAAAATGGAAAAGTTCTAATTGGATCACATATGATGAATGTAGACAAAGATGTTATCGCTGAGGCCACGAAGATGACTACCGAGGGTATGAAATTTTATAGGGACAGAGGGATATCAGATAAGGCTACAGACAAGTTTCTTGTTATAGATGGTGAGAGAAGAAAGATGATCAAAACTGACAACTCTTACTACTCCCCGAAGAGAATTTGCAGGCCATGGAGGTTTGTCTTATTTGCCTTTATTGAATATATTACCTTAGATGGTAGGTTTACCAGGGCTTATGGGCATTATTTCATCCTTCTTAACCATTTCCGTCATGGTGAAAGGGGTAGCCTTCCCTATTACTTGGCCTTTTCAATGGATCATACTATAAAGGAGATTCAGAAGGACCCTAAAGGCGATCATGCCCTCCACCAGGGGCTCATGGTCCTGGTTTACAAAATGCTAAAGGGCAAGTGCATTGAAAAGCCTATTAAAGGCAAAAATGCCAGAGATGAGACTACAAAAAGTAAGGATAGTGGTTTAAACTTTGATTCTGAGACCAAGGGAGAGTTGGAAGAAAATAGCAAAAAAGGGAGGATTAGGGCTAAGAAGAGGAGGATTATTGTGGAATCTGAAATGTCGGACTCTGAAACTGACTCCCTTGAGGAAAAACCTGTTAAAAAGAGGAAAGGGAAAGCCTCTGGAAAGAAGGCTCAGAAAAAGAACACTAAAAAGGGTAGCAATTCTATTCTCAATTATGTCCTAGTTGAGTCCGAGGAGGAGGATGATGATAATAAGAGGATTGATAGTCAAGACAAAGAAGGGGAGGGTAACCCAGTTAAGGATAAGTTGGAAACCATGGAGACCATGAATACCACTGGACTGCATAATGAGGAAAAAGGGGGTCAAAGTGATAGTGGTGACAAAGATACCATTAAGGCCTTCTGTGAGACCATCACTACTCTGGTGAAAGATATTAATAGCTTGAAAACAGATACACAGGCCATAGAAAAAATTATATTTGGTGACAAACCCTTGGACAAGCTATTGAATGTATGGTTGGAAAAATCTTCACCACAGAGAAAAAGGTCAATGAGATGGGAGATAGAAAGGAAATGGACAACAAACTAAAAGATTTTGGCAGCAAAATTGACAAGCTGGAGCACAATGTCAAGCATATTGCTGATCAAAATTTCCAAATTCTTAAATCTTCAGTGGACAACATGAACTTCTTCATCAATAGGTATGAGAACAATGCAGAGAAGGAAGGTGATAAAGAGCAGGTGAACAAGAAGGATCATGAAAAGAGGACCAGAGCCAACACAAAGAATAAGGTCGACATCAAAGGTTGTGAGCTGGAGGATATGAAGACCTCGATAAAAAACATGAAACAAATGGTTGTTCATGCTGAGGAGATCCTGAATAGTATTTAGTTCCAATTGTTGTCCTTGGTTCTGTCTCTTTGCTGTCTTTTGCTTTCCTGTTGCTGTCTGTTCTGAGTTTTATGTAATTAGGTTATGATGTTTTTAGCTGGGCCCATTTGGTGGGTTCATTTTGGCTTTTTGAAGTGATCAGACACTTTTTTATGCTTTTCTATTCTCCTAGCTTGTAAAAGGTTTGGGTATCTTTCAAATACCTATTTTTACTTAATCAAAACACTCCTGAGTTTGAAACCTTCTTATATCAATACAAAGGTAGGATGATCAGGCAACAGATGGGAAACATGACAGAGGAAGACACTCTATGAATGTTGTAGGAGGAAATCAATGCCGAGAAAAGAGAAATGACCCCTGAAAGAGGAAGACAACTCCTCAAGGATGCTGGTGTGATAATTTACCTTGGGTGGGAAATGAAAGCTGCTATTATGTTGATAGCTTTAGGAGAAAGCAACACAATGATAAGCAATTTTTACTAGAGGAGGTTGATAGGAACTTTATAGGTTCAGGGTATGATCTAAAACATAAGGCCTTGTTGCTATGGACTCTATATCCAAGAGGCAAGAGACCCCTGTTGGTAGACACATATGAAGCATTTGGCCACCTCATGATCCATCAAGTTGAAAAAATAGACCCTAGGATCAATGCCCAATTAAGCCTTGATGTTGCGAAGATAAACAAAGAACAAGTTGAGTTCTTGGTGAGGGAAAACCAAACTATCAAAAGCCTTTATGAGAAAGCATAGGAAGAGAAATAATATTGGTAGGATAAGGCATTACGGTTGGAATTGACCCCAAGGATTACAAAGGTTGGACTTGCTACTTATGAAACTGATAAAGATATACTTGAAACAATCCAGGACACTTCATATTGGAGGTATAAGAGAAAGAAGGGGAATAGATTGCTCAAAGATGCATAGGCTCGCACTATCAAGCTTGGTGATGACATAGTTGATGCTTGTTTTAAGGTTATGCTAAAGTATTCTGAAGAATTCTAGAAGATGCACACTGATACCATCAAAAAATACACAAAGCATATGAGGTTGCACGAATGGATCCAAGAGATCATGACCACTCACGACTCTATGAATCCAGAGGATAAGAATGAAGCAGATACCCTGCTGAAGGCAGACAATGAATTCAGGGACAAGTTGAAAAATGCCATCCAATTCTTGGAGAGTGAACAATCAATCCAATTGCCAGCCATTCTCTGTGATGGAGAACTCATGTCGTTGGGAGACTGGCAACTTCAATTGATAGGTTTCATGAGCACATCTAGAGGACTAGTCGATGAGGATAGGGATATAGCTCCATATGTGATCTGGATGATAGAAAGATGCTATACCATGGAGAGTGCAATGAAGAAATGGACCTCAAAATTCCAGTGTTACTAGGATGATGATTATATCAATCATATTGGCATGCTTAATTTGTTTATGTCTAAGTTTAACAAACTATAGCTGTTTGGTTCAAAAGGTGTGCACCCCTTCATTTCAAAAGACTCGTGATTCTCATATATATGAGAAGGTTTTGTAATACTAGTCATCATCAGATAGTTTAAGACCTCTACAAGAATTTATCAAGACTTTGTTAATGCAATATAATAGACTTTGCTTTCTTTTGTGCAAGCTGTAGAACATATTGTCGTGGGTATCAATTCCTTGTGATATTATCTATAATAGATTAGGTTGCTTGAATTTCTTGGTGTGGAATGTTGGTGAATGTAATTTACCTTCTTATGAATTCTTAAGAACAAGTAAATATTTAATCACAACTGACTTCTTCTTTTAAGTAATTAACTCAAAAAATTCATGAGAACTAATATATACAATAGTAGTTACCACTTGCACTAAGAATGATGGTTATAATCTGCTATATTGATATATTTATCCCTCTAATTGGTATAGGTGGTATTTGAAGTGATATATGATTTGCAACTATTATTGGGTTACGATGAAAGTGATACTCAGAACTTATAATGTATGATCCCTATCAAACTGATAAAATATAATATGTTTGCTATGTTTGAAATAACATATAATATGTAGGGACATTACAGTGAATGTTATCTTTAATTTGATTAAATATTCAATTTGATCATCAGAAGTATGTTGGCACAAAAGAAAAAACAAGTACTAAAAGACAAAATAAAAGTAAAGGGTTCATAGCACCAACCTCAAGTTGACCACAACTACTACTATGAATATCATTCACACACTGCTTGAATTCATTATCATCACAATCAATATCGACAACTCTATTGGCATCAAAGTGTTTTTGTTTTTTTGTTTCTTTGATAAAATTTCTTTGCATGTCGTTTAAAAAATTATCCATATGAGGAGTAATTCATTTAAAAAATAGTCAACAAAAGGCAAAATTTCATAGATTCGCTGTTCTATATATGATCAAAATACATTTGCATACATATTAAAACTACAATATAAAGATGATATTTGCCACACGTTCTTCACGAGAGCGTTCATAATCTATGATTGGAATTTCATAAATATGATCACTATCATCTAATTTGTGCCTTAAATTATTTTTCCTCATTTCCTGATGTCCAAATAAACAATAATGTATAATTAGCTCATCAAACCCAATAGTTCACAAAGCATATCTTAGTGAATCATAGTTTGATACATAGAACAATGAATCATCTAGAGCAGGTATAAGGCACTAACAAACCATACCATGATAGTCATAAAGATAAGAGATTGTCATTATATAGGAGTCCCAATAGATGCAGAGCAGTCCATGATACAAAGATAGAGTAAAGTATAGTCTAAGATAATGGCTATTTACAAAGACATTTTATCAAATGCTTGTCTTGTAGTCATTACTGTTATAAGGCACAACTGATAGTCATAGTGTAGCATGGTTACAAAGATTAAAGCTAACATATTCATATAGCAACTTTGCTCAACATTAAAGCTTTCAAATAAGTATTAGTTAGAAGGTCTGTGTCCTTACAACATAAAAGTCTTAAATAAAAATTCATAAAATGGGGCTCATCAATAATCATTTGCATTGCCAGAGAGATCAAAATCTTGATCACTAGTGTCTACATCTACTTGATTTTCTTCCTCCTCATCATTTGAGAAATGTAATACATTCTCTTTCCCAATTTCTTCATTTGTAATCAAAATTTCTTCTTCAAACAGTCCCTCATTGTCTTCATCCACTCCTTCGAATGTATTAGCATATTGCCCATCAGGCATTACATCGACAACTTCCATGAATTTTCATTTCAAATGAGACTTTGTTTGAATGACATAAGACCATCTTGGGATTCTTACATCATCAATTAGAAATGACTAGTTAATTTGAAGAAGGGAAACATACGACTCATCTGTCTCTAATAAACATTGTCGTGTGTTTGTATGCACAAATCCATACTCATCAAATTGTACCATGGATGGTCGGATCCGCTGACATTTTAATAATATAGGACTATTTTAACCAAAATCCACTTGAATAATATCTTGGATGAATCCAACATAAAATTTCTTCTCATTTCCATGAAGAAATTCAGCACTAACAGCACAATCACAATTAGTCTTTCCTTTGTCTTTTTATTCCACTCTTAAGTGACTACCATAGGCCCACATTTCACTAAAACTCGTAGCCCATAAATGTGGAGATTGTGAAAGTTCACTTTCCTCTGTTCTTATATCATGACCTCCTTCTTTTGCATCATTGATTGCATTAGCAATCCATTCTTCAAATTTTGGAAAAGAATCTCCTCCAATCAAATCATGACGGCTGCGCTTTTGAGGTCGATGTTGCATCCAAGTTTGATTCTCTTATTCATATTTTCTATATAAAATAATGACGTATAAATAGTAAGATTAATAATATAAATGTGTAAATGTAATTGAGTAAATAAATTATTTTGTATTTTCTTTTTTACCTGCGCCACTTAAAGTTGCAAGCAGGACATCCATGGTATCCATGAACAAAGAGACTAGATAATGTGCCATACATAGGAAGATGATGAATTATAAACAATAAAGCTCTTAAAGTGAATTTGATTGAATGACCATCCCTTAAAAATTGAATTTGTTCAATTCCTTTTCACAATTCCATTAGCTCATCATACAATGGCTCTAGATAAGCATCTATTGTTTTTGAAGTCACACCTTTCTTTCCTGGTATAATCAATGATAACATTAAGAAAAGTGGTTTAGTTACTAACCATGGAGGAAAGTTATAATTTATTAGAAACACTGGCCAAGTTGATCATTTAGTACTTTGATCTGAGAATGGGTTCACCCCATCTAGAGCCAAACCCAACCTTATATTACGAGGATCTTGAGAAAAATCAGGCCATCTATTATCAAATTCCATCCACTTCCTTGAATCAGGCACTTGTCATCATTGTTTTCCATCTGTGTTCTTATTTTGGACATGCCACTGCATAAGTTCAATAATGTCTCTACACCTAATCAATCGGAGTAATCATGTGATTATCAGAAAGTGGTGAAGAACTTTTCTAGGAACCACGACTGATTTCAACCCTTGTCTAGACCTCGCTTCATGACATTTTGAACATTCACTATCACTTGCAAGATGTTTATGAAATAATACACAACCATTCACACATGTGTGGATGTTTTCATACCCCAAGCTGAGCTCATTGATTTTATTTTTATATTGACTTCATTTTGTTGGCAATGTGGAGTCAGCTAGTAATAATGAACTTAATAATGCCAATAACTAATCTACACTCTCATTTGTCCAACCATGCACCACTTGCAAGTTAAGAATTTGAAGGATTATTTTCAAATGACCTAACTTACAATTAGCATAAAAAGGCTTTAAAGCATCCTCCGTTGACTTGGCTCAATCATCTCTTAGACCCTCATTCAACATTTTATCAACTTCAAAGCCTTTGTCAAACATTTCTGCCTCTTCATCTATGTTTTTTGCCACTTTATCTATGTTTGCTGCCACTTCGTCTATGTTTGCTTCTTCTTCATCTCTCACAGTTTGCAATTCTATCATATCTTCATAATAATTGTAATCCCAAGGGCTTATACCACTATGCGCACAACTTATCATATGTCGATAAATCACATTTCTTTTTTTCACCTTTCAACAAAGGCAATCATTACATGGACATGGATATTTTTGCAAGCTCCTCTCATTAGCTACTCTTTCATCATGTGCATAATATTTCTCCATAGTCAACCTTTGACACTGATCCATCTATAATATTCTGCAATCTAGTATTGTTTTGAGATCTATCTTACATTCTGAGACCGTAATAGAAAGAAGAGGATACAATGAGTCATTGTTTTGAGATCTATCTTACATTCATTTGATGTTTACCTACTAAGAGTGGAATATGTGTGTGTTTCCTATCATCTTACTTTAAGCAATGAGGGTTTCAAATTACCTCTGAATTTGCTGTAGAGGGCCTCACTGACTTCAAATTTGTTACAACAAACTCTGATTTCCTTGCCCACCTTTTTAAAAGTCCCCACGTCCTATCCAAAAAAGCTTTATCACCCATGCAAGTGCTTCAATACCTGTCCATGAGAATAACAAACGTAAAAAATAATCCAAAGATGACACATTCAAGGCACATTCAAGTAACTAGTGATATTCAGTGATGACACATTAATGATTTATACTCTAATGCAAAGAAATTCAAATACTACATAGTCATGAAAGTTTTGTTTAATACATAAATTTATACAAGATTGAAATCTCATTTTATATATCTTACCATCGACATAACCATTGAACTTTATTTGGTGCAAGTGCTAGTTATTTTATGGATGACTAATGGAAAGAAGATGAAATCTATGCACTTTATAGGGTGCTACTCTTTTCAAGTAAAAGTTAAACTCAGTTAGATTAACTGTTGTGACAAGAAATTAGTGGAGTAATATTGGAAGTTGGAATAGCTGATAGATCCATTCTAGCAGTGGATTCAAAAATTGTCTCATGGGAGTTATACGTGAGATTCAAGGAATTAGTGACTCTTTAGCCTAAGAGGAGGAAGGCACTGATTAGTCATTAAGTTACATTTAATCAATTCAAATATTTACATTTTTCATTTTTAGTTTAAAGATATAAGAAGGAAACAAAAATAGGAAGTAGGGATAAATAGAAGAAGCTAAATAATTTTATCCCAGAAAAGAGATATCATTTTGACATAAACAATCAAAACCAGAATATAGTAGAGAGGCACAATCTTCTATAAAAAACATAATCTTGAAGAATCAATTGGTGAAGAGGTATACCTACCTAGGTCCTAGAAAACCTAAAGTGTAGGTTGTGAATAATCCTAAAGGAACACTTTGTAAGTTGGTCAAATCAGTTGGAGGGTTTGAAGATAGGAATTGGTATAACCTTATAACTTTCCAATCTATTGATTTGGGAACCAATATGACCCATGAAAATTTAAAAAAGATTATTGAAATGGATGAATATAATAATATATATCCTCTTAATCCCCCCAAAAATCACTTGAATCACTGAAAAACAATTGATTTTCACATTTTCCAAGAAAGAGCCCAAAACAGATAACATTGAGATCTGAGTGCCCAATAAAAAATTGCATAAAAAGACTTGAGATCTAAATAGGAGACATTTAGAGGTTTTTGACTTTCAGCAATGTGGGTTTTAAGTTACCTTTGAATTTGTTGTAGAGGGCCTCGCTAACTTCGAATACATTGCAACAAACTTTGAATTCCTTTCTCACCTTTTCAAAAGTCTCCAGGTCCTATCCAAACAAGCTTTATCAGCCATGCAAGTGCTTCAATACCTATCCATGAGAATAACAAATGTAACTAGTGATATTCAATGATGACACATTCAAGGCACATTCAACTAACTAGGGATATTTAATGATGACACATTCAAGGTACATTCAAGTAACTAATGATATTCAATGATGACACATTCAAGGCACTCTTTGATCAAAGAACAATAGTAAGACTTGGGATAAGACAGTGTGTTATCTGCAACAAACTATGATACGATCAAATCCAAAGATTATGGACAATAATAAGCCAAAATCAATGATAGAGAACAATAATAAGCCAAGAATCTTAGGTTAATAAATGAAACAACCAATAAATAGTAATAGATTCAATCTTTTATTACCAAAGAACACTATAAGTTAACATCTCAAAAATTACATAAGCTAGGAAATTTAATGAAGAATATGTGTCCTTAATCAAAATGACACTATCATATGTTTCCAATATACTTTGATATGATAGTCAAATAATGGTTAATTTAAACTATATATTTTAAATAAGAGTTATTTGATTATATAGAAAAGATAAATGGAAATTAGGTCCAATTGACATGAAGATAAATGATAGTCATTGCTAAAATCAATTTGAAGTGTATTCATTTAGGGACCTTTCATAAAATATTGTCAACTTTCACATCATTAAAATATCTTAAAATATTCATTGTTTATAATGATAAGAATTTGGTTGTTCCATACACCTTCCTTTAATATTTTAAAAATCCCATTGACCAGAATATTGTGCAGTAGTAGTATGGAGTGCATTTCATCTATTTTATGTCCAAAGATTTCATCATACCACTTTCTTTTCAAAGGCACCCAAAATTTGATGTGTAGTTACTTCCAAAATCTCTAAAATAACCCTACTTCTTGGTGATGTTATCGGTTCTAAGATTTTATAGCAAGGGTTTCTATATTTTAAATGTCTTTACTAAAATATCCATTACACCCCCAACATTCAATTGTTGTGCTGGTATATAAGAAATATATGCATATCAAACCTTGTTCCTAAAATCTTTATTTTTTGAAATCATGGAAACATTACATAATTTAAATGGAAGGCAACCAAAAGAATGCAGAGAGATAAAAAAAACTCTATAGAGCAGCTATTTTATATACCTCAAATACAAAATCATAGGGTAGAACAATAAAAAATGGATAATCAAGGAAAGAATGAAAGATCCACACCAAATTCTTATACAATTCAGTCCAGTTGAAGGATTTTCATTCAACACAAGATAGTGAAGGGGTCATTATGATGAATTGTTTGAAGGTTGATAAGTTAAAGGTAGTCACTACCATATAAAGAGTGAATAAATTGAAGAGCCTGATGAATTGCCAGCGTACCATGAGGATGTATGATGTTAACAATAGTAAAATGATATTATGATGGTGGCAAAACTACAAAAAGTTTTGATCATATTTTTATTGAGCATGAAAGCAACCAGCTTGAGCCCATGAATGATAGGCATCCTATTGTACAGTATCAACCCTTGTTGAACAATGGTGTCATATTTTTTTGAGGCTCAAGCAGTGCAAGGAGCCATCCTCTTTGCTTCATAAGCAGGTGAAGAAATATGAATGCATGAAGTTGGTAATGGTGGCTACAGTGATATATTTTAGTTGAAGGATTTTGATTTAGCACAAGATAGTGAAGGGGTCATTACTGATAGTAATATACGTAAAAAATTTTGTTTGCATATTTTTATAAAACACAACACAAATTGAAAAGTTTGAAAATTAAATATGAAGTGGTTTTGATTCACCATTTTGTATATAAGCAGAGAGGAGAGGTCAATGTCTTTGTTTATTTGCCTACAAAACGATGATGAAATGGGTCATGGTTATTATTACAACCATAAGTTGAATACATGAGATATTCCTTGACTCAAATGAATGATAGTGTATTGATTTCTTCAAAACCTGTTAATTTCTTCCCTAGCTCTCTTTCCTCTCAGCTACATAAGATTGCTTTTACTTGTAAAACTATTGATCTGGGCTGGCTGAGTTCTTGTTTCCTTTGTAAGAATGACCATTCCAAAAGGAGATACCTATTCTTATTAAGGACCCAATAGTTTGAGGTTAGAAGATACCAGAGGTTCTAACAACTTTGGGGTGAATATGGATATAGAGTTTAACATGAAGAGTATGGTAGGCTAAGGATCCTTTCAAGGTCAAGAGTTAGAGATACTACAAGACAATATGATGTTTGAATCAAACACAATGAAAAAAGGTATCAAAATGATAGTGATATGTTAGAAAAGGCTATTCTTGTAGTCAGGAGGTTTTGTCTCAATTTTCACAATCAATTGAAAAAGAGCTTTAAAAAATTCTTTCAATGATAATAACAAAAAATAGTCTTTTAAATAGTCACAACTTTTAGAAGAGAATAAGCTAGATCCTCACAATCAAGAGTCACTTCCAGAAGACATTAACGCTTACATGAAAGATTGTAGCAACATCCCACACAAACCATTGCAACCCTAGCACAGATAGGAATGAATGAATGAAGGTTTGTTAGCAAATCCATCAAAAGGGTAGAGATACTCAATCATGAGGTCTATCAAAGCATGCATTGCAGAAGATACTATGATTGAATCAAAAGAACAAAATGCATAAAATCCTAAAAAGGCTATAAAGCCACAAAAGACAGTTGTGAAGACAAAGATATAATCACTTGAAGGGTTTAATAACCATGTAGAGTGACAATGGTTAGTCTAAGGGCATAATAATGAAGATCAAATCCCTCAAGGTTAGACAAATATAATCCAATCATGAAAGTATAGTGAAGAAGGACATGCAAATGACTTAGAATAGTAATATAGAAGCACTATCAAAGAAAAATCCTTGTCAAAAAGTTAGGAAAGTCATGGGCAATGGGTGCAGACCTCAAAAGATGAGAGCAATTTTGATGATAATAGTCAAGCAATTTTGGACACTTAAAGAAGATTTGACCTAAAAAAAATACTTTATAGATATGCCTATATATTTGCAGCAATTTGCATCCCAAAACTTTCATTTTTGGAACATTTGGGAGTCTCTATTGGCATGAAATAATTTCTATCTGACATCTGAGCTCTTGAAATATAATCAATCATTTGATCATCATGCAAAATCAGTTGACAATATATGAATGCATCTCTATATTTATTAATAGGCACACTACCCTTGCTGCGACTATTGCTTCAAAAGTAAACAAGGCAAAACTAGGAGCAAACAATACATTTAATGTTAGAGGAAATATGAATACATACCCACAGGCCTTGTAGCAGCCGAAGACAAAGACAGACATGAGATGAAAGAAGATATTCTATGAATAAGCTACCGCTTGGAGATGAAAAACTTGGTGCCATTCATTTGCCGCTTGATATGCTAAATGTTTTTCACACAAAAATCCACTTGGTGCCATTCATTTGCCCTTAATTAGCAGCTCAATATGCTAAAGTTCAAGTTTTTCTATTTTTATTTTTTATTTAAGCCAATCAAAATACTTTTAATTTTTAATTTAAGATAATTTAAATAATAATTTAAATGTTTAAGAAAATAATTATTTTGACTTTAAAATTGTCTTAAACCTCCTTTTTATGTAGTAGTGGTGAAATGTTATTATTTTTATTCTTATTATATTTTTAATGAAAATAAAAATAAAATAAAATATAATACATATGCTAATATAATTATTTATTATTTATAAATAAAATTAATATTTATAATGATTAATAATTTACAAACAAAAATATTACAATCAATCATTTAAAAAAAAAAATCTATTATAAATCAAAAATTATGTATAAATGCGCATAGAATATAAAGTACCTAGTTTGAAAGCAATGTTGTTTCATTTTCAATTAAAAGCTAAATAGGGGAAAGTACCCAGTAGTTGAGCGCATTCCAATTCTTGTGATAGAAATTATTGATTTAATGCCCTATACTTGCTTTTTTAATGTCCAACTTTTGTATAATGTGTTATCAAATAAGGGATACCTCATGACTAATAGTATAGAGGAGTAGTAGTCATTTATTTACTTATTTTTATTTATGTGACTAATCATTTAGCTATGTTTCTTACCTAATGACCAAATTAGTCATTTATTTAGTCATTTATAGTTGTGTTCTCTTACTCGATGACCAAATTAGTCATTTATATAGTCATTTTTATTTGTGTGATCTCACCCAATGACCTAATTAGTCATTTATTTAGTCATTTTTATTTGTGTGATCTCACCCAATGACCAGATTAGTCATTTATTTAGTCATTTTTATTTGTGTGATCTCACCCAATGACCAAATTAGTCATTTATTTAGTCATTCATAGCTTTGTTGTAAAAAAATGCTAAAATTTGGTCTCGTGACTAAATTTTTTGATTACGTAGTCATTTATTGGCCATATTTCTACTAATGAGAAGATGTTCCTGGTTAAAGAAGGATGAATCTAAGGTAGATAATGAATCTGTACCTGAATCTAATGCAAAATCTTCATCCAATAACTTGCGTGAAGTGGGGAAAATGAGCAATGTAAGATTGATGGTTAGTATTCAAATAAAACATTCAAATGTATATAATAAACCACTTATACCTTGCTATCTTTCCTTCTCTTTCAGATTAGACCTTTGGTGAAGTGAAGAATGCACCCCTTCCTCACTTGATTGGATTGGTCCTTGATGGGGATATGGATTTCTCTCCTTTGCTCAACAAGAGGGATTGGATTTGATAAGATTTGATAGGATTTGGATTGGAAGATTGAAGGATCATGAGAACATGATAAGGGTATGATAGGAAGAAGATAGAAGAGAAATGGGCAAGAGGAAGTGGATCCTTTTGTGAGGAAATGATCCTCCAATTTATAGATTGGTGGAGGCCAATGAAGGACCAAGATTGATTTTCTTATGGAGGGTTGAGATTGATTTGAAATGGTGGGCATGGATCAAGGATGCCTTGAGAAAATAAACAAAAATATAAAATTCCTTGAGAAGAGGGGGAAAAGGAAATTTGAATTTCAAAATGAGGAATTAAAAATTCTAAAATAAAGGATGCATGGAGGGATTCAAAGAAATTTGAATTTATTTGAGAGGCTCAATGTTGATGTGACATTAGTGGGAATATAAAATTGAAGGATAATGATAAGCATATTTATGAGAGATTCTAGAAGGATTAATTAGGTTAAGTGGGGATTAGGAAAAGTGATTTGTAGAGATCACATGACTAGGTTAATTTATTAGAATTAATGAACTCAATGGGTTTAGAGGAAATAATTATTGGAGGGACATTAGAAGAATAGGGAAATAATTAATTTATTTGATAAATTAATTATTGGACAATAGTGATAAGATTAATTAAATTAGATTTTATTAACACCGGGAGGAATGAGGATAGCATAATCAATTAATTATTTTAACAAGCTTAAATTAATTAAATATTAATTTAATTTCTCTTTTCCATAGGGGGAGGCAAACCAATGCAAATCTTGCAGCACCCCTTGATGAGATATGTAGTCGATGGATTATAGATGATAGAAATTGAGCTTCAGTTGATATCCAAAATTTAGATGGCTGATATTGGCATCAAGTAGTGAAAAAGAGCATCTGGTTGAATATTTGAGGTGCATTTATTTCAAAGTAAAATTAGGGTTTGCAAAGTTAAAAAGTAAAATAGGAGAATCACTCTTCACTTTGCGAATAGTGTTTTGGAGCTGAAGAACAAGGCGATCAAAGTTTCCAGGCGATCAAAGAGAAAAAGAAATCCGACAAGCGATCTAGGGCATCCATCAGTTGGTTAAGGTATTTTTCGAAGGGCATTTTCTGAGTCTGATTTTCTAAGAATTTGAAATGGCATCTGCATCTTCCATTGCTACTCCAATGGTTATTGAGGTTAAGGACAAGATTCATCCTATGTTTAAGAAACACCCCTACAAATATATGGAAGATGACCTAGTTGGAGAATTTTGTTTCATTCCGCATGGTGTATTGCACGTCGATGATGTTCAATCCTACATTCATTGTGAAATTGAGGAAATCATCTCTCAGGACATCCTGGACTTGTAGACTGACAACATCATGGATGAGATTGACAATCCCAAGGCGAAATTTGTGTAGCTGCAAAGAAAGGGTTTCACACAATTTGTAAACTTTCCGACATTCGATGAAAAGGAATGGGTGAGGTATGTGTTAAGCAGGATCCATGCTGAATTTATATGGCTTGACAAACCATACAAGATCATTGTTGATGCAATTAGGGTAGTACCATGTTTGAACCAAACCAGTGAGAAGCCAGGGTTGCGAAAGGTCACAAACCCTATTGTGAACAAATTAACCGATTGAGAGTTTGACGAGCGATCAATGAAGATCAACACAATAAAGGAGGATGATGTCAAATTTGCTGCAATGGTGATTGGCTACAAAGTATACCAGTCTAATAGACTGAATTCTGTACCTAGCTTTTCTATTCATGGAGCCTATCGAATGGTCAAAGAATATGGTCATTATGACCAGTGCAGTGTGCTATTAGAGGAGTTGATGAATTTGAAGAAAATCAAACAAGATAAAAAGGATGTCTTTAAATTGGGTTCTTTGATTATCTGTTTGGCGTTTTACTTCATGAATCGGATCCCCAGAACCGATAGAGTATAATGGGTAAGTGCACCAAGATGGTGGACAACAAAGTGGCCACATGCAAAAAAATGAAATTTTCATAACCCGTGCATGTTCTGGAAATTCAAAAACGTGCTAGGTTTGTATACTAACAACATCATGGATGAGATTGACAATCCCAAGGCAAAATTTGCACGTTTAAAAAAACATAAAAGTTCCTCAAAAACTGTACAGGTTTTGAGGAACATTATATGTTTTCGAAACCCGCGGGTTATGCAGAACTAGAAGTTTTGGCCTTAGTTCTGCATAACTTGTATGGGTTATGTAGAACTAGTAAGCAAATAGGAAGTGGGGAGAGAGAGGGAAAGAAAGAGAAGGGAGATATGGTGAGAATAAGATTAAGAGAGAGAGAGAGAGAGAGAGAGAGAGAGAGAGAGAGAGAGAGAGAGAGAGAGAGAGAGAGAGATTGGGAAAAGGAGAGGGGGAGAGGGAGAGGGGGAGAGGGGGAGGGAGAAAGGGAAAAGGAGAGGGGGAGAGGGAGATTGGGAAAAGGAGAGAGACTAGGATAGGATAAGGAGAGGGGGAGAGGGAGATTGGGAAACAGAGAGAGAGAGTAGGATAGGATAAGGAGAGGGGGAGGGAGGGAGATTGGGAAAAGGAGAGTGGGGAGGGAGATTGGGAAAATGAGAGAGAGAGAGAGAGAGAGAGAGAGAGAGAGAGAGAGAGAGAGAGAGAGAGAGAGAGAGAGAGTATGACAAGGAGAGGGGGAGGGAGAGAGAGGAGATTGGGAGAGGGAAAGGGAGGGCAGATATGGGGAGAATAGGATAAAGAGAGGGAGAGGGAGAGAGAGAGAGAGAGAGAGAGAGAGAGAGAGAGAGAGAGAGAGAGAGAGAGAGAGAGAGAGAGAGAGAGAGAGATAAGGAGAGGGGGGAGGGAGATTGAGAAAAGGAGAGAGGGAGAGGGAGATTGGGAAAATGAGAGAGAGAGAGAGAGAGAGAGAGAGTAGGATAAGGAGAGGGGGAGGGAGAGAGAGAGAGAGCGAGTGTAGAGATGGGGAGAATAGGATAAAGAGAGGGAGAGAGAGAGAGAGAGAGATAATAGGGTCAAGAGAGGGGGAGGGGGAGAGAGAATAGGATAAGATAACAAGAGGGGGAGGGAAAGAGAGTTAGAGATAGAGAGAGAAGAGTCTAGGAAGAGAGGGGGAGAGATAGGAAAATAAAGAGAAGGTAGAGAGAGAGAGAGAGAGAGAGAGAGAGAGAGAGAGAGAGAGAGAGAGGGAAAAGGAGAGGGGGAGAGGGAGAGAGAGGGAGATTGGTAAAATGAGAATGAGAGAGAGAGAGAGAGAGAGAGAGAGAGAGAGAGAGAGAGAGAGAGAGAGAGAGAGAGAGAGAGAGAGAGTAGGGTCAAGAGAGGGGGAGAGGGAGAGGGAGGGGAAGAGAAAGAGAGAGAAGGGGGGGAGAGTGAGAATAGGGTAGGATAATGAGAGAGAGAGAGAATAGGATAAGATAACAAGAGGGGGAGAGGGGGAGAGGGAGAGGGAGGGGAAGAGAAAGAGAGAGAAGGGGGAGAGGGTGACAATAGGATAAGATATTGAGAGAGAGAGAGAGAGAGAGAGAGAGAGAGAGAGAGAGAGAGAGAGAGAGAGAGAGAGAGAGAGTAGGAGAAGGAGGAGAGGGTGAGAGACATGAGGTAGAGAGAGAAATAGAAGGAGAAAAGGGTGAGAGACTCGACAGAGAGAGAAGTGTGAGGGGGAGAGAGATGAGATAGAACTCAAGGAGGATAATTAGGGCTCATAATAGACAAAGACAGTGATGGGGGAAGGAAGATGAGAGAGAGAGGAAGAGAAGAGAGACATGCATGTATACAAACATATATACATATATCTATATAAATATATGTATATATAAGTATAGATATGCATATATACATACATAAACACATATTATATATGTATGTCTATACATATGTGTAGTAAATGCTAAGTTTACAAACATACATTATTATGTCTTCATAACTCGTACGGGTTTTGTGAAACAAAAAATAATGGTTTTAGTTCTATATAACTTGTACGAGTTATGTAGAACTGTGAATAGTACTTTTTGTTTTTCAAAACCCGTGTGGGTTATGTAGAACTATGAATAATACTTTTTGTTTGTCAAAACCCATGCGGGTTTTGGCTTGGTAAGAGAGTTGGAAAACGACCCTAAGACTTGCAAGCCCATTCTCCCCCCATTTTGTCCCTTTACAAGTTTTTTCATCTTCCAACATGATTTCTCGACTTTGACATTATTAGGTTTACAAATGATCAAGTGGGTATCTCTAAAATTACCACCATAATCTCACATGTCTTCTCAGTTTTATAACCTAATAATTTTTCTATTTTCGACAACATTAGCTTAGTAGACTTTAATTTTCTTTACTAGTGCCTTGATAGTCCCCATAGACATATGTCTACTATTTTTCTAAATTTTGATATACTTGACCAAATTCAAAATAAATTACATATTATTATTTTACACTAGATTCTATACAGTTTGAAAAAAGAAGTTTGCATTTTCGATTATTTTGATGCAAGTTATGCCCAACACATGAACATGTACCAAATTTTTAGGATGCGATCACTTCAAAATATCATTAAAAAAAAATACTCAAAGGAAAATTACAAAAAAATGAACAACTTCTAGATCTAACCCTTACCTATCATCCTACCATAGGGTTTTGCAAACTACTAAATCTAACTATATATTTTGTGCAGTGCACGAAAACAGCTATGTTATATTTTTTCTGAAAAAATCAGGAACAATTTTTCATGCGTGAGAGGTTTCACCCTCTTAATCTTGTCCAATTTTTTTTAAAATTAGTAGTTTAGAAACTAGATTCAGAGTAAGAAAATTCTTATTCTTTGTTCAACTCCTAGTTTTGAGTGCATGACCTTCAAATATCTCTTTGAAGTTCAGGTTTACTTGTTTTCAGAAAAAAAAAGTGGCCACTTATACCCCCTATTTTTTCACCATCTTGGTGCACTTACCCTAATGGGATTTTGATAGAGAGGTGGCTCAATAGATAAAGCAAGGGCTTGACAAACTTGGCAACAAGGATAATCAGAATGCTGCTTTGTGGGATTTCTTCAAGACTTTTCAGAACAAAATGAAACAGAGAGTGAGAATCCCCAAAGAAATTGTAAAGAAATATGAGGGGACATTATGCTTTATGGTGACCAAAGATGAATTTCTAATGGAAGTAGTTCAATCCCAAGCGATATGTATATTTCCTATGAGATATGAGGTCGATGAAGCTACCTTGGATGCCTATGCATCACTTGCTAAATGCTATAGTAGATACCAAGGAGAAATCAATGGGGTTGCACTCCAAGTTCTTCGAACCAACAAGGAAGAGGAAAGTTGCAAAGATTGTAGAAGACATTCTTTTCGAAGGACATCCCCAGGAGAGAGTGAGAGCTGCTAGGGATGCAGCTGAGAAAGAAAAGAAACATAAGACTGCACCTATTCCTATTAAGGTGAAGGTAACAAGACCTTCTCCTTCTCCGGTGAAGACACCTCTTGTTGAAGATAAACCCTCTAGTGCATCTACTAAGGGTAAAGGTGTTCTGAGGAAGAAGCAGAAAACTCAAAGAGAATATGTAGTAGTATCTTCGATGCAATCTGAAACTAAATCTGATACAAACATTCCCAAGACATTGAAAAAAGGAAGGAGAATTTGCTAGAGTGATCCAAAAACCCCAATCTAGTTGTGAGAAGAAAGAGCGAAAGGAGAAGAAAGAAAGATCTGATCCTATACCGGTAGGGAAGCCCAAGAGAGGAAAGAAAACAAAATCTGACTTGGATGAGGCTATAGAACTTGGTAAGATGAACAATTCTTAAACAGAGTATCATATTGTTCCTCCTTTGTCTATTCAAGAGTTGATTGATGAAATTATTAAAGATGGAAATTTGAAGAACATCTCTGTATATTATATGAATATGGATGATAAGGATCAAAGGTAGATTGAGAAAGTTGTAATTTTGTAAATGGATGTATTTAGTAAAGCATTGTTTGAAGTGGAAAAATATCTTCCCAAATATCTGTATAGCTTGATTGATGCTAGGAGAAAATCTGCTAGCCAAATGGATAGAGAAATAAAGGAGAGTGAATTGGTTAATCAGTGCACCAGTATCACTATAGAGTAAATTGACAGATTAATTTTGTTAGCGAATAAAAAGGAGTTCAGGAGCAAGCACAAAGTCAACAGTCTGATGGTTGGCCAAGTTGGAGAAATAAGGAGATAAACTAGGGAAATCTCGAAGAAGTTTCTTACTGAGAACCTGCTTGTAGAAACTATCTCACAAGATGAAGCCACTCAGTCAGAAAAGCCTTTGGTTAATGATGTAAATAAAGAAGAGTATACTCAAGATGTTGCAGAGAAACAAGTTTTGGATACTGTCGAAGTTGAGCCTGCAAAAGAAAATGATAAATCAACAGAGGTAGAGGATGGTGCACCAAGTGGTGACATCGGTGCACAAGAGGCACCTAAGGAAGTCAAATCTGGACCGGTTGAGACTAAGAAGAAGGAAGAGGCAAAACAAGATGAACCGAATAAAGGAAAGGTTAAGGAAATGGAGACTCCAATACTTATGGCAATTGACACAACAAAAATTGAAAGACAAGGGAGTTTTCCGCAGTTCAATATAAGTTTTGATAAACCTTTCAATTAGATGCATCCAGCAGAGATAATGATAGTTGCTACTGCTCTCTAAGCACAAGCCAGTTAGAAGTTAGTATAGTCAGAATCTAAAGAGAAGAGACTCACTGAAAATTGGTTAAACTTTTGGAATAGGTGGTACTAGAAATGTAACTTGATGCAAACACTAGTTCATCTGGTAAGATTCAAAACTTATTTGATCATATAACAACCCAGCTTGATCCTTTGACAAAGGCATCAGTCCAACAAGCTATGGAGAAATTTAAAGATGCTAAAGTTCAAACATTTTTTCAAATCATTAGTAATGATAAGGCCCAACTAGATAAGGAGTTAAAAGTAATTGATGAGGCCTTAGCGGAAGGTGGTAAAATTTATAACTCTTGTCTAATTTTGACCAATTTTACTACTGAGATAGACAAGTAGATAGATAATTGTAGAGGTTAGTTAGCTTACATTTCTCAGGCTTAGGCAGATAGGTGAACTCCAGAACCTAATTGGTCCTCAGTTGGACACCTTAGTGTATCATAAGATGGAATGCATTCAAAACATGTCTCTAGAGACTCCTACTGATATGTGGCTATAGAATTTCATGCTTTATGTTTGGAATGGTTTTGTTTCAACTTTGGAGAAGTTGAAAGTAGGATGGAACACATATCTTGGGTTCCTTAAGATGGCATTTGCAGATATACTAAAACATATATAGATTTAATCATCCAGTGAATGTGCATCTATGTATAGGAAATTTTGATACACAACCTATCTTTGGCATTGCTATCAAAGGGGGAAAAATGAGGTGAAAAATGTACAGACTGATTGTATGTATGGAGTGTATAGTCCAGTGTAATGCATATTTTTGTATTGTTGATCTAAGGGGGAACCTCAGAATTCTTTTAGTCTTTCATCCGGTGTACAAGTTTCAACACTTAGCCATTTTTCAAAGGTGTTGCCATCGATGCCAAAGGGGGAGATCAATTGACACTCATCTGGTGATTTCAGATGACTTACGATAGTTTCTTATTTGTATATAAATACAGTGGGTTCCAACCCCACTGTGGTTTTTCCCTTTCCGAGTTTCCATGTAAAAACTTTGGTGTTGTGGATTTTTGTATTCTTTTTTGCATGCTTATCTTCTTTTCTGATATGCATTTCTAATTGGTGGATAAAGAATAATTTTGTGGATTTGATTTCTGGTAGATCACTGATTCACCCCCCCTCTCAGTGATCCCTGATTCTAACAAACTTATTATTTGTTGCGACAGATTGTGTGGCTTTCTCTTTGGATGGCCTTTTTCACGTCTTGTGGGAGTGGCATGATGTAGGGTGGGGGTATTCATATATGAGATGGTGGTCACTTTATTTCTTGTTGTAGGTATCTTGATGGTGCACATGAAGCACTTGGATTCCATGATGGTGTATGTGCATGGAGAGATCAATCTCTTGTTTGTGTGACATATTACTTCTTGGCCCTTATGAAATGTATACAACAAGTGGGAGAATTTTGGGAAAATTGTGTTGTACACCTTGTATAATAATATTTTATTGTTGTATTATTTTATTATTTGTGAGGTGGACATGGAATTATATTGTAATATCATATTGTATTGTTTCACATAGGAGAACCTAGATGGACGTGCAACATGTAGAGATTCCCTTGGAATATTCTTGTAACCACTTGATGAGTTTTATCGACACATTGGTATTATTATATTGTATTTATTTAATACTAAGGAATGTAATTGTGATAAAGTACCCAATATTAAATGTGGGTCAAGGGTAGGTAGAAAGAATATTATATTTTATTGTCACATTGTTTTGGGCATGTGGTTTGATGTAATACCACTTGGTGGTTTTGTGGGAGCTTGTGTTTATAAAAGAAACCACAAGGGTAGCTTTCTGAGTTGCTCAGTTAGCCAGGTTAGCATTTGTGAAGGAGGAAGCATGGCATGGGAAGTGTGGATTCATGCTTGTTCACGTGGAGTTCTTGTTGATGACTTGTGATGGCTGGGTTTCAGAAGCTTTCCACAGTTGTATTGTAATGGATGCATTGCTAATAATACATGGTGGATGATTCTTTTGGAGGATGGGTTTTTCCCTCATGAGGGTTTTCCCGAGATATATCTTGTGTCACATTTTCATGGGTATGTTGTCTATTCTTTGCATGTGGATTCTATATTTTGATTTGATTAAGATCTCAATTGGGTTATGTGGAAATTGTCATATAATTAGGTGCAAGTTTCCTTTCATTAACTGAGACATAATTCTATGCAAAGATTCATTCAAAGGAGTAAACTCTTTTTCTCTTTTAAAGAATTTAGACAAAGGAGGCACACCTGTTGTGGCTTCTACTTGAGTGTTTTTGTTGATGTTGTCATTGAATTTGATGAATCCTTTGTTTGGTTTGAACTTCACAAATGGTTGTTGAGCACTATCATCCTTATCACTCGAAGCCATTGAAGGCTCGATGATTGTTCCAATTGACTCATAGTCAGTTGATAATTATGAAGTACTACACACATTTGTGAAAAGAAAGTAAACTCAGTTAAGAGAAGTTTATCCATAATATCTTTTTGTAAATTAGCAATAAAATTATTTTGAATGTCTTGATCAGGTACATGAAAAGAAATCTAAGAATACAAATGCTTATATCTACCAATAAAATTAGTCACTTTTTCTTTAACTCCTTGTTTACAATGCATCAAATCAACCAAAATAACTTTAGGACCAATGTTATTATGAAATTGTTTAATGAAAGCATTAGCCAGTTGTTGAAAAGAAGTAATAGAATAAGGAGGCAAAGAATAATACCATTGCAAAGCTCTATCCCTTAATGTTATAATAAACAATTTTGCTAACAACCTTTGATCATGAGCAAAGTCACTACACAACATTTGAAATGTTTTCACATGAGTTAAGGGATTACCTTTTTTCATAATAAAGTTCCAATTGAGGGACTTCCACATGTTTAGGGGGAACAACTCTAACAATATCATTAGATAATGGGCTCGCTACATTAAATGTGGGCACATTATACTTGGATTGGTTCATAGAAGCTATTTTTATTGTAAGGGAGACATTGTTTGGGCTAGACTATTGATTGTAGCTTCAGTAGAAGGATTGGAATTAGACATGTTGGATTGAAAGGGTGGAGTTATATTGTTGAATGAAGGAAGAGATTGAGAATAAGGAGGTGGGATACTATGATAAATAGGTAATGAAGAATATTGGGTAACACATGGAAGACTTATAGGAGGAATAAAGGGATTGTGATTGAAGGAGTTGTCCCCTTAACTAACATTTATAGGTGGTGAATGTGATTAGGTAACAAGGGGAACACTCATGGTAGGAGAAATTAAAGAAGAGTTATTTACCCCATGACTAACACTTGTAGGTATGACATTTTGTGTAGAGGTAGCCATGATGTTTGATGTGGAGGTAGTAACACTAGTCATAGGAGTTGTCAAAGTAATGGAATGATTAACTTGACTAAGAGGTTGTGTATAACCTATGTTTTCAGCACAACTCTTCATAGGCATGATATTAGAATCAACAATATGAGAAATACCACACAAGATATGTACACCATGTTTATCACTTTGAATTATTCTTTTTAATACTTCAATCAATGAGAGGGCTTCACTTTCCGGGTATTCTTGTCTCATCCATTGTTGAAGATTGTCAAATTGATTGTCCATCTTCACCAATTGGTCAACAGATACTCTAGTTAGCGATTCCTCATCATTATGAGAATTGTCAAGAGGATAAATGGGAATATCTGTAGGATGGGAAGAAACACCAATATCCTCATTGAAAAAGCTAGCCAAATTAGGCTCAATTTCCTCGGTAGTCAAACCTTGGGTGGCCTTAATTGTACAACTTCTTCTAATGGGGATACTATAGGTAGGACTAATAGTAGTAAAACTCATGCACTAGGGAAAATAAATTGGAAAGAATAATCCAATCTCCTAGGAATTTGAAATTTGAAATTAGGGCTTTATTAAAATAACCTCTTAAATTAAATTTGAAATTACCCCCTAGAAGATAGAAATTTGAATTTAAAATTAGGGTTGAAAATGACCTCTTAATTTTAAAAGATTGAAAGGAGGGAAAATCAAAATCAAAATTAGGGTTGTCCAAATCTAACCTCTTAATTAAAATTTTGAAAGTTGAAATGTTGGAATATGTAGGAAATCAATTTATTCTTAAAAATTAGGGTAT
This sequence comes from Cryptomeria japonica, assembly GCF_030272615.1. NCBI lineage: Eukaryota > Viridiplantae > Streptophyta > Pinopsida > Cupressales > Cupressaceae > Cryptomeria > Cryptomeria japonica. The sequence goes on along the minus strand of NC_081412.1, from coordinate 452,984,321 downwards.
ATGTAGTTAATCGTTTAATTTTAACATTTAAATTGAAAATGAAAATGTTGAAATCCAGATTTGTTCTCAACCTTAGGGTGACCAAAAATCAATAAAATTTCACAAATCTCTAGAATTGTGCAGTAAATACAGTCAAAACAGGCTCCCAAAATTTGAGTAGAAAAAGTCAGGACTAGGGTGGTAGCAGCACGGTCCGAACACACGGTCCGACCAAATTTTTACCATATTTTCAGGGAAGCAAGATATTGTGATTTTAATGCAAATTCTAGAAGGATATGAGAATTGGAGATGTCTAGATATGCGAAAATAAGCCTTGAAGGTTGAAATAGGACACACTTATGATGAATGATGAAATAATAAATTGAAAGAAGAACAAAAAGGGCACACTAAAGGGCTGAGTTTTATGATGTTTAGAGGGACAACAAGAGATTTTAGATTTAATTGAATTAATTAAATGTTTAATAGAAAATTTGAAATTGCACAAGATTAACTTAACTTTAAAAATTAGGGTTTGTTGCATAAACCGCATCTTTAAAAAAATCAAATTTGAAAATTTAAATTTTGCAAGGGGGGAAAATGAATTTTGAAATTGAAGCAAAGACCTAAATCTGAAAATTAATTCAAGACCTACACAATTCTCAAGGTCAATTTTAAAATTAAAAATTAGGGTTTTGTGATTTAATGACTTAATTTTTTTAATTTTTGAAAATTGATAGTGTAAATGAAAACTTGAATTGCAAAACTAAAAAGTTCTTAGATTGAAAATAATCAATCCAATTTAGACGAATGACAAGTTCAATTTTGAATCTAAAAATTAGGGTTTTTTTGAATCCAACCTCTAAATTTTTAAAAATTGCAAGGAAATTAAACTTGTAAATAAAAATTTAAATTTCAAATTGCATACACTCAAATCTGAAAACAAAAATCCAATTTAGACGAATGACAAGTTCAATTTTGAATCTAAAAATTAGGGTTTTTGTGAATCCAACCTCTACATTTTTAAAAATTGCAAGGAAATTAAACTTGTAAATAAAAATTTGAATTTTAAATTGTATACACTCAGATCTGAAAACAAAAATCAAAATTAAGGGTGTAAGGAGTTGGGTTCACCAATATGTAAAGTGGAAAATTGGGGGCTTAGCCAACTCTCCACTTGGGAGTGGGAATTTGTTAAGCTAAATTTTCACTTAGGGAAAACTTTACATTCAAAAGAGGGGTTGAATCTACTAGATCCAATCCAAAAGGACATAAGGATTGAATACTAAGTAGATTGGTTGAGATTGGAATGCAATTGACCCTCTTTTGTAAGTTGATTGTGTTGGCATTTGCATGAAGATTGCATTAATGAAATTTTATATTGTCATTGATGTCAATTAACCGGTTATGATGTTGTAATGATGTTGTTAATATTGTCATGCAAACGTTAGGTAGGAAGAGCTAGTAAAGGGTAATGCAACCGGTAGGAGAGTTTGTGAAGGAAACCAATATTACTTATGAAATGGAGACATGAACTGATAACCCTACCTGTAGATGAGATGAAACCCTAACCGATGGAGCTTGGTGAATCGATTGAAGAAGATTATGATCAAATGATGATCGGTAAAGATTATGACATGTATGCATGTTGAATGAGAAATGTTTTAAATGATTCATGGAGCATAGAGATAACAATTTTTGTCTTGGGAATGAGCAAGTTCATTGCATGTAATGGAAACTGCATGATGAGTTATAGAGTTGATGAAGCAGTGATCAAGGAGCGGTCAAGGATATCTTGAATGATGTGCAAGTGACTTCTATGTAATTTGTTATGTAATCCGACGGTCATACTTGAATAGATTTGTTTGTAATCTCTATGAGATAATTAGGTTTGTGTTGTGTTACCGACCTATTGATTTGTTTATAAGGTCGACGAGTTGTTTTGTTTTAGAGTTGGCAATTTGTAGTTGAGAGTAAGAGAGAGTGGCTTCCGAACCTGATAATGTATTTGTAGTATGTGTAATGGAAGATAGGAGCATGAAAAGGATCCGAACATGCAAGTGTAGTGCTATTCAAATAGATCAACAAAACCCTATTGTTTTCTAACAATTACAATAGTCAAATCCTCTAATTGGGTAAGCTCTAACAAGCTTAGTGTTATTCAAATCCTCTAACCAGGTGATCCATTAGCTTGGATTATAAACCCTCTACCGAGGTTACTCTTAATAGGGTATTGATTCTAATAGGGAATTATTGTCAATCCCTTAACTGGGTGGTCCCTAACAGGATCTGTTCTTAACATGACTTTTTGTAAAGCTTTAATAGGCTAGGTTCCCAATAGGGTGAAATTAAAAAGAGTTCAGAATACTTGTGGGTATTCATCACCACCGCAGTTTTTCCCATTTGGGTTTCCACGTCAAAAATGTTGTGTCAAGTGGTAAATGCGTTTGTTGTTATGTTTACTATGGTTGAATTGCTTAACTGCTAAATCCACTTTGATATGTTATGACAACCGACAACAATCTAAAATAAGTTTTAACTACTGTCAGTAAATTATTTGAATTTTTTAAGTTAAAAGGTTTTAAGAGTTTCAAGTTGTTTTACTGTTAGTTTGTTATAATAGTCAACCGGTTTAACTTGCCAGCATTATTGCATTTGAAGTTTAATGTTTAAACTAGTTAGTTTAGAGTTTGTCTTGAGAGGTTGATTTTGAGTTTGGTGAAAGTCTATAAAGTTTTCTATCTACTTATTCACCCCCCCTCTTAGTAGTTGACCAGATCTTTATTCTTTTATCATACCATCATATTGATTTAATTAAGACAAAGTGTTGAAAATGAAGACAAAGTAAGCCAAATAGTGAGCTACATATTTAGGATTCAGTCGTGCACCTGGATCTGAGAAGTTTGAGATGATTCGGAGATGCTCTATGAAATTGGGTAAAAGTTGCAGGGACCGTGTGTCTGAACAAGGGAGCCCTCCACTTGGTCCTCCGAACTTTCTGCAAGTCAAAAAGGGTTTTTGAGTTTCTGCAAATAAAGCTTAATTCCAGATGTACAACTGTACACCAATTTCGTGCACACAGAAAGAAAAGAAAATGTTTTGAGAATAGGGGTTTGTCTTCAGGTCAAATCCTGGTTTTGGAATTAACCAAGTGGTTGGAATAATGTAAATGAAATGAGTGAAAGTAGAAATCCTCCTCTTTGAGGGGATGTTCAATTGCTTGAAAATGAAATGCTTATACCTCCTTGTGAAGCTTTTCTTACCTCCAAATGGAATTATGATTTCATGAAGTAGAATGGTGATCTCCTCTTTAATGCTTGAAATCTTGAATCTATTGCTGCTCTAAAGCTTGAAGGAAGATTGAAAATTCTCAATTTCTCTTAAATGCTTGAATGCTTGATGTAATGGATTGATGGATTTCATGATATGTCAAATGAGAGGGGAAATCCCTCTTATATACTTGCTTGTAGGTTTAATTGACCGATTTTCCAACTTTAGACGACGTAGGGGGGTTTTCCTACTCCATTTTGAGATAGGCCAAAGGGAGGGACCCCAAGATAGGTCCCCTTTAGGGGATCCTAGGGCATGACATGATAGGGAGATTACCTAGTTTACCATCAATTAGGATTCTTTGATGGTTGCTTCTATTCCTTTCCAGGTTCCAAGTCTATCCCTTTAGACTTCTAAGGGCTTCCCTACCATTTGTTTTCTTATCTCACCTTCCTCTAGCTCACAATATCCTTGCAAGGGTGCAGGAAACACACCCACATGTGTTTTGTCTCTCTGCAAAACTACCCATCCTATTTGGTTTGGAAAATACACTCCTTTCGGTCACACAATGTCTAAGTTTTAGGTGCATAGCCTATTGAATCTTCTCCTAGTTCTCAGCAAATTCCTTCCACTACAAGTTATCTCCTTCAAATTACTGAAACCTAGCCAGACTATCACCAAGCTCGTCTAGGGCCAGTTTCCAGGAATAGCTAATGCCATCTCTTGGGCTCTTACCAATAAAACCCTACTATACATAATTGGCCCTACTTGACAATCTCCAATGATCATGTGGAGTCTCAAGTTAGAGCCATGTGATTATTACAAACAAAGAACAAAAATTGAAAAGGAATACTTTATTTACAGATTCTGAGCTTATGCACGGGTTCAAGATAGTAACTCTCAGAACAAAGGAAAGAAACAATTACATTAACAACATACGTGAAATGAACAGAAATTAAACACTAATTGGAAACCAGAAAATGGACTTCTCTATTTCATTTCAGAAAAACAAAAATGATCCACGATAGAAAAGATCAGCCATCCATGATTCACGTTTAACCTCTTACAAATGCCCGTTGGGTGTTTTTATACATTTTCACTTCTCTTATGAACTTCTCCTATTGGACGAGATAAATCTCGTTACCAATGGTTTCCATTTGTAACTGATTCCAAGTTCCAAGTCTATCCCTTTAGACTTCTAAGGGCTTCCCTACCATTTGTTTGCTTATCTCACCTTCCTCTAGGTCACAAAGTAAGCTTGCTCACTATATCCTTGCAGGGGTGTAGGACACACACCCACATGTGTTCTATCTCTTAGCAAAACCACCCATCCTATTTGGTTTGGAAAATACACACCTTTCGGTCACATATTGCCTAAGTTTCAAGCATATATCCTACTAGTTATTCTCCCAGTTCTTAACAAATTCCTTCCCTTGCAAGTTATCTCCTTCAAATTATTGAAACCTAGCCGGACTATCACCAAGCTCGCCTAGGGTAGGTTTGTAGGAATAGCTAATGCCATCTCCTGGACTCTTACCAAGAAAACCCTACTGTACATAATTGGATCTGCTTGACAATCTCCAATGATCATGTGGAGTCTCAAGTCAGAACCATGTGATTATTGTTTATGGTGAAAGTGGAAACAACAATATTGAAAGACTAAATGAATTCAACCACAAAACCCTAGCCTAACAACAACAAAGATCCACCATATCATATGAAGATTACCTAAGACAATGCAAATCAAATGAAATCACAAAGATTATACCATCACATGTCCAATAGGGTTTGGATCTCCATTCTTCCTATCTCCATTGATCTTGCTTGATATATTTGCTCTCAAATTTTATGTGTGCACAAGAGCTCAACAAAGAACGAAAATGTGGTTGCAAGTAGGCTTGATCGCATATGAAAGTTTGAAAGCTAGAATGATTCAAAGATCGATTAGAATGATTGAATAGAATGATGAGGGTTAATAATGAAGGAAGTATCCTCTTATATCGAAGAAACTATAAGAAATGGAGGGATAAGATTGAAAGGTGTAAAAGATAAATGTTTGGCTAGGATTAGAGGGTAGGTAGTGTAGGAATTAAGAGATAGATGACATGTGTGATGGGTACAAAATGATAATGAATTAATTAAATAAATAAAGATTCATTTAATTAATAGAGGAAATAGGATCAATTAAATAAATAAGATATTTATTTAATTTAGAAAAAGGATAATTTAAATAAATTAATGTATTTATTTAAATGAGAAATAAGGCTAGAAGAGGATAAATGAATGAATTAAATAAATAAAGATTTATTTAATTAATAGAAGAATTATGCTTAAATAAATAAATAAATAAAGATATTTATTTAATTAGATAAGACAATTTTAGGCGTCTACAAATATTACAAACAAAGAACAAAATCTAAAAAGGAAAACTTTATTTACAGATTTTGAGCTTATGCATGGGTTCAAGATAGTAACTCTTAGAATAGAGGAAAGAAATAATTACTTTAACAACATACGTGAAATTAATAGAAATTAAACACTAATTGGAAGCTAGAAAATGGACTTCTCTATTGCATTTCAAAAAAACAAAATGATCCAAGATCAAAAAGATCAGCCATCCATGATTCACGATTAACCTCTTACAGATGCCCGTTGGGTCTTTTTATACATTTTCACTTCTCTTATGAACTTCTCCTATTGGATGAGATAAATCTCATTACCAACGGTTTCCATTTGTAACTGCTTCATAGGTTCCACTGCACACTTTCCATCCGATTATCGATGTAACATTAGAACCGAGTTATTGTTGTCCGATGCCTTCACACTTCCGCTTCGCACTTTCCATCGGGTTAGGGGAATAACATAAAATTGCGCTTTTCTGATGGTCGATGTCTCCAAAGTGAACCTCCTCTACTTGCACCTTGTTATCGGGTCATCGGGGTAACAAGAAAACACTCTTCCCGATACCCGATAACTCTCTCCTCGACTAGCACTTTCCTATCGGGTCCGTGGGATAACAAGAAATCACTCCCCTCGATACCTGATAACTCCAATCAGAACATCGGTGTAGCATGCAACAACTCCTGCCGATACCCGATGGCTCATCGGGTCATCGATGTAGCATGAAAAAGCTTTTGCCGATACCCGATGGCTCCGCTCCAAGCCAATGCTAACACATCGGGTCATCGAGGTAACTTGAGATAGTTCCTCCTGGTAACACTTACTCCACCATCAATGAACTCTCAGGTCATTGAAGTAGGAGTGAATCACTCCTGTCTTTACTCGATACCACTTCTCTCGCTCTGGCGACCTCATCAAGATGGGAATTGCCGATCGGGGTAGGCCTTGCCGATAAGACAAAAATTCAAGACTGCAAACAAACAACCAAACACATGGATTTTGAGCGAGCCCTTATGTATGTACATGACCACTAGAAGGTCTCAAAAGCCAAAATTGCTCAAGGGAATTTCAACCCTTAGGTGCTCTTGCACCATACTCCCCAAAAAACAAATAAGTCAAGTGACTGCACTGGGCAGCAAGGAAAGATCAATTTCTAACTTCACAAAGTCTGATTCAGGGACCCAGGTCACTTCAAAATCAAGTTTATGCATCCATTTTACCAAATGTTCCATGTAGACTTATTGTCTAGTCTTTTTGAGAATGTGGGAATCCAACAAATTTTTAGCCTGAGGCATGGAAGAAGAAAGTAATGGCAGATTGGCAAGGGACTATTGAACATTTGAAACTCACGCATCCTCCATGGGAAGTTGTTCCTTGTAGACAACCAAATCTACAACATTGAAAATGGGGGACAAAGCAATATCAGATGGCAAATCAATCTTATAGGCATTAGAGCCATACTTGGCTAAAAATTTACATGGGCCTATTCTCCTCATTTGTAGCTTGCTGGGAACCCCTTTCAAAAGTCAATCCTTGTTCAAATGTACCATCACCAAATCTCCAACTAAAAATTGCACATCTCTCTATGTGGTATCAACTCTGGCTTTAACTTTTTGTGAAGAATCTTGGAGAGTTCGACTAACTTGGTCATGAACCTCTCTCATAGATTAAACGACATCATTAGCTTGACCACTTCTATGCAACTAATTACCAAGATCTCGTAATTCCATAACACCTCATGGGTGTATACAATATACTATCTCAAAAGGACTCTTCCCAGAAGATTTGTTGACATTGTCATTGTACGCAAACTCTGCCTGGTGAAGAACCTGATCCCAACTTTGTCCATATTCTTTTGTCAAACACCGTAAAAGGTTTCCAAGTGTCCTATTGACCACATATGTTTGACCATCTATTTGGGGATGATAGGCTGAACCAAAAGACAAATTAGTTCCTAGTCTTTTCCAAAGAGTTTTCCAAAAATGTCCAAGGAATTTGACATCTATATCTGAAACAATACTAACTGGCAAACCATGGATTCTAATAACCTCTTTGAAAAACAAGTGTGCAATGTGACTTCAGTTTATTTACTACTTCCTCTGACACAATGTTGTCAGTAGATCCTGAGTCTATCACCACTCTACAAACCTTACCAAGGACTTTGGATTTGATTCTAAACAAAGCTCTTCTTTGAGTTGGTTCTTCTTTGATTGGCTCCTTAATCAAAGCTCTTCTCATCATTAAATTTTCTCCATCTTCAGGAGCTAAGCTCACATCCTGTGTATTGCCGCTTTTTGCATCTTCTTGCGCATATGTCACTCTTCTTTCACTTCCTTGAGATAAAGAGGATTTCTTTGGACATCTATAGGCAGGGTGACCCAACTTTTGGCAATTGTAACACTTCATGGTGGAGAAGTAGGACCCTCTTCTCGGTCCACTAGATCTACCTCTTCCTAGGTTGCTAGATGATCCCCTTCCTCTATAGTTGCTCTTGCTATGTGAATCCTCACTTTTCTCTATAAGTTTGGAGTCTCCTTGGGACCTTTGATATGTTCCCCTCCCACCAAAACTACCTCTTTGGCCTCTACCATCTTTTCCTCTGCCTCTTCCTCAGTTGCTTTGTTCTTGCTTTTTTTGGTTCTTTTCCTCCACCTTCAGTGCCAATTGATAGCACTTATGCATGGTGTTAGGACACAACAAACTCAAATCCTCTTGGATATTCCATCTCAAGCCATTCAAGTATCTATCTACCTTGATGCTCTCATCCTCTACCACCTTGGATCTCAGACACAACTTTTGAAATTCCTCAGTGTAGCTCCTCACATCCAAGTCTCTTTGCCTCATGTTTTACCTCCTCTTGTGCAACTAGATTTCATAATCTTCTGGGATGCATGTCTCTTTCACCTTGGCTAACATGCCCTTCCAAGTGGCTATGGGGTTCTTGCCCTCTTTTTGCCTCTCTTCTTGGATAAACTTCCACCAAGTCAAAGTTGCCCCTCTCAATCTAGATTTGGCCACCTTCACTTTTTGGGCCTCACTGATTCCATCACATTCAAAGCGATTCTTCAATCCCTCTATCCATTCCAGGACTACCTCTCGCTCCATTTTCCCATGAAAAAGTGGCACTCCTTCTAGGGATTTTCCTCTCAAGGCTTTAATTACTTTAAGGAAAGGTTCTTTAGGTAGAATAGGGTCTCGTTCAAGTATTCTATCCTCTTCCACTGATTCTTTACCCTTCCCTTCATTGACCTTGATTGTTACTTTCTCAGTTTTGTCTTCAACTACGTCTAGTTTGCTCTCTAGTTGTAATAATCTTTCTCTGAGGAGCCTATTTTCTTCTTCTTGGTATTCTACCTTCTTGGATAACTCTGCATTAGTCACCATTTCGAGACTATTTTCTCCTACTGATTCAGTATTTGACATCAACTACTTTCTTCCCAATTCTAAACTGGCTTTGATACCAATATGATAGGGAGACTACATAGTTTACCATCAATTATGATTCTTTGTTGGTTGCTTCTATTCCTTTCTGGGTTCCAAGACTATCCCTTTAGACTTCTAAGGGCTTCCCTACCATTGTTTGCTTATCTCACCTTCCTTTAGCTCACAAAGTAAGCTTCCTCACTATATCCTTGCAAGGGTGCACGACACACACCCACATGTGTTCTGTCTCTCTGCAAAACTACCCATCCTATTTGGTTTGGCAAATACTCTCCTTTCGGTCACACAATGTCTAATTTTTAGGTGTATAGCCTATTGGATCTTCTCCCAGTTCTTAGCAAATTCCTTCCCTTGGAAGTTATCTCCTTCAAATTACTAAAACCTAGCCGGACTATCACCATGCTCACCTAGGGTCAGTTTACAGGAATAACTAATGCCATCTCCTAGACTCTTACCAATAAAACCCTACTGTACATAATTGGCTCTTCTTGACAATCTCTAATGATCATGTGGAGTCTCAAGTCAGAGCCATGTGATTATTACAAACAAAGAACAAAAACTGAAAAGGAAAAATTTATTTACAGATTCCAAGCTTATGCACGGGTTCACGATAGTAACTCTCAGAATAGAGGAAATAAATAATTACATTAACAACATACGTGAAATGAACAGAATTTAAACACTAATTGGAAACCAAAAAATGGACTTCTCTATTGCATTTCAGAAAAAAACAAAAATGATCCACGATCCAAAAGATCAGCCATCCATGATTCATGATTAACCTCTTACAGATGCTCGTTGGGTCTTTTTTATATATTTTCACTTTTGTTATGAACTTCTCCTATTGGACGAGATAAATCTCATTACCAATGATTTCCATTTGTAACTACCTCATAGGTTCCACTGTTCACTTTCCATCGGGTCATCGATGTAACATTAGAACCGAGTTACTATTGTCCGATGCCTTAACACTTCCACTTCGCACTTTCCATTAGGTTATCGGTGTAACATAACATTGCATTTTTTCGATGGCTGATGTCTCCAAAGTCAACCTCCTCTTCTTGCGCCTTGTTATCGGGTCATCGGGGTAACAAGAAAACACTCCTCCTGATACCCGATAACTCTCTCCTCAAGTAGCACTTTCCTATCAAGTCCGTGGGATAACAAGAAATCACTTTCCCTAATACCTGATAACTCCCATCGGAACATCGATGTAGCGTGCAACAACTCCTGCCTATACCCAATGGCTCATCGGGTCACTGGTGTAGCAAGAAAAAGCTTCTGCCGATACCCGATGGCTCTGCTCCAAGCCAATGCTAACACATCGGGTCATCGGGGTAACTTGAGATGGTTCCTCCCGATACCTGATAACACTTAGTCCACCATCAACAACCTATCGAGTCATCAGAGTAGGAGTGAACCACTCCTACCGATACCTGATACCACTTCTCTCACTTTGGCGACCTCATCGGGATAGGACTTGCCGATCGGGGTAGGTCTTGCCGATAAGACAAAAATTCAAAACTGCAAACAAACGACCAAACACATGGACTTTGAGCCAGTCCTTATGTATGTACATGACCACTAGAAGGTCTTAAAAGACAAAATTGCTCAAGGGCATTTCAACCCTTAGGTGCTCTTGCACCATGATGCCCTTCTTCTAGTGGATCCTAGGGCACCATACCCTAGTCCTGCCCTATTATGGGGCAGAATCAAGGTGGCCTTTAAGTGCATAGCTGAGAAAAATGTAGGTTCTATCTTGTATGAGCATATTTAGGTCTTTGATCAGGTCGAGGGGCACAAAAGCTATGGCGAAGATCCAAATTCAGTAGAAAATTACAAGGGGTGCAATTTTAGGACGTTACAATATCAAAATAATAATGTCATATACAATGTTGTCAAAATCATTAATGGCTATTGAGATCCCAAAATCACCCTAGGTATTTGCATATCATTGTACAATAAGAAATGATACACAATCTGGACTTGGATCTATGATGAACTCCCACCCTCAGAACTAGCCAGTCTCAAAGGTATCTGAGCCCTTGATGATGGTCTGATCCCTCCCGTCCCCATTGCTGGTGATGGTGGTGGTCTTCCTTCACTTGCCCCTATTGATCCTTTTTCTCTTGATGACTCTACCCCTCTACCTCTATCTTGTCTATCACTCTCCCCCAACCATGCAACAACTCATATGCCATCATGTAGCGTCTCTCTTGATCATACCATATCATTCTAGCTGATGTATCCTCCTCGGATATCTAGGTAATCTCCAAATACTTGGCACCAAATTAGCCTATAATCATACTAATCAACTTTATCAGCTGCATTTTTCTATCACATTTGTTGCTTCAACATTATCAGCTTCATCAACTTCATTAGCTTCATCAACTGCATTTGTTTATGACATTTACCACTTCAACTTTACCAATTACATTTGTCTATCATAATCGCCACTTTAGCCAAAAAATATTATTAGTTTTGCTAGGCATGTGCCCATAGAAACCATGCACACATTTTCTAAAGAGATCCTTCTCCAAAGCTCCTATTTATAGGAGTTGTAACCCTATTTTTTGCGTTACCCCTCCTTGGTTCTCATGATCCACCATGACCTATTGTTGGTTCATTTTTTGTCCATCTACCCTATCTTGGCCTTTATTTTCATCTATCATATCCTCTCTTGTATCAAAAGATTGCAAGAACCTTTCCTTCTACCTTTCACCCAATCTATTGAGGGGGCATACCGCCTCAGTACCGGGGCAAAATTTCCATATCAGTTAATCTATCTTCTTTGAAACAACATGATCAAATACATTGTCTCAAAGAGGGGCAAAATGTAGACACCTAAAGTTGTCCTAGCCTAATTAAATAAATATTTTTATACATTTAATTATGCAGTTTTTTCTATTAATTAAATAAATTTTTATTTGTTTAATTAATTCACTAAACCTTTTCTAAGCCCTTTTCTATCCTAATTTAAATAAATATTTTTATTTTTTCAAATTCTCTTTTTCTCAAATTAAATACATATTTTATTTATGTGGTCCTCCTTCTATTAGTTAAATTAGTTCTTTAATTTATTTTCCATCCATTTATCTTGTCCCTCTCATTTACTCTTAACCACTCGCTTTATTTTATTATTTCCTCTACCTACCCTTCAATCTTAGCCAATAATATTTTATCCCACCTCTTAATCTCAACCCTTCATTTTAGGATGTTCTCTATATAAGAGATTTCCTCCCCTCTTTTCCCGATATAGCAACCTTGGAGCATACTTAAATTTTTCCTAATTGACTAAATAGTCTACATCAAGCTACATCACCACAACCACATCCATTTAGCATTGTGATCTTGTGCAAATATAAAAACGAGATTCATTGAGAGTAACCATATCAAAGAAAGATCAATGGAGATAGGAGAACAATGAAGATGAAAACCATGTGAATGTGTGAAGGTATCATTTGGATTATTTTATGATTTTGCATGTTTGATGGTTCTTCATTGACGTGTTATTGAATTTCATTGTAGATCTAGGGTTTTGTGGTTGGAACTAGGGTTCACAATATTAAGTGTTCAAATTTGACATATACACTAAGATATATGTATGAGAAAGAAATTTGCATACCCTTATCACACTTTTGTATCATTTAGGTCCTTGTCCATGTGTGTTCATTTTGTATTGATTTGATCCCTTTTTCTAGCCTAAATCACTATTAGCCGCATCCTCTTGTTTTGTCTTTATTTTTTGTTTCAATCTTTGTCTCAATCCTATATTTATCTCCTCCATGATCCCTTACCTTCACCTTGGCTACCTTTTCAAATAAATTAATGAGAACCTATCCATTGAAACTATAACCCTAATTACCTTTGATCACCTCAATATTTTATTTAAATCCATTTTTATGCTTAGTTAAATTAAAATTTGCATTTCTATGGTACTAATCAATGCCTACCACTTGAGCATATGAGAGTGAAAAATAAAAATTCCCCAATTAATTTTTTTTTATTTACTTAAATTTATGCTGATACACATGACCTACTACAAATGTAGCTTGATATCTGTAACAATTTTTTTTTTATAAGGCATCTAAAGTGTCAAATTCAAACTAGTTTTACAAAATTTCAAATTAAAGAATTTATAATATTTTTCTCTCCCATTGAATGACCTTATTTTAGAGTTGCATGAAAAAACTTTAAATAGGACAAGACTTAATGAAAACGTAGTGGGAGATATTAGAATGAAAAACAATCGACTTAGGTAGCTATTTCTAGTGTTTTTTTTTTTGGTATATGAGGGGGAATCAATAGAGGGTGGCCCAACGAATAGGAATTGAACTAAAAAAATTACCTTGCATCCTTGCTTGAGACTAGGCAAGCAATTTCTAGTATTTTTACTATACCTAGTCTAGAGTTTGTAGCTAGTTTTTATTACTTTGAAAAATTTACTAGAATATCTTCTTGTCTCACTAATTAATTCCTCACCCTTTAGGATGACTTGAGCACCAATAACTCATACATAAATTTATCCACAATCATGAAAACCTTTGTATTAATCTCTTTTAATTTCCTCTCCTCGAACAATTATATATATACCTTTGTATAGATGCTTATCCCCTATCATCTTTTACACTATTCATAGAATCATATACATAAATCTCATTATATTATGAATTTGCTCACATAAATTGCAAGATTCACTCTAAAATAAAACATACTTCTAAATAAAATCCATGCAAGATTATCCTCAATTGTCTTAATGTATTCTTGCTAAGCTATGCACTTTCTATATTAACTAGGGGAGAGGACCTAGTACTTGAGTGCATTCCAATTGCTATGATAGTATTTGTTGATTTAATAGCCACACTCGTTGATTTAATGCCCAATTTTTTTGACAACATTGTGCCAATAGTTGTGACTTTAAAGTAGTTATTGTTGATGATGGCTACCCATAGTTGTTAAAAGCTACCAATCATGTGAAGCCACATCAGTTGCACAAGTATGAGTCTTCCTTTTGCATAACCATTGATTTCACTTTGTTTTGAGGCTTTTTTAGACACCTTGACAAAAAGCATGCTGACGTGGCATCATATTTGATGATGTAGCCTTGAAACCTTAGTTATAAGTAGGAGACTTACCAAATAAACTGGTGTAAAAAATTTGGAAGTGATTTGAAATTTCCACATAAAATTCTAAGATACGCAAACTGAGTCCTCTCCCCTAAACACTCTTTGTGGATCATATACTATATAAATGACTATATTGTGGCATAATTATATTATTGGGGTTGTCAATGACCAAAGCTTGAAATTTAATTACAAGGATGCTATAATTACATGATCTCTATGCTTTAAATTTTATATGTAAACAAAACATTCCATTCTTTAACGATGTCTCACCATGAAAATTAACGCCCATACGTAAGAACAAATTTGTACTGTTACTACGTGTGAACTCCGAAAATTAACGATGCTTGGCGTACTTTACATATTCTAAATCTCGGTGTGTAAGAACAAATTTGTACAAATATCTCCTGTACTTAAAGTAAAAGACATAATTTAATTAAAATAATGGTCGTGAAAAACAGACGCTGTTCCTTTCGCTATTATTTAAATACTTTTTCATTTTTTTTAAGACCTTGGGATTTCCGTCTAGAGTCGATCCAATGCAATTGAGAGAATTCGCTTTGAAAGCTTTTAATGCTCTCTACAGACTTAACAATATTTCAATATTAGTATTGCAGGAGTACAGAAAGTTATTTGGAGATGAAGTTTGGGAAATGGCTTGAGCTTTTATTGGAGAAAACTTTATCAGAATGGAGAGATCAGTATATTTCTTATAATTTTCTTAAGGAGCAAATCAAATATATTGAAGTTAAACGAAGTGATATAATCATGCGAGATTCAAATCAAGATTTTTTAAATAGCTACGAAGTGGATTTCATCAATTTTCTTAATGTTGAATTGGACAAGATCAACAAATTCATGGAGGAGAAGAGTAGAGATTGTCATATTCGTTTACAGGTATGATTTATCATGATTGTAAACTTTAATTTCTTATTTTCAAGCTTTGAATTAATTGCTAAATTAAGTTTTTTGGCATGATTTTTTCTATGTTCCATTTGTCTTGTTCCAATCCCAATGTTTGTGCATGTAAGATGGACAGAACTGAATCAAAATTTAAAAGTAAGCAACACAAGAATATGAAATACATGAATTAATGTAATATTGAAGAATAACATGAAACTTTTGATATGTAATCAGGTAGTCAAAGAAAGGATTGAAAAGGTTAAGAATATCTATAGTCAAGCCATGGTAATGTCCACTCATGAAAGAGAGGAAGCAATTTTACTTGGCAAAGATTTAATAAACCTCGATGGAGAGTTGGTTCTTTTAGAGAATTACAATGTATGGAATTTTACAGGTATTATTTTGAAACAAGCTCTTACGAAAACTCTTTTATAAATGGGTACAATGGCTTTTATTTAGGACATTCAGAAAGATCTAGATGAGAAAATGTGCTAACCATTTAGGATCGGTATTAATAGTTTACTTAAAGTTTGAAATATGTGTATAGGGTTCCGAAAAATCTTGAAGAAGTACCATAGGAGAATTGGTGCTTTCAAGGGAGAGCATTGCATTCCATTGGAGAAATGTCAGCCATTTTCTTCTAATGAAATTGTATTAAATATCTTAAATGAATGCAAAAGAAATTTGCAATGCTTCTTTTGTATATTGTTCTTTGTAAATAACGAAGATCTCATTAGTATTAGGACGGGCATGTTTCGAAATGAGAATGAGCAAAATGTGTATAAAAGCTCCATGGCTGCTTTAGAAATTCTAAACAAGATGACCAAATTCAACTCTGTATATGTTGACAAATAATACTTATGAGTATAATATTTTATTTTTACAAATGTCCCTTTTATATATATATACAAATTGATAATTTTATTAATTTCATTAAAGCTTTTGGATGTTTGGTGTGTAGATAAAGTGATTTTTCTTCATACTTCACATCAAGAAAAATTTCATTTGATCGCTTTTATTCAACTGTTAGTATTTTATAGAAACGGTTATCCTACCGAAACATCAATAGCCCTCATACATTATAATGAATGCTTGATGCATCCTAAGAACTAGATAGCCATTTTTACATTTTACATTGTTTTCTGCTTCTACTCAATTGTTAGCATTTTACATTGTTTGTATCTTTTTTAATGCTATGGTTTGACAGTTATTCTGTCTGTTCTCTTATTTATATAGTATTCACATCTAGGTTATACATTGATGAATAATGAAAAAGATTTTTCTACTCATATTGGTCTCAGAGCTTAATGGAGATCTATATGCCTGTGTAAAATTTGGAAGAGAGATTATTCTGGCACTGTGTGAAGGAGAAGACACCATGGATAGAGCTTGTAAGGACCAGCTAGAGGTGTCCATTGTTAATCGATAATGGAAGGTTTATCAAAGCCAAAATTAGAGATCGTGTAGCATAGGGCCCAGTGAGCATGATAATAGGCCATAGACACAACATGAGTCACAAAGATGTTAAGAAAGTGTGTGCTGTATTTATCTATTTTGGAGCTTTGAAAAATATTGAAACAATTTCACCGAGTTGTGAATAGAGATTGTCAAGACATTTCATATTTCTAGCATGGATAGTAAAGAGTTTGAATTGTTTATTGGTGCTTGAAGGTCTTAGACTAAGCAAAGGGCACAAGAAAGCATTTGATATTCATCGAATTCATATGCAGAAATAATATATTTGTTGGATAGGTATGTAGATATAATTATCAAGTGCTAGACCAGAAAAGATTATATGCTACACTGTGTAAGGTGAAGATTAGGCATTAATATTGTTGTTCTTGCGAAGATACTGGAGAAGTCGTTCAACAAATAAATATTTCAATGATAAGGTATGATAGTATAGAGTAGTTGATTAGAAGAAAGTTGGAGGCTGGTATTTTTTTTTAAAGGTTTTTTAATATCATGTCTAGCATGAATGCCTCTATGAAGATTTGGGTGAAACTGAATGTCTTTCTTTCTATATTTTAACTGGTGTCTTTCTTTCTATATTTTAACTGGTATAGGATTTTGTAATGGAGTAATAAGGGTTTTGGTAGGAAGGAAGTTGTTTTATTCTACGCATTCTAGAAATTCAATGGGAGATATAAGTATTAAAAGAATTTATAAAATTGTTTTATTTTTGTTAGAAGGTGTCCATTAGACTAAAGTATTGTATTGAAGTTTCTCATCTATATGGTAAAGTAAAGATAATGGTTATTCTAGATGTACTGAATTATTTTGTTCTTAATGGATGCACTATCAAATGAAACTAATACCTTAGTTTATGCACATTTTTATACAAGCGTGACAATTATGAGGACCATCCAAACTAGGTATGTTAGAGCTCTCAGAGACTCACATATTTGTGCTACTAAAGATTCTAACATTAAAAATGATAGGTTAGGGTGGTAGTTTTCCATCATTGTAAACCTATGATACCATAGAAAGCTTGAGTTCTCCAATTTGTGTTTATGAAGTTGCCAAATTTTATTCAATATTTAATAGAGAAAAAGTTGGTAATATCATATTTTATTAAATGGTACTAACCCTTGTATGATTCAGGGATCATCTGATAGTGAGGTAGCACTTTTGAAGCACCTTGGTCTAAAGAGAAACACAATTTAAAAGATGATATATGTCTTTAGTAGGCAAAATGGAGTGTATGCGACGTTGTGTGAATACATTCATGATTATTATTCCTAATTACATTAAGGGCTCAAAATAATTTTCATGCAACTATAAAATGAGGATGTGATGCCAAAGCATGCTAGTGAGATTGTTGAGATGGTGAGGCATGGTGAAACTCCCCTAGTTGGGATACATAATCCAAATCATATTAAGAAAGGTCTAAGTGGTTGCAATACCATTTTGATTGGTGAAGCAAAGCCTCTATCTTACCATTACTTAGATGCTTGTTGATGTCATTTTGGAGGCTAGTGGGATCAAAGGATGAAGGGATTTACATCATCTCAAGTTGGTTCACCAATCAAAGGATGAAGGTGCTGATAAATTCAAGAAGAACGCATATATTGTGAAGTTTGATCTTTGAAGACATGTAAGGGGTTTGGTGTTGAACTCAATATGGATTATTGCCCAAAAATTTCACAAGACCATGATTGAGAATTATACCCTTATGAAGGTCAAGAGACAACTTGATGGAGCCATATGTGTGTATAGCTAAATGTGGATTGTTGTCTAATAATTTGGTGTTGGATAAATTGTCATGCATTGCTGCTGCTAGGATATGCTGTTGTCATTGATTCCAACACATTCTTGTGTATTGTTCTGGTGATTGCCGATTGGAAGGATCTTATGATCCAGTTTGTAGTATTGGTTTGCTGATCACTATTTTGCAAAGTTTGGTATATCCTCTGGTGTGATCAGATTTGGTGTTGATCTTTTGGAATGGTCTTGTGTATCTTCATTTTAGATGGTTCATGATTTGGTGCTCCACAAGTTATCTTTCTTCGTGACAGTTACTGATTGGTTGTGTTCTTGAACTTTCAGATGTTGATCGATGGAGATTTGATAAGTGGTGTTGGTGCAGCTGTTCTTGATGATTCTAACGTGCTTGCTAGTGTTTCCTAGTTGTGTTCTATTTGTTTTGGTGATCTGCATTGATCGTTGTGCGATTTTTTGGTGATTTTCATCAACTGATATTGATTTTTGTGTTATGCGTATCTCTGGTGGTGTAGCATGTTGCGGTTGATCTTGGTGTGATTTATGGTGGAGTTATGTGTTTGGGAATTTGATTTAGGATCATGCTATGCTATGTAAATTATTATATTGGTCCGATGGTCGATCTTTGTATCGTGTGATGTAATTTTGTAATTATGAGTTAAGGGTTAGGGTTTAGCCGACCTTGTTGTCAAGGTTGATGAATTGTATATATAGGTGATATATTCATGGAATTTGGGTGTCGATGTTGTGTCTCCATTATCAGAGAGAGGTTTGTGTGCAGACAAGTTATCTATCCTTTGGTGTTTGTGGTGAGATTGGTGTTGCAGGGCAGACATTTGTGCTTAACCAAAACTGTAATCAGGCTTTTGGAGATGATATTCTTTCAGTTCATTTCTTTCGGATATTAGTCTGAATCTTTTTGTAAGTCAGTGAGACTTCCTTGAGGGTTGTAGCCTTTGGAGAAAATATTATTTGAGTAGTGATCTCTAGGAAGTGTGCCTGAATGCATGTGTATTCCCCATTATAATATTTTCACATGCTACTGTAGAGTTTCATCTTACTGTGGGTAGGTTCCCACTATGGTTTTTTCCTTAATCGTGTTTTCCATGTCAAAATCTTGGTGTTGTGTGTTGTGCTTTCAATTTGCCAATCTGTCTTATTGTTGTTATTTATTAGATCTACTTTTGGTGGTTAAGTTTTATATGCTGGTGAAGACTGATTCACCCCCCCATCTCAGTCTTCCCTCTTGGTTGTTGTTAATATTTGGTGTTTGTAATTTGTGAGTTCAAGGAAAAGAAAACTCAATAATTCAGCTTGCAGTTATGAGGCAACTTGATAGAGTTCCTCTCGATTCAAAATTTGTTTCTTAAAGAAAATATCTTCTAAAAAACATGTTTATTTTATTATCAAGTTTTTTTCCATAAGCCCTAAGGGAGATTGGGGGTCCCTTGACAAGGTAAAAAACATTTTGAGGAATAATGTAATAAGTAGGGGGAATGTTTCCATTTTACATTATTCATAGCTTTTTGCTATGATGTAGTTTGACAATTATTCTAATTGTTCTCTTCTTTATATACTATTCACATATACATTATACATCAATGAATAATAAAGTTTATTTTTCTCCTAAAAAACAACTCAAAACAAGTACTCACATTGTGACCCATAGCTACTACCATTTTCCATATCCCCCCTCCTCAAGAGTCACATTTTCTTTAGACATGTAGGCATGTTTCATTTTCATTTTTACATAGTTTATTAATTTTTTGATGTAATTTGTAAATATTAAGCCCCTAATTTTTAAACCATAAAATTATTATGTTAAAATAAATAATATTTTATAGAAACAAGTTTTTACTAGAGTCTTTTAAGAGCTAGAATGTTCTAAAATCCTAGAGTATTCCAATACAAATCGAGAAAATAATAAGAATGTAAAAAGATCCAAAAAGTTAGAAGTTTTCATATTCTAGCAATTGTCAAGTATGAATATGAAGTTTTTATTTGTAAATAGTAGGACTGTAGTATAGTATTTTGATTGAAGGTAATAGAACCTATATGTTTATTACCTTTCTAATTTTATTTTATCCTATTTTTTGTTGTTGTTATTTCTATTTTATTTTATTATTATTTATTATTTTTTATTAAGGATAAACAGGTTTTGAGGGGACCCGAAACCCCTAACAATAGGTTTTTGAAGGGACCTGAAACCCTCAGATTTTACCAGGATTTGGAACCTACAATGCTATGCTGCCAAAGATAATAGACCATGAAAACTAGGAGCCCAAACACAACTGAATCGACTAACGCCAACCAAACACCAACACAGCCACAAGAAGAAAGTGCCAACCAAACAATCAAGATATAGCCGATACAAATCAGGCTAGCCATACCAACAAGGCTACAACATCAAACTATAACACTTACAAGAAAATGATGAGGGTATAACAGACACCCTCAACTGGAAAATAGGGATAATCTCGGCTCCCTTAACCTAAGACAAAAAATCCAAGCAACAAAAACTTAGCCCAGACCTTAACCAAAAAAGCCATAGTCTATACTGGGCCCTTGAAAACTATCAACATCTAGCCAGACAAGATTACACAAAAAAAGCATTAAAAGATGAACAAAATCATGGGGTTTTTGAAAGGCTCCCCTAACCTGCAGAGTGGGTTTTGATATGGCTTCTAGAACCACCAGGATGAATCCAACAACCTCGAAGCTTCTAATAGTCGTACCTCTAACAGAAAAGCATTTATCCACCTCAATAGGATATCATCTCACCTTAATAGGGGCTGAAAGAAAGGAAACCATAAGCAAAGAGAACAAAGCTTTAGACCATGAACCATAGTCCAGCCACTAAGAGGTAGAATCACAACGCTTTGCTAGACAACTCTGGGTTTTAAAAAGGCTCCCAAAACCAAATGTTGAAGAAGAGGCTTGAACCTGTCCAATTCCAAGCACATAAACATAACCAAAATCTCCACCTCTATAGGAGAAAAGGGGTAGAAAAACATCAACAAGAAGAGAGAAGCAATCAACCATCCGACCTTGAGACATAGGTTATCACTAGCCACCCACCAACACCACCCAGACTACACCACAACACCCAACTCCACCTCTATAGGAGGGAGGTTGTCTCCAATACCATCCATCTCTACCACCGAAGAAGGAAGGGCCACCTCAATAAGGCAAACTAGAGATAACCCATGCTGCAGAGAGAGGGAAGGCTAAAATATATTGCAAGTAAAAACACAACTGGACCCAAGAAGACAACCCATCAACAAATCTTCAAACAAACTCTAGGGAAAAGAAGGAACCAAAAGCAACCCCAAAAGTCCTGCCAGATCTAGAAACAAAAAGAGGGATAAGGGCACTAGAAGAAAATAATGAACCCCCACCCTCATGGCCTTAAGCCAAGATTCCATAGAGAACATCATTGCTATGAGAAGGATCAGAGTGACAACAAACAGAACACCCCACCCCAAGGATAGAAGACAAACCAAGGGGAAATGATAGCTCACAAACCCTAGGAAGAGCCATGCTGCTGAAGTTCCACCTGGATCCCAAATATTTCCCCCACACCAAAACACGAGGGAGGTAGGCATGCACAGATCACCAGCACCATCCATAGGAAAAGCATTGAGGATCCTTTTGCATCCATCACCGGGAAAACACACATCCCTATCCACTTGAAGCAGATCCCCTACTGCAAGAGTGCTAGCAGCATTCACAGTAGAGGCATCAACTCCCTCAAACCCCACCTTTCCCTCACCTTCACCATCCCCTTCGTCTACATCATCCGCATCTCCTATCAAAACCCTGGCCAATCTCCTACGAGCGCTCCCGCTCCTACTCACCCGCTCCATTATTATTATTATTATTATTATTTTTTGTTAGGATAAGGTGACAGTAACCTTGCAAATCCTATGGCATTCACGTGTTTCCATCTTCGTTGAAAATTGTTTCCAAGGACATGAGAGAAAAATATTTAACATTTGTACTTTATGAAAAATTGTAATTGCATTTTCAAGCGATGATCATATAACAATGATAAAGATAAGATAAAATGAATAATATTGCCCATTTAGGCATCTATTTTGTGATATGAAGATTCATACTTTGGATATGCATTATTTGAAGGTGAAAGGTCATTTGTTGGGAGATCCAAAGAGTCATGGAGGAGTTATGGAGAATATAAGAAGCTAAATATTTGAGTGGCTATGGGCTAGGTGATCATGTTAGAGCCATTTGAAGGAGATTGATATTTTATTATGTCTCATGGCAATCCATTTTTTTTAGGCATGGGTATTTGAAAGTAGTTTTCTATCCCTTGTTTCAAGTTATCACTTTCGCTTGATCCCTCCTTCAATTTTCTATAAATTAGAGCCATCAAATAGTAGTTTTATATGATTCATTTGTAGGTTTTGAGGTGTGATCGAGTTTGGTTGCAGATAGATAAATTATATTATTGGAGTTATCTCTCTTTTAACTTGAATAATAATCTACTTTTCCTAATTCTCTACTGGAGTTTTTTGCGAAAGCATTTCTCCACGTAAGTATGGTGTCTCATTTGGTTACTCATTTTTATACTGTGTTGAATGTTACAATCTTTTATATTTTAGATTTGCTTATCTAATTTTAAGATTTCTAATTACACAAACAAGTCAATATTGCAATCTTTCTTCACCTTTATTTCAACATTTTGGTATCAAAGCTAATGGTTTTGTTGAGAGGGAGAAACCTTTCTATCTAAGTGTTGAAGGTTTACTTTCTATTGTGAGAGTTTATTTATTTATTATTATTAATTTTATAGAGTAGAGAAGAGGATTTCAAATTATTGCTTCCACTTCTCACACATATATTGATAAATTCAATGGCACCATCTACCAGATGTGAAAATTGAAGATGGGGGATATTATGGATGAAAGAGATCAATGGTTGCTAGTTTTATAACAAAGAAAGCCATCTACCATGACTGATGAATATTGGAAGAAGTAGTTAAGGGTAATATGACATAACTATTATGAATGATGATAAAATTGTCGAATAACTTTTTGATTGTCTCATTTAGGAAATATTTTCCCTAGTCATTAGTAATTCTCAATGAACAATTACACCTTTGGTGAGGATTTACTTTTTATATATTTATATAGATATATACTTAAAGAAGGAAAATAATAAAGACTAAGGATATAAAACTTGTAGTGGTTGATCATATTTAGCCAACTCATTTTCACTTTACCATTTACTATTTTACATAAAATATTTATCTGGACAAATCGTAAAGGATGTATCTTATATTTTGAAGAGTCCTTATATTATTGATTAGGGTTATAACTCTCTTTTAATTTAAGTTGGTTTGATTAGGGAGATACTTTTTCTCAAAATCAATCTAATATTATTATTGAAGAATCATGTGTTAGATAAAAAGTTTACACCAATTAGCAAATGGTGTACACCAAATATTTTTTCTATTATTGCTTATCGAATTGAAAATCTTTGAGCACAATGAGGTCTCTTATTCTCTTTATGGGAAAAAATGTTAAAATAATTGGCAAGCCCTATCTTTAATAGACAACCTCAAGGGAGACTTGATCAAAGGTGGTTCAAATGATTCAATTTTTATTGAGCTCCATCCTACCATTAGGCACTATGTAATGCCATGTAAGTGCCTTGACTAGGTTAAATTGGATACGGTTCAATCAAACCTATATGAATTAAAAAACGATCACTTTTTTCAAATTTTGTCTAAAAGTGGTGCTCACTTATGTACTTTAATCTATTTAATTTCTATATTATTAAGCACCAATTTTTATAATTTTTGATAGTCATTTCTAGCTCATTTATCTAGATAATTTATTACTGAATTCAATACATTTTATTTTACAATTATAACCCATATGAATCTTTACTTTGTCATAAAATATTTGTTTATTAAAGATAATAGAGAATCAAATATTTTCTTGAACTAAATAAATTTTGCTCCTTATCCTTGATCAAAAGAGACAAATGTATATAAATCAAAAGAGACAAATGTATATAATATGACAAAACTACCTTTTTAGGACATATCAAACATTCACAAACTTCAATGAAATTATGAATATTTTATATATGTATATATAGACAAAAGTTTCAAAAATATAATAATTCATATCTATTAATTGCCAACATATACAAAGTTAAATTTGGTCATTTCATTTAAACTTTCCAAAGCTTCCACTGAGCTTTTATACACACTTTGCTCATTCTCATTCTGAAACATGGCTCTCCTAAGGGTATCATGATCTTCATTGCTTCCCATAAATGATACATATAGGAAGCATTGCAAAATTCTTTTACACTCATTTAAGATTTTTAATATAAATACATTAGAAGAGAATGGTTGACATTTTGCCCATGGAATGCTCTGCTCTCCCTTGAAAGCACCAATTCTTCTATGATACTTCTTTAGAATCTTCCGCAACCCTATATACATATTTCAAACTTTTAGTAGACCATCAAGGAGGTTAAATAATTAGCACATCTCTTCACTATTTGAGTAGCCTGAATAAAATTCATCACACTCATTTATGAAAATGATTTTGTAAGTGTTCATTTCAAAATAATACCTGTAAAATTCCATACATTATAATTCTCCAGAAGAACCAACTCTCCATGGAGGTTTACCAAATCTTTGCCAAGTAAAACAACTTCGTCTCTTTCATGACTGGACATTACCATGGCTTGGGTATAACCACTCTTAACCTTTTCTATCCTTTCTTTGAGTGTCTGAAATTACATATCAGAAGTTATACATCATTCTTCCAGATTAAATTGAATACTGTATTTCATATTCTTGGACGATGCTTAACTTTTAAAGAATGATAAAAAAAAATCCATATCCGTCTTACATACTAATGGGTAATGATTGAAACAAGCCAAAAGAAGCACAATAAACCAAAATTTAGATAATCATGATAAATTATACCTGTAAACGTACATTGCACTCTCTACTCTTCTCCTCCATGAATTTATTGATCTTGTCCAATTCAACACTAAGCAAATTGATAAAGTCCACTTCATATCTATTCAAAAAATCTTGATTGGAATCTGCCACGATTATATCATTTCTTACAGCTTCAATTAATTTGATTCGTTTCTTGAGAAAGGTATAAGAGATAAAACGATCTCTCCATTCTGGCAAAATATGGTGCAATAAAAGCTCAAACCATTTCCCAAACTTCATATCCAAATAAATTTCTGGACTGCTTTACTACTTAATGAAAGGACTGGTACTTATAATCTTAGCTGTTTATAGAAAGCATTATAATCTTTCAAAGGAAGTTAATGAAGAGTATATTTATAGTTGCATATTTTTCAATGCCAAAGCGAATTCTCTCAATTAAATCGGGCCATAGACGGATATCCCAAGTTGGTGATGAAATGTAATTAGACGGAAATATCAGAAGAAAAAGAATTTATATATAAATAAATGGCGGGAGTAGCGAGAGGATCTGCGTATGTTTTCCACGGCCACTAATTCTATTTGATTTAAATTATGTCTGTTATAGTAAGTACGGTAGAGATTTGTAGACATCGATATTTCAAATATGTGAAGTACGCCGAGAGTCGTTAATTTTGAGTACAAATTTGTTCTTACGTATGGGCGTTCATTCTCATGGCTCGGATACGTTCTAGATATACTACCTAGTTGAATGGAATGTTGTAAACTTTATATAAAATATAATACTTTGGAATTATTTTCAGTTTGTTCGTTATCCTTTTCTTTGTGTTATTCATATCCTATGCATATATTAGATATATTTTCAGTTTGTTCGTTATCCTTTTCTTTGTGTTGGGTGCATATTCATATCCTACGCATATATTAGATATACTTTGTTTGTAGTTTTCATATATATTCTATATTATATATGACATTTATTGCATTGTTATTATATTTTGTCAAGGTGTAGAGACATGTATCTAGGTTTGAACGTGTATAGTTATGATCATTTTTAGTGTATGTTAATATTGGGAGGGCAAATTTCATGAACTTATCTACTATCACCATGAGTCTTGTTAGACTACTCTTGTGGATTTCTTGTCTAATAGGGATGGATCACTTGCTCTTTCTATTTTTTATCTAAATCCATCCAATGTCCTAAGTCATTTTATCCCTACCAACATCAACCTTGGACTTAACCTAAGTAATATCCTAAGGATTTACAAAACTAAACAAATGATGGATTGATGTGGGTTTATGGTAGCAGTGGCACTCCCATTGGGAATCCATAATATTCACCTAGCTGAAGTTGTGGCAGCCTACCATTGGATTTTATTAACCTTTAAATTAAACTTTAAAAAAGTTTGATTAGAAGGAGACTCAAATATTATTATTTAATGCCTCAAGAAGAAATATAAATTGAGTTGCTCAATCATGAATTGGATTAAGGGATCGTTGGATATCATCTAATCTTTTTATAATTGTTATATCTCCCATTAATTTAGAGAGGCTAATGAGGTCGTTGATCTATTGGCCAATTTGGGAGTGTCTAGTAATCATAAACTTGAATGACCCCTTGCTACTTCATGATGACTAGAGTTACAATTTTTATGTTTGCCTTTCTTTTGGCATGCTTTCTGGGCATTTTTTTGTCCTTGTTAAGAGTGACAGTAGTTTCGATGGGGGTCCTCTATTTCTTGATACTTCTAGAGCTTCAAAGCTTAGAGCATCATTCTGTATCTTGCAGTGGAGCTATGCAATGAGGGGAGATAGGAACAGGCTCAAGCCCCTAAAGTGTGACAAAATTAAGAAACACAACACTATCTAGAGAATTTTGGAGAGAGGATGGGTTACACCTTACCTTGAAAGGCTTCATTGTTGCAATCGTAGTCTTTCTAGGGCCTTTGCTAAAGGTTCGAAGAAAGGGTAGGTTACGGTTTATGGGCATAATTTCAAAATTATAGAGGAGGATAAGCAACTTGTTAAGTACAAAGGTGGCTACACAGTGAAGCCCATCAAACTCTTGTGGCTTGAAGTTCTGAAGGTAATTACGCAAGTCTTCACTCTTGATGGGAAATATTCACTTGTATATGATTATCATCTTTCCCTCCTAAATCACTTTAGGCATAAGGATAGGGTTTCATTTCCTTTTTTCTTTCTTTCTTCTTTAGAATTGGCTATTAGGGAACATAAAAAGGAGCAAAAGAACCCTATTTTGCATGAATGGTTGATTTTACTTTTAGTGGAGCATTTTAAAAATTCTATGGGGAAAAGTAAATTTGTTAACGGTGAAAAATGTTATGATCCAAAAGGGTCTAATTCCCCCTTTTCTGAGGGTAGTGGTTGGAATATTGATAGGGGGATGAATCTGATAAGAAGTGGGAAGAGGATACGGGGAAGAAAGCCAGTGGAAAAAACCCTAAAGCTAGAAAGGCTTCCCTTGTTTCGGTTTCACAATATAGTTTCTTTGATAGTGAAGAGGAGAGTAGTTTTAAGAAAATGAAAAAGAATGATGGGGATAGTGAAGATTCTCTAGTGGGCTCATCCCTTAAGGAGGGTGATTAGAAAGGCTTGAGGGTTTCAAAGGATTCTCACCTTGAGACTAGCCATGATGGGAGGCCCCCCTTCCCTCGTGACTTGAACCATGATTCCAACATGTTAAATCTTTAGAAGAAGCACCCTACGGACCTCCTATCTATGACAATGAATGTTTCTATTTATAACTTGATATTATAGAAGTTTTTCTTTCATGAATTAATGAGATTAATATTTCTTTTCTGGGAGTCAAGAATAAACTAGATAACATGAAGGACCCAAATTTGAATTGGCTTGAGAAGGAAGGAGATCACATGGTTGCCTCCATTCAAAAAGTTGTAAAGGATATAGAACATATGAAGGAAGATTTTGAAGGGAGAATCATGAGTCTGGAAACAAACTACAAGAAGATTAATGATAATCTAATTACATTGGTCAACTTTAGCTACAAGGTTATCAATTCCATTGCTGAAAGTGTTAGAGTTATGATAGAGAAGTTTGAAAGAGCTCATGAAGCCAAATATTTCTTCATTGATATTGATATTGTTGAGAAAGGCAAGAAGGCTATTGAGGAGGAGGGTAAAGGCCCTTGTACCCATATAGAAGATGGTGTACCAATAGCACAAGATGTGAAAGATATGAAGAGGTGTTTATGAATCGGTTTGAGCTTGAAGTGGAATCTATTGAATCCCTTAAAAATTTGAATTAGTTGTGTTGTATTCTATTTTGGTCTTTTGTATGCCTTGGCTTCCTGTTTTCTGATGGTTTACTTATGGCATTCTAATGACAACTTTTTGTAAAAAGGGTTTCGGGTCCCTTCAAAACTTGCTTGACCCCTTTAATAAAAAACAAATTCTGGATTGATTCTATCCACCAATACTTCAAAATAGGCCATTTGGTTTTTTTTGAGGCATCAACCACCCAAAAATTCATGTAGCATATCACTCTATCTTCATCCATCAATTTCGATGTTTAGATCAATCCACCAAGTTGTCTACAAAAAAATTATTCTTAAAATGTTTGAAATCTCATAGTCTAAGCTAAATATTTTTATAAGTAATCTTCATTTATGCATATCTATCATTCCATTGAATGATATCCTCTCATAACCATTATGCATGAACCTTTATCTTAATATATTCATCATTTGTACCTACTCTTGTAATAGGTTCTTTGGAAGGATATAATTTTCTTAACATCCAACAAAGTTTGTATCTACATCATCCTTAGACTAATCACTTCATGGATATTTGCCAATTGGACCTAATGATCTTTGATTTTTGTCGTTATTTTAATATTACTATGAGTAAAAATCATCTAGTTTCTAGATTTGCTTCCCATTTTAGTAGTTAACAAATTGTCTAATGCAAACTATTACAAAATCCAATCCTCCAAAGTGTCTAGTTAGGTCTTTAGGTTTTGAGTCTAAGTTTACCAACTTGAATAATATAGACAAAGTGTATCATTGTCATTACAAGTATTTTTTGGTTTCTTTATTTGTTCATTTAGCTCTTTTTAATCATTTTCCCAAATTTTCTTGCCTTCACTTAGTTTCACTTTCTCATACTCCTTAACTATTTGATCTTTCATTTACTCCTTTTTGTCTCAATCCCCAACTTTTACTTGTAGTATATAGACTACCCCTTACATAATTTTTTCTTATATGTAATTAGGATTCAATTGATATTTAAAATTGTTGTTGAATAGACTTTACTATCTTCTCAAAATTATCCTTCATGGTTAACCATCTTTGCATCTAGTCCTTCTTGGAAATATTCTTGAAATTTCATGTATTTTCATCTTTTGAACAAGGGTTAGTTGGGTCATATTCTACTTGTTGTACTATATGGTTCATGATGTCATTTTTAGTACCATCATAAAAGCAATTTTAACCTATTTTTTATAAATTATCTAATCATTTTCATAGGATCTATTAGCAATCTGAGTTATAATTCCTAAATCTCTAAGGTTGGATAGTCTCATAGGTACAAAGGGTGTAAGGCCTAGGAAGAATACAACAAAACCTATTTTTAGGTTAGGTAATGTAATTGAGAACAATTTTGAATTGGGTATGACCTCTTTCATTGTTGGCTCTATAAAACTAAGGAGGAACTCTCTAATATGCTGCAAAAAAATATTGCCAAAATGACTAAACACTAAGCTTGATACAAATTGTACCCTCTACATAGCATACTCGCATATTTTGATTGTAACTTTATATTTATATATACTAGATTATAATTCTCCAAGTCAAGAAACTTGTTAGAGTAGATAATTTGCCACAAAATTCAACCAATATGTTTTATGATAGCCATTTACGATGTTATATACATTTTTGAAACATGGTAGTTGGAAAAAAGTAAAATAGATTAGATTGAAAATATTCTTTTATTAAGTTGTCTTGAATTTGTTGGGATGATGGGGAGGTGGAGATAGTAATGCACCAATGTCTTTATCTAGTTTGGCAACAAAGTCTTTGATTTATATAAAATATGAAATAACTAAAACAAAAGGTGATACCTTAATCAAGATACCATAAAAGGCTATGCTCTTCAAAATTCACAAGCATGTTAGGCTCTACACACAAATACAAAAAAATTAAAAAGGTTGTAGAATATTAAATGAGTATACTTAGTAATCCATGGTCATAGCCATAATTTTTTTATTGTTTTAAGAAGATATCTTGGAAAAGATTTGAAAAGATTTTGCAATCACTTAGCTAGCCAACCAATCAAAAACACATAGAGAAATGTGTACCATATACATGGAGACACTCAATCAAGTTTTATATTCCTTTAATTATTCTTTCTTCAAAGTTACAATTTTTATTACAAATTATAGATGAGATGATCATTTACAATGTCAAAAGATATAACACATATATCTATAAATTGTGAGTCGTACGGTTATACTACATATTGTTTCACTTTGTTATGCTCTTTCCTTCCTCTCTTTTCATCCTCCCTAGTGATAAAAAAATTCTCAAAGTTAAAAGTTAAAGTATTTCAACTCTAATAGTACCATTTTAGCAATTTAAAAATCAATGCTAGAAACAAAATCTCCCTAAAATAGATTCTCAAGATGCTAAGAGATCAATTAAATTAAATTAAATGTAGTTAGCTAGGAAGAGATCTATAGTAATGCTGAGTAGCTAGGTGGATGGTGGAGGAGAAGCATGCCATTTCATTTGACACTTATAACATGATTAAATATTAAAATATTAATTATTTAAACTTATCAAGCTCTCTCAAGCCATTAAAACCTTTGAAATATTTCGCCTTTACATTGTTTGACCTTAGGTTGACTCATGCATTATATTATCATACCTTTGAGAGATGTAAGAAAAATAATCATATATAATTATCAATCTTTCAGATATTGTTAGACTTCATGATTTATTGATACTCAAGGAAGAGAGTACAAAGCATTTTGGAACTTTGATAGAAAGCACATTTTCTTCACATCTCTTAGATTCTCCATAACATGCCAAACTTGGAGGAGATAATTCTCCTATTTCAAAATTTTGATTAATACAATATGTATTCCCATGTGCATAAGGCTTCTCTTTTATGCACACTTAGGATAGGAAAAAGACTTACTCTAGCATTTTGATAAACTCCATTACAATCTCCATTGCATGTTGGGTTATTGGGAATATCGTGAATTCATGAACTAATTCATACTTGGAAATTTATATATTTTTATCAGACTTTATAGAAGTTCATGAAATCATGAATTCAATGAAACACAATATTTAAGAACATTTTATTTCTTCATCAAAAAATTTGTGAACTTGTGAAATTGTTTAAAATAATAACAAGAGAACTTTTAGGTGTCAAGGGATGGAAATAACATATATCATATACCAAGCATTAAGGAAGCCATTCTATAGGAGATGTGAGTTGGGGGAAGGAAAAAAAGGGAAATTTGTCTAAGAAAAGGCTTTTAGGAAGTTAGGTTCAAAATGTTGGGATGGGAGTTTCAACTCAAGGTACCAAGTTAAGGTAAGGTTGAAATTTTCACTTTGATAAGTTATATAGATGAATTGACAGTGTTTTAGACTTTTGTAGGTTGATGGAAATGGGTACTTAGTTGAGGGTAAGGTCAAAAGTTCAACCCTACAATACTTATAAATTTTTTGGAGAGAAAGGGATTAGAGTTTGGGGAGAAAAGATGAAAGGAATGGGTATCAGGGAATTTAAAAATCTAAAACTATAACAAAATAACACTTAGGTAAAAAAATTTCAAGGATTTAAGTGGGCTATTGAGATTGGTAGGGAAGTATGAAGGTACGTATGTGTAGAAAAACCTAAAAATTGAAATGTTAACAAACATATAAAACACTAAAGGAAGACATGAAACATTACCTAGATTTATAATTTTGATGGATTCTTATATTGATGCACCCACGAGATTTTTCTACAAGAAAAAACACAAACCTCCACCAAAAAATGAGAAGTAACCACAAGCTATTTCATCAGTCAATGCAAACAATGCACTGATGAGAATGAGATGTTTATAGATGTGCAAACTTGTGCTATAAAGTAAAATTTAGGAGAGTAGATTACAAACAAAATGAACATATGTCCCAATTAGCAAGAAGAGTAGGTATAACCACTCCTGCACAAAAAATAAAATACCTAACTTGATATCTAATGCACAACTATGCATCTAGAAGACTATTGATTCTTAAGTAAACTTAAGAACTTGTACACAAGATGAAATGCACACACCAATATCTTCCACCTTTTATAGTTAAGGGATCTATTGAGGATGTCTAACATTTGTTATCAAGATAAAACAAATAATGATAAATGCACAACCTGGAAGAAAATGAATCAAACATGATTCAAATTAAAATAGGATTCCAACAAGATCTATAATTTTCTATATCAAGTACCTCATTGTAGTATGGGAAATTCTTAATTTTAATATTTCTTCTCACAACCCTCTAATATTCTAGCCCATGTCCTATTCTCTCTTATCATGTTTGTGTTCTTGTTCTTGTTGCTAACCTTCTTCATCTTGATAAAGCCATATGTGTGTAGATCTCAATATGGATTGTTGTCCAATAGCCTAGGGTCTATAATTTGGGATTTCAAGGAAAAGAGCACTCATGAATTTATCTTGGAGATACACCCTTACGAGGGCCATGAGATATCTTGACAAAGTTGATTGAAGAAAAGATCTTTAAAAATGTGTATTTATTTTATCAGCAAGTTTTTTATGCAAACCTTAAGGGGGGGGTCCCTTGTCAAGATAAAATTTACTGTTAAATTTGATACATTTTTAAGAATTATTTAATAAGTGGGAGAATGGGGAATGTTATCATTTTGCATTATTCATAGCTTTCTATTATGCTTCAATTTGATACTTATTCTAATTCTTCTCTTCTTTATATACCATTGACATGTATGTTATAGATCAATTAATAATACTGTTTATTTTTCACCTTAAAAAAAACTCAAAAGAAGTACTTGCATTTATGACACATAACTATGACCCTTTTCCATGTCCTGCCTCCTCCCTCAAGAGTGAAAATTTCTTTAGACTTTTAGGTAGGTTTCATTTTCATTTTTCATGTATTTTATTAGTTTTTAGGGTATAGGGTGAAGTATTGGTTTTTGTAAACTTGCAAACATTAAACCATAATTTTGAAACCACAAATCCTATAAGGTTAACAAAAGTAAGATTTTATAGAGATACAATTTCTAGAGTCTTCTAAGAGCTAGAATTATATTTATTCCCTTTTTAATTATTTTTTTAGTCTATTTTTTATTTTTGTTACTGCTATTTTATTTTCTTAGTATTTATTTTCGGACAAGGTGACATTAACCTTGCAAATCCTATGGTATTTATATGTGTCCATGTTCCTAGGAAGGTGTTTCCTAGGACACAAGAGAAAAAAATTAATATTTATATTTTATGGTCAACTACAATTACATTTTAAAGAGAAGATCACATAGTGGCGATAAGGATAAGATAAAATGGATAAGATTAAATCTTTAGGAATCTATATTGGGATGAAGATTCATGTTTTGGATACCTAAGATTTGAAGGTGAAAGGTCATCTCCTAGGAAATCCAAAGAGTCATTGAGGAGTTATGGAGCATCTAAGAAGCTAAAGGTTTAAGTGGCTATGGGCTATGCGAATGTCTTAGAGCCATTTCAAGGAAATTATTGTTTTAAATTATGTCTCATGGCTATCCAATTTTTTAGGTATGTGCTTTTTCTAGTGATTTTATTTCTCATGTTTTAGGTTATCACTTGGATTTCCATCCCCTATTTTTCTATAAATTGGAGCCATGGAATAGTAGTTTTGTATGATTCATTTGTAGGTGTCTAGTTCGATCAAGTTTATTTGGATAATTGAAGTGAAATGTATCATTCTAGTTATCTCTCTTTTGAAGAATAATAATATACTTTCCCTCATTCTCTAGTGGATTTTTTCTCAAAAGGGTTCTCCATGTAAACAGGGTGTATCATTTTGTTGCTGATTTTTATATTGTGTTGAGTGTTGTAATCACCTTTATATTTAATATTTGATTATCTAATTTTAATATTAATAATCACTTAAACAAGTTAATATTGCAATCTTTCTTCACCTTTTCTTCAACATTTTCTATTAGAGCTAATGGTTGTTTTGAGAGGGATACACCCATTCCTTTAAGTTTTGAAGTTGTTTTTCTATAGTGAGGGCTTTTGCTATGCAATTTTTCAGATTTGAGAAGAGGATTACAAACCATGGGTTCTACTTCTCACATAAATATTATGAATTTTTATGGAATTGACTATGAGATACATCAAAATTGAAGATGGAAGATATTTTGGAAGAAAAAGGTCAATGGTTGCCAGTTTCATAAGAAACAAAGCCATCTACCATGATCAATTATGATTGGAACAATTTGTAAAAAGGGTAATATGAAATAATTGTTACAAATGATCATCAAATTCTTTAGTAACTTTCTATTTGTTTCATTTAGGAAATATTTTCCCTAGTTACTAGTTATTCTCAATGAATAAATATTCTTTTGGTAAGGATTAAATCCTTATATATGTATATGTATGCATGCATGAATGTATGTATGTATGTGTGCATGCATGCATGTATGTATGCATGTAGTTAAAGAAGGAAAGTAATAAAGAGTAAGGATATATAAAATTTAGTGGTTGATCCTCTTTGGCCAACTCAAATTCACTTTACCATTTACTATTCTACATAAAAATACATATTTAGATAAATCTTAAATGATCTAGCATATATTTTGAAGACTCCCTAAATCATTGATAAGGATTGTAACTCTCTTTTGATTAAGTTGACATGATTAGGGAGAAACTTTTTCTCAAAATCAATATAATGTTATTATTAAAGTGTAATGCCCCGCCAGGAAACCCCGAAGCGATTAAGCCATAACACAAGAACAGAGTGCAATAATTTTTTCTTTTTTAAAGTTACACCACATTAAGATACAACAAGATATCAAAAATTCAGAATACATAGCGGAAGACATCAACTAACACCTAAAGAGTTTCCCAATGAGATTACTTAAATCACAATTCACTTAACTCACACAATTAATCCAATAAGCTAATTATCTTAACAACGAGATAATTCTTAATTAGGATAATCTCTTTCAAGAGATGGAAATATAATTCACAAGATAAGGTCCATCCATTAAGATTTATTCATACTTCACATTCAAGCTTTCCATAAAAATACAAGCCATACATCTAATATTCTAATACACTAGAATTTCGTCATCCACATATGAGATCTTTTCAAGCATAATTAATTTCCTTAACATCAACTGAATATATTCCATTACTCTAAGTTACATTCTTTCATATTCCAATTTATTGCATTTAAAAGACGATTGCATACATGCATCTATGATAAATCTCATCTAAACCACTTATGCATTCGATCAAAATGGCATTCAAGAAAGGACTGCACATAAGCATTTAAAGTTAATTCCATCTTATCCACTTATACATTCTAACATAAGCTATTCATACATGATAAAGTTGAATAAGCGAAACATAAGAGAATAACATCACATAACACAATAATAATCTCGGAGTACACCCTTAAAGGGCTACATCTCCGGGCCTGCTCAACTGCAAGACCCCTTTGATAATTAATAAAGTTAGGAATACAAGAGGTTACACCATTACAATCCGGCCATCAAGGCGAAACATAAACAATATACAAGCGACCGCATCGGTCAATTAATACATAAACGATCCCTGAAAAGAAAAGGATCCAGCTGAACATAATCAAAGCTAAAACAAAGGTCCATTGGAGCATCCACAAAACTGAGCCATCACCACCCAAGGTCTAACATGAAACCAAGTACTCACAAGGGTAAAGACAATAGGGCGACCCAAAAAAAGTGCTCCTAATAGGACAAAACGACAACACACTAGCGAACGTAGGGACAAGTGTCATCACACAACCTGGTATGGTTACCATGGTAGGTCTTCATAGGTCCCGGTCCCATACACTGGGTTACCCTAGCAACCTAATCCGAGCCTCCGGCCCATCCAAGTCTCATGTGGACCCACACATCCTCTCGTGAAGACAAGGATGATGGATTGCCATTTCAAGCCTTCTCACAACATGTCGGGTCTATGTTAGCACTCGTCCCATGTGTGAGGCAAATTTTATCTTACTTAGAGATTACATCCTGATCTACTGATAGGTTATCACTTATTAGACTCACTTTCGACGGGTTACCCAGCAGCCACTTTGGGCGCGGCCCCCAATCGAAAGCCACTTTCCCATATGACACTAGACTAAACTCGGAGGAACTCAAAAAACCAAGGAATACACATGGTCAGATGAACGGAGTTCAAGAAGGAGAGGACAACCATCTGGTCAAACACGAATCATCATTCGACACCCACACAAAGGATATGACCAAATATGACACAACCACAAAACAACAGTCAACTCAGAACCGAGGACAGAAACAGGTAACCAAATCAACCATACGACAGGGTCCTATCAAACAAGCATGACTTGCCATTACATAAGCAAAAGCGGATACAGGAATTAAACTCGCATAGGTAATATTCAGTAGATACAATCTTTTTTGAATTGATCTAAAATTAAAAGTCGATCAAGTTTTCTACATGATCTATAATAGATTGCAGTTATCTACCTCATTTAAATACAGGTTGTCCTTGGTTTTCTAACTCTCTAAGGTTCATTGCATCGAACATACAAAAATACGCCATAACGAGTTCTTTAACCAATTTTACAAGAATATAATTTAAACAACCATTAACCAATTAATTAAGATATTTAATCTTCAATTAACATCATCATTGACGTACTGGTTCAAAATAAATCCTACACGTTTATCTTTTCCAGAACCAATTTACACTATACATATCAAGGAAATATACATATTTAGGGAAGCCAAATAAAGAAAATCCATTCCCAGATTAACAAATTGTTTCCTTGAGCATATAAAGAAAATTACAAAAATTAACTATTAATTATTGAATATATTTAATAATCCGCGATTGATTAAATATAACAAATTAATAATTAATACCAAAGTGACAAATTAAGTATTTAATTACCAAAATATGCATTAAAATAAGATGAGTTTTGAATATTAACTATTGTATTTTTTTTTTTTACATTATACAATAAATCAATAACAACTCATACTTGGATTTTTAATTAAATGCCAATATTTATAATAATCAAAAAACTTAATTAAAATATTAAACATTAAATAATATTAAAATATTATATGCATTTTTTTTTGAATAATAAAAAAATACAATAAAAAAAAAACATTTTTAAAACTTAAAAGAAAAGAA
Source organism: Cryptomeria japonica (assembly GCF_030272615.1). Classification (NCBI taxonomy): domain Eukaryota; kingdom Viridiplantae; phylum Streptophyta; class Pinopsida; order Cupressales; family Cupressaceae; genus Cryptomeria; species Cryptomeria japonica. Next base: position 452,946,629 of record NC_081412.1, on the reverse strand, counting down.
TTTTAATATGGGGGAGGGTACCCACATGGACCCCCACGTGGGCCGCCCCCTTGGGAGCTCACGCTGCCTCCCAATGGGAGCACGCAACCCCCATGGGAGAGCTGTTGTTCCCAAAGGGAGCATGCAGCTTCCCATGGAAAGCGCTGCTGCCCATTGGACACGCAGCACCCCTCCACGTGGTGGGGAACTCTCCCACGTGGTGGGGAACTCTCCCACGTGGTTGGGGTTTCCAGTTTTTTTAATTTAATTTAATTTAATTTTTTAAAATGATCACTGTGCAACACAAGGTTTAAAAAAAAACAGTCTCCTAGAGACTAAAGAATAAGAAATTTTTATTTTTATTCACCCATTTTCAATCTTTTTAAAAATACCCAGATCAGGAAAGGGGAAAATTTCTCCAAAACCAACATCATATTGGTCAAACAAGATTGATCTTCACAAATTTAACATCTAATCTGCCAAACCCCCAACTAAATTTCAATTTTATTTAATTTTAAATCATTCTTAGCAAACCAGAAATTGATTTGAAAACAAGGAATGAAATCAAGGAGGGATAATTCAAGATCATATTTCCATTCTACTCTATTAATCAATCAAACCGATTCTTCAATAACAAATTCATTTCTTTCAACCAGAACAGTAAATTCTTTTGGCAACAAGAAAACAATTTAGAATCCTACCTTCATACGCAATCCTGGAAGAGATTTACTGAAGAGCCCAACCTGCAAGCTCAAGAATTCATCCTCCTTCCAAAACCCCCAAATTTCATCCCAACAATATTTTTCCAACAAAATATTTTTCCAAAAATATCCATCCTCAAAATTTTCCAAAAGTCTAGGTTATAAGGAAGAGTTGACCAAAATTTCATTTTTTTGGAATTAAAATTTTTATTTAAAAATAATTCTCAAAAAAATTCTTTTCCAACTATATCAATAAATTGAATTGCTTTTCCCATTTAAAATTGATTTTCCCACTCAACTGAAATTTAACCTTTCTATTTCAATTAAAATTAAATCTTTCTTTTTCAACAGCATATACAAAATGCATTTAATATTCAAAATCAACCATTTAATTAAACTTACTCCCAATTTAAGACAAACAATCCAATATCAACGATAATCGCATAACGAAATCCCGATTAATTTAGTCCATAATATTTAATGTACAAACACATATTTAATCAAATTAAATACTAAGGACTAATTAATCAATTTAACCATACACACCAAGCACGCAAACCAAGAAAGTCAACTAGACTGACGACTCGCAAACCCAACCAAAAGGGAATACCGACGATGACTAACAGTGCTCACTTGAGCACGACTATGGTCAACTAGGGTCTTACGACCACCTAATCCAACTCTAAGGATAAAAGAGGTACACTCAAACCTGCAAATCCAGGTGAAGACGAACCTCGCACTCATGCGGCATTGTACCTGAAATCTCCTGCAACCAAGAGTCATACATGCATACATATATAAACTTAATGAAAGCGTTAGCCCGATATTAATACCACGAAATAGGAACACTAAACAACTTGCATACAACTAGTGCGAAAACCACATCAACAGCTATGCCTTAAATCAAACATCTGACTATAACATTATATTAAGATAAACTAACCAAGATTAAACCAAGATTAGAAATTGATTAGGGTAGGGGTACTACATTCTCCCCCCCTAGGTTCCAACTTACTCCTGGAAGTCGTAAGGCTGGATGGAGAACATGTCGTATGCATCAGCCCTGAAACTCATTCAACAAATATCAAATTGCACATAGAAATCTTTCCATAATCAAATGAAATATTACTGCTAAATCCTCTATGAATGCCATTACCCATTGGCAAGATACATCTAAATCCATACATTTCTTATAACAATCTAGAAATTGTCCACAATCATAGCAAAGAAACAAGAATTTTCTCCCTTTCATTACACCAAATTAAAGCATTACAAGGAGGTAAACAACAATTACCATAATCATCTACCAAAAATGACAAGAAAACATGCCATCAAGATCAATTTCCTTTACCAATCCATCTTTTTCGTAAAACTTTATAACATAGAACTAGCTCAAAATATCAATTTCTACAACCAAATTAACTTCCAATAAATAAGAGCAGCAAAATAACTCAATTGATTACACTTGCCAGGTATAAGAAAACCTTTCCAAAGACTATGTCCCATAACATAGTGACAAGCTAACACAATTTACTCCATGATACAAATAATAACCATCCACAAAACTAGAATGCATAACTCAAAAGGCCACATGTGAGCATGTCTAATGCTCGATCAAAGATAACATGCATGATCAGCATCTCTATGCTTGATCTCAGAACAACAATATGATCATAAACATCCAATATCTCACTCAAAGGCTTGATGGTGTTAGGGTACACCATAGCGGTGCTACCTTCCATACAAGACCTTTGTGAATATCCCTTGTTGAGCAAGGTGGTTAGCCTCCAAGAGATAGTCACCACACATAGGTAGGTAGTAGATCCTAGCTGCATCACAGCCTCACATACCCCCATCCTCAAGGTTCCCTACGTCTACTTCCTCGTACACACTCTACCAAATCCGTATCATACGTCTTTGGAGAGGAATTTCACATTTCAACACAAGACCAACATCCGAAAATAATAAGGATAAACTAGTTTAGCCACCAAAGTACAGATGAATAAAGATAATAAATCATCAATTCCAATAGTAAGGTAAGAAAATAATCCGGAATTTCAACACCAAATCAAAAGTGCAAAAGATCACAAGATCGTGGCTAAACCTTCAAAGTCAAAGTAAAATAAATTGCTCGTCCCCAAAGAAATAATAAGAATATCACAACTGCACATAACATCACTATGTGACTAGCATCTAGCCACTAACGAGGAAGGAAGGAACAACTGACTAGCTATTGCAGTAGCTCATCATGTGGTGCGACATAGTCACACTACCCACATGGCATGGCAGTGTGCACCTCAACATCACCCCACATCATGTCGTCACACGGCATGGCAATACCCCAAGCGGAGAAAACACGCAATGGGCGTATCCCGCATGGTAGTGTACCTCACAGAAAAAGCACGCGCAGGTCACATCCCGCATAGCGACGTATCTAGAAGGATACTTGCTATAAGTCAGAGGTATACATGACTAGGGTCCACCCACATGCCCACCAACACATACTAACTGGCAGCACATGTGAATAAACCTACCTTTCATGAAGACAAGGCAAAGGATCCTCCAAAGTACACCATCACTATACACAAGAATCACCATCCATATGCTCAAATAAAGGAGAGGAATAGGCTGTCACATATAAACCTATAAATAGATTCATCAAAAGGGAAAGTATTGAGTACACCTTTGATACAGTTTAATAGTACAACTATATCATTCCTCAAAGTAGAGAAGCTAAAGTCGCTTCGCGCTGACATTACTCGTACGCCAATCCATACTATTCAAGGAACGGTTACTTCGAATACTACCCCTTAACATACTGAGTTACCCACAACCCGAGGTCTGGTACTTAGTAGGGAAACAATTAAGCAACATCACATAAACAGTATGGTTTCCCATACTCATAAGCAACATATCTTCCATGGTTGATTACTTCACCAATCCATGGGCACATATAATAAGCATTGGTTTCTTACAATACACACGAAAACACCAGTACTGGTTTAGTCACATTTATGAGGAGCACTTTTAAGTACGCTAACATCTATACAAGGAAGATTTTAATTATGCTTTCTATATAAATAACTGAATCAAGTTTACTCTAGATACAAGTACTGAAATTATTAACAATTCACAATTAGATAAGGAAATAACATCATTCCTATATCTTTATCAAATTTCACTAAGCATTCGTAACTAAATTACTTATCTATGCAAATTCTTTTCCAGAGAGGACTTTCATCTTTCAATATGAAGCCAAAATGCAATAGTACAATTTCACATGTTTTATAAACATTCTATTTAAATCAATGCATTCTTTAATACCATTTCTAAAAATCTTATGATTAGGCAAAGAGAAGGGAAAGAGAGTTTGATAACCAAACTATTTCCTACAGAAACACAAGATCAATCAAGGTCACACTACATCATAAAATTTGTCACTATAAGCTTATCATTTTAATTACACGGTTTTCATTTCGCTACCGTTTAGAAGGATGACAATCAGCCTAACAAAACACTTCCAATAATTATGGTTGCAACAGAATGTTCTAGTTTTCCAACCAACAAAGATTAAAACAGGCAATCCTTTCGATAATACCAGACCTCTTGAAAACACTCACTTATAATAATACAATACAGACACATGTCATAATTTGCAACCTATCATTAAAATCAAATTACGATCAGAAGGTAAGCGAGGAGCTATCACCCAAATAAAACATATTAATGCATACACATCAAACAAGCTTTTCATTCACACTTTCTAAACACATTAAGGTAATTACATATACCCAAAAGTGAGTTCAATGGAGCATTTGCTAAAATAAATCTTCAATCAAACTGGTTTAATGAAACACATAAAACAATCTTTCAGGGAACACATTAATACTCTCTCGAAGCTACAATAACATGCTCCTTTTAATACTTCTTCTACAAACCAAGCAGTTTCACATAATTCAACTATTTGCATAGTAATGCACCTTACTAAGATAGAATTTAATTATGCTACTCCTACAAAATACACATGGAGAATTCTTTAAACGTACACATACAGTTTTCTCCCAATAACCAAAATAAATTTTTAAACCCATAACCCTTAAATAATCTAAAAACATAAGCGTCATAAGGCTCACACAAGGGTTCAAGAAGTCACACCCTTTTCTCTCTTGCAAACAAGAAAACTCGAATCAAAGATAATTACACATATCCTAATCATTTTAATTTCTAGAGAGAGAGAGAGAGAGTAATGGTGATGATCATTTAATTTTCTACAAAATAAGCATTCAATAATTGCCATACTAGTCCCTCAAGTGGACAACACTAAGCTAGATCATAATCTTAGACAAGCACCTTTCACACTTTCAGATTCAAGACAAGCACTGACCAACCCAAATGGATTAGTCTATAGAGTACAACACTCAAAAAGAAGGTACATACGACTCTCTTTCAAAATAAGAGTAATCGTAGACCCAGACATCAATAAGCAAACAATGCACATATAATCATTCAGAACACCAACATTAAGAAGGTGAGAACAAGGTGTGAACACACACACGTTACACACAAGTTAAGGTCTGCTCAATCACTCACATGCAAAAGGAGGACAAGCATACACATAAGGTCGATACACCTCACACCAAAAGAGAGGGCACACGTGACACCAGAGATCCTAGTGTTTGAAACTTGGCTCTGATACCAAATGTAATGCCCCACCAGGAAACCTCGAAGGGATTAAGCCATAACACAAGAACAGAGTGCAATAATTTTATTTTTTTAAAGTTACACCACATTAAGATACAACAAGATATCAAAAATTCAGATTACATAGCGGAAGACATCAACTAACACCTAAAGAGTTTCCCAACGAGATTACTTAAATCACAATTCACTTAACTCACACAATTAATCCAATAAGATGATTATCTTAACAGCGAGATAATTCTTAATCAAGATAATCTCTTTCAAGAGATGGAAATATAATTCACAAGATAAGGTCCATCCATTAAGATTTATTCATACTTCACATTCAAGCTTTCCATAAAAATACAAGCCATACATCTAATATTCTAATAAACTAGAATTTCATCATCCACATATGAGATATTTTCAAGCATACTTAATTTCCTTAACATCAACTAAATATATTCCATTACTCTAAGTTACATTCTTTCATATTCCAATTTATTGCATTTAAAAGACGATTGCATACATGCATCTATGATAAATCTCATCTAAACCACTTATGCATTTGATCAAAATGGCATTCAAGAAAGGACTGCACATAAGCATTTAAAGTTAATTACATCTTATCCACTTATACATTCTAACATAAGCTATTCATACATGATAAAGTTGAATAAGGGAAACATAAGAGAATAACATCACATAACACCATAATGATGTCGGAGTTCACCCCTAAAGGGCTACATCTCCGGGTCTGCTTAACTGCAAGACCCCTTTCATAATTAATAAAGTTAGGAATACAAGAGGTTACACCATTACAATCTGGCTATCAAGGCGAAACATAAACAATATACAAGCGACCACATCAGTCAATTAATACATAAACGATCCCTGAAAAGAAAAGGATCTAGCTGAACATAATCAAAGCTAAAACAAAGGTCCATTGGAGCATCCACAAAAATGAGCCATCACCACCCAAGGTCTAACATGAAACCAAGTACTCACAAGGGTAAAGACAATAGGGCGACCCAAAAAAAGTGCTCCTAATAGGACAAAACGACAACACACTAGCGAACGTAGGGACAAGTGTCATCACACAACCTGGTATGGTTACCATGGCAGGTCTTCATAGGTCCCGGCCCCATACACTGGGTTACCCTGGCAACCTAATCCGAGCCTCCGGCCCATCCAAGCCTCATGTGGACCCACACATCCTCTCGTGAAGACAAGGATGATGGATTGCCATTTCAGGCCTTCTCACAACATGTCAGGTCTATGTTAGTACTCGTCCCATGTGTGAGGCAAATTTTATCTTACTTAGAGATTACATCCTGATCTACTGATAGGTTATCACTTATTAGACTCACTTTCGACGGGTTACCCAGCAGCCACTTTGGGCGCGACCCCCAATCGAAAGCCACTTTCCCATACGACACTAGACTAAACTCGGACGAACTCAAAAAATCAAGGAATACACATGGTCAGACGAACGGAGTTCAAGAAGGAGAGGACAACCATCTAGTCAAACACAAATCATCATTCGACACCCACACAAAGGATATGACCAAATATGACACAACCACAAAACAACAGTCAACTCAGAACCAAGGACAGAAACAGGTACCCAAATCAACCATACGACAGGGTCCTATCAAACAAGCACGACTTGCCATTACATAAGCAAAAGCGAATACAGGAATTAAACTCGCATAGGTAATATTCAACAGATACAATCTTTTTCGAATTGATCTAAACATTAAAAGTCGATCAAGTTCTCTACATGATCTATAATAGATTGCAGTTATCTACCTCATTTAAATATAGGTTGTCCTTGGTTTTCTAACTCTCTAAGGTTCATTGCATCGAACATACAAAAATACGCCATAACGAGTTCTTTAACCAATTTCACAAGAATATAATTTAAACAACCATTAACCAATTAATTAAGATATTTAATCTTCAATTAACATCATCATTGACGTACTGGTTCAAAATAAATCCTACACGTTTTTCTTTTCTAGAACCAATTTACACTATACAGATCAAGGAAATATACATATTTAGGGAAGCCAAATAAAGAAAATCCATTCCCAGATTAACAAATTGTTTCCTTGAGCATATAAAGAAAATTACAAAAATTAACTATTAATTAATGAATATATTTAATAATCCGCAATTGATTAAATATAATAAATTAATAATTAATACCAAAGTGACAAATTAAGTATTTAATTACAAAAATATGCATTAAAATAAGATGAGTTTTGAATATTAACTATTGTATTTTTTTTTTTTACATTATACAATAAATCAATAACAACTCATACTTGAATTTTTAATTAAATGCCAATATTTATAATAATAAAAAAACTTAATTAAAATATTAAACATTAAATAATATTAAAATATTATATGCATTTTTTTTTGAATAATAAAAAAAATACAATAAAAAAAAAACATTTTTAAAACTTAAAAGAAAAGCATTTTAATATGGGGGAGGGTACCCACGTGGACCCCCACGTGGGCCCCCCCCTTGGGAGCTCACGCTGCCTCCCAATGGGAGCACGCAGCCCCCATGGGAGAGTTGTTGTTCCCAAAGGGAGCACACAGCTTCCCATGGAAAGCGCTGCTGCCCATTGGACACGCAGCACCCCTCCACGTGGTGGGGAACTCTCCCATGTGGTTGGGGTTTCCATTTTTTTTAATTTAATTTAATTTTTTTTAAAAAAATGATCACTGTGCAACACACAGTTTAAAAAAAAACAGTCTCCCAGAGACTAAAGAATAATAAATTTTTATTTTGGTTCACCCATTTGCAATCTTTTTAAAAATACCCAGATCAGGAAAGGGGAAAATTTCTCCAAAACCAACAGCATATTGGTCAAACAAGATTGATCTTCACAAATTTAACATCTAATCTGCCAAACCCCCAACTAAATTTCAATTTTATTTAATTTTAAATCATTCTTAGCAAACTAGAAATTGATTTGAAAACAAGAAATGAAATCAAGGAGGGATAATTCAAGATTTTATTTCCATTCTACTCTATTAATCAATCAAACCAATTCTTCAATAACAAATTCATTTCTTTCAACTAGAACAGTAAATTCTTTTGGCAACAAGAAAACAATTTAGAATCCTACCTTCATACGCAATCCTGGAAGAGATTTACTGAAGAGCCCAACCTGCAAGCTCAAGAATTCCTCATCCTTCCAAAACCCCCAAATTTCATCCCAACAATATTTTTCCAACAAAACATTTTTCCAAAAATATCCATCCTCAAAATTTTCCAAAAGTCTAGGTTATAAGGAAGAGTTGACCAAAATTTCATTTTTTTGGAATTAAAATTTTTATTTAAAAATAATTCTCAAAAAAATTCTTTTCCAACTATATCAATAAATTGAATTGCTTTTCCCATTTAAAATTGATTTTCCCACTCAACTGAAATTTAACCTTTCTATTTCAATTAAAATTAAATCTTTCTTTTTCAATAGCATATACAAAATGCATTTAATATTCAAAATCAACCATTTAATTGAACTTACTCCCAATTTAAGACGAACAATCCAATATCAACGATAATCGCATAACGAAGTCCCGATTAATTTAGTCCATAATCTTTAATGCACAAACACATATTTAATCAAATTAAATACTAAGAACTAATTAATCAATTTAACCATACACACCAAGCACGCAAACCAAGAAAGTCAACCAGACTGATGACTCGCAAACCCAACCAAAAGGGAATACCGATGACGACTAACAGTGCTCACTTGAGCACGACTATGGTCAACTAGGGTCTTACGACCACCTAATCCAACTCTAAGGATAAAAGAGGTACACTCAAACCTGCAAATCCAGGTGAAGACGAACCTCGCACTCATGCGGTGTTGTACCTGAAATCTCCTGCAACCAAGAGTCATACATGCATACATATATAAACTTAATGAAAGCGTTAGCCCGATATTAATACCACGAAATAGGAACACTAAACAACTTCCATACAACTAGTGCGAAAACCACATCAACAGCTATGCCTTAAATCAAACATCTGTCTATAACATTATATTAAGATAAACTAACCAAGATTAAACCAAGATTAGAAATTGATTAGGGCAGGGGTACTACATAAAGACTCATGGGTTAGATAAAAATTTCATACCAAATAGCTGATAATGACACCAAATATATGGTGTATTATTGCTTATCTAATTGAATATATTTGAGCATAATGAGGTCTCCTTATTTTGTTATGGTAAAAGGTGATAAAATTTAGCAAGCCCTAACTTTAATAGGAAAAAATCGGAAGGGGCTTGATCAAAGCTAGTTCAAATGAATTATTTTCAATTGAACCCCATCCTACCACTAGGGACCATGTAATGCTATGTAGGTGCGTTGAGTAATTTTAATTGGAGATGGCTTAATCGAACCTATATGATTTCAAATATGCTCATTTTTTAGCTTTTTCCAAATTTGGCTCAAAATTGGTACTCACTTGTGTGCTTTAACCCATTTGGTTTATATACTATTAAGAATTAATTTTTTAAAAAAATGGTAATCAATTCTAGCTTATTTATCTAGATTAAATATTTTTTTTTTTTCAATAAAAGTGGATTATTCCACTAAACTTTTTTATTAATATATATATATATATATATATATATATATATATATATATATATATATATATATATATATATATATATATATATATATATATATATATATATTTACACAAGATTCCAAGAGCATACCAGAGGAAAGAACCCTGGGAAGAAAACCTCTGGTCACAGCTCATAAAATAAACCTATAGTATCTAGCAGATCAGTTTATAAACCCCATGCAAAACCACATACAAAATGCGGTCACAACACAATTAATATCAGTTTTACATAGAGCCCATATAATTTTCAAATGTAGACTCCACATATTCTTTCAATGGAAGAAGACAAAATTTTCCAAAGCCCTGTGCCAAATCCCATGAGCCAAAAACCTTCCTCCCAAAAAAGAAAGTATCAAAAAACCTTTGGAAACACACTATTGTATCAAATACCATGAGCTCGAACACTCCTCCAAACAACGAACATGAATACTTGAAATGAAAGAGGAAAGCAGGAATAATTATCATCATTAAATTTTACATCAACATTACTCAAGAAAATCACATAACTATTGCTGCAAACCTTCCCATACCCTAGAAGGAATTTCCTCAAAACCCACCTCTCGCTGATTAGCATTGCTATCAATGGCTAAATTTGCCAAATAATCGACAATCTTATTAACTTCTTTGTAATAATGGGATAACAAGAAAGATTCAAACAATTCTAATTTTTGTAAAATTAGATCAAGTATATACTACAAATTCCAACAATTTGATTTCTTTTTCATAACACATTGAATAATCACCATAGAATCACCTTCAATTATTAAGTCCTTAATTCCCAAAGAGATTGCCATATCCAATCCAAAAGACAAAGCATGAAATTCCGCATAATTGTTAGTTTTAAAACCAATAGAATGACACTTAGCTCGAATAAAATTTGCATTGTGATCATAAATTACCATGTCTACCCCAGCCGGCCCAGGGTTACCATGAGAGGCCCCATCAAAATTTAGTTTAAAGTGCCCCTGCGGAGGAGGTTTCCATCTAGCAGAGCATCTCTTACCTATTGCATCATTCTTTTTTAAAATTGAACCATGAGAGGGTAAAACCGACAACATCTTCCAAGCTCTAGTAACTCTACTATCCCAGTGCAAAAAAGAAGTAAGATTGTCCAAATTCTTATAAATAAACAACAAAGTAACCTCAGAGATTGAAGACTCAATTTTTAATAGAACCTCATACACAGGAGAACTTGTTTTTTTAAATATCCTATTGTTTCGCTCTAGCCAAATATTCCAAATCACAATAGATGGAGGTATGATCCAAAGGCATGCATAAAAAGATGAGGCAAACATAAATTCAATACATTTTATTTTACAATTATAACCCATATGAATCTTTATTATTTTATTAATTATTTTTTATATTAAAGATAATAGAGAATCAAATATTTTCTTGAACTAATAACTTTTTTCTCTTCATCTTTGATTCAAACAAGCATATATAATATGACAAAAATCAACTTATTGGCACATACCAAACATTCACAAACTTCAATGAAATTAAGAATATTTTACATATGTATATAAAGACAAAAGAACTTGAAAGTAATTGAAACAAAAATATAATAATTCATATCTATTAATTGTCAACATATACAGAATTGAATTTGGTCATCTCATTTAGAATCTCCAAAGCAACTATTGAGCTTTCATACACACTTTTCTCATTCTCATTTTGAAACATGCCTCTACTAAGGCTACCATGATCTTCATTGTTTCCAAGGAATGATACACTTAAGAAGCTTTGCAAAATTCTTTCACATTCATTCAAGATTTTTAATATAAATTCATTAGAAGAGAATGGTTGACATTTTGCCCATGGAATGTAATGCTCTCCCTTGAAAGCACCTATTCTTCTGTGGTACTTCTTTAGAATCTTTCGCAACCCTATATACACATTTCAAACTTTTAGTAAATTATCAGGAAGGAGCTTAAATAGTTAGCACATTTATTCACTTAGATCTTTGATTTGAGTAGGCTAAATAGAATTCATCATGCAATATGCTTTTATAAATGTTAATTTCAAAATAATACCTGTAAAATTCCATATATTATAGTTCTCGAGAAGAACCAACTCTCCATGGAGGTTTACCAAATCTTTGGCAAGTAAAACAACTTCGTCTCTTTCATGACTGGACATTACCATGGCTTGGGTATAACCATTCTTAACCTTTTCTATCCTTTCTTTGAGTGTCTGAAATTACATATCAGAAGTTATACATCATTCTTCCAGATTAAATTGAGTAGTGTATTTCATATTCTTGGACGACACTTAATTTTTAAAGAATGATACATCTTACATACTAATGGGTAACGATTGAAACAAGCCAAAAGAAGCACAATAAACCAAAATTTTCATAATCATGATAAATTATACCTGTAAACGTACGTTGCACTCTCTACTCTTCTCCTCCATGAATTTGTTGATTTTGTCTAATTCAACATTAAGCAAATTGATGAAGTCCACTTCATATGTATTCAAAAAATCTTGATTGGAATCTGCCCCGATTATATCATTTCTGGTAGCTTCAATTAATGTGATTCGTTTCTTGAGAAATGTATAAGAGATATAACGATCTCTCCATTCTGGCAAAATATGGTGCAATAAAAGCTCAAACCATTTCCCAAACTTCATATCCAAATAACTTTCTGGACTCCTTCACTACTTAATGAAAGGACTGCTACTTATATTCTCAGCTGTTTATAGAAAGCATTATAATCAAAAGAAGTCTACGAAGAATATATTTATAGTTGCCAAAGCGAATTCTCTCAATTACATCGGCCTATAGACGGATATCCCAAGGTGGTAATGAAAAGTAATTAGACGGAAATATCAGAAGAAAAAGCTATTTAAATAAATAAATGGCGAGAGTAGCGAGAGAATCAGCGTATGTTTTTCACGGCCACTAATTGTATTTAATTTAAATTATGTCTCTTATGGTAAGTACGGTAGATATTTCAAATATGTGAAGTATGCCGAGCGTCATTAATTTTGAGAGTTGACACATAATTATAGTACAAATTTGTTCTTACGTATGGGCGTTCATTTTCATGGCAGGGATACATTCTAGATACACCTAGGTTGGTATTATTTGTTCTTAACGTATGGGCGTTCATTCTCATGGCTGGGATACATTCTAGATATGCTACCTAGTTGAATGGAATATTGTAAACTTTATATAAAATAATACTTCTGAATTATTTTGATTTTGTTCGTTATCCTTTCCTTTATGTTTAGTACATATTGATATCTTATGCTAGATATTTATTGTCTATAGTTATTATATTTTATATTATATATGTTGTATATTACTTTGTTATTATATTTTTTAAGGTGTAGGGACATGTCTTTAGACTTGAACTTGTATAGTTTGTGATCATTTAGTGCATGTTAATATTGGGAGGGCAAACGCCATGAACTTATCTACTATCATCATGAACTTTCATTAGGCTATCCTTGTGGATTTATCATCTAATAGGGATGGCTCAATTACTATTTCTATTTTCTACCTAAATCTATCAAATGCCCTAAGTTGGTTTGGTCCCACCAACATCATCCTTGGACTTAACCTATGTAATATCCTAAAGATTCACAAAACTAAACAAATGATAAATTGGTTCCATCCACCAATGCTTCGAAATAGGCCATTTGATTTTTTTGAGGCACCAACCACCAAAATATCCTTGTAGCACATCACTCAAGCTTCATCCACCAATTTCTATATTGATTATCTCCATAGTTTGGCTCCATCCATCAAGTTGTCTAAAAAAAGCTTGATTCTTAACAAGTTTAAAATCTCAAAGTATAAGGTAATTTTTTTTAATAAGTAATCTTCATCTATGCATATCTATCATTCCATTGAATGATAGCCTCTTGTAAACATTACACATGAACTTTAATCTCAATATATGTGTTATTCGTATCTACTAAAGTAATAGGTTCTTGAGAAAACTATAATTTTCTTGGCATCCAACAAAGCTTGTATCTATATCATCCTTACACTAATCATTGCATGGAGCTTTGCCAATTTAGTAACAATCTTTGATTGTTGTCCTTATGTTAATATTACTAAGAGTGAAAATCATCTAGTGTCTAGCTTTGTTTCTGATTTGAGTAGTTAAAAACTATCTAATGCAAACTATTACAAAATTCAATCCTCCAAAGTGTCTAGTTGGGTCTTTAGGTTTTGAGTGAAATACCAACTTGAACAGTATCAATAAAGTGTATCATTGTCATTACAAATTATTTTCAATATCTTTATTTGTTCATTTAGCTCTTCTTACTCATTTCCCCAATTTGTTTTGGGTTCACTTAGTTTCCCTTCCTCATACTACTTAACTATTTGATGCTTCATTTACTCCTTTTTGTCTCAATCCCCAACTTTCACTAGTAGTATTTAGACTACCCCATACATTTTTTTTCTTGTATCTAATCGGGGGTTATTGATATATATAATTATTTTTTAATCACCTTTACTATCTTTTCAAAAGTATCCTCTATGGTTAAACATCTTTGCATCTAGTCCTTTTTAGCACTTTTCTTGAAAATTTCATGTATTTTCATATTTTGAATAAGGTTAGTTGGGTCATATCTACTTGTTGTCCTATATGTATGTTGATGATGTCCTTTTTAGTACCATCATCAATTTGAACCTATTTTATAGACTCTCTAATCATTTTCATAGGATCTATTGGTGATTTGAGTTGTAAATTCTAAATCCCTAAGGTTGCATAGTCTCTTAGGTATCAAGGGTGTAAGACCTAGAATGAATACTACAAAAACCATTTTTAGGTTAGGTAATTGAGAACCAATTTTGAAGAGGGTAGAACCTCTTTCAATTTTAGCTCTATTAAACTAAAGGGGAATTCTCGAATATGCTACAAAAAAAAATATCACCAAAATGACTAAACACTAACCTTGATACAAATTGTACCCACTACATAGCACACTCCCATATTTCATTGTAAATTTATATTTATATATGCCAAATAATAATTCTCAAGGTCAATCACCTTAATAGAGTAGATAATTGGCCACATAAAATTCAACCAATATGTTTTATGATAATCATTTATGATATTGTACACATTCTTGAAACATGGTAGTTAGAATTGTTTTTAGCAGTTTATGTAGAATAGAAGATGGAGATGAAGGGAGAAGGAGGTGGTAACACCATGGTTTTTGGAGGGGATGATGAAGTTGATGGGGATGCAGAGGAGGATGAAATTGATGCTCCTACTAGTGTGGACGATGGGGATATGGTGGTTGTGTGCATTTTAGGTTTTCTTTTCACCTAGTTGACGATGTTTACGATTGTGGTGGGAGATTTTTCAGCTACAAAGAGAGCTTGCTTGGTTGCAATGGGAGCATTTGGGTTTTTGTAGACTTTTTGTGGTCAAAGGTTGTTTGGTTAGGGCTCTTTTCCCTCCGTGATGTAGCTTGGGCTAGTTTGGTTGCCCTCTTTCCCTCTCTTTGTCCTGGGTTCTTCAGGACTGAGAGGGATTTGGTTGTTCAATTTATGGGAACCTTATTGGTGAAGCTATTGGATTTTTCTTTGTGTTTATGCTCTCTTGGTTACTCCCTATTGTATATTTGATCCTTTCTGGCTTATGATTCTTTGTTCTCAGGGCCTAGGGTTTCTTTTTGATGTAGTTCTAGGTTTTCTTGCATCCTTTCTATGTTTTGTAGCTCTGTTGGTTTTCCCTTTGTGATTATTTGGTCTCATGGTCTTAATGATATGGATGTTTCCTTCTTGGAAGCTATGATTTAAACCCTTAGGTTTCCTACTATTTAGTTGTTGACTTTTATTGAACCTTCATGGAGGTGTTGGTTCCCTCCTTCTATGCATGACAACCCATGTTCAGTTGTTCCTTATTTCAAAGCATTGATAGGCTTGTCCTTGTAGGATTTTTGTTAGGATCCCTTTGTTGGGCTCTGGTTTTGGAATTGTGCATCTACCTTCACTTGTGACGACCCTATGGAGGTTAGTTCTATAAAGGTCTCTTAATGAATTTTGTAATGCAAGTCCTTTAGAGGCGGACTCTTTCTTCAATGTGATCTTTGGTCCTATTATAGTGGTTGGGGTGGTTACCATGCTCCTAGCCCTCTCGAGGTGTAGTTTTGGTCTTTTGTTGCTCTTGTTATTATTTAGCTAGATTCTAGGGTAGATTTTGTTTTGTCTTTGTAGTTATTTATGGCCTTTATCCTAAAGGGTTTGGGGCTCTCCTTTGAAAATTGTTGTCACAGTGATTTGCACCTGATGCCAAGTTGTAAACTCTGCAATCTCGTGCAACATGGTACTACTCTCAGGCTATGGGTATCCTATGGCAAGAGTATGTTGAGATACATGTGTCTCAACCTTGCAATTTTTAGTAAATAGTTCCAAATGTAGTTGGGAGGTTTCCCATGTGTTGGTGCTTTGGAAAAAGGTATTTGAGTTGTCAAAAGATGCCTTGTCCATAGTATAACATAGGAGAGCCATTTTTAGAGATTATATGATACATTTCATGTTAGTTATGAGGGTCAAAAATAGGGGATAAGAGTTTGGACGTGAGTAACTATTTTTAACCTGGTTTTCTTATCTTGGAAAAACAAATGTCAAGGGTGGGCAACACATATCATGGAGGTTTTGCCCATTGTATTGTAAAACCACAAATGGTTTCCAAGTTGTAAAATTCCTATATAATGAGGGCTTGGCAATGAGTTTGTATGATGGAGTTTGATTTGCAAGGTTGGGTGCTAGAAGGATGCTAGTGAAGTCTCTCCGAGCTTGAGTTGAGGTGATGCTCTTGTAAGAACTTGTATTGCAAGTGTATTGTAATCTCTTGTTGATTTGTTAATATACTATGCAGGTTTTAGAGTGTGGGGTTTTTCACCTGTATGGGTTTTCCCCATGATAATCGCTGTGTTATGCGTTTCTTGTTTCATTTCTACTCTATTTGCTTCTTGTGATCTCTGTGATAGTTAAGTTGACATTTGCAAAATCCTCCTCTCAAGATTAGTGTAGGAAGCGTTTCCGCACACCTTTGCTTCCTTACAAGTGGTATCAGAGCTTGGCCAGTTTTGGTTCTATTTGTTGGGTACAGGGTTTTTGGAGCTAATCAAGGTTCAAGTGGGAATGTAACATCATAAATTGTACGCACTTGCTAAAGCAGTACAATTTAACACCTAGTTTAGCACCCACCTTGGCGCAGTTGCATTTTGCATTATATTTCCCCTTTAGCACTTAATTAATCAAATTAATTAGGTCTAAAGGTTCTATTTCATCATTTTCCACATCATAAAGTTGGGCCCTTTCATTAAAGCATGCCCCTTTCATTTTATTCCTCCAATACATCACTTAATCAAAAACCCTAATTAGGCCCTATTCTGAGCTTGGGGGCTTGATTTCGGGGGTCAAAACATCTCGAAATCACCTGTAACTTCGGGATTCTCTCTAAACTCATCATATTTGACGGCCCTAAAAATTTGGTGAAAAGTTGTCAGGACCGTGGCACCCGGAGTGCACACGGTCCCGGACATTTTTCCCGAAATTTTAGGAGTGCGATCCAATCATAAAATAAAGCTTAACCCCAAGAAATTGGCAGGATATTCAATCTCTAGGTCAGCCAAAAGTTGGAATTAAGACCTAGGGTTTCATACATAAGAGCTCTCTTTCTTCATTTGAAGGGATCCAATTTTTGTTTTCAGGGACCT
The DNA here is from genome assembly GCF_030272615.1 of Cryptomeria japonica. NCBI lineage: Eukaryota > Viridiplantae > Streptophyta > Pinopsida > Cupressales > Cupressaceae > Cryptomeria > Cryptomeria japonica. The sequence goes on along the minus strand of NC_081412.1, from coordinate 452,928,902 downwards.
CATATGCAGCGAAAGAGCAGATCTTTGAAGACTTCAACTACTCTCAACATTCATTCTCCAAGCATTCATCAAATCCATTCATTCACTTAGGGCTTTGAAGGCATTGAAGAGCAATAAGGGATCACCGACTGAAGATTGGCTTGTACCCCTCCCTTGGGGTTGGGTATGATTTCATGTTGTTTTCATGTCTTTGCATAAGCCTCATTATGTCACTTACATTCATGCTTTAGATCACTTTGCATCTTGATTTAGAGCATTTACATTATCATCTACAAGCAATTAGGGTTTACTTCCTAGGTTGCTCTAGTTTGCTTACTTGCATTTTAGATCTTGCACACACACAAGGTCTGCACACACATTACTTTTACAATACAACTTGGCTATTCGTGGAGGTGGAAATCACCGAATCGGGGATTTGACTAAGGCAAAACCCTATATAGCCGCCCAAACACCTTTTTCAGATATAAGTGCAGGTTTCGGGGCTCGGACGACGCCGCAGGTTACAGATCTGGGAAAAGCAGGTCGAGACAGCACCCCACACCAAATTGCAGGGCAAAAGACCAGGACAGGGGTGTGGGGTGCCCTGGTGCTGCCAGGACAGGGGCGCTGGGTGCCCTGGTCCCTGGGACAGAGGCGCTGGGCACCCTGGTCCTCCTGACAGACAGCATTTCAGACAATTTTCCAGAGTGCAAAACAGTAGTTTCAGGTGCAGTTTCAGGTGTAGAATCAGGACAGTGGTGCCCGTGCCCCCGTCCCGAACATTTCCACTCAGATTTTGACTCCGGGTACGCATTTGCATTCTTGTCTTATCTTTGTATTTACAGCTTTCCATTGTTTAAGTTCAATTCTGCAATCTTGTTATTAGTTCATCCTTGCATTTTAGGGTTAGGAATTGGACTTGCATAATCTTACCTTTCAATTACAACAAAGGAATAGAAACCCTAATAGGTAGCCCGTGGCTCTCTCTTTCACCCAAAAAGAAGTAGCCAATTGTGCGATACCTCTAGGCTCTTTCGTATTCCGTAATGTGTGACAAGAGGTAGGATTAGGACATGTTAACCTAGTCTCGCTTTTTCCCCCACACATTTTGGTGAACCCGACGTGAATCTATCATTGCTTCCTCTTGCATTGCATTTGTTAGATCTAGATCTAGATTTAGTGTGTTTTCATTTCATTTTCATTAAAAAGAAAAAATAAAAATAAAAAAATAAAAATAAAAAGGAGTGTGTTTCTTTGCATTGTGTGTTTAAATTTCATGCAACTTTTATTTCAAAATGTCAGACTTTTATTTGCAAAATGTTCATGCTTATGATGATTATTATGAGTATAGCCAAGATGAATTAGATGAAGCCTTAGATGAGTTTTTGAACCCTAAAGATGCTAAACCTTCATTTTACCAAAAACTCATAAACCTTGTTATTATGCCATTTTGTTGTGATGAGAAAGATAAGTTGAATGAGTCCTCTCAAGGGTACATTCCTATCAACTCTTCCACTGAATCTAGTAACATGGTTGTTTTCAATAATCCCCTCTATGAGGAGATGTCTCCTTTTGAATCAAAAGATAAACCTTTTAATAGATATGATCATGCTTTGTTGGATGATGCTCTTGATGACTTTGTGGCTTTATTGAAATCTCTAAACAAGAACAAGACTTCTAAATTGGTTAACATGATAAACTTGAATGAGCATAATAAGCCTCTCTTTGAAGTCCAAGGTGCTTGTCCTTCTCCCACCTTTCAAGTTCCTAAATCACCTCTCCTTACTGTCCAGGGAGGGTATGATTCCTTTATTACTCCAAATAAACCTATCATCACTGTGCAAGGAAGAAAACCTATAAGTCCTTATAATTATGCCAAGCAATTAACTAGAGAGAGTTATCATGCGGTTGCCCATACTTATCATACCAGAAATAATAGGCAGCCTATTCCTCCTCCTGTTATTCCAGTTTCTCTTCCGAATCCTCAACCAATTCTTCTGCAAGCTCCACGTATTTCACAAGTTCTTAGTAAGGAATATGATCTCATAGAACAACTTAAGGCTACCCTTGCTAGGATATCCCTTTGGGATTTGATTCAAACTTCTTCTGCTCATCACGGAATGTTACAAGATGCTTTGAAAGATTTGAATGTTCCTCCACCGAACACATCTAGTAATATAGCATCTTTGGTTAACTCTGTGATGAATCCTAAAGCTCAAATTGTGTTTACCCAAGATGAGTTGCCTACTAGTGAAATTCAACATCAGTATGATCCCTTGATGATTGTGGTTATCATGAAAGACACTGCTATAAGACGAACACTAGAAGATAATGGCTCTTGTCTTAATGTGTGTAGCATTAATCTCTTGCATAAGATGAATGTGGATACATCCCTAATTGAGCCTGACTCTCATCCTATTCGAGGCTTTGACAATGTGGCTAAGACTTCATTAGGTATTATCACCTTACCCCTCACAGTGGGGCCTATTACTTTGCCTACTCCTATCCATGTTATGTCGGGAAATCTAACATACAACTTGCTATTAGGGAGACCTTGGATTCACAATATGCAAGCTGTCCCCTCTACATTGCATAGACAAGTTAAATTTATCTATAACAATAAGACATATACCTTGATAGGTGATACTAATTTTCAAGCTTGTTTGCAAACATCTACTTCCAAAGGGGGTTCTTCTAAGCTGTCCTTGTCTAGTGATGACTCTTTAAGCAAGATACCTATCGATGAATCCTCGCTCTCTGATGATCAAAATTCTTTGGATGAGTCTGGAGCTCCTGAAGAAGACTCTTCTCGACTTGAAACTACACATAAGAAGGATTTTGATCCTGAGAAGATTCTCGCAGACGACGATTGGGGATCTCTTGATTTTAATCCCACCTTTGTAGGTGAATATAAGGTTCCTTCTAGAGAGCTTAAAGCTGAAAAGAAGGAAGAAGTTAAAAATCAATCAACACTACTTGAACCTATGAGTAATAACTTTGTTGCCGCTTCTCAAACTTCTTCTCCCCACACTTCCAATTCTGAAGGGTTTGATTCTTTGTCTTATAAAAAACCACCTTCTCTGTCTGAAATGGCTGATCGTTATGGTCATGGTTTTCGCATTTTTGCTAAGCATGGGTATCATGGAAATGGTTGTGGCGCTCACGAACAAGGGATAAAGGTTCCTCTAGAGAATAATCTTCACAACCATGCCTTTGGACTTGGCTATAATCCCTGTAAGCGCACTAAGGCTTCTAGAAGACCATGTATTAGTGTTAATACTATTTCTACATCTCTATCAATGCAACACCCCGAGTATATTGATGAAGATCCTTCGTGTGCCTGTGCTTTGGATGTTTTTCCTACCGATGATGCTTTAGCTGAATTTTTAGGAGCATATGATACTCTTCCTCGTTATCATCACAATAGGGGACTCCCTTATTGTTTGAACATTGAAGCCTATTTTGGAAAAGAGACGGATAACGATGAGATTGTGAAAGAATTCCCTCAGCTAAAGGATACTCCTCAACAAAGTAATCTTCTCATAAGTGACACCACTAATGTTAAGATGGATCCTTGCAATGAAGAAAAAGTTATTAAAATTGGAAAATGTCTGGACGAAGAGGAACAAAAACAATATGATGATTTATTGCATGAATTCCCCGAGATCTTTGCTTGGACATACTCTGACATGCCTGGTATAGATCCTAAGATTGTTACCCATAATATTGTCTTAGTCCCTGATGCTAAGCCCATGAAACAAAAGATTCGAAAAATGAATCCTAAGGTGGCTCTGCTTGTTAAGGCTGAGATTGAAAAATTATTGGAGGCTAGATTTATCCGCCCTATTGATTATTCCCCATGGATTTCAAATATTGTCGCTGTGGCTAAACCAGATAATAAAATAAGAATGTGTACCGATTTCCGAGATTTAAATAAGGCTTCTTTAAAAGATGATTTCCCTCTTCCAAACATTGACATGATAGTTGATTCTACGGCAGGACATGCCTTGTTATCCTTCATGGATGGTTTTTCAGGATACAATCAAATTTTCATTAACCCTCAAGATCAATTCAAAACCGCTTTCACCACTCCTTGGGGTATGTTTTGTTGGATAATGATGCCTTTCGGACTTAAAAACGTCAGCGTAACTTATCAACGAGCGATGACCCTTATCTTTCACGATTACATGCATAATATTTTAGAAGACTATGTTGATGATGTTTTAGCCAAATCCATTCTTCGCATAGATCATATTAAGATCCTTCATCAAATCTTTGAAAGGATTCGTAAATATCACATGCGCTTGAATCCCCGAAAATGTGTTTTTGGTGTGGATAGTGGAAAACTATTAGGATTCATAGTTTCGCATCGTGGGATTGAGGTGGATACTAAGAAAATAGATGCTATTGTCAACATGCCACCTCCTAGAAATGTGTCTCAACTCAAAAGCTTACAAGGAAAGATTCAAGCTATTCGCAGGTTTGTATCTCAACTTGCGGATCGTACTTTTCCTTTCACTCAACTTCTCAAAAAGAATATCACTTTTCAATGGAATGAGGATTGTCAGCAAGCATTTGAAGATTTAAAAATGTATTTGGCTAATCCTCCTATCCTTCAACCGGCTGAACCTTCTAAACCCTTCCTTCTTTATACAGCTGCGTCCTCTCATGCTCTTGCAACATTATTGGCACAACATGATAAAGATGGTAAGGAGTGTTCGGTTTATTATATAAGTCGTACCTTACTTGATTATGAGACCCGATATTCTACGATAGAAAGACAATGCTTGGCCTTGGTGTTTGCGACTCAGAAATTGAGACATTATCTCTTAAACTCAGAAGTCCACGTCATGGTAAAGTTTGATCCGTTGAAGCATCTTTTCTCTAAAACTGATTTATCAGGACGCCTAGCTAAGTGGGTTATGATTTTAACTGAATTTGACCTTAAATTTGTTTCACAAAGGGCAATTAAAGGGCAAGCGTTGACTGATCACTTAGTTGAGGCCCCTTCACCTTTCTCCTTCCCTAACCCTGAGTCTTTTCCTGACCATTTCATCCTTTGTACAGAGAAAGACGAAACTTGGGAGTTATACTTTGATGGCTCTAAGTGTCGTACGGGATCGGGGGCAGGTGTTGTTCTGATTTCTCCTACAGAGAAGTTCATTCCCTTATCTTACCGTCTCAATTTCTTATGTACCAATAACATTGCTGAGTATGAGGCTATTATAGCAGGAATAAAGGAAGCCTTAGCTTTGAATATAAAACACATACATATTTTTGGAGATTCTCAACTGATTATAAGACAAATAACAGGACTGTATCAAGCAAAACAAGACAAGTTATCACAATATAAAGACCTTGCTATCTCTTTGTTACAAAAATTTGATTCTTACACCATAGAACCTGTTCCTCGAAAAGATAATTGACATGCGGACGCAATGGCATGTGTGGCTTCTCTTGTATCTTTAGAGGACCCTGTGGTTGATCTTAAATTTGTTATTCACAACCTTACTTCTCCAGCTATTGTAGATGATTCCAGCCTGGTGACATGTTGCAACTTCATAGACTCAGATGAATGGTACTCGCATATCGTAAGATACTTGACCGATGGTACTTTTCCTGATTCCACCAATAGGAACACCAGGGCTAGAGTTCGCAAGTTGTCTGCTAGATATATCATTCTTTCGAATGTTCTTTACCGAAGGGGTTATAATGGTCTTCTCCTTCACTGTCTTAACAAATCAGAAATCCCTATTGCTCTTGAAGAGGCGCATTCAGGTGCCTGTGGGGGGCATTTTGGAGGCAAATCCTTGGTTCAAAGATTGCTTCGTATGGGATATTATTGGCAAACTATGCAGCAGGATTCTTTTTCATTTGTTAAGAAATGTCATCAATGTCAACAACATAATAATTTGATTCATGCTCCTGCCCAAGAAGTCCGTTCTCAAGTAGCCTCTTGGCCTTTCTTTGCATGGGGGTTGGATCTCATCGGTAAAATCTCTCCTCCTTCGTCTCAAGGACATACTTTCATAATAACCGCAATAGATTACTTTACAAAGTGGGTAGAAGTTGTTCCTCTTCGCTCTACCATCGCTGAAGTGATTTGTCGATTTCTTCTAGAAAACATTATTTCTCGATTTGGGATACCTTCCACTATAATCTCTGATAATGGGACATCATTTAAGAATAAAGACGTGAAGCAATTCCTCGAGAAATATCATATCAAACATCGATTTTCTACACCATACTATCCTTAATCAAATGGTCAAGCCGAATCATCCAATAAAATAATCGAACAAATTCTTCGCAAAACCGTGAATAAGCATGGTAAGGATTGGAGTACTCAGCTAATCTATGCTCTTTGGGCCTACCGAACGAGTGTACGAATTGCCACAGGAACTACTCCTTATAATCTTGTTTATAGTGCTGATGCTATTATGCCTTTAGAATTAGAGATTCCATCACTTAGAGTTTCTCTCAAAGGTATAGTAGATGATGACTCCTATAGAGAACAAAGACTTCGACAGCTTGAGATGCTTGATGAACAGTGTATAAACGCTCTTGAGCATATTCAAGCGTATCACAAAACTCTACAACGAAGCTATAATGATAAGGTTATTCAACGTTCCTTCTCATTGGGTGACTTAGTGCTCTATGAGAATCAGCGCAATGTGAATGCCTTACTTGAAGAAAAGGGAAAATTTAGTCCTAATGGGCTTGGACCGTATATTGTTATTGAAGATTATGGATCAGGTGCTTACAAAATAGCGGATGTAGATGGTACGCCTCTTAAAGACCCTATAAACGCTATGCACTTGCGTAGATACTATGCTTAATTCTCATTCCTTATCATTTATCTATTTCCTTTCTCACTTCTTCAAAATTGGATAATATGTTAACATATCTTTGTTAGAGCAAATAGAATTAAATGATGTTTTGTTTAATCTATATTGCTTCGTTCCTGACAAGCATGTGTCTTTACTTTATGGTTTGTCTTGAATTCATTTATGTAAATTACAAAAGATTTACATTTTCATTATGTTGACATATTATACAATGTTTTTTATGTGTTAAGTTGAATCATGTCATGTTGTGTTTAAATTCAAATTAAATCACATTGGTTATATGATTCGTAGGCTTAATACATACTTTCTTCCTTATCATCAATATAGTACTTGATCAAATATTTTAATTAAGTCACACATGTATCAATTTAATCATGGAGCATTGAGAAATCAATCACATGGAAATTAAATTCAGAACATACATGTACATCTACCAAATATATTAACTTTAATCACAATACGCATTGTTTAGGCATTAAAGATAACACGTTTGAAACAAAGAAGCATGTATATATATATATATATATATATATATATATGTGGATCAATATACAAAGGTAGGTCACTACACACCCAAAATATGACCTACCCTACATCATAAAATCATCTTCTATCCCTAGGGCTGGTGGCCGGAGAGTGACGACTAGACGCTCCCTCCTGATCTGGCCGTGCAGGTGGACCCATAGGCATATACCGTGATATAGATCGTGAATGGCTCCGAGAGGAACTCCTACGATCCCTATCCATAAGGATAGCGCGATACGAGGTAGCCTCGGCTTGAGCTGCTGCTAGATCACGCTGTGCTCGCTGAAGGTCCTCTGATAGAGCCCGCTCTCTCTCCCTCCATATCTCTACCTGTACTCGAAATGGGGAAAACAAATCATCATGCCGACCCGCGTTCCCTTGAGGTCTATAAGCAACCTGTGAGGAACTAGGGATCTGCGCTGTCGTGGAGATATCTGTCACTACTTGCTGGATCAAGGAGAGCCACTCCTGTACATTAGTTGTAGCAGTAGAATAGATTTTGTGTTAGTACCATTTTATATCATCAAAACATCAATCAATCAATTTAAACCTACTATACCTGGATCTCCCTCATGCCAGTAGGGATCATGATATGGTAGCATCTGTGACTAGGAACTACTAGTCTCCCCACGCTCGAACGATCTGTGCGCGATAGGTGTAGGTCTCCATAGCACCTCGTGTTCCCCCTTTTGGGGAATAACGGGAGGATCTAAGGCTACGGTATCATCCCCTGAATGGTGAGGAGCTGCATCTGACTCCTCCTCATCATCTCTATCCTCCTCCTCCTCGTCATCCCCATCCTCATCTGCATCCTCATTCTCCTCATCATCATCTCTCTCCTCCTCATCGTCATCCTCGTCCTCCTCCTCCTCGGCACTAGGCTGATCTCCTATAAGCGGATCAGGACCTCCTGCCTCCTCATGACCCTCTCCCTCCTCTAGCTCCTCCGATCTGGATCCCTGATCCTCATCTCGATCTCCATGCCTCCATGGACCGGGATGGCCTGTCGGGTGATCTGGTGGAAAGATAGGCCCTGGGTATGATCTCATAAACCAGGAATGATACCTACGCTGTGCCCCGGGGTCTGCAGCATAATCAGTGACCACATCTTGGTCGGACCCCTCTATATCTGTGATCTCGATATCGTCTATCATCGGTCTCACTATTGCTCTGGGTCTGGGAAGGACTCGTGAGTGTCGAGTGTAGATGGGCACATCGGCGGGGACACACTGCTCTAGACCGAACTGCCTCCGTACTCGGTCAAAGTAGAATGGGACTATGATGTGTGGATATCGTCCTCTCAGTAGGCAGTTCCTTTGTAGGCATGCTAACTGTCTCTCCATCCCATCCCATCTGTGCATCCGCAGATATGGTCTCCACACGGTCACCTCGGTTGTCAATCTGTCAACTATCACTCTCCAATACAATAGATCTCCAAATCTCCACTCGCTGGTAAGTGGATAAGCAAATACCCTAGGTCGCTCGCTAGCCGTACTCATCGGATAGCTGACAGGCCTGGTGCATGTAAAGTGCTCAAATATCCACACCTGCAGAAGTGTGCATGTCATCAAGCTGCAACCCTGTCTGAAAACATACTCCTCGAGGTCGTGATAGAGATGTGCAAGCATACTCCGACCCTAAGCATATACTCTCCTATGTCTCTCCATAGCCCTGATGCACCACGTGAGACCCCCATGCATGTGTGTACCTCGCCCATTAGGGCAGACAACTAGTGCAATGATGGCTATCATAAGACATCTCATGAGGGGCACCTCTCCTGTAGGATGTAAGAGCCAGCTAACCATGATACGACCTCTCATCTCACTCGGCATAACTCTCCCTATGCAATATACCTGCTCCCTCTGATGATCCTCTACTGACTGATCGGTCGCATATGTCACGGTAGCTCCTCTGATCGGTAGGCGAAGAATACGGTACACATCCTCAAGTGTCACTGTCATCTCCCCTACTGGAAGCTGGAACGTGCATGTGTCAGGATCCCATCGCTCCATGAGTGCCATCAGCATCGCGGGATGAAATCGAATGGCCGACATAAGAATCATAGACCACAAACCTACTATTGACAATGTGTCTCTCTCTGCCTGAGTAAGTCGGGGAATCTGATCACGCAAACTGCGAAGAATCTGCCCCGCCGTGTGCTCTCTCATGTACGGGAGACCCTGCATCACAAAAACATAACTATAATCAGTACTCAATCATCAAAAATCATTCATGCAAACTGTCGAACATCGTATGCTAACCCTGGCATCTCTCGCCAAGTCCTGATTGGGACCATGGCGCCTTGTCAGGGACCATGGTGCCCTATCAAGGACCATGGCGCCCTGTCAGGGACCATGGCGCCCTGAGGGGACCATGGCGCCCCACAAGGACCATGGCGCCCTGTGTGGGACCCACGGTTGGGTTCCAGGGCCCGCAAACGATCACAGAAAGTCAAATGCAGAAAATCAAAAGTCAAAGTTCAGTCAACTCACCTCGTCCAGTGGCTCGTCGTCGATCACGGCCTGTCACATGATCTCAATCCTTGTGGGACGCTCCGGTTGTCATGAAGGCATGATGATGGCTATGTGGGCTCCGCTGCAATGAACAGTACTCAGAATCAACAAATTGACAAATGCAAATGTCTCTTTCAAGGTATATACTTTCATTCCTTTACCTTAGCTTTCAAAACCCTAATTTTCCTCTCACTCATTTCATCATAACTTGAGTTTGGGAGATGCGATTTTCGAACTGTTTTTGGAAAGGAATCGTATTTTCACTCCCCTACTCTCGGGATGTTCCAAAAAGTGCTCTGATGAAGATTTTTCAGTGAACATCCCTCATCAATACTCTCTTACACAATTTGTCGTAAGTAAACATGTCACCCTGTTTCACCTCCCTAATAAGCAAGCTGAAACAGGGGGGGGCATATAGCTACTCGCAAATTTCATCACCTTCCTTAGTAAGCATTAGGTGATTTTGTGATCTAACATGTGTTTTGTAGGGTGCGGTTCCTAACTGTGTACTACAGATACCGCTGGGGGCTTCGTTCGACAACTTATGGATATATCCTTTTTCAAATGATGTTTACTTTAGCTTGCATATGCACGTAGTACTCATATGACTGCTAAAGTGGGGGCTAAATGTAACGTCATAAATTGTACGCACTTGCTAAAGCAGTACAATTAACACATAGTTTAGCACCCGCCTTGGCGCAGTTGCATTTTGCATTGCATTTCCCCTTTAGCACTTAATTAATCAAATTAATTAGGTCTAAAGGTTCTATTTCATCATTTTCCACATCATAAAGTCGGGCCCTTTCATTAAAGCGTGCCCCTTTCATTTTATTCCTCCAATACATCACTTAATCAAAAACCCTAATTAGGCCCTATTCTGAGCTTGGGGGCTTGATTTCGGGGGTCAAAACATCTCGAAATCACCTATAACTTCAGGATTCTCTCTAAAATCATCATATCTGACGGCCCTGAAAATTTGGTGAAAAGTTGTCAGGGCCGTGGCGCCCGGAGTGCACACGGTCCCAGACATTTTTCCCAAAATTTTAGGAGCGCGATCCAATCATAAAATAAAGCTTAACCCCAAGAAATTGGTGGGATATTCAATCTCTAGGTCAGTCAAAAGTTGGAATTAAGACCTAGGGTTTCATACATAAGAGCTCTCTTTCTTCATTTGAAGGGATCCGATTTTTGTTTTCAGGGACCTCATATGCAGCGAAAGAGCAGATCTTTGAAGACTTCAACTACTCTCAACATTCATTCTCCAAGCATTCATCAAATCCATTCATTCACTTAGGGCTTTGAAGGCATTGAAGAGCAATAAGGGATCACCGACTGAAGATTGGCTTGTACCCCTCCCTTGGGGTTGGGTATGATTTCATGTTGTTTTCATGTCTTTGCATAAGCCTCATTATGTCACTTACATTCATTCTTTAGATCACTTTGCATTTTGATTTAGAGCATTTACATTATCATCTACAAGCAATTAGGGTTTACTTCCTAGGTTGCTCTAGTTTGCTTACTTGCATTTTAGATCTTGCACACACATTACTTTTACAATACAACTTGGCTATTCGTGGAGGTGGAAATCACCGAAGCGGGGGTTTGACTAAGCTAAAACCCTATATAGCCGCCCAAACACCTTTTTCAGATATAAGTGCAGGTTTCGGGACTCAGACGACGCCGTAGGTTGCAGATCCGGGAAAAGCAGGTCGAGACAGCACCCCACACCAAATTGTAGGGCAAAAGACTAGGACAGGGGCATGGGGCGCCCTAGTCCTGCCAGGACAGGGGCGCTGGGTGCCCTGGTCCCTGGGACAGAGGCGCTGGGCGCCCTGGTCCTCCTGACAGACAACATTTCAGACAGTTTTCCAGAGTGCAAAACAGCAGTTTCAGGTGCAGAATCAAGACAGTGGCGCCCGCGCCCCCGTCCCGAACATTTCCACTCAGATTTTGACTCCGGGTACGCATTTGCATTCTTGTCTTATCTTTGTATTTACAACTTTCCATTGTTTAAGTTCAATTCTGCAATCTTGTTATTAGTTCATACTTGCATTTTAGGGTTAGGAATTGGACTTGCATAATCTTACCTTTCAATTACAACAAAGGAATAGAAACCCTAATAGGTAGCCCATGGCTCTCTCTTTCACCCAAAAAGAAGTAGCCAATTGTGCGATACCTCTAGGCTCTTTCGTATTACGTAATGTGTGACAAGAGGTAGGATTAGGACATGTTAACCTAGTCTTGCTTTTTCCCCCACACAGGGAGCTTGTGCAGAGTATTTCATTTTTGTATTGCAGGATCGTAAAGATGGCAAGTATATCAAGGGAGGATTGATGTAGAGAAGTTTTTTGGCACAAACTTTGAAATGTGGAAGCTGAAGATGGAAGATCTGTTGATTGATTGAGATCTATGGGATGCAGTCAATGAGAATAAGTTGAGGCCCGCAGATCCGACTTTAGTTGCACAATATGATGTAATGGATAGAAAAGCTAAAGGTCTCATAAGATTGTGCCTTGCAGACTCAATTTTAATTAATGTCCACGAAAATCTACTGCAAAGAAGCTTTGGAAGAAGCTAAGTGAGATCTACCAAGCAAAATCACTTGTGAATAAAATTTTCTTGAGAAAGAAGTTGCATTCCTTGAGAATGGAAGAAGGTGGACGAATTTTTGAGTATCTGGAAAGTTTTAATATGTTGGTGACTCAGTTGACCTCAGTTGGGGTACCAATGGATGAAGAAGAAAGGTGCCAAATCCTTCTATGTTCGTTGCCAGACTCATGGGACAGCCTTGTGATGGCCATAGGGAGCACCGGAGACGTCTTGAAGATGGAGGATGTTGTTGGTTCTCAACTTTTTGAGGAGATGAGAAGGAAGGTTTCTCTGAATGCCAAAGAGGCTCTGAGTTTTTGAGGAAGACCAAAAGAAAGAGGCAAGAATGAAAAGCAGAATGGCCGTTCTAAGTCCAAGAATAAGGGGAGATCAAAATCTCCTGGTAAGTCCAAGGTAATTTGCTGGAATTGTGGAAAGCCCGAACATTTTTGAAAGGACTAAAGAAGAAAAGAAGAAAAAGAAGAAGAAGCAAGATTCTAATTCTGAGTCTGAGAAGGAAGATGGAGATGCTTTTATTGTAGCCCTGGCCACTCGTGCAGGTGACAATGCATGGTTGATAGGCTCAGGTGCATCTTTCCACATGACTCCTATTAGAAACTGGTTTAGTAAGTATGAAAAGTTTGATGGTGGTAAGGTATATTTGGGTGATAACTCCTTTCTTGATATTGTTGGTCGTGGAAGTGTTCATGTTAAATTTTCTGATGGTAGAACTAGAAGATTTGATGGTGTCTTGCATATCCTGAGACTAGCAAGAAATTTGTTATCTGTTAGCAAACTAATAGATGCGGGTGTGCATGTACAGTTTTCTAAAGCAGGTGTGAAAATGGTGAGAGGTGCTATGGTAATAGCAAGAGGAAGCAGAATGGGTACATTGTACCAGCTTGATGCATGCACAGTTGAGTGCAATAACACTTCTGATAAGAATGTGATAAAGACTATGTTGGAAAAGGAGAGGGTGTCTCTTTCAGCAAATGGTCATGGTTTTTGGGTACCCAAGGGTGCTCTGTCTACCGAATCAAAGTTTCCTGTAGAGAAGACAATGTTGTGGCACCTGAGACTCGGTCACATAGGTGATAAGGGTCTACGAACTTTGAAAAATAAGAACCTTGTTAATGGGTTGAATGATTGCAATCTTGAATTTGATTTTTGTGAGCATTGTATTTATGGAAAACAAAACCGCATTCAATTTTACTCCAGTTCTTATAAGTCTTCAAGTGTTTTGGATCTAATCCATTCAGATGTATTTGGTCTAGTTGATGTTTCTTCTATTGGTAAATCAGTTTATTATGTTTCTTTCATTGATGATTTCAGTAGAAGAACATGGGTTTATTTTCTTAAGAGTAAAGCTGAAGTTTTTAGTCGTTTCAAAGAATTTAAAGCAATGGTTGAGTTGCAGACTGGAAAGAAAATAAAATGTTTAAGGACAGATAATGGCGGTGAATATTGCTCCAATGATTTTTGACACATTTTGTAAAGATTGTGGTATTAAGAGACAGAAGACAACTTCGTATTCTCCACAACAAAATGGAGTTGCAGAAAGAATGAATATGACCTTGATGGAGAAGGCTAGGAGTATGCTAAATGGTGTTGGTCTAGAACAAAAGTTTTGGGCTGAAGTTGTAGCCACTGCTTGCTACCTGATAAACAGGTCTCCTACATCAGCTCTTGTTGATAAAATGCCAATGGAAGTATGGTCAAGCCACAAGCCTTCACTTAGTCATCTAAGAGTTTTTGGTTGTGAGGCATATGCTCATGTGCCAAAGGAGAAGCAGACAAAATTGGATAACAAAGTTGTTAAATGTATATTCATTGGATACAGTTATAGTGTGAAAGGATACAAGCTTTGGGATCCTGTTGCACAAAAGGTATTTTATTCCAGAAGTGTTATTTTTAGAGAAACTAAGTCTTCTTCTGTTACAGTGCAGCCAGAACAAAAGGAAGAAAAGAAAGATGTGATTCAACTGCCTGCTACACCTGAAAAAGTTGAATCAAGGCCCTTAGAAAGACAGGAAGTTGATGAGAGCTCTACGAGTTCTGAATCATCAAAGGAAGAAGAAGAACTTGAACTTGAACTTGTTCGAAGGTCTACTAGACAAAGAAAACCACCTAAAAGGTATGGATATTCTCCTGATGATTGGAGATGCATATTTGCTTTGAATGCTAATATTGATGAACCGAAATCTAAAAAAGAGGCTCTTGGTATGAATGATTCAGAGTCTTGGAAAATTGCCATGGATGAAGAGATGGCAGCTCTTAAGAAGAATGACACATGGGACCTTGTACCATTGCCTGAAGGACGAAAGCTTGTTGGTTGCAAATGGGTGTTCAAAAGGAAGATAGGTTCAGATGGAAGAATAGAGAAGTACAAAGCACGTTTGGTTGCAAAAGGTTATTCCCAGGTTGAGGGAGTAGATTATGGTGAGATTTTTTCTCCTGTAGCCAAAATGACATCCATTCGTTTCTTACTTTCTATTGCAGCAACTTATGATCTAGAGGTCGAACAAATGGATGTAAAAACTGCTTTCCTTCATGGAGATTTGGAGGAAGAAATTTATATGACGTAGCCAGAGAACTATGTGGTAAAAGGTAAAAGTAATTTGGTCTATAAGTTGAAGAAATCCTTGTATGGTTTAAAACAAAGTCCTAGGATGTGGTACCAGAAGTTTGATACATATGTATTGAGTTTGGGGTTTGTGCGGTCTAAATTTGATCACTGTATATATTTCATATCTGATGGTGATCGTTTCCTGGTTATTGCCTTGTATGTTGATGACATCTTGTTTATTGGGAAAGGAAAAGGTTTGATTGCAGAATTAAAATCTCAACTCTTAGCAAAATTTGATATGAAAGATCTTGGTGTAGCAAGACACATTCTGGGAATGGAGATTGTAAGAGATAGACAAAACAAAAAGTTTTGGCTAGGCCAGAGTAAGTATGTTGGTACTATTCTGAGAAGATTTAATATGCAAGATTCTAGACCATTGAGTGTTCCTATTACAATGGGAACAAAGCTTTCTAGTTCACAGTGTCCTACATCCCCATTGGAGATGGAAAAGATGAGTCGAGTACCATACCAAAGTGTTGTTGGAAGTTTGATGTATGCTATGGTTTGTACAAGACCAAATATTGCCCAAGCAGTGGGAGTTCTTTCTTGTTACATGTCTAATCCAGGAAGAGCACATTGGGATGCAGTAAAAAGAGTTTTTAGATACTTGCAGGGTACCTCAGAGTACTCTATATGTTTTCATGGAACAGGAAATGAACATTCTTTGGATATTAGAGGCTTTGTGGATTCAGACTGGGCTGGTGATTTTGATAGAAGAAGATCCACCAGTGCATATATGTTTACATTATTTGGTGGTGCAATTAGTTGGATGATCAAGCGACAGGTTGTGGTTGCTTTGTCCATGACAGAGGCAGAGTATATGGCAACTACTCATGTCTGCAAAGAAGCCATTTGGCTTAAGAGATTGTGTTTAGATATAGAGTTTAAACAGGGTGCAGTGACAATTTATAGTGACAGTCAGAGTGCAATCTGCATAGCAAAGAACCCGACTTTTCATGCCAGGACCAAGAACATTGATGTACAATATCATTTTGTGAGATATGATTGAGGATGGCAGGGTGAAGCTGGAGATGGTCGAAACTTTGGTGAATGTTGCTGATTCATTAACTAAGCCCATGAGCACAGAGAAGTTCAGATGGTGTTCGGAGTCTATGGGCCTCTTTGCCCCTGACTATTGAGTCCATGGTAATATGGATCCCCTGACTCTTGCAAGGTATTCGACGAGTGGGAGAATATTGAGATACATGTGTCTCAACCTTGCAATTTTTAGTAAATAGTTCCAAATGTAGTTGGGAGGTTTCCCATGTGTTGATGCTTTGGAAAAAGGTATTTGGGTGAACTCACAATAATGGTTCCCACTTTTTTGCCACTTTTGACATTGAGATGAACAATTTTAAAATAATCTTCAACTTCCGACAACTATAAATTTTAAACTATTAAGAATTTGAAGATGATGTAAATTAGTGATTTGTAGAATTTTGTCTGTAGATTCTGTATATATTTTTTTCAAATTTTTTTGAAGGATTTTTTTTAAATTTTTCCATCTCCCTCGAAAAGTAGTTTTTTACAACAAACTACATTTTTTAAGAGTGATGTGTCTCCCGAAACTCATAACTTTTTTTCTATAAATGATAAAAACTCAATTCTTTCGAATTTTGGTTTGTAACATCAATATCCAGGGCTTGTAGTTGGTTTGATAGTGATATGTTCAATATTTTTCATTTTATTAAGTTTTGAAGTCCGACTAGTCATAATTCAGACATAGGTTTACGTTTGAACACATAACTAATTTTATATATATTGAAATTCAATTTTATTTTTTTTGTTAGAAAGAAGACATAAATACCCAGGGCTTAGATATTTTTCAGATTTTTTTAAAATTAGTTTCCTATTTTTCCCAATGCGTTGAACAGAGAAGTTCATGTTCGGTGAAAAACCTATATTTGGTAAAATTAAAAAAACAAGTTCATAATAAACTCAATATGTAATAAAATTATATTCATTGGAAAGCTTGCTTCAAGGACTATAATATTACATTTTGGGTTGTCAAGATCATTCCATTTGAGCCTTCAACTAGAGGTTTCAAGGCCAAAAATCTGCAAAAAAATGTAGAAATTTTCAGAGAAGTGTTAAAAAAGGGGTTTGAATGAAGGGGGGTTCGAGCAAACCCCCTATTTTTAAGGGGGTTCGATCGAACCCCTACGCTATAATTGAAAAATGACATAAAAGGGCATTAAAGGTGCTTCGCTCGAAAGATGGGGTTCGAGCGAAGTGGGGTCTTCGCTCGAACCCCAAAGGGTATTCCGTTCGAACACCCCCACTTCGCTCGAACCCCTTGTAAACAAAATTTTTCACTTTCGCCAATTTCCTTTGTTCGCAAAAGTGGGAACCAGCTTTGTGAGTTCACCCATTTGAGTTGTCAAAAGATGCCTTGTCCATAGTATAATATAGGAGGGCCATTTTTAGAGATTATATGACACATTTCATGTTAGTTATGAGGGTCAAAAATAGGGGATAAGAGTTTGGACATGAGTAACTATTTTTAACCTGGTTTTCTTATCTTGGAAAAACAAATGTCAAGGGTGGGCAACACATGTCATGGAGGTTTTGCCCATGGTATTGTAAAACCACAAATGGTTTCCAGGTTGTAAAATTCCTATATAATGAGGGCTTGGAGATGAGTTTGTATGATGGAGTTTGATTTGCAAGGCTAGGTGCTAGAAGGATGCTAGTGAAGTCTCTCCGAGCTTGAGTTGAGGTGATGCTCTTGTAAGAACTTGCATTGCAAGTGTATTGTAATCTCTTGTTGATTTGTTAATATACTATGCAGGTTTTAAAGTGTGGGTTTTTTCACCCGTATGGGTTTTTCCCATGATAATTGTTGTGTTATGCGTTTCTTGTTTCATTTCTACTCTATTTGCTTCTTGTGATCTCTGTGATAGTTAAGTTGACATTTGCAAAATTGTCCTCTCAAGATTAGCGTAGGAAGCATTTCTGCACACCTTTGCTTCCTTACAGAGTAGACCTCCAGATTATGGATTGGATCCCCTTTAGATAACCTAAAAGGCTAAATACTTGCTTGAGAAAAGGAATACAAGGATGCTGCTAAAACTGAAAACTACTATTGCTGATCTACCAATGGATAAGAGATTTGTCCTTATACTTGACTCACACAATACTCAACTAATGAAGCTATATTAAATCACAATTCAAATACACATGCTTGCAAAAATGATTCTTATGAAAGGTTTGAGTTTTCAGATGTTTGTTTGAAGGAACACATTGTTGTTTTCACATCTAACATACGTAGGAATGACAACAAATTCATAGACTTGCACCATAACATGCTTTTTCTAAACCAAGCACTGAAGGAATGAAACAAAAATAAAGGATTTCAAGGTAAAATCACAATATTTGTATCAAAATATTCACACACAACACAAGAACATAAAATTTGGAGAAGGAAATCTGCTTCTTTATTGAAAAATAGGAGCTATTTGCATCACAAATCTGAAAAATGCTTACAAAATAACTGAATTACTCATAAGGAATGAGTTACATAAGTCTAACTTGCTGCTACAGTAGAGAAAAGACTGAGAAGTCTTGAAGAAAAGAGAAGAGAAGCTGGACTTATATTCAAAAGAGCTCCAATATTTGAACGTTTGAAATCTTGGCTGCCTTTGACTTGATTGACTGCTTCTCCTCCTAAAAATCGGCTATCTAACTGGCCGTGAATTTGAAATTTCAGTTTCTGGGCAGATGACTTGAAACTCCCTCAGAAAAGGGCCTTGAACTGCTGTTTTAGAATTGATTACTCTCCCAAAACTGCTCCCGACTGATAGTTCAGCCATTGGAGCCCTCAAATCAAGGGTTGAACTACTGTTTAGGCCTCAACAACCTGCTTAAAATATGGGATTTTGTTTTTAGGTGACCCCTTTTGGCTTGTTTGAATTTGGTCCCAGGTTTGCATTGATGATTAGTTTGAATTTTAAATTCAAATCTTACCATCATACACTACAAAATCCTTATGATGAATGTGACTGCATTACTCATGCTTGAACTTGGAAAGCCCCTATTTAGATGTCTGCAATATTCTATATGTGCCAAGAGCTTCTTTGACAGTAACCTTCTTTGTGGACTGTGACAAAACATTGTAATGTCTTTCATTTTAAGTACTTCCAACTATTTTAGGTTCCACATAAGATGCACTTAACGGTCTTTGGCTCCTCCTATATTGATGTGCTTTGGGACTATCATTTGGTAGGCCTTTGTAATAACCATGAAGCTGGGGTTATTCTGGTGACTGTTATCTGTGCTCTGTGAGTCTGATTATTCACTGTCACGGTCCTAGACTTCTTTACACTCATTATTGAGATTGCTACAAGATTTAGGTTGTCCTCTCACTATCCTTATAATCACTATCAATGGCATTAGATCTCTGCAAATGGTGCTGCTACAGACCTTATTCACCTGAGATGACTATTTGTGTTATGTCTTAGGCCTCCATTTTTCACTGTCCCTACTCTATGAGTTGTTGTTGTAGACTATGATTTGCCCATGCCACTGCATCTTCATCATTTTGTCTTCATGACTATCTTGGCTAAGCCTGCAATGTCCCTAAAAACTACCATCAAAACTTATGTCAAAACCTTATCACTTCCTTGCAATGCATCAACAATGTATGCCTTCATATGCTTTTTGTGGCCCTTTATTTACTGTGTATTTGTGAACTGCATATGTTAGTGACAGAGTCACTGTTCATACTATTGCGAGACCCTAGGTTTTGGTCATTTACTTCATTGTTATTGCCACAAACCTTCGACTTCTTTTAGGGGACTGCTTTATGTGTTCTTTTATGACTGTAACAGTCATATGACTATGGATGCACTGTTTCTTGAATGTGACTGTCCTTTGACTATCATAAGACTATCTCATATGATTGCTTTCTACCTTCTTAGGATTTTCTAAATGACTGTCATGGCAAGGTGAACACTGCTCAATTGAACTTTCCACTTCTATGCCTATGGCTGTGACCCAACTGCGGTAGCTGCTCTTTCTTTTGAATATCACTTCTTTTTGACAGTTCACTATCATTTTGACTACATTCTGTTACTCTTGAACATTTTTAAATGCTGCCTTATTAGGATATCCCAAAACTTCATTGCTCTGTGACTCCATTCTCATGGCTAAACTAAAATTCTTAAAGATATTGTTGATTCATCATGACCATCAATGCTAGTGTGATAGAAGACCCTGAAGCTACATTTATTCTTGACTTTTTGGTATAGTAGTAGTCACTGTGGCTTCATTGCTCATGGTACCTGTATTTTGGTGTCAAAGATTGATGTCCTTTCACATTGCTATCTAAGATCTTGATGACTGTCATTTGCTTGATCTTGTACAAAGGCTTCTTTAAGACAAAACCTCTTGTCATTGTTTTGAATGAGACTGTCCTTTGTTTGTAGCCCTTTTGACAGCGAATATAATTACGTGACTATCATAAAGTATTGACTTAATACCTTGACTGAAAATAGAAACTCTGTCTTCTCTTGATGCTATCTCTTTAGACTGTGATTTCTATTTGACATTGGTCTTGGCTACTGTTATAACATTATCATATTGTTACATAATCTTTGCACTTTCTTCTTACCTGCAACCATCTTTTCCATGACAAAGCTCTATCTCTATGTCTTGGCTGCAAAAACCTGATAAAGCATTATCTTTCTCACTGTTATATTAGGTCCAATTTTGACAGCATGATGAATGTATCAAAGATGCTACTCACTGTCCTCTTGGGACTGTGATCTCTGTGAATACTCTCATTCTTTATGCTCTGCTTTGACTGCTATTGAAGATTGTTGATCACTATCATGTTTCCATATCTATATGGTTCTACTTCTCTTGAACTACCTCTATAATAAACTTCTTCATTCACTTTTATCCACACCCTTCTATAACTGCAACAACTGTGAATATGATCTCTATTTCCTCATCTCATCCTTTGATCATTGGCTGCTCCATGGTATTTTAAATCATATCTCTATGGTCCAGGACTGGCTTAAGCTTTCCTTTCGCACTGATTTGAAGCTGCATGACATCTATGATTCATTGTATCTTTAAAGAATTGTCATGTTATTTATACTGTAGATTTTGTCATGACCGTCATACTTCCATCAATGAACTGTCCTAATATTTTGAATGCTACACTGGGACATTTCCTAACAACAATATGAGTACGGAAGTCTATTTTGTATGACTGAGATCTTTAGAAAGATGCTCCTAAACTTTATGAATATCTTTGTTCTTTGACATATTTGAGATACTCTGGCCTTTAGTGTTGAGCCTTTTGCTGGTCATATGGTCATGACCTGAGACTGTCATTATGTGAGCAAGGACTAAATCTCCAGACTGAGCGTATTGTTCCTCATACCATTACTGCATGAGACTCAACAATAAAAATATGCTTTCAAAGTACAAGGCTATCTACTGTTGCATCTCCTATTAAGGCTATAATAGCAGTCCTATGATGTGCTTTTCATTATCAAGTAAAGGAAAATGCTTCAAATGACAATCAAAAACTTGAAAACACAAAACTTCAAGAATGAACAAAGCTTATAAGCTTGTTTATAGCAATGACTCTTTGATCTTTAAGAGAGAAAACTTGAATGAGAGATGTTTCAAAACATTAAAGTATCCTCAGATATCTCTTTTAATGATAGGTAAAACAATGCATTAGGGCATGTGGAAGAAAATATACTCGCCAGGTCTTCAAACTATTGCTCCAGCTCATAAAATTAATGCTTTCTCTCACATTCTCGGTGATGAGTGCTCTTTCTAGGCACAAAAAATGGTACTCCACATTCCAAATCTATAAGATCATTGAGTGATACTCAGAAAACTTCTTTGGTGACCATTGTTCAACAGCAACATGAAGTTAGGGTTTTTCTTCTCGAGAAAAACAAACTCTCCCCAAAAGAACTCCAGTTAAAAATTGTGCTTCGTGGGGACAATCTTGAATTAAAGAATACAACGTGGAGTATTTTTCATTTCAAAATCTAAACCCCCTCCATCAGCTTAGTCTTGACTTCTTCAACGTGGCAAAAGGCTCCAAAATACAAAAGGACTCCACCTTAATTTTCTCTTTTGAAACTTGTCTCCCTTTACACCTTCAAACTCTTAAAATTTTGACCCTAAGACTCATAAATGACAAACTACTAAATCATCATGGATAGAAAGCTAAAATTGGACAACAAGAATCTTACAGAGGTTTGTGCTACTACAAACAATGAACCTATTGATTTCTATCAATAAAAGTTTTAGGGACACTTTTCAAAACCCTCTAGGATTTTTTTGTTCTATTTCATTCTTGGGCTATACTGCTTAGTATTCTTTTTGGAATTGTTAGGTGATTCTATTGTTACAAGGTTTTTGGGTGCCTCCCAAAACTAGTTGTTTTTGAGATCCTCGTGGTCTCTTTTCTTGTCTGAGATAGTCTTTTCTCAAGGTGGTCCTTCAGGTAAAAGGTTTCAGGAAGCCTTTCAAAATTTTCTATTAGTTTATTTTTCTCTCGGCTGCTTTGGTTCTAGCACATGGGAGATTTTCTAGAAGATGGTTTAGGGTACCTTCCTAAACCCCTCAGTTTTGAATATGTGAATCTTTTCTAGGTCAAGATCCCTGTTCCCACCAGTTAGTTGCTTTGGTTAAAATCCTCTCTTTCAAAAAAGGGTCTTCTCTTTTTTGGGTTTGGTGGTCTCACTACTTGTGAGATCGTCCCTATTGTCTACCTATAAGGTTGTTATGTAAGGGTCCAAGCCCTCTCCCAATTTATCTAATTAAAACATATTAGTTTGAAAATAGTAAAAATATATTTAATTTGACAATATTGTTTTATTAATTCGTATTGAGTGTGTTTGATGATGGGGAGGTAGAGATAGTAGTGCACTAGTGACCTTATCTAGTTTGGCAACAAAGTCTTTTATTTATATAAAATATGCAATAACTAAAAGAATATGTAATACCTTAAACAAGATACCACAAAAAGGTTACGCCCTTCAAAATGCACAAGCATGCTACGCTCTAGACACATAAAAAAAAGGTTGTAGAATATGAATGAGTCTGCTTAGTAATCCATGGTCATCACCGTAAAGTTTTAATTGTTTTGGAAAGATACCTTGCAAAATATTTGCAAGGATTTTACAATCATTTAGCTAGCCAGCCAATTAAAAATACATATAGAAATGTACACCATATAAATGGAAACACTCAATCAAGTTTGATATGCCTTTAATTATTCCTTCTTCAAAGTTGCAAATTTAATTACACATTACAAATGAAGATATATCATTACAATTTCAAAAGATATAACACGTATATCTATGAATTGTGAACCCTAGAGTTCTACTACATAGTATTTCACTTTGCTATGCTCTCATCTTCCTCTTTTTCATCCTCACTCTAAAGAGATAAAAATTTTCTATTTAAAAGGTAAAGGATGTCAACCCTAATCAAAGCATTTTAGCAATTTCAAAATCAATAGATAAAATAAACTCTCACCAAAATAGATGATCAAGATGCTAAGAGATCAATTAATTTAATGGTGAGAAGTTAGGTATTGTGACATAGCCATGGTCCCGAGGGTCCTCAAAGAAAACAATCTAGATCATGCAACAAGAGTAACACAATGGAAGCACCAACAAAAAATATAGAAAATGTAAGATTAGACATCCACAATATCATATATTCATTATAAACTAGTCAACAACATGCAGGCTTATAGGCCTAGTTACTGAATATATTATAGTATATAATCCATTCAGACCTCCAACAGGTGTGCTAATTATGAATCATGAATTGATAGCATCATATATCTTTGCTATCTCCCAAAGGATCAAATAGAATTATATATATATATATAGCATCCGTAACACATCTCGACTAGCCACAAAGATTACATTCTCCAAGACAGGAAAATGAAACGTGTAAAATAGGTTGGACCCAAAGTGTGAAGATCTCCTTTGTCAAGGATACAAATGAAGTGCAAGACACAAAGGAATGTCAGTCAAGGGCCTGGGAACATCGAGTGTGGTGCCCATTAGATCTGCAAGCGAAGAAAATGCTCCATAAGAGAAGAAATCTCCAACTAACCCTTAAGCTCAAAACTACTCTGGGAACCAATAAATAGACAATCCAGAAGTGACAACTTGCTGGAAAAGGATCCAAATGAATTGAAAATCTAGAATGAGGAATGAGACTAAGTTTGGAAGCCACAAGTCTGATCCACAACGAAAAGGAACAACTTCTGGAGAATGCTAGAAGAAAGACAAAATCTACAACATAGAATTGAACATAAATAAAACTAAAAAGAAATATTTTTAGTCAATGCAAGATTTCTCATCGACCGGGGATGCTCCTGCATGAGGGGAAGCTCAAGGACATCGAAAAGGATTTAGTATATAGACCCCATGCTCATTTCGGATCCAAATATTTTCTTAGGCTGCAAATTTCTTCCTCCTTACCTCTTCTGGTACTTTTGCTAAATTATCCAATTTCTTCTTCTCTTCTCCTCTCTTTCCTTACTTCATACCTGCACATTTTCTCTCACCACCACTCCCTTTCTTTTGCAAATATGATTTAGTTCTTCCACTAGAATTCATCTTATCAACCACCATAATTATAACTTCACTATCATCAAATACCACCTTGCTATTAGGCCTATCCACAAAGTCTTTTTCAAATCCAAGTCATCCTCTGCATCCTGCTTCTCAGCACAACAACCCTTCACAAGGCTCAAGTTATTCACTTCCTTCTCTTTCTCCTTGAAAGAAGCCAAATTAAACTTCCACCCATCCTTCTCAGTAATAATCAGGTTCCTTCTACAATCATAGATATCTCCTCTATCAAACTGCCAAGGTCTACCTAGGAAAACATGAAAAACACTCATAGACATAACATCACATATGACTTCATCTTGGTAAGGTCCAATATTGAAATTCACCTAACATTTCTCTCTCACCTCTTCCACAGGATCATCTTTCAACCAACTCACCTTATAATGACAAGGATTCTCAAGCCTCTTCAAACCAAGCTTCTCTACCATTTCCTTAGATACCAGATTATTAGGACTTCCACTATCCACAATAACCTTACAACACTTACCTCCTATTTTGCAAATAGTTGGGAAAAGATTCTTCATTTGTGTAGGTTCGGTCTCCTCTCTGCTCTAGAAGAATCTTCTAAACATAAGGGATTATCCTTTCTCTGGTTCTACCATACTCACATATGTAGCTCTAGTTTATTGGTCCTCATGTACCAAGAAATTACTTACCATTCCTTTATTACCAGTTCCCTAAGAACACTCATAAGATCTATGTCTAGTTTCTCCACACTTAAAACATTTACCCAAGAATTCCCTGCTGCTACTGCCATTTCCTTTTCTTTGTCTTCTGATCCAATTCCTTACTCTATTTAGATTATAATTCTTCTTTAGTAGTATTCTTCTCCATACTGCCACTCATTTTCCCTCTACCCGTTGTATATCTCTCTCTTCCCATAGGGTTATTCTATTATCTTCTTTTTACTTTAGCTTCTACATTTAGAGAACATTGGTAAGCCTCCTTAACTATAGAAGTCTTTAGCATACTCATCTCATCTTGAATGGTAAATCAAAGTCCATATATGTATCTAGCCACCTTCTCCCTATCCATCTCTCGATGTCTAGATTTGATCATCACCTTGAATAATTCCTCACTATACTCTTTCACACTCATGTCCTTCTTCTTCAAGCTTTGCAACTTCATGAATAATTCCAACTCATAGTCTCTTGGAATGAATTTAGCCTTCAACCTTGCAACCATCTACCTCCATCGAGTGATTTTCATCTCCCCATTCTCCACTCTATCTTTCTGCAACTCTTTACACCATAAAGAAGCGTGTCCTTTCAACTTATTTTGTGCTAACCAGACCCTATATTGATCTTTAATATCTTCAAACTCAAAATAGTCCTCCAACTCTATAATCCAATCTATCAAGTCTTCCAGATTCAATGTACCTAAAAAGTTAGAAACCTCAACTTCATGAATTTTACTTGTGCCACCACTCTAAGAAATCTATCTTCTTCTTCCTTTGTCAGTCCTTCAACCTCTTCGACCTCTAGCTCATCCCTTGCCTCTTCATACTCATCCTCTGATTCGAGATTCCTCCATAAATGAGCCAACGCATTTTAATTCTCATTCCTCGTCTCATTTCTGAAATCCTCCATCATCTTCTCTACCCTTCTAGTGTTCATCATTCTCGATGGCATCTCCTCCTTTGATCCAATGCAACTACCTTAACTCTGATCTGACTACAAAGTTTCAATTACCTCTCTATCAGTGATCTATTGAACACACTTGTAGTCTATCTCAAATTGGTGATCTGTGTCACCCAAAGGAATGCCTCAAGGTTCGCAACTAGCTCTGATACCATTTGACATAGCCATAGTCCTGAGGGTCCTTAAAGAAAAAATTCCAAATCAAGTAGCAAGAGTAACACAATAGAAGCACCAACACATATTATAGAGAATGCAAGATCAGATATCCACAATATCATAGATTTATTATAAACTAGTTGGCAACATGTGGGCAAACATGCAGGCTTATAGACCTAGTTACACAATACATTCTAGAATACAATCCATTCGAATCTCCAAGAGGTGTGATAATTACAAATCATTAATTGATATCATCATATATCTTCGCTGTCTCCCAAAGTATAAAATAAAACAATATATAGCATCTGAAACACATCCGGGTCGGCCACAAATATTACATTCTCCAAGACAAGAAAATGAAACGTGTAAAATAGGGCGGACCCCAAGTGTGAAGATCTCCTTTACCAAGGAGACAAATGAAGTGCGGACCACAAAGGAAGGTCGAAAAAGGACTGAGGAATATTGAGTGTGGTGCCAATTAGATCTGCAAGCCAAGAAAACGCTCCATAAGAGAAGAAGTCTCCAACTAGCCGTTAAGCTCAAAACTGCTCCAGGAACCAAGAAATAGACAATCCGGAAGTGATAACTTGCCAGAAAAGGATCCAAATGAACTGAAAATCTAGAACAAGGAATGAGAACAAGTCAAGAAGCCACAAATCTGATCTGCAATGAAAAAGGAACAACTTTTGGAGAATTCCAGAAGAAACACAGAAGCTGCAACACAGAATTGAACATAAACAAAACTAAAAGAAAATATTTCTGGTTGATGCAAGATTGCTCATTGTCTGGGGATTCTCCAACATCATATTGGTGGAGGAGAAGCATGCCATTTCATTTGACACTTATGACATGATTAAAAATTAAAATATTAATTTATGTAAACTTATTAAGCTCTCTTAGGCCATTAAAACCTTTGGAAAAATTCCCATTTACTTTGTTTGACCTTATGATGACTCATTCATTAAGACTATCTTACCTTTTAGAGATGCAATAAAAATCGTTATATACAATTATCGGGATCTTATATATTTTTAGACTTAATATTTTTTTGATACTCAAAGAAGGGAGAATAGAGAATTTTGAAAATTTGATAGAAACCACACTATCTTCACATTTCTTGGATTCTTCATAAGATGTAAAACTTTGAGGAGATAATTTTCCTCTTAGATTTTTTTTATTGATACAATATGTATTCATGCGTGCATAGGGTTGAGGTCTTTTATCTACACTTACAATAGGAAAAAGACTAAAATTTTGGTAAACACCATTGTAGTCTCCATTACATTTTGGGTTATTGGGAACTTTGTGAATTCATGAACTAATTCATACTTGGAACTTTATATTATTTTATATCACACTTTCTAGAAGCTCATGAATTCATTAATTCAATAAAACATAGTATTGAAGAACCTATTGTATCAACTTAAGTTTCACCTCAAAGCTTAAACTTGCAAACTCATTAGTCTATCAACATGAAATGAAAAAGAAAATAAAAGATTATACCTTCATGATTTATCCTTGATTGTGTCCTAACCCCATTGTTTTTGGTTGTAGATGACTTTTCTCTCAGACAAGCACTGGTAGCTTCCAAGATGGAAAGTGTGGAATGGATTGGTAGTTGGTATGATATGCAAAAGATAATGCTATGATAATTATTTATGCTAAATTGCAAAAAAAAATCTTAAAATGCTAAACAATGAACTCATGGATGCAAAGATAAAATACTCCTAATTGACTATAAGATTAGCTATAAGTTTCAAAAATGGCTTAGGAGACCTCTATTTATAGTTTTTTGAGTGCATAAGCTTAGGTGGTAGAGATCAACGATCCTGATTAAATATTGCAAATTGGATGGCTATGAGCAAGAGGTTAAGATGTGAGAGATAAAGGTGGAAGATGTTCCTCATACACCTATAGGATGGAGGAAAAGGTGGAAGGAGAAGCCAAGTATTAGAAGGCTCACCTTGACAAAGGAGAAGACTTGAGAGAATATAAGATAGTTGGAGAAGATTTAGGGATAAGAGGACAAGTGGACTCAACTCCCTCCAAATATATAGGAAGGTTGGAGAGAATATAGAGAATTTGAGAAATGTGTGTGCATACACATTATTTGAAGAATAAATTTGGAAGTTGAAGATAATGATGCATATTAATATTAAAAATATTAATATCTTAGGCACATGATTGATGAGTTGGCAAAGAAGAAGTGATGTGGAGATGAGCGCGAGTTGGAAAAGGAAGATTAAATAATTAATAAATTATTTAATTGATAAAACTATATGATAGTGGACAAAAGAATAATTAAATATTAGATATTTAATTAATTGGATTAGAAGAAAGGGATATAATGAATTAATTAATAAAATATTTCAATTAAATTAATTATTAGAAGAATATGAAATGAAATAAATAAATTAATCTTTTCAAATTAACTATTTAATAGAAGAATAATTATTAAATAAATATAAAATATTTATTTAATTGCTCATAGCCAATTTTATGTGTATAAATTTTGCCCCTCTTTGAAATGACGTTGATACAACATTGTTTTGAAGATTAAATCAAGTCTTGATAATGCCCCTGACGAAGATAAAAATCTTGATTGTGTGCCCCCTCTGGAGATTGATCATGAAATTATTGAAAAATATGATTGAATGAATAATCTCACGATAATTGATTGAAAAGATTTGAAAATTAGCCTCACAATTAAATCCATTTTTGGTAAAAACAAATTGCCCCACTTGAAACATTAATTACCCTTTCAAAAATAAAAAAAGTGTAATAATAAAATTAACCTAGGTCAATTTTATCCTCATTTATAATTTGTTAGCGTTCGGAGAAAAAAGAGTTGGAGTGTTGAGCTGGCAAAATGGCGATCTTGTATGAGAGCCATCTATTTGAGTGCGTTCGCTGATACCAGAGACCTGTTGAGTACAACCCATCGGTGAGTGACCTATCCTAATCTTGGTTTTGAACTTTTCGTACAAGTTTTCATTTTTTTCAAATGATTTAGGGTTGTTTTTGAATTTTTTGATTTTCAGCATTTTGTTTTTCATTTTTCACATTTGTTGGGTAGTTTAGTGCATCTGTCATTTTTGTTAACACATTTGATAGTTTAGTGCTTTTATCTTGTATTTTCACTCTTTTGTTAGGTTTGTTAATGCAATTGATGGGTTAGCACCTGTGTTTAATATGTTCGTACAAATTATTTGTATGTTAGCGCTTTTGTTTGAAAACACACTTTTGTATGTTTGCGCAAATGTTGAGTTGGGTAGTGCTTTTGACTGATTTAGTGCCTATGTTGATTAGGTTATCACATTTGTTTAAAATTGAACTTTTTTAATTTTGGCAATGTTAAAATTCAATCAGATGAATTTTATTAGACATTTGATATGTGAATTTGACTAATTGATAGACAATTAATGATGATTGATCAATGATTTGATTGATTTGATACATTGTTTATTGATTTCTTGATAGATGTTTGATTGATAGGATATCCATTTGTTTGTCTGATTGATAAGTTGATAAAAGCTAGAAGAGACTGATTTTGTCTGTGATAAAGAGATTGATGTGTTGATTATTTGATTAATAGCCTGATTTGCTTGATAGAAAAGATTTGATTTAAATGATGATTTGATAGAATAGATGATTGATAGACAACTTTCCTGATTAAACATGAGAAATTAGATGTCCTCCAGTGTCGGGAAAAGTTCTCGACTATGCGCCATTTAGTCCCAGAGTTGACTCGGGATGAGATTAGACATATTGATGCCTATAGATTATGTCAACTCTAATACATGCCACATATTAAACATAATAGGGGTCTGTTGACTACATTAGCTAAGAGATGGCATAGCGAGCACAAAAAATTTCACCTACCCAATAGTGAAATTAGTGTGATGCTTGAGGATGTCTATAGGATCCTCAACATCCCTATGACTTGCAAGCTCATCCAGTACAATTACCAGGATCTTGGTGGGACTGAGGCATGCAAGAAAGTGTTCAGAGATTAGAGCATCTATGGGGGAGAGATTCGATGGGAGGACATGGTTATGCACTATGATACTCTCCCAGTGATACTCATAGGCTTGATTGGTGGATTTATATGTCCTAATAGGAGATATTGAGGATTTGTCATTGGATGGGGAGGGATTTTATAGAGAATGATACAACATTGTACTTGTTATGCAAAGGGTGTTTGTATTCTTACACATCTTTATCATGATCTTCACCAGGTTGTGTATGATGGTGGAGCAAGTCTCTCATCTGGATGCACACTTCTTTAGGTTTGGTGCTAGGAGCACATTGTTGTTACTCAACCAAAACATGACAGAGTTCATGGTGATGGTCAACCATTTGTATATTTGTATAGAGGTATCATTACTTATCCTAAGATAGGTAAGCTCGATTATTGGAGATGGGTATTAGATTCCAAGGATACTGTGATTTGGAGGCCTTATATTCATTGTGAGCCTTGGCTGGAGGACACCTGCATTTTGCCATTAATTTTGTAGAGTAGATATCTGATCGGTCATACTCCTTATATCATTGAGAGGCAGTTATTTGGTTGTATTTTGAGATAGTTTGGTATCATTTAGCACATGCCTTTCAATGTTGCGATGTATGCATGGCAATACAAGGACATATGAGATTGGGGTCCTTCATTGTCTTTTGAGATAGCATACACGGAGTTTTTAGCTGTTCCTATTGTAGCATATGATTTGAGACTACACATATTGGATGTCGGGATCACAACAAATTATGCTCGGTATATTCTTGCACACCCTTTTCCTCACATCATAGATCCTACATACCCTCCTCCCATTTCAGGATATGGGGAGTCAGATTCAGATGATCTTATTGTTGGGCAATAGAGACGGAGGCAAGAGCTCAGAGCTGCTCAAGAGGCTAAAGGAGATGAGGGGGATGAGGGTGGAGATGGTCAAGGAGGGAGATGAGGATGGAGAGGAGGCCAGGTTGGGGTCCGAGGAGGACCTTTTGGATAGGTTGGCAAGGTGGGGAGGTCACTTCCTATGGCAAGGAGAGATACAGGCCGGACTAGGAGGGAGATAGGCAGAGGAGAGATTGGGGAAGTGAGGGTACTATCCTCTTCAAGATTAGGTAGAGGTGGAGGATTGTACAAAGGTCAGGGAAGGGGTATTTATTTTAGGCAGATATATTTAGATCTAGGAGTTATAGAAACACATGGTGGCTGGGATGAGGGAGAGGAGGACTCAGAGGATCATGTGCCCCTCATTCATTGTCAGATTATGATATCTACTCAGGTGCAGACTCCAACAAGTGTAGAGGGAGGTGGGGATAAGGCCATGCAGGATGTACCCCAACAAGATAAGCCATAGTAGGATGATCCATAATAGAAGAGCATGGATGACCTTAGATCACAAAATGATCAACTTAGGGCACATGTACAAACACTCACTATTGAGAGGGATAGAGTTGTGAGGATATACTAGGATACATAGGCTACTCTTGATTACATACAGGGGGTTGGTTCTGGACTCTCCAAGATGACACCGTTAGGGCATTAGTCCAGGCTGGGAAGGAGACAGCGTATTGGTGATGATTTTATGAGGATCTATTTTCAGAGAGCAGTGAGCTATGTGACTACTCTTGTAGCCAAGATGATAGATACCAATAGTGGTGGGGTTATAGGGCCTCCTCAGAGAGATCAAGGATAATTTCCATCATGTGGATCCTCTTGTCGATGGCCTCAGAGATGGACAACTTCAGGCGGGAATGGTACAGGCCATCCATGAGACTTGATTTTATATTAGGAGACATGGTATGTTATTGATTATTTATTTGATATCATTGTATACTTGGAATTTTTATTATTTTATGATGATATTGATTTAGAGTGGGCAACAAGAAGGTAATAAGACCCAATACACCCTTCTCTGTCAAATCAAGGCTTATGACAACCCACAACTAGGGTTCTACCCACATACAAATGTAATCAGTCAACCACAACACTTACTAAGGAGGGTTTTGGCTATTTGAAAATCAAGGTCACTCAACCTATGCATTTCACCCAATTTTGGAGACTTCCTACTACATCCGGGTCAAGGAACCCCTAATTAGGCCTATTCCTTATAGCCCTCTTTCATCGGTATTTATCAACTAATTAAAATTTTCCTCAAATCATCCTAGGAAAAAATTACATTTCTGAGTACCCTTTTGGGGTTTACATCTAATTCCAAAAGATACAGTTATGACCCTGCTCCAGCACCCCCAAGCACCTATTGGGTTTACAGACCTAATAGGCCTAATTAGGCCTATTTTCCAAAGGAACTACTTAAGAATGGGGTTACAGAATCTAAATCACTCCTTGGTAATGTTAATTAGGTATCTAATGAACCAAAAACACCCTTAGACCAGTTCTCAAACACTCCTTAGGTGACTTTTCTCTCATTCGTCCTCAAGGCTAGACTAAACACATGATTTTGTTTAACCTAGGGTATGGTGGAAACCACACCAAAAACTCACTCCCAGATTCCACCCTTTTGTAATCAAAATATAAAAACCTTCAAATTGCATTTCCCAAATGGTCGATGAGTTCCTCAATAGGATCTTCAAGTTAGGGCCATTCTTTTGGTGAAACCCTACGAACTAGATTTCTAAGTGAGTTTTTGGAAAACTGCCCACAACTTGCTCCAAACTCCATCAATTCAAGTCAGAACACTTGCATTCAAACCTGCACTCACACCACAATCCAACCATTTCAAAATTTCATGCCAACCAATTCTTTGTCAGATGGTACAGTATGGAAAACAGTGAAAAATGGGAAAAATCTGAGTTTTTTGTTTATTCAAACCACCAACTTCTTACACCCATCATCCAAACCACTCATAGATGATCTCTAAGGCACAAATAGGGCTTCTCCCAATGGCTACAACTTATTTTCAACTAATTAGGATTGTTATAACTTCTTTGCCAATCGGTGGTGAAATTTGAAAAGTTGCTTAGCAACTTTTGTAACTTTTTACATATTTTGACAACTTTTAAAATTTGACATACCAAAGTCCCTAATGGGCTTGTAGAACAATCCTAAGCCTAAAACAACTTAGGGGAACCTATAAACATACCTCCTACCCTAGATGAACCCATGGTCAGAGTTGGTCACTAGGTTTGTAAATGACCTAGAGCCAACTGACCTTACAAGAGGTTCTTTATTACATTCATAGGATCCAAAGATCTACACTAATCCAAAACACCATCCTAGGGTGTAAGACCACCTACCAACACACAAACAAAAAACAAACTCCAAAACCAAGAGGTACCCTACACCAGATATGTAGACATGGACTCTATATGATTCTCAGGATTCATGATTTAATATGCATTCTACTTATGATGATGATCTATATGACATATATGCATTGATTATATGGATGATCCTTTGATGATATTTCCTTTCTTTTATGTTTCATGATGTTCTATATGCCTTTATGATATAATAATGATCTATATGATGATGAAAATGATGCAATATAGTACTTATATGATCTATATGATGATGATTATGTGAAATGATTTACATGATTTATATGGAGATGAAAATGATACTTTACTTAAATGACTAAATACAATGATCTATATAAGAAATGCTTATAATGATGTATGCAAATATATGTTTATTTATTATTCCTTGATCATGTATATGCATATGATGAAATGATACTAATGAAATGTATTTGATTTTTTAAATGCAGTATGATGATTATGCATGTAAATGATGATTAGATTGATGAAATATGAATAATAATAATGTAATAACATGGTTAATGATTCTAAATGCATAAATTCAATTAAATGAACTAAGATAATAATGATAAATAAATCTAATGCAACTAATAATGATATGATCAATGCAAATGACATTAATTTAATCTAATGCAATTAAAATGAATGCAATTGATAAATGATGAATGACATGATGATTATGATAATATGTAAACCTAAATGAAATGAACCTAGATAATTGAATTCAAACTAATGAAAATTATCATGACCAATACAATTATTTGTAGAACTATAAAAATGACCATATTCCTAAATGAATATTTTATGTTCATTTCTCTATTTAATTAAATCCAATTTAATTAAATTACCCGCATTCCTCTATTTAATTAAGTAAATTACTCAATTAAATTCACTATACCCATTTAATGAATAAATCATTTTATTCAATTAAATCCCCTATCCACTTTTAATTAAATTCAAATTTAATTAAATAATTATCCTAAATTGAATAAATCTAATTTATTTAATTTCCCCAAATTGCAACCAAATTGAATTAAATTTACTTTATTTCAATTAAATCCTATTATCCCTCCACCCACTTGCATTCTCCTACATCTCCCACTTGCCTTCCTAAACCCCTTCCTAATTTCTTCTAGACCCTTCTAATCACTTCTAAATTAACCTAACCCATCTTCTAAACTTTGTCACATCCCTAAACAAAGGGAAGTCACTTCTCAAAACCTTGAAGTCTATGATAGCCATTAAAGGCTTCAAGTCTTCAACCACTTAATTTTCCAAAGTCTCCCAAACCATTAATGGTTAACTCAACCCCCTTGCATGATTAAAGAATTTCTTTTAACTCAACCTCCATGTAACCCAAGGGTCTCATCAAGCATTCATTGCTTTGACTATGGTTATCCCTTAATCATTTGCACAAGAGTTTATCCTTGGATTAACTCTTAATCCAATGGGTAATCTTAACTTAAGCTTGACCCTTACCCTCTAGATAACCATGAGGTCTTCTCATGCATTTAATGTCTCCAACCCCTTTTCTCACCCAACCCTAGGTTGACATTTGTCACCATTTCATTGGTTCCAATTGTAAACATGGATTCCCAACTTTCAAACTCAACCCTTGATTAACTCTTTCAATCCTAGCCATCCATTGCCCTATTTTTGCTATAAATAGGGCTCTCATCCCTCCATTTTTATCATCCAAGTTTGTAGTATCATATTTATGCTCAAATACATTCAAGCTTTCACATTTCATATATGCTCATCATTTAGCCTCTCTTTTCAATAGGAAATAGTCTAAATATGCATGTTTAGAATACTTTCTTTATCATTTAGCTCAATCATAGACTAATATAGTATGTTAGGATAGTATTGTTTACTAATCTTGTCATCTTATAGCTAGTTTATTGCATTTCTAGAATCATGCATACCTTAGGATGCATCTCACATTAAAATCAACAAAAGCATCCCTCATTCTTGCATTTGTCATCCCTAAACCATTTTGCTCAGTAATCTGAGAGCAAAAATGTTGGTTTGAGGGACCGTGCCAGATAGAGAACCATGGAACCATCCTTGGGAAGCTGAGTTATGCTTCATAACTCCATATCTTGCACCAAGAAGTCCTGTGGGTGTGTGAGCAAGGCTCCATAGAGCTCCATTTTTTGCATTTTGAGTTCTATTGACTCACTTTTCCCGCATACATTTCTGCCACCCACCGTGGGGCGCTACCCCATATATCTAATCGGTTTTAAAATATATCCACTTTTGCAGACACGCGGGAAAAATGAATTAGTGTGTTGAGTTAACTATTTAGCGCATCTGGTTAACAGCCTAGCGCATTCGGTTCATTGTTCAGCGCGTGGGGTCCATCACCTAGCACGTAAAGTTCATTTATCAGTGCATAAGATTACTAATTTTTCCTGTAGGTCTCAGCGAGGGAGAAAAATAGAGCAGCGCTTTCGGCACATAGTGTAGCACGTTGAAGACTTCTTTTAGCGCATTACGACTATTATGTAGCACGTATAGTTTGTTCTGTAGCGCATCACAGATCAAAATAAGAAAAATAATTATTGTAACTGAAAGTTTGAAATTAGACTTGTAGAAGTCCACCAAGGTATCTAACTGGTTATTTTGCAGGTCTCTAACAATTTCATTGCAGATAGGAGCTTCATCTTAAGATTAAGATAGTTAGATTTTTACTAACTTTCCTAGGTTAGTTTAAAATTTGATTTTTCTTTTCTTAAAATTGAACTCACCTTGTTTTTGGCTATAAAAAGAACCACTATCAAATTTTATTTTTTTTGCTTTCATAGGAGAAAACCTTCATTTTGGGCTCTAAAAAGAACAAAACAAAAATTTCTTTTTGCAAAAATAGAGCTATAAAAATAACCTCACCATCCTTTGGTGTATAAAAGGATTCATATTCAATTTTGTGCAAAGGAAAGAACCTCACCTCAAAAGCTTTGTTGCAATTAAAGAGGGAAGTTATTCCCCTTTTGTTTACTAATTTTTGTTTGTTGACCAAATCAAACCTTTTGCTTTGTTAACTCAGTTATTTCCTTAGATTAAATAATCATTGTTTTGAGGAAGTAAAATTAACACCATGCTTTTCTTGGAGCAACATCTCCTAGTAGAGGTTAGCAAATCATTGAATTGAAGGTTTAAAAAGAATTTGTGATTGCCTTGAATCGAAAGAGAAAGGTATATGCTCTCCCCTTAACTGGGTGATCCAAAAAACTAGACCTCTCTTAAAAAGCTTTATTTCCTTCAAAGCATTTACATCCTTTAGCAGGCCTGCCTTCCCGAGGAGTTGAAATCAACTCTTAAAGCTGTTTATGGCCGGTGTGAAGGGAATGACCTAAGTGGGGAATGAATTTGATGCCAAGTATTCCAACCCACTATAATCAAAAGTGAAAAGTGACGAAAGTCCTTTTCAACAGTTGCGCGCAGCGATTAGCCTTCCCCCAGTATCCTCGAGATACGTAAACCCTTTGTTCTAAATGTTGGGAAGCCTCCTAAAGGAGTTTATCACTAACGGCCGAATAGGAAGCTTGATTACAAACCATAGAAATAGAAGCTTTGAACTGAGTCAGTAACCAGACATTTATAACATCATAGTGCAAGGGTGGGGAAGAATCCGCCCCCAAGATTACTCATCATATATCTCCCAAGATAACTACTCAATTGTGAAGTGATTCACTTTGGGTTAATTTTTGGCAAAAGACAAAAAAACGAGCGCCCTATAGGGGGTGACATGGTTGTTTGAGCTAATGGAGTATCAAGACTAGTGAGCTATGATGTTATTTATGACCTTTGAATAAAGAGTCTTTTTGAAGTGTATTACTCGTATCCGAACCTGTTAAAACATTGGGGATTTGAACACATCCTCGTAGAACATACACTTTTTGTTAGATTAGGCAAAATGGTTGTACTTTTTGTGATATGCTTACATTTATTACTTCAGAAAATCATCCATCTAGACCCAAGTTCATAACCCAATACTCCTATAACATTCAACACGCCATAACCATGCTGGACGTTTGCAACACCAAACAAAAGAACAACAAAACATTCATGAGATTCCTTCAACGTTGGCGACGTATGGTATCATGATATCCTCGAGATATTCCTAAAAAGGAGAAAATGGAGATCTTCATCGACAACTTGAATGGTGAAATGAGTTACAGGCTAAAACTTCAATGCATACCGTCTTTCGCTAAATTGATTAAAAATGGCATTCAAGTAGAGGAAGCGTGTGTCAAAAAGGGAACACTCAAATTCTTCAAGGAAGGAACAAACTCATCAAACTACAATAACCAAAACGACAATAGCTTAGACAAATCTCGATTTTGGACTCGAAACAAAAATGAAGGCAACAATGAATCACATGATCCCAAATCTAAGCAACCAGTGCTTGCATTATTCGGAAATCCTCAAACTACGAAGAATCCTAAAAATGCTAATCCAAATGCTAACACATATGCACCAAACACTGATCAAGGACGACTCAACACAAACAACACCAATGATACTGAAAGCAAAAACATGAATCTAGGACCTAAAAACAATTCACACAACAACACGAACAATTTCCAAAAGCGTGTCTTCACACCACTGGGGCAATCACTAGAATCAACGTTCAAAGAACTTCTGGCAAACAAAATCCTCTCTTTGCCTACGATCAACAACTATGAACCCCAAATCAAACCACCTTGGTGGAATGATTCACACTATTGTGATTTCCATCGTAACAAGGGTCATCGGACGAATGATTGCATGAGATTGAAAAACATTGTGCAAGACATGATTGATCGAGGTGACTTAAAGGTGGATGGTCTCAAAACAAATGGTGATCACAGAGCCTTTAAAAATCCTCTTCCAAATTACAACAAAGATGGAGCTTCAACCTCGGATGATACATGCGGAGCTCGTATCAATCATATCTACAACAACACCATAAATCACATATTAGCTGAAGATCATCAAGTAAATGTCATCACCATTCGAGATCAACGTGATCATGAATCTATCAATGTGACAACCCGAACTCAGAAACATGTCTTAAAAGGGCATACTGCACCTACAACTACTACACCAAAGATCCAATATGACTTGGTTAGCCAGCTATGAAAAACTCCAGCTCAGATATCTATACTAGAATTGCTGAAACTATCACCAAAGCACAAAGACATATTGGAACAAGTGCTATTGGAAACCAATGTAACTCAAAATCTGGATACAGACAGATTTCAAGCCATGGTCGCCCATATGACAAGACCTCATAACCTCACCTTCTCAGAGCATGACAATGCTTCCTTGAGTCATCTGCATAACACTCCTCTCCATATCGAAGTCATTGTTTGCAAACACCGAGTAAAAAGAGTCTTAATAGATGGAGGAGCTAGACTTAATATATGTACTTTAAAGCTTATCCGTGCATTAGGCTTCTCAGAAGAGTCTATTGATCCCTGCAAGAAGATTACCATAAAGGCATATGATGATGATGAAAGGTCCTCTAAAGGAACCATGATGTTACCTATTCAAGTGGGACCAGTACAAAAGGATACTATGTGTCAGGTCTTAGACATAGATCTCACCTACAATATTTTGTTAGGGCGACCCTGAATACATGAAATGCAAGCAGTACCTTCTACGTATCACCAGTGTGTCAAATTTCCTTATGACGGACAAGAAATCTCCATATCTGCTGATCACAATCCATTTCAACATTGCAACGCAATGGGGGCAGCCTAGGATAGTTTGGTTCCTCATAATAGAGAAAAGTAGCGATCTTCAACATCAGATCTACAAACAGCAAAGCCCAACTTATTATCTAGAGATTTCAAGCAGCAAATGCAAATCAAAGACCAAGGTATGGGAGAATACTCTTTGGAGCCTTTATGTTTTGCCAAATTACCAACATCACCCAGATCTCATGGATTTCCTACTACATCAACACATCTGGTCACTTAGCCTATCACCAAATTTGATGGTACCTTCATCCAATTGGGCACTCTAGCACATGAATCAGAAGACAAGGATATTCTTAGCTGGTTATACAAAGATGAGGAAGAAGATAACAGAGCAGCTGCTCTGGACATTGTTCTACGTACACACCCATATGGAAAAGGATACTTAATCATGCAACAAATGGGATATGATGGTAAAGGACCTATTGGGAAACGCAAAGAAGTCATCACTGAACCCATAGATCTTCCTTCATAGCCCAATAGAGACAAAAAAGGATTGGGTTGTAAGCTCACTTTCCTATTAAGAAAGCCGCCCCGCATAACTACGAAACCTCAATGGAAAGTAAAGAAGAAGTACAAAGAAGAATCCTGGCAGGAAGCACTCTTTGAATCAGCAAAAACAATCCGCAAGGCATGGGAATGTCAAGAACAGAAGTTACATCAAGAAAAGCTTCAAAGCCACAAGAAGGCCATATCTGCAGCATTAGCTCATATTCAAAATCCACTATGTCAAGAGCAAATAAGATCATCTCAGGATACCATTATTTCTCCCAGAGGAGACACAATCTATGAACAAATACAGAAAGTAGAAGCAGGATCTGATACCGAATCAACAAAAACTATCAAAATGGTATCCATCATCAAAGATTTGTTTTCACCATACAACATACCTGTTTAAAGCACTGATAGAATATGGGATGATGTCTTAGAGACTGATTCCAATGAATATGAATGGGGTACCTGCTCAAATACTACTGCAGATATCCCTAATGAAACTGACACCATACCCCTTTCTCAGGAAGAGCATAATGCAGAAGATAGACCTCTTGAATTTGGACCATAGAATATCTATGACACCAAGGAAAGCGAACAGAAGTATTATGAACAAGTCTATATGGAAGATAATACCATTGAAGACCTCGATGAAATCCTGGAATTCTTTAAAACCAAGAACAAC
Organism: Cryptomeria japonica; assembly: GCF_030272615.1. Classification (NCBI taxonomy): domain Eukaryota; kingdom Viridiplantae; phylum Streptophyta; class Pinopsida; order Cupressales; family Cupressaceae; genus Cryptomeria; species Cryptomeria japonica. The sequence goes on along the minus strand of NC_081412.1, from coordinate 452,888,189 downwards.
CATGATGAAACCTCTATCTTGACACTTACAGTAGTAGAACTTGATCCACCTAATGATTCCTTACCACTTGTCTTTCCTGACCTCATAAACTGGGATGAACCTGAAATCCATGATATACCAATTTTCCCAGATGATAAATCTATTATCCACTACCTATGTACCATAAATCCGGAAACAGGCTCTACCAGTGAACAAAGTAACGATGTCTGCCAATCAAGGAGTACCAAGTCTCTCAGTTGCAAAAATAAACCAAATAAAAGATCTGATGCTGAAAACCAGTCAATGGCAGGTCTAGATCACAAAAAAGTAAAAATAAAGGATGCATCTGAGGGTGAAAACCTTTTTAAGGCACCTAACGATGGGAGACTTGACACTCTTCCTGAGCACTTTCATGAGCGATCACCCATATTGATTGAGCCCACTCAATCAATCAACATTGGTACTACAGAAGCAGTTAGAAACATACACCTTGCAGAATCTCTGACAGAGGAGGAAAGATCAACATTCATCATTTTCTTTAAAGAACAACAAATTAACTTTGCTTGGTCATATGCCGATATGCCCGGAGTGGATCCACACTTAATCATGCATCACTTGTCCATCTCTCTAGGAGTTAAGCCAGTCAAACAAAAGCTACGAAAGATGAATCCATAGGTGGCACTCATGGTCAAAACTGAACTAAAGAAACTATTAGATATCGGATTCATCCGACCCATTGACTATGCAGAATGGATTTCCAACATCGTTCTAGTATCAAAACCAGATGGTAGTATCAGAATATGCACTGACTTCAGAGATGTCAACAAAGCTTGTCCAAAAGATGACTTTCCTCTGCCTAGTATCGACATAATTGTAGACCTCATAGCAGGACATGCAATGCTCTCACTAATGGACAATTTCTCAGGGTATAATCAAATCACAATAGCCCTGGAAGATCAAGATAAAACAGCGTTCACCTATCCTTGGGGAACGTACTGTTGGAATGTTATGCCTTTTGGCTTAAAGAATGCAGGGGCCACTTATCAAAGAGCAATGACAACAATCTTTCATGACAAGATGCACACATTTATGGAAGATTACGTAGATGATTTACTAGCTAAATCCTTCACTAGAGCGGAACATCTCAGTATCCTAACCAAGATCTTTGATCGATTGGAAAAATTCCAAGTCAGGCTCAACCCTAAGAAATGTGTCTTCGGGGTTACATCAGGCAAGATACTAGGCTACATAGTCTCAGCTAAAGGTATTGAAGTAGATCCAGCAAAGGTACAAGCCATTATGGAAATTCCACCACCAAAGAATATTAGTCAACTCAAATCTCTACAAGGATGACTTCAATCAATCAGGTGATTCATCGCTTAGCTAGCAGATAAAAGTCTACCATTTAACCATTTGTTACATAAAAATGTACCATTCATATGGGAGACCAAGTGTGCAGAATCCTTTTACCAAATCAAATAGTACCTGATGAATCCACCAGTTCTGGTACCACCAGTTGCAGGAAAGCCACTTATCCTATATATCTAAACAACAGATATATCGTTGGGGGCACTATTGGCACAAGAAGATCAACAAGGCAAGGAACGAGCCATATCTTATATCAGTAGGACATTGAATGGCTATGAACTCAACTATACATTCATTGAAAAGGCTTGCCTAATAGTGGTCTTCGCATCTTAGAAGTTCTAACATTATATGCTAGCACACACCATTAAGCTAGTAGCAAAAATTGATCCTCTCAAATATCTACTCAGCAAGGCAGCTCTTACAGGCAGATTGGCTAAAAAGGTCATGATTCTCAGTGAATTCGACATCCAATACACAAAAAGATGACCCATCAAAGGACAAGCAATTGCAGATCAGCTGGCTGAAGCACCACTACCAGGAAAACAAACTATGGAGATTGAATTTCTGGACAGGGATGTTCTTTCTCTTTCTACCAAACAATGGACCCTATACTTTGACGGATCCTACACACAACATGGTTCAGGTGCTGGCATTCTATTCATCACTCCTGAAGGACACACTATACCAAGATCATATAGGCTTATGTTCCCATGCACAATTAATGTGGCTGAATATGAGGCATTGGTTATAGGCATCAAAATGGCCATCGAATGGAAAATCACAAAGTTAAAAGTCTACGGTGACTCACAACTAGTCATCAATCAAATCAACAATGACTATCAGACAAAAGATGACAAGCTGCTACCGTACAAGCGAATGGTGGATGACTTAAAATAGTATTTTATGCACATCACCTTCAATCAAATACCAAGGTTGAACAACAAAGAAGCTGATGCAATGGCTACTATCGCTTCATTACTACAAATTCTAGAGCAACAAAGTCATTACGAGTTCCTGGTAGAGCAACTCTTCTCCCCAGCTTATGACCACTTTGAATCCCATGTTATCTATGCCTTGACTGGTTTAGATTCTCCGTTATATGGACCAATATACGACTACCTCAAGAACAATATCTTACCCATTGACCAATCCCATAACCAGAAACATAATTTTATCTGACAAGCTACCCGTTATACCCTTACCATTGATACTTTGTATCGTCGAGGTCTAGATGGTACTCTTCTTCGTTGCCTTGATCGTAATGATTCTGATTTCGCTTTACACGAGCTTGAAGATGGTATATGTGGCACGCATTCAAGTGGGACTACTCTTGCTAAAAAGCTTCTAAGGATGGGATACTACTGGCCTACAATGGAGAAAGATTCATATCACTTCACCAAGAAATGTCCTAAATGCCAGATCCATGGCAATCTGATACATGCACCAGCACAGGAACTGCAGCCATTTACAACATCATGGCCCTTTTGTCAGTGGGGACTAGACTTGGTCGGAAAAATTCATCCTTCATCTTCAAATGGACACAAGTTCATTATAACGACAACAGAATACTTTACCAAATGGATAGAAGCAGTTCCCATGACCACAGTAACTTGAAAACAAATTGCCTCTTTTATCCTAAATTATCTGATCTACAGATATGGTATTCCAAGTTCAATCATCATAGATAATGGATGACCTTTCAAAAATCAAGATGTACAAGAACTATGTGAAAAATTCAAAATCCAACATCGGTTCTCTACACCATACTACTCACAGGGAAATGGTCAAGCAGAAGCATCTAACAAGACAATACTAAAAATCCTAAAGAAAACAGTGAATGATGTAGGCAAAGATTGGCACATACAACTTAATCCAGCACTTTGGGCATACAGAACCAGCATCCATACACCTACAAGAGCAACACCATACTCATTGGTATATGGATCAGAAGCCATTTTACCCCTGGAAGTAGAAATCCCATCTCTCAGAGTCTCTTTGAAAGGTTTAATCCCAAATGAAGAGTATCGAGTTAACCGACTGCAAGAACTTGAACTATTAGATGAATGACGTCGGCATGCTTACACTCATCTCAAAGCATATCAACAATGCATGTGCAGGAGCTACAATCACAAGGTCATCCCTCGCAACTTCAAAGTTGGTGACCTAGTCCTCAAAGAAAATCCAAGAAATCAGCAAGATCGAGAAAAGAAAGGGAAGTTTGAACCTAACTGGTTGGGTCCCTATGTCATCATATTAGTCTATGGATCAGGTGCCTATTAGCTAACAACTTTAGATGGAGATGTGCTCGACGAACCAACTAATAGCATCCATCTGAAGAAGTACTACACTTAAGTAGCCTAATGCACGGAAAAAGCCAAAACAAGCAAAAAAAAAAAAATCAAAAAAATCTAGAAAAAGCAAATAACAAAGTACAATAAAAGCAACTAGTGAAAACCTAGTAACAGGGTCTATTGTGATAGAACAGCTCCTCTATCTATCTCCATACCATTTTATCCGTATGACACTATCGGCCATTGCCCGACACTTAGCACATATCCATTCAGGACATACTTAGCATAGTCACTATCCTGGTTTATCCATATATATCCTCTTACCACATTCCACCATGGCTTGAAAATCACTGTACATATTCACATCAAGAGGCACACTCAGCTAGGGGCAATAAATCGTCAAAACTTGCAAACATTCAAGACACCAAAACTATTTGCAAAACTCAGAAACATTGCATCCAACAGCCAAAACTACACTTCATCGCAAAGAAAAACAAAGAAACACAAAAATACCAAGGATGGATGATTTTCTGAAGTACTAAATGTTGCATTATTGCATAAAGTCTTGATTATTTTTGCATTTTGAACTTTTTTGGATTCTCTGCCTTTTCTCACTAAATGCTTCAAAGCTAGAGATCATGGGGAAACTCCAATATTTTCTTAGTCTTCTGTCTAGGAGGCGATCACGTGTACTGTGTGGATACTTGCCTCGAGATGTGATACATTGAATATCACTGAAGGCATGATTCCACTTCACGCATACAAATGATTTAATCTTGTCTATTTATGCAATCCGCACTCAGGTCATCCTGGTTCAGTTATACCTTGACGCTTGTGCTATCTTGCAAAATCAAATATCATGTAAATTTTTCTCAAGTCATTATGGTTCAATTATACCATTGTGCTTGTATATATTTTCAAAATATCCTAAACAAATCAATGCTCAATGATGATACCTACAAAGAAAGCAAACAACATGTGGCTATATCGGATGGCAAATACAGAATGAGGATGATACCAAAAACAATTAGTTGTATATCATTTTACACTTAGTTGCATATCATTTTACACTGAGTTACATATCATTATCATACATCTCAAAGATACATTTCACAGCATATAAAATCATACATCTCATTTTCAAGATACATCCCACAAACATATCAAAGCATACATCCTGCATCATACATTATATCATATATTTAAGCATTGCATCATCATAAAGTAAGGAAAAGAACACATAAGCACATACATCCATATAACACACCACATGATCAAAGATAATGATGCCATATATATATATATATATATCTCAAAAATGATCAAAATGTACAAAATCTATCATCTCTGTGTCTAGTACAAAGAATACAATGATCAAAATACAACAGAGACCACGTCTCTTAAGTATGGCTATCCCCTGACGGAGATGGTCTGGCTCCAAATGTCCCCACCCCTGGATCTCCAGGGGGATCATGTCTCGATGGCCCTGTCACACCTCGGCTCTCGGACCGCGACCTAGTATCTCGAGATCGACTAGATCTCAATTGTATAAAGCTCTATACTCGGCGATCCCTGGGTACCGCAGCCTCATAGTGCCGACGGTAGTACTCCACGTCTTGAGCTCTCAAAGATAGTTCTCTTAGGGTGTCTCTCATCGAACCACCCGCCGCTGCTCTCTGCACACTCGTTGCAATCTCCTCCGCTCAACCCCACCGCTCTATCTTCGTGTCTCGCTCAGTGCTTAACTGCGCAATCTATTGTTGATATGTCAATACCTGTGCCTGCAGCTAGTATACTGTCATCGACAAGGTCCGAATCTGTGCATCCTCAACATGAGTGGGGATCCGAACCCGTAGCGGTACCTGTGCAAGGGCATCCCCTCTAACTCTACCTATCCTCGGTGCTAGAGGTGGGAGCACATCTATCCTCCTCCTCTAAGCTGGTTGTATCACCTCGTTAGTCCCCCCCACTACAGCTAGAACCTCCCCCACCCTCCCCTCTCCACCAGCTCCAATGGCCAATCTGCCTCTCCCCCTATCCATCACTGTCCGTCTGACTGCTCTCTCCAAACCTCTATCTCCCCTCCTCCCTCTATCTCCCCTCCTCCCCCGATTTCCTCTCCCTCATAGACCTCCTCCACCATCTCCATCATCCTTATCATCTCCACCTCCCTCATCATCATCATCATCATCAAATGTAGACCGCATCTCCTCTGGATCTGAAATCCTCACCACTACCCGCGCAGCGAACAATCTCATGAACTAATCTGTCATGCCCGCATCCAAAATCTCTGGGGCATAATCCCATATTTGGCCTGCTAAACCAACAAACTCCTCCACGGCCACCGCACTATTAATGGTCAGGCCCCAATCTGGTATGTCCTGCCTCCGCCGTGCATACAAACAGGCCTGTTGAGGTATACCGTGTTGTCAACCAAACTATCGCAAAACTCTGGTCACCACGAACCTCTCAATAACAAATGGGGTCCTCCTAATCAGGTATCTCATCATAAACATATAGGGCATCTCCAACTCGTCCTCCACCCATACCTCACACCCTATATACGGTCGCCATGTGACCATATCAATGTCATTTAGCACTCTCCTCCAATGCTCTAGTTTTCCCAGCTTTCGCTAGATAACTAGACCCCTGTACCCATAGGCATAGGCATGTCCAATGGGCCTATCTCTATCTGCTAATGGCCTGGCTACCAGAATGTGCTCCCAACACCATACCTGAAGGAACGTCATGCCAGCTGAAAAACTACCGTAACTTAGGTATACCACCTCGTGCAAGTCCCTATACAGATGGGCTAGCATAGTCGATCCCCATGCAAACCTGCGGCCCTGTGTAACCATATCCTCTAACACTAGCCCCCATCCCATAGAGAATCCCTTTGACCTACGATCAGGACAAAGGAATCCACCTATAAACCCTGCTAGTACTGATGGAAGCGGTGCATAATCCAAGTCCAAAAACTCCTGCCAAGGGATCTCATATCCACATATTGTCTCATCATGGAATATGTGGTGAAGTGCCTCTATGCCACCCTCCTCTAACTGCTCATAAGGTAGTAGTGCACCTACTACTGGTATGCGCAGAATCCTGTAACAGTCCTCTGGCGTGACTATCATCTCACCCGTGGCGAAGTGGAAGGTGTTCGTGTCGCTATGCCACCTCTCTGCGAGCACTATAAGTAACCTCTGGTTCACAGTGAACTGAGGCATATCCAACAGGGACATCAAACCACATCTCTCAATAATATCCAGGTTAGCCTGTGTCAACCATGGTATCAAAGTCCAAGGCCTAGGAAATTGCTCACGTGACTGAACCACGCCCAATCGCTCCTGTCAACCAGCAAAACAAGTCCAATATTAGTTTCCACATCAAAACCAAGATATCCAAATCAAAATCACATCAACAACATAAAACAATTTTCTCATCTACATCAAGTTCAAAATCCTATAATTTCATATTAGCTTGTAAAACAACTCAAGTTATCAAAAACCATATCAAAACTTGTAACACAACTCAAGTCTCCAAATCACATAAACTTGTAAAACAACTCAAGTTTCCCACCCATATCAGCTTGTAAAACAACTCAAGTTTCCGACCCATATTAGCTTGTAACACAAATCAAGCTTCACACAATGAACTTGAAACAAAGTGCAAAAACAAATCATGCTTTGATCAAAACAACACATTAGTATCTATGTATAACTTGAAATATCACAAATCAAAACAAGTTATATCAACAATCATATTAGACAAATCAATAAAAACCATGACAGCAAAACACAACAATTTCACAAATCACCCCATCTCACAAAATTTTTCCTGATGCGCTAAAATAGATTGTCTACATGCTAAAATACACCCATGCGCTAAGCTATTTTTCCCATGCGCTAATCTATTTACCCTATGCGCTACAATGCCTCCACGTGCTATCCTTTTTTCCCAATGCGCCACCCAACCTACCTTATGTGCTAAAACCTATTTATGCGCTAACCTATACCTTGTTGACGCTACCTATTTGATCCTATGCGCTAGGTCTACCCTACACGCTAAAACCCCTTACCCATGCAAACCCCTATGACCCTTATGTGCTAGGTCTCGCTCACGCGCTACCCTGTTGACCTGAAGCGGTACCCTATGTTTCACATAAGCTACTTTCCCACCACGCGCTAACCTAGAACTTCTATGCGCTACACTATTTGTTTCCTACGCAGCCCTAAAATCAAACTTTATGCACTACCTAAATTTTCGTATGCGCTAAATTACAGCTTTGACGCGCTAAACCGATACAACCGAATTTTAAAAATAAAAAACTAACCAAAAATGACACAATAAAAAATCCAAAAAGGGTCAAAAGTGTTGACTTACTGGTGGTCTATATGCGGTAGGTCTCCGGTACCTCCGAACGCGCTCAAAACGATGCCTGGAATACGGAATAGGCATTTTGACTTCTCTCCAAATTCTCTTTCTCCAAAGTCAACAATGCACAAATGAATCAAATCAAAGCACTTTTCCCCTTTTATAGGAGAAAAATAAAATTAGGGTTAGGGAACTGGGCATGTAATTTGCTCGCGGTCTCCCTTATACCCTAAAACATGTAAATTATCGGGAGATGAATCAATTTCAACATTTCACATAGACAAAATCATACACACCAAACACAAATCACCAAATCAAATCCAAATTTTCAAAATATTGATTCATCTCCCAAGGGGGCATCACGCATCAAATCAAATCTAGGGCACGACTTGCAAATCATAAGAGCAACACAAAAATTTCATTTGATCATAAATCACGATAACACATCATTTTCTTTGAAATAACATGTGCGCACACGTCACTTCAAAGAGGGGCAAAATGTAGACGTATAAAAATGACCATATTCCTAAATGAATATTTTATGTTCATTTCTCTATTTAATTAAATTACTCGCATTCCTCTATTTAATTAAGTAAATTACTTAATTAAATTCACTATACCCATTTAATGAATAAATCATTTTATTCAATTAAATCCCCTATCCACTTTTAATTAAATACAAATTTAATTAAATAATTATCCTAAATTGAATAAATCTAATTTATTTAATTTCCCCAAATTGCAACCAAATTGAATTAAATTTACTTTATTTCAATTAAATCCTATTATCCCTCCACCCACTTGCATTCTCCTACATCTCCCACTTGCCTTCCTAAACCCCTTCCTAATTTCTTCTAGACCCTTCTAATCACTTCTAAATTAACCTAACCCATCTTCTAAACTTTGTCACATCCCTAAACAAAGGGAAGTCACTTCTCAAAACCTTGAAGTCTATGATAGCCATTAAAGGCTTCAAGTCTTCAACCACTTAATTTTCCAAAGTCTCCCAAACCATTAATGGTTAACTCAACCCCCTTGCATGATTAAAGAATTTCTTTTAACTCAACCTCCATGTAACCCAAGGGTCTCATCAAGCATTCATTGCTTTGACTATGGTTATCCCTTAATCATTTGCACAAGAGTTTATCCTTGGATTAACTCTTAATCCAATGGGTAATCTTAACTTAAGCTTGACCCTTACCCTCTAGATAACCATGAGGTCTTCTCATGCATTTAATGTCTCCAACCCCTTTTCTCACCCAACCCTAGGTTGACATTTGTCACCATTTCATTGGTTCCAATTGTAAACATGGATTCCCAACTTTCAAACTCAACCCTTGATTAACTCTTTCAATCCTAGCCATCCATTGCCCTATTTTTGCTATAAATAGAGCTCTCATCCCTCCATTTTTATCATCCAAGTTTGTAGTATCATATTTATGCTCAAATACATTCAAGCTTTCACATTTCATATATGCTCATCATTTAGCCTCTCTTTTCAATAGGAAATAGTCTAAATATGCATGTTTAGAATACTTTCTTTATCATTTAGCTCAATCATAGACTAATATAGTATGTTAGGATAGTATTGTTTACTAACCTTGTCATCTTATAGCTAGTTTATTGCATTTCTAGAATCATGTATAGCTTAGGATGCATCTCACATTAAAATCAACAAAAGCATCCCTCATTCTTGCATTTGTCATCCCTAAACCATTTTGCTCAGTAATCTGAGAGCAAAAACGTTGGTTTGAGGGACCGTGCCAGATAGAGAACCATGGAACCATCCTTGGGAAGCTGAGTTATGCTTCATAACTCCATATCTTGCATCAAGAAGTCATGTGGGTGTGTGAGAAAGGCTCCATAGAGCTCCATTTTTCGCATTTTGAGTTCTATTGACCCACTTTTCCCGCACACATTATTTTTGTTTGTCCAAATATACTCAATCTTTATGTTGACCATTAATCTTGAATGAAATGTTTATAATGCAGATGATAATGAACTTAATCTAAAATGATCTAACTTGGTTGAAGCTAAAACACAATCTTGGTGAGAATGTGGTGGCTATTAGATCTCATTCTTGCAATAGTAAGGAAGAGTATGATGTTTTAGGGAGTTGGAATATCCAAGCCTCTATGGAAAACAACACTAACCAACTCAATAGAAGGATGTGCTACTGGTCTTCTCCTCCTAATGACTGGATTAATGCTAACTTCAACGAGGCTGCTAAAGGAAACCCAGGGCCAACTAGCTGTAGTAGAGTTATATGGAATATTGCTAGCTTTTTCCTGGGGGCAGTTGCCTTCCCCTTAGGGACAAACTAATCACTTGGATGAAGCCATGGACTCCCTCCAAGCCATAAAATTAGTGCATCAACTGGGAGCCAAAAACATCTGGCTAGAGGGAGACTCTAATAATATAATCAATTGCCTCCTTGGCAATCAACATCTATCATGGATGATTAAAAATATTATCGACGCGGTCAAGGAGTTACTTGAGGGATTCAACCAATATTGTATCTCTCATGTTTATAGAGAGTCGAACAAGAGTGCTGATTGGGTTGCCAACGAGGTAGTGCAAAGTGGGAAGATAATGTTTTGGTATGGAGAGGGGGAGCTCCCTGAAGTGGCACATGACATTTTAAATTATGAGAGATATCATGGAAACAAGGTAGGATTTGATATCATTTCTTGATATGGTAAGGGTGGTCATGGCATCATGAAATAGTTTCGTAATCAACCAAGAAAGAAGTACGCCATTAATTGCCATAACATCTCACACACTTTGTGGGTTCTTCTTTCCATTTGGAGTGGAAGTTTAAGGAATCTCTATTTGCTTCTAGAGGATTCTTCTTTGTTTATTAAAAAAAGAAAGTTTGCATAGAAGAGCGGTATTTGATGGAATTTACATTTTGTTAAAACTGATAAGAAAATGGAGGGAAATCGTAAGCGCAAGAAGGTTACAAAAATAGATAAATTGTGGGACCATCCTCAAGTTTGGGCTATGCTGCAAGTGGAAAAAATGTTGGATTACATGAAAAGAATGCAAGAAAGAAGAGATAAAATCACTAGGATATTCAAATAGGGATGGAAAAAGGGCACCCTAACCATTGGTAGCAGGAAGGTTAAGGTTAATGACACCATGATCGTAGAGGCGATTGGTCTGTCGATGGATGGAATCAAATTCTACGGGGACCGGAAGCTATCGGAAGTAGCTCTGAATAAATTCACCAAGTACGAGGTGGAGGAAACAAAAGTGGTGAAGGGAAGCCACACCTACTACTCCCCTAAGGTAATCAAGATGCTATGGCGATGGATTTTGTTTCTTGTCATGGAATTCATAACTTTATATGGTAGATATACCATATTTTATTGTTACCATTTTGTTCTTCTTAATCATTTCTAGCACAAGGACACAATTTCCATCCCCTACTACCTATTTTGTGCCCTTAATGTCAGGATTCTGGATGCTATCTCTAATCCCAAGACTAACCCTGCATTACAAGAGGTTCTTATGGTGGTCCTATACAACCATATCAAGAAAACCACTATTCAACATGCTATATCTGAGGTATTCAATTCAGATGATGTTTTTGGTGATTTAGATGATGAATATTATGAAGGGTACGGTACAAAAGTAGATGTTGAGGAGGACCCCCATATCCTTGGGTCGTGAAAGCATAAAAGGAAAACCAGCCAAGAGGAATAGGGTAAAGGGTCGATCAATCAAAAAAAGAAGGGGGAGGATGATGATAGTTGGTATGAGGTAGAAGAGCAGAGTGGAGAAGATGTGGAGATAGATAGTGAGGAGGTTAAAATTATCTCAAGCCAGAAGTAAAAGGAGAAGATGCTGAGAGGTGAGGAGTTGGAGGCCAAGAACAGTTCTCCCCTTCCTACCGACTCCAAGGATCAAAGTAAGGGCTTGGCTAGGGAGAATACCACCAACAAGGAAATTAAGACAGTTGAGTGGAAGGAGGTGGTCCAGGAGGTGAACTTGGACCCTATGGGAGATGAGGCTCAGGATGGCTCCCCTTTGGAATTAGACCAGTGTAACAAAAATGGAATCAATTTCTTCAATAAGGTCTTCTTTTGGGTACAAAAGGAAATTAAAAACATAAAAGCTAAATAGGTCCAGGAAGATAGAAAACTTGAATCTATGGAAGCTATTAGCATTAGGAAATTTAGCTCTCTACCTGACTTCTTAAGTGAGTTGACTAAAGCTATCAGCAATGCAGAGGAAATTATAAATGTCCAATGCAATAGCTTTGAAACCCTAGAAGATAGGGTAGGGGCAACTGAAAAGAAGATGGAAGGGATTGAGAAGAGACTCAAAGAGATAGGGGAGAAGAGTTAAAAGATTTTTAAGAATGCTTTTGATAGTATCAAGGTCCTAATCATTAAACTCGAACAGGTCTAGGAGGATAAGGCCCCCAAGGACACTACTGAGGAGAAGGATGAAACCCCTAAAGAAAAGGAAGCTGGTTCTAGAAAAAGAACAAGAGAAAGTGCTAGAAAGAAGAAAAACCAAAGCATGGACATTGAAGATCTCAAGGGGACTCCTATGACAATTGAGAAATTGGAGCTAGAAGCGACTGATTTGCTAAAGAACTTCACCTAGGCGTGGCTTTTTTTCTCTTCCATCAAGTGTTTAGTTTCTTTGTGTTGTGTCTTTTCTTTTGCTGGATTTTTGTTTTCGGCTAGCTACCTTTCTGTTCTTGCGGTATTTAGTTTTTCTAGTGGAATTTGATGACTATCTTTTGAATCTTTGATGTAAAGGGTTTTAGGGGCCTTTTAAAACTTGTTTTCCCCTAATCAAAAACTTAAATGATACTACCATTCCTCACATGCTTTCTTTTAACACTACTTGATTTTATCATTGAGGTTTTAAATGTTGTAAGAAAATACAAGCAACTTGACATAATGATTCAAACGGACCTGAGTGCTTCTTATATGGATTTTGATATAGCAAGTTAATAAATGCAACTTGATATGATGAATCAAGCTGACCTGACTATTTCTTGCAAGGATTATCCCTTTTCATACATGACTTGGAACATCCTCCTTAATCTTTTATCGATTGTATCCTTAGACAAGTACACACCTTACTAAGAGATAAACCACAGATAGAAAACAAAGAAAATAATCATGCCCCATCATATCTCCTCTAGTCATGGACATCATTGAGTTGCATAGGGTACATGATTAGCAAAAAACAAGATATAAATATTAAATCATGTGTGTCATACATATGTTCTCATGGTCATTAAATGATATAATCATCTTGATGAATGATCATTGATAAGCCTTCATTACTTGCTGGTTGAATCTTTGCATTCTAAGTTTCATGATCCAGTTGTTACAAATGTCTTGATCTACATTACTTTTGTTGTTTGTTATCTATTTCAAAACCCTGGGTGTTTTTGGTTTTTCTAGAGTTTTATAATGTTTTTGGATTTTTCAAAGGTTTTAAACATGCTCTTAGCAAAAGTAATTTAGGATTTCCCCCCAGTGGAAACAAACTTTATTATGTATTTACAAAGGATGATCCAAACCATGATGGGATACAAATACATAAATGATTGATTCTAATAAAATCCAAGGCATTGACAATGCTAAGTATATCACAGATTGATAGCTGTTGATAAGATGCATATTTCCTGCTAATGGTTGGATGGGAAAGATAGAATGGATATGTGAGGATAGGTAGATGCGAATAGATGGGCTAGGATGGATATATGGGCAAAGCGATCTCATAGATTGATAAACTCACTTTTAGATAGCGTCTGTTTACTAGGTTTTCACCATCTAAATTTATTGTTATTTTTTTCATATTTGATTTTTTTTTGTTTATTTTGATCTTTTTATACTGATTTTTGTATTTTTCTTTTTATGCTTTTATAGAAATTTTTGCTGCTTTTTTGATTTTAAGGCTTTTTCTACTTTTTCACTATTTTTTTGGTATTTTCTCTTTCTACTGATACTTGTTAAGCATATAATTTCTTCAGATGCATAGTATTGATAGGCTCATCAAACCAATATTCTTCTAGTGTAGATAATCTATATGCTCCTGAACAATATGTTGCTACTATAACAAAGACACCTAACCAGTTTGGCTCAAAGTTACCTTTCTTTTCTCGATCTTGTTGATTTCATGGATTTTCTCTTAGAACTAGATCTCCTATCAAAAAAATGTGTGACTTAAATATGTGATTATAACTTCTCTTCATTGTCTATTGGTATGCTTTCAAATGATCTGAAGCACTTTGGCAACACTCTTGAATCGGCTCAAGTTCTTGAAGTCTAGAGCCTCGATGTTCTTCTTTTAGGATAAGATCTTTCAAGGATACTCATAGAGAAGGTATCTCTACTTCTATTGATAATATGGGTTTTAATCCATAGACTAAGAAATATGGAGTTTCCCCCGTTGGTGTGCGGATGCTAGTTCAATATGCCCATAGAGTAGGATTTAGCTAAATATGCCAGTCTTTACTAGCCTCATTAACTATTTTCTTTAAGATCTTTAGGATTGTCTTGTTTGATGCCTCAACCTAACCATTTCCCTATGGATAATATGGTGTATAAAACCTATGATGGATATGGAATCTCTCACATAGTTCCTTCACATCTTGATTTTTAAATAACCTCCCATTATCAATGATGATAGTCATAGGGACTCCATAGTGATAGATTATATAATTCAGGATGAATGATGATTTTATATCCTATCACCTTTGTCAAAGGTATTGCTTCAATCCATTTAGTGAAATGCTTAGTAGCATTCAAAATGAACTTATGTCCATTAGAAGATGAAGGATTTATCTTGCCCACTAGGTCAAGACCCCATTGAGAGAATGACCATGATCCTACCATAGGATGTAGTTCTTGTGCTGGTGTGTGGATGAGGTTCCCATGGATCTGACATTGTTTGCATTTATTGGCATATGTAAATGAATCTCTCTCCATAGTAGGCCAATAGTAACCCAATCGAATAAGTTTCTTAGCCAGCGTTAAACCACTTGAGTGCATGACACAAATATCTGCATGGACTTTATTAAGAACTTCTCAGATTCCTCTTGTTCGAGACATCTCAGTAGAGTGCTATATAGACCTTGTCTATATAAGGTATCAACAATGATAGGATAGCGGGATGACTAATGGATTAAATTTCTCTTTCGATTTTGGGATAGGTCAGGAGGAAGGATATTCTCTTTTAGGTATTGATAAGTTTGTCTATATAAAGACTGGTCAGTTCCAGATATATAGAAAATCATGTGGGTCTTCTGGGATTCAATAGTAGCATGCAAGATATCTTCCACCAAGAATTCATAATGTTGTTGATTCTCTTGATTCTGCAAAAGAGATGCTATTGTAGCCATTGTATATGTTGCTTTGTTATTATTTCTTGGGATTTGAGTAAATGATATTTCTTCAAAGTGTTCCTTTAAATCTTCAACTAGTTGTTTATAGGGCATCATCTTGTCATCCTTAGTTTGATAATCATTGTTTATCTGGTTGATTATGAGCTACGAATCTCCATAAACATGCAATTCATTGATGTTTCATTAAATAGCCATTTTGATCCCAATAACCAATGCCTCATATTTTGCAGTGTTTGTGCATGGAAATCACAGTCTATAGGATTTTGGAATTGTGTGACCTTGAGGTATGATGAACAAAATTCCAGCACCTGATCGATGTTGTGTATAGGAACCATCAAAGTACAACTCCTAAAAATTTGTGCTAATTGTCAGAATGTTATCATTAGTAAATTCGATATACAATGTGTGTTGTCTTGCAGGGGTACTTCAACCAATTGATCACCAATGACCTGTCCTTTGATAGATTTTAGATCAACATATTCTATATTAAACTCATTTGGTATCATGAACCATTTAGCCAATATACCTGTCAAATTTGGCTTTCTTAGAAAATACTTTAGTGGATTTATTTTTTTCTATCAATTTCATAGAATGAGTCAGCATATAGTGTCACAATTTCTGAGTTGCAAATAAAACTGCTAGGCATGTCTTCTCACCTAATATGTACTTCAATTCATAGCCTACAAGTGTCTAGCTAATGTAATACACTTCTCTTTGTTTTCCTTCTTCATCATGTTGTGCTAAGAGAGCTCCTAGTTATACATTTGTTGCTAAGATGTAAAGAAACAATGGTTTCTCTTTGATTGGTGATACCAGTACTAGAGGATTCACCAGATATTCCTTGATTTGTATAAAGGCTTCCTCACACTTATGAAGAACAAGGAATAAAATATTCTTTGAGGGATAGAGATGAAGAATTAAAAATTCTTAAAAAGGGATGTTCATGGGGATTGGAGGAATAAAGAGGAATTAAAAATTCCTTGGAGGATGGGATGCCTAGAGGGATGTGAGATTTTGAAAATCTCACATTCACCTAGGAAAAGAGCATTTAAGGAGGGTGGTTGGATGGAAGGGACACAGAGTTGACTTTGTGGCTAATCATGATGATTAGCCACTAGCAACTCATTAGGAGAGGGATTAGAAGAATGATTAGGTGGGATTAGGGTAGATAAGATTTGTAAGAGGATTTGACTAGGAGAGAGAAAGAGTGGAGGGAATTAAAAATTAGAAGAATAATGCTAATTGAGCTTAGGGAGTTTCTAGAAGAATTCACTAGGTTAATGATGGATTAGGAAAAAGGTGATTTGTAGGAATCACCTAGGTTAACTAATTAATTAAAATTAATTAATTAAGAGGAGGAATTTGAGGAGACTTAATATTAAGAATTTTTAGAAGAATAAAGGTGGATTGATTAGTGAAAATATTAATTATAATTAATTAATATTGAGGAGGAATTAAAAATTGGCACAACTAATAAATTAGTTATGTCAGGAACTTAAAATAATTATTTTTAAGTGTCTACATTTTGCCCCTCTTTTACGCAATGAGAAATTTGGTGGTGGGTAAAAGATAGAAGAAAGAAATAGATGCCCTAGCGTAAAATGTTGGAGGTGTATGCCCCCTCAAGAATTTTGTTGAAAAAAATTGAGGAAAAATTCTCGAAATGAAGGAGGAGGAATTTGAGTGGAGGAGATAAGTGAGAGAGAAAGAGGGAGCAAATGTAGAAAACTAGAAGAGGAAATAGAAGAAGAGATACCGTGGAGGGAATGGGCCCTCAAGGGGGTCCATATAAGCCACAAAGGGCCCAATGAGGAGTCAATGTTACACACAAGCCTTGGAGCCAATCAGAGCCTAGAAGGAGAGAAAGAGAGATGGATCACATTCCCACATGTGAGCATTGTGTCATGAGAATCTGACGATATGACAGACCCACCGGCTATGGACCACCGATATGTAGGACTATCCTCCTTTGTGGATTTTTTGGTTTAGGGTAGAATTAGGGCTTAGGGCCAAGATTAGGTGAGCTGCATGCACTGATCGCCATTTCAATGCACATGCCTATGGGGTAGCGCAAGCACTCATAGGCAATAGACAATTAGAAAGGGTTTTTTGGGAGAAGTTGGTGTTTAGCACAAGAGCTCGCCCATCCGTGCGGGCACTGAAGGTATTACGTGGGTGCTCGTGCTCGTGTTGAAGGAGTTTTATAGGTAGGGGGTTGGATAGGCTGGGGTTTCTGTTAGTGCGTGCGCCACAGTTTTAGTGCAAGCTTAGAGTAAATCAGTGCATGCACTGGGGAAAGAAGAAGTTAGAAATAGGTTTAGAATTTTTGGGATAGGTTGAGGGTATGGTTGCACTTGGAGAGTAGAATAGAAATTGAGGACATGGAAATAATGAATTGGATTGTTGGATGCAGGCTGAGTTGGAGCCATTGGCTTTGAGGGACCGTTGGCCCACTACCATTAGTTTATATCGAGAGTTGCAGCCAGATGAGTTGGAGGTCTTAGCTGCTCTAGGGTTGCATTTTGTGGGGAGGTAGCCAAGGATATGAGCTCATACTGTGATGATGATGATATTATTTGAGAGGTGGGATAGTAGGTATAACACCTTTTTCCTACCTACTGACAAGGTGACAGTGACTCTTCTGGATGTATGGAGGATTTTGAAGATCCCTGTTTGCGATGACATCCCAGAGTACCGTTTGGATGCAGCGGTTTTTTATCTTTGGGAGGTTTGCGAGTATGAGACCCTGCCGATGCTAGATAGGAGTAGGATGCATTTGGGTAGGGTGATGGGTATTCAACATATTCCTCATGTGGTACTAGTGATTTATGGATTTTTGAGCGGACAAATTATACCATATCTCAGAGGGCATGGATTTCCTGTTGGATGGAGTAGGTGTCTTTGTTTCATGGTACATGATGGCACGCAATATGCCTAGGGAGCCATGATTTTGGCTCAGTTATATCATGATATGCATCTGATGGTATACAGGGAGTATGCTATCTTGTTCGTGGGAGTGACACTTCTCCATATCTGGGCTTGGGAGCATATTGCAGTTACTCGGCCACTAGGTGTACAGGATAGGCGGGGTCGTCGACCATATGTAGATAGGTATAGGGGTCTATTACATTACAACTAGATAGGGTCTGTATGGTTTTGGTGTCGGATTCTTTATGAGCTTATGTAGTTTACATGGCGGCCATTTTGGGGGTGTGAGAGATGGAGGGGGGATTGGCAACTACACTTGGCTAGAGTGGGGATGTGGATGTTCAGTGGGTCGGTATACATTATGGAGTATTATGCATGCTATAGATTAGTGAGACAACTTGAGTAGGTTTAGGACATAGTGGGAGACATCCCATTATATCCTCAGATTACACAAGAGGTGAGATCTTGGGGCCCGACAGCGAGTCCATTGGAGGGCAGGACTAGTTTTTAGACAATGTCTCATTTGGTCTGGGATGAGTGGATGGGGGCATGTGAGAATCTAGGGATGAATGGGGGATATAGGAATTGGTGGGAGGTTCACTTCATATTACACCTTACCATTCTTGGGGTTTTGGAGGAGGATGAGTTGCAGCCAGCTGTAGATCAAGTAGTTGGTAGGGAGGATGATGGACCAAGTGAGAAAGTTGTGGTTGGTGCAGGGCATGGTACTGGAGGACAACAAAGGAAGGTCGAGGTTGTATGAAGGAGGGATCTCGAGAAGGGAGAGGGAGAGGAAGGAGGATTACCAGCAGGAGAGGTTGCAGAGCGAGGGGTTGGTGGGGGAGAGGATGTTGTAATCATGGATAGTCCTGAGGCATAGGTGGAGGGGAGGGTAGGAGCATCATAGGTTGATCTTGATAGAGTGTAGTAGGAGAGAGACACGAACCAGGTGAG